>NC_139218.1:45992231-46592231 GCF_055691185.1 Crinia signifera
CAGGTGGCCAGTGGGGATACAGATGGCAGTAAGGTGACACATCTAGACCCGGTCTCAGGGACATGGACCCAGATGTCGGGTTGGGTGGGATAGAGGGGTAGAGAGAGAGAGAAGACACACATGCCTGGCAGCGTTGGGGGTGCACACACATGCCTTGCAGCGTCAGAAAGTGTAAGGGCCACAGATGCTGGGGTCGTCAGGAGGGGGCGGAGACACAGCCACAGCCGCCAGACAGAAGGAGTTCCCCGGGCCTCCTGATCACTGCTGGCAACAGTGATTGGGAGAAAGGGAAGTTAAAGAATTAAAAAAAATTCACTGCTTAAAGTGCCTGCACATGCTAGATAATCCAGGCCTGGACGGGCCCCTGGGATCCGCCGGGCCCTAGGCAGCTTAAAGCAGCTAAATGCGACCACAGTAATGGGCGTGACACAAAAAGTCTCTTTAGGTCACTTTTTTGCCACTGTTTATACCTGAATGGAGAAACAATTGAATAGTTTTGCGGATCCCAATCTGGGGTACTTGAATATAAAGACTGGTTGGGGGTACTTAATAATATTGGCTATGAAAGAAGAAGACAGAGTCTTCCGATGGCAGAAGAAATCTCCCATTGCCATGGAGACAAACTATGTTGCATCACTTCCGGTTCCATTTGCAGCATAGTCATGCTTTTGCCCAACCAGCAATCCACTGGGAGCTGCCCGCACTGCCCTCAGACATCAGGGATCATCTGCCCTGTGCTGACACTGGTGGAGGAAGCAAAGGCATGAACCCTACAGGTGTTAGGGGGAACCCCAGATATAGTACACAGGCAGCGGCCAGACAAAGAGGGACCTGGTTACTGACTGCACACTACTCCTCCGCTACTGCTTAATATAAGGACACACATACCGCTCACTTTCACTCCACTCGTAAGTACTGTGCATATTTCAAATTGAGAGGAGGGTACTCATAAATGAAAAGCCTAATCAAGGGGTATGGGAGAGACAAAGGGTTGGGAGCCGCTGCAATAGTTCCACTGGGCGCCATCTACTGGCTGCCATCTACAAAAGGGGATTGAAATCCACCCATTATTTTGAAACCTGTGGAAGAATATCTAATACAGGAGATATTTGCCATACAGACCTTATTGTTAATGCGTTTTTTACTTCTGCAGCTAAAGTGTTATGTCATTTTACATCCAGGTTATACTTCAGATTATAATGTTGAATATAAACTTTGTTTTCAAGTTGCCAGCTGGTTTGGGAATAGAGCCAGATATAATTTGTTCTAGTTGGCAGATTAATAGGGATTGTGTACTGCGGGCACTAGCAGAGGTTCCAAGTTTGTTTTTGATGTGACTAACAGGAAACAATTGTCTGTGCTCTCATTTTGCCAGGCCTGTGAGCGGAACATTATGCCTGACAGGGTAGGTGTGTCACATTCTGCCATGTCAGTTTGCCAATTGCTGTTTCTATATATTTTCCCCCTCATCTTATGTGTAAACTAGCGGCAGTAACTGTCTCAGTTCAGGTGGAAGTGATAACGGAAATCGGTTACCTAGGGTCTTTGGATTTTGGTCATATATAGGGTATTGTGGAGGGAGTAAGTACTAAGGGACAGATGTACTAAGCTTGAGAAGTGATAAAATGGAGAGTGAGAAACAGCCAGCCAATCAGCTCCTACCTGGCATGTCACAGGCTGTGTTTAAAAAATGGCAGGGTGGAGCTGATTGGCTGGTTGTTTATCACTCTCCATTTTATCACTTTTCAAGCTTAGTACATCTGGCCCAAAGAGCTCTTGCCTACAAATAAGTCTACCACAGTACACATGTGCTACCATGTTTTGATCTGTCGCTATTGAGGCGTATACGTCTGTATACGTCTGTCTGCTGATTTGCCCAGGGCAGTTCAGGGGACACCTTACAACGACGTACACAGCCTCCTGTCAACTGATTGGTTGCTACTAAGGCTTGTATATGCCTGTCGCTGCAGAGTTTCTGGGATCACTGCACCACCACAGCCCCTTGCCAATCTAACATGATGATATTTTAACCTGCCTGGGAAAATTACCTACACAGTGGTGAAAACTGCATTGCAATAGGATCAGTGGTTTTAGAGTTTTTTTGCAAACAATCTCATTTATAGGATGTATGGACTTCATCTGTCTCTGTGTTTGTACCAGCATTGTTCTCCACCTATATGGCATATATCAATATGATGTTTCGTGTTCTAGAGCAGTGATGAAGAATTTGGCACTCCAGCTGTTGTTGAACTACACATCCCAGTGTGTCCTGCACCAGTTTTACTATTTGGCTATGCTAAAACTGTTGCAGGGATGTCTAGTTCAACAACAGCTGGAGTGCCAAGGTTCTCCATCAGTGTTCTAGAGTACAGATGGAGCTTTCTTCAACTAGCCGTCTCTGAATAGCCATGGTGAGCTATGGCTCACCAAGGCCTATTGTTTTCAGCTGCAATACTATACATAGAACAATACTGTAGGGGATTAGTATAGGATTAAATCCGACAGCTCTGGCTCACTTGAGCCTATTTAAGGGCTAGATGAGGATGGCTCTATCTGTATGTCTTTCCTCGTAGTCTAGTTTGCGAGAATTCTTTAGTACCTACTGTAGGTGAGATTCTTACGAACAAAGCTCCAAAAAATACAATCTTGAATTGCATGCAACGGTGATCAAACATGTGCCTTGCTGTGTATAGATGTACAGATACTTATACACCTATTCTTTTTGCACCATACTGCACAATCCCTTGCTGTATGTATTTTCCTCATTATTGCTACTCTTTACTCAATTTTGCATCTTAGGTCACATGTAGGGTTCTAGTTACTTAGTTGTTTTCTTGAAAATCAAATAGTACAGTTGCAGATAAAGCAAAGCGATGAAAGATCCAAGTCTTTTGTTATCAGACTTATCTTTTGCCGTTTTCCGTTAGATTTTGTACTTTTTCCTCGATTTCCTCTTTAACCCTTTTACTGCATATATATATACTGCATATACACATACCTGTGAAGTAATAACCAACACTCTGGATGCTTGGTCAGGACTTCCCCTAGCTGGGGAACTGGGTTTTAAGCACTGACAAAAAAAAACAACTCATGTGTAGTAAATAAGTACAAAATTTGTGTTATTGGTGAGTGAGGGTCTGAAAAAAATAATTTATTTAACAGCGTACCTCACTTACCCTCATACAAGTAATAGAAAGCATATAAAGGTTTCTTTTATATGAAGGGCGTACCCCCACTCACGATGTGATCTGTGGTTTTCAAACCTATAAAGGTTTCTTTATAGGTTTTATTTGAAGATGACTTTGCGTGATTGTGGTCAATTGGATATTCAGATGCCCTGTGATCTGGTGACTCCAGTTTTTAAAGTGCATAGAAAATAAAGAATAATTCAATGTGTGATTGAGTATATTCAATGAGAAAGATTCCACCAGCAGTAAACCACCATGTATTGGCGTAACCCCTTTAAATTGGAGGACAACACCTGTAGCAGTTTCTTTATCCTTCCCAGGGTTACCACAGGTTTTGGGAAATCCTTCATGCAAATTCATGGAACCCAGGATGGGGGCAGGCCAGGGATGTTGTTTATAATGTGTGTGCATATGTGAGTTTTAGCCTAGCGATTTTCCCCATCATTGCTGTCCATAAATGCTGAGCAAAATCGCCCAGTACAATTTTGAGCTGAAAGCTGCTCAAAACACCAAGTTTGATCGGCTTTCAGCTCAAAACCACCCAGTATGTATGCTCTGACGATGAGCGATGATGCGAGCTCCCGTATCATCGCCGAGAATGCCGCTCATCTGCTTGTATTACCAGCAGATGAGCGGTTCTGTGGACGGCTTTGCATAGCACTGCGCTATGCAAAGACGCCTCCTGCACTGACAGTCCATACACACTGGGTATAATGTGTATGGACCTTAAGACAGAATGATCATCTCCTCTCATACAGTAGGTCTTTAATTCATATTGCACAGTGGAGGTTTAGGCATGGAATACTTAGAAAACAAAATATAAAAAATATAATACTGAATAATAATTCAAACCAATAAAGTTCTAATCTAAAGCATAAAGTAAAATATAATTGTTGGTCTGTGTTTACCATTACGTAGGAATGTATTAAATAGTAATGATGCAGTCCCTCTCAGATCTGTCTCCCGGAACCAGTTAAACCCACAGAGAGTGTCTCACCCCCAGCACAAAGGGACGGCTGTCTGTATTATCTTGTCACATGCCGCACCATTTGTCATCTTGTACATTTACAAGCACTTAGGCCCTTATTCTGATTGATGCGGACTTTACCGCGTACTTACGGATCGCGTCTTTATGACGTCTGCGCATGCGTGGAGAACGCTACGCGCATGTGCCACGCCTTGACTCGGTACCAGTTCGGCCAAATCCCGTCCAAAACTGTTCACCGCTATCAGTCGGGAAATAGGGGCGTATTATGGGCGTCATGCGGAATGACACATGGGCGTAGTTTCAAAGTGGGCAAAACGGGGCGGAAACATGGGCGGACACGGGGGAGTACACTTATGTTGGGGGGCGTACATTCGGAAACCACTCCGAATGCACGCGATGAAAAAAGGGCAGAAATGTGCGGTGTCCACAAGTGTACTATTGCTTTGCGGACACCACTCGTTCATGCGGTAGGCGAACGTACGCCTAATGACTACAACCATTAACACCTGAACCCAATAGAATCTACTCCTTTACTCATTACTCACTAATAGGACGCTTGTCAGTGCTTTAATTGAAACCATTGCTGCTTCAAGGAACCCGTACTAAACACCCACATATGCTGTACTTGTCAGACACTTTCAAACTGCTAACAATGGACATGACAGAATATTAATACTAGCAATACACATGTGTATTTGACATGTACTCATGAAACCACACATTTTGGGTAAAGTAAACATATTTATTTATATTCATGTCACAGTCAATGGCAGTGTGATGCAATGACCATAAAATAATACATACAAACAATAAACAACATGGCAGGAATGCCGCAAAATAAATAATAATACAAAACAAATATAATTGCACACAGATGGACTCCAGCACCTCCTATGTGCCACTGCACATGCAGCCAGTGGGAAATGATGAGGCTGCTGGCCCTTCTACAGCAGGGCAAGCTGCACCTCACCATTCAACAGCAGGGCACCCTACACCTGGCCCTTCTGCAGCAGGCCAACCTGCAGCTGGCTCATATGCACCATCAGCAGAATCATTTGGAACACAACCGGGGACTTCACAAGATAGTACCATGGCCATCACTTCAAGTACAGCTGACAGTAATGCCAGGCAAAAGAGGGCAACAGGGGAACCACAAAGGACATATGAAGCAAGGCCTCAGCTGGTTCCCCTCAGCACGTGATTGGACACAAGAAGCTGACACACACAGCACAATGGAAGATTTGGGAACACATAACGGCAGAGATTAATGCAGCCACAAGTTCATTTCCGACCACGTTTGGCCTTGGTAGGCTCCTTGGCCTGTGCAGCAGCTCTTCGGGGACGGCCAGATGCTGGGGCAGGTGGAGCAGATGATGTGGAGGGGTTGGCTGGTCTACCCCTCCTGCCAGCAGGGAGTGTTGCCGCTGGTAATGCACCAGAAACGGATGCCATTAGGACCCTGTTGCTGGTAACCAGCTCCACCATAAGCTCATTATGGTGGAGGAGGAGATCATTTTGGCGGGTGGCTTGCTCGGCCAGCACCTGAGCACTTGCAGCCATGGCCTGCATGCTCGCAGCCATGGACTGCTGGGTGCTGACCAAGCTCGCCAGGATCTCCTCGGTCCTACGCACCCGTTCTGATGCCAAGTCTCCCTGCTGGTTGATGTCCCCAAGCACCTCGGCCAAGGCGGCCAAATCGGCTTGGCCCGATGCCTGCTGCTGCACAGGCCTACCTCTGGGGCCAGGTGGCACGGACTCCTCCACCTCCTGAACAGAGTCGTCACCAAGCGGTGGGGTGTCTGTGGGCAAAGATAAACACAATTAGGAGACATTCTACGATAATTACTTGCACAAGTTTATGGCATGACCAATATTTACCTTCCAGAAAAGACGCAAACACTTCAGCTGGGGCCTCGCTATCCATAGTGCTCACCCCCCGGATCTCCTCAACTGATATGCAGCTCTCGGCCATCACCTCCAGGGGGGTGAGCTCTAGCCCTGATGGCATGGGGCCGGCCCCAGATGTCTGGCTGTGGTCCCACCGCTTGGTCAGCTTCCTCTTCAGGTTGGTTTTGAAGTCCTGCCACCTGCAATGTAAGTTGACATATTAATACATGTCACTCCCAATGTTAGCTGTTGCAGCCATTGCTCTGTGCTACATATTACAACATGTGATTATTGTCCCATATATAATTTTACATGCAACTATGATATCAACCGTTACAATACACATTCACAATCACCGTACTCTAACTCACAATGAAATTACATGGCAATAATGTATGTGTATTGTAACAACCTCACGGGCCATTTGCTAAATGCATCTAAGCATCAATTCAATCATTACTTGGCTATTACTGGCCACATGTATCACAAAACAACTTGCCTCTTCTTCACATGGTCCGTCTCACGAACTTGTGGCGCTACTTCATTAATCTCTGCCGTTATCTGTTCCCAAATCTTCCATCTGCGTGTGTGTGTCAGCCTCTCGGATGGACACTCTATCCAATCACGTGCTCGGGGAACCAGGATGGCCAGCTCCTGTGCTTCATATGCCTTATTTTTTTTGGGTGGTTCCGCTGTTGCACTGGCTCGCCCCTTGCCACGTCCCTGGCCACGCCCCCTGGCACCAGTCGCTGCACTTGAAGTGCTGGCCATGGTACTACCTTGTGAAGTCCCCTGTTGTGTTCCAAACAATTCTGCTGATGGTGGATATGAGCCAGCTGCAGGTTGGCCTGCTGCAGAAGGGCCAGGTGTAGGTTGCCCTGCTGTAGAATGGTCAGGTGCAGGTTCCCCTGCTGGAGAAGGGCCAGCAGCCTCCTCATTACCCACTGTCCGCATGTGCAGTGGCACATAGGTGGTGCTGGAGTCCATCTGGTCAAATAGTTGCTGCAGCACTGGGTCCACCTCTGGTTGGGTTCCAGACATGTTAGCAACAACATTGTCACCTTCTAATACACCTTTATATACTGTTTGTGTAATCTGTTTGGCGGACATCAGCGGCAGCTGCGTTCCGTGCGTGAGCGTACGTCGCTGGTTTTTCGCGCCGCATACGGTGGCGGAAATTCCATTGTGTAAAACCTGGCGAAAGTTCGACATGAAATACTGGTCACCAATGCTAACATTGCATCGAATCTTCTGATACACCTGTGACTATTGCTCAATACACATGCTATTTGCTAGCATGACATGACATTTCATTCATGACTACTGTGGTATTGTGGCGTTTTAGTGCAAGCTAAAAGTAGCCCATTCCCTTAGAGAATCCAGGCCACAAGTCATGCAATACTCATCTCTACTGTTATAGACCACACATGTGAGAGCCCTATAAATAATGTCTTCCTGCTAGAATCATTTGTCTTCAGATCTGGACTTGTCAGGGTCTAAGGTAAGCTCTTCCATGCTCCTTGTAGATATGATATCCATTAACAATGTAAGTGTATGAATGTATGCACTATTGCCTCACTGACTACAGATTGTTGGGCCAGCAAAGTGGTGTATTATTATTGCAACATGTCACATGTTCACTATTTCACTCACAGGGCTTAAACCTGTGTGGGTTCATCTATTGCAGGACAACATGTCCCAGCAATAGATGAAATGTGTCATAGTACATGATGTCTGCAAAAAATGCTGACACCTTTATCTGTGTGTTTTGGACGGTGTGTATTGAGTTCATATTATTGTGTCATCATTAGAGAGTCAAATGGATCTGCGGGATTTCATGGGGCGGCCATCTATTGTACGTATTGAAGGCTACAAATCTATTTGTAGTGGGATATGGCCATTATGTGCATAGGTGCATCAGTATTTATGTTCATTTCTTTATAGGTTGCAGAAGCTATTATGCGCTACATGGAGAGGAGGCTAAGGGCACTTGCGGCTCTCCCCACTCGTCGGCCAAGGAGGCCAGGACGTGCTAGAATCTATCGCACACGGGTGACTCTGTTTGCTATGCCCGATGATGAGGTACTTACTAGGTACCGGTTACCGCCACATGTCATTCTGGATCTGCTCACCTTAATTCAGAGCGATCTGGAACCTCTACACGGGATCACGACAGCAATTCCGCCTCACACACAGCTGCTGGCGGTGTTGCATTTCTGCGCCTCAGGATCATTCCAACAAGTAGTGGCAGTACTTGCTGGAATATCTCAGCCGGCCTTCTGCCGAATCCTGAGGCGTGTGACGTCGGCCATGTTCAGGCGCAAGGGGCACTTCATGGCCATGACATTTGCCACCGAGACCCTGCGCAGAAGCCAGCAGGCCTTCCATCAAATTGCTGGCTTCCCTAATGTGATAGGGGCTGTGGATGGCACCCATGTACCATTTGTGCCTCCATCTCGAAGTGAGAAGATATATAGGAACCGCAAATTGTTCCACTCACTGAACGTGATGGTGGTATGTGGCCCATCCATGGAGATTCTCGCCTTCAACTCGAAGTTTCCCGGAAGTGCCCATGACTCTCATGTCATCCGACAAACCGGGATATGGCATAGACTCCAAGAGCTGGAAGGCCGTGATGCGTGGGTTCTGGGTGACTCCGGTTACCCATGTACGCCCTGGCTACTTACGCCGTACAGCTACCCAGCACCGGGCCCACAGGAGGCATTCAATCGGGCGCATGTTGCCACCAGGCAAGTGGTGGAGCGCTCAATTGGGCTTTTAAAAGGTCGATTTAGAGTGCTCCACCGCACTGGTGGTGACTTACAATATGCGCCTGAAATGGTGTCGAGGATCGTGGGCCTGTGTATATTTTTCCACAACATTGCTGTGCGGCGTGAGATACCCTTTGATGAGTGGGAGGTACCATCTGAGCCGCAAGATCCGCCCATGCGCCCATCCCGCGCCCCTGAATGCCGGAGGGGATACCAGCTGCGGGACTCTGTGGCGCAAAGATACTTCAGGTACATGTTATTGAGTTGACAGAACACACCAATTATTGTACAAATCACCCCTTCAAATAAGTACAGTGTGTTAGTTGTCAGTGTTACAACACGAAAATTAGCCAGCCTGCCCTCCTAATGGCAAAGAAATAGGAGATATTTATCATATGTGCTTAGTTTGGGGGGAAGTTCAATATAGGTGCTAATTATTATACCTTGGACAAGGGATCTTATGTGTTTGTTATATCTTCATTATTGTAGTTGATACTATCCCTGATGACTGGTGAGTACATTGATTTATTCTATCATGTGTTGGGGATTATTTCCTGTGTTGATGTATGATTTGTTTGCATATATAGATATATATCTATATATGATGTTGGAATTTATTCACATGTTTCAACATTTCAAGGAGCATGCAGGCAGGCAGGCAGGCAGGCAGGCAGGCAGGGCTGGTGTATAATGCTGGTTTCAGGATACCTGCAAGTGTGTGTATGTGTCTTTTACACATAAATGTACGCATACACATAGATGCATAGAGTAATTAATGCTAACTACAGCTATGCGTTGCTAAGCTATAGCACGCGTTGCTTGGCGGAGCGCGGCCTTATTGGACTTGCTAAGGGCATACACACTGTGTTTTATATATATCAGATTTGTTCATTGCCATACATCAACACTACGGTTTTGAAGGCATGCGAATTTGTCACCATTTGTGTTGGCGCAGAGACGCTGTTAATGTAAAAATGAACAATAAAGTTATTATCACAAATAACTGTGATCAACCAATGCCACCACCTGATTGGTTGATAGATGCCATTGTCAACATGGCGGAGACACGAAGGGCAGAACCCTTCACGCATGAGGAGCTGCGAGTTCTTGTCTCCGTCATGGAGACAAGGCTGGGCCGTGCAGGGCCCTTTATAACCAACAGGCACAAGCGGAGGGCCTATGCTGCGGCAGGGCGCCGAATTTACGCCCGCACTCGGGTGCGGAGGTCCCTCGGGCAGCTGGAGAGGCGGTGGTCGGACCTCCGCAGGCGCCAGCCCCAGCTGCTTCACCAACTCAGGGGCGAAATAGCTGAGTGTGAGTATTTTAGCTATGAAATTTCGCACTTACAACATAGCATATATAAACAATAAAATTTGTCTCATGATAAGTGGGTGTCCATGGGTTTAAAAGTCCATAGACTGTTATGTGTGCTTCTTCCTGGTTAACATGCAGTCATGTGGCTTTTATATGTAATGGCATAGCATTGAGGATTCTGATGCATACAATGTGCCAGATCTAATATGTGTTACACATTGATAAATGCCTGGGTTGTAATGTGTGAACAAATTACTACCAATCACATACTAATTTAAATGTCACTATTTGGAATCCATTAACAGTAAGGAGCTACTTTCCTGCATCGTTTGCCATCATTATCACCCTTCCATGTATGTCTTGTTATGGATTAATACATGTGCCCCAATGACCCCACATTGACCATGATGTTTTTTTCTAACACACAGCACGAGCCCAAGCACAACAGGCCCGGGAAGAGGCGGAGGCAGCCCTGGCACATGAGGAGGCCCAAGAGCCGGAGGAGGAGGTGTCGGAAATGGTGGAGGAGGAGGAAGTGGAGGAGGAGGAGATGGTGGAGGAGGAGGAAGTGGAGGAGGAGGAGATGGTGGAGGAGGAGGAAGTGGAGGAGGAGGAGATGGTGGAGGAGGAGGAAGTGGAGGAGGAGGAGATGGTGGAGGAGGAGGAAGTGGAGGAGGAGGAGTTGGTTGCGGAGGAGGAGGTGTTGGTGGCGGAGGAGGAGGTGGAGGAGGTGGTGGTGGTGGAGGAGGAGGAGGAGGAGGAGGAGGAGGAGGAGTTGGAGGAGTTGGAGGAGGAGGAGTTGGAGGAGGAGGTTGTTGGTGGAGAGGAGCTTGCGGAGGAGGGGTCGGAGGAGGCCACGGTTGCCCCGGAGGAGTCAGATGACGATGGGGAGGAGGCGTGCCAGGCCCCGGAATATGAGCAGATCGGTATGTTAACATAATGCATCATTCATGAAGTAGTGGTACTGGTATTTGTTATGTAGCACTGTTGGTTAAAAATTTTTTTGCCATACTATTCATATAGACCCCAAAGTGGGTAGCTACAGATACAGGTACGGGTTAGATGGGGTGTCCAAGGCATCCCTTTCATCCAGGACACCTCTGAATTACACCGGTTTGTGGGATGGGTTGGAGGTCCATTTTGACTGCCACATAACCGTTGTAGTTAAACAGGATCCTGGAGTAAAGGGATGAGTGGATCATTTGTGGCTTAAATTCACCTGCTGCAAGCGTGGATTATGACCCATCAAATAGTGGAATCTATATTGTTGGTGAATGTTATTTATAAACTCTAGGATGTATGCTATAAATGGAGTATGGCCCGGCCTACCTTGGAATGGAGTCAGAAGTTGCCAGTGTCCCAGGAGCCTCCTCTACCTAAACACCCCCTGTACTTCAGTTTTTTTTTTGGCCGTCACAGAATTGTAGGTTGGTTTAGACAGAATTAGGATTTTGAGGATGTGTACTGTGCATTCCTGACATTTGCATAACTCCCATGCCACGAACCATCACTGAACTTAGACTGAGCAGATTGTGACAAGTTCTTATTGACGGAGCCCATGACCTGCTTGTCATTGGTTAGTCATGGGTGGGTTGTGACTGAGAAGAAACAATATGACTGTTATGTCTTCTGCAGAGTAAAGTGTATAGGCCAAAAAATACAGTATGTAGTAAATAACTTAGCATGTATGTATATATGTGTCATATCTATTTATCTATGTGTGTCTCTATCTCTCTACATCATGGGTCCTCAAAGTGCGGCCCTCCAGATGTTGTGAAACTACAAATCCCGCCATGCCTTGCCACAGTTTTAACACTTCCTTATAGCAAAACTGTGGCAAGGCATGCTGGGATTTGTAGTTTCCCAACATCTGGAGGGCCGCAGTTTGAGGAGCCATGCTCTACATAGATATATATATATATATATATACACACATGTCACCTAGCATTTGTGCAATTTATGTCGCAGTATGTGAAATGTATGCAAGAATAACATGACTAATTGTTGCCCCTTTGACATGCCCACAGATGACACCACACCGGCAGATGAGGGTGTGCATGGGGCCCTCCGGCGACTGGAGCACCATCTGCGCCTGGCGCAAGCAGACCTGCAGGACCTGAAAGTCCTTCTTCTTTAATTTCTAATTTTATATTTTTTTATTTATGTTTATTGTGTCGTTAATAAAATTCTTTATGCAAGTTCACAGTTGTTGGTTTTATTTGCACTTTAAATAGTATATGTGTAGATTGTTTATAATCTTTTACACAGGGTGTAATACAAAGCATTGCACTTCAATTGCTGTAAGGGTTAATGTGTGCAATGCATGTGTTAGGCATGCTTGTAAGGATATATTGGAATCTAATTGATTCCAATTCCAAATAAGCTGTTTTTTATGAGGATAGGTAATTGAATAAGTGGGTCATGTGATGTATTGCAGAAGATACTTCATAGTGGGTTGTTTGGCGTAAATCCTCCGCTTACGTGCGGTAGCACCGCTTGGCTCCCGTTCGGATGCGGTATTCCCGAGCATACTCTGTAATACTCTGTAATACCGTGCCGAATCGGAGTGTTTCTCCCGCACACGCATGATTTGTATGTCGTCCGTAAACACGCCCTGTTCTTAAAGAGTGAGTCCGTCCGAATGCGGAGGACACGTGGGCGTTTCTACGGACGATGGCCGCATGCGGCAAAACACCGTGGCGTGCGGACCGCTCCGTAAGAATGCGGGAATTTCCGCACAGATCAGAATAAAGGCCTTAGTGCACTTCTTTGAAGAATAAACTGGATGGATTACTGCTATTGCAACATATGAAATATAAATGGCACAGACCCTACCTGGACGGGAGAGGTGGGGCGCTCATGTGATCTGCCGCTGATATTGCTCTCTGGTGGAAACTAAAAGCTGCATACAGCACGCATGTATAATTCATGGGTCACCTCTCAGGTCACTATGGAAATGATGTGCAGCACATCCGTGATAATTGCTAGCTAAAATATTTCTCTCCCTCTACTCTTCAAAAATGTATTTGAAATATTAGAAATATAGACCTAGCTTAGTATATCCTATGACTCATTACAGAATTGGCCAGATGTATCAACTTCAAAAAGTGATACAACGGAGAGTGATAAACAGACAGGCAATCAGCTTCTAACTGCCATGTTACAGGCTAGGGGGCCAGATTGTCTAAGCTTCAAAAGTAATAAAATGGAGAGTGATAAACAGCCAGCCAATCAGCTCCTACCTGCTATGTCACACAATGGGTAGGATGTTGTAACATCCGCTGCCCATTATCGCCCCCCCCCCCTTCGCCGGCCACCGCATTCTTAATAATGGCATACGCTGTAACATATGCGGTTATTAACGCAAGGGACAGCTCTTGCGATAAGAGCTGTCCCTTGCGATGCGGTGCCTGTGTCTGCGACCCGGGAGTCCATCTGTGCAAGCGCAGAGTGACGGCGATGGCGGGGGGCATGCCGGGAGGGATCCGTGATGGGTCCCTCACAGTAGCGCTGCGGTAAGAAGCCCATAGGCTTCAACAGGTAATCGCCAGCTTTTGCTGGCGATTCCCTCCGCAGCGCTGCCACTGCGGAGGGGCCATAGAGCATACAGAAATGCTGTAAAAACCCCGTTATCTGCTTTAGAGAATCTCCCCCCATGTGTTTGAAAAATGTCAGGCAGGAGCTGATTGGATGGCTGTTTATCACTCTCCATTTTATCACTTTTTGAAGTTTAGTGCATTTGGCCCTGGGTTTGAAAAATAACAGATAGGCGCTGATTGGCTGGTTGTTTAGCACTCCCGACTTTATCATTTTTTGAAGCTTGTTACATCTGGCCCATTATCCTGTACATACAGGTCTCTGGCTCATCATTGGTTACTACCTCTGTCTGCATGAATTATTGTAAATATAGGACTTTACTGCTGTGCTGTGACCAATCACATTTATTTGTACAGTCCTCCTCCTGTGCCCTTAAGTCAGATGCTGTTCCTTGCAGGGTGTTATGTTGCTGCTGAACCGGTTTTATTTGTAAATGTTTCCTCTCTAACTCTCATTCCGGTCACTTAAGCACACACAGTCCCCATTTCTGCTACTTTAAGAGGTCGGATGCAAGACTAGGGGTAGAGTGTTCTATATAGCCACTGGGTCTGGCTGAAACCTAAAACATCCTGATTTTGTAGTTGAGAACGATGAGCCTTATCCATTCAGGGGGGTTATTGGGATTTCAATTATGCATGTGTCAAACTCTGCATATGTGACAACATGAATTAACTATGTCGACGTGGTTGACCTTGATGTTGTAAACTGGTTAAAATATTGAAGTCATAAATGTTGACATTGGCAGAATGTCAGTCTTTCCATAAGTGTAGGGTTGCCTTTAGGGGTACAGACAGAAATACAAGCAAAATCGTATGTTGACATTCTAACAATGATGTCATTATATCAATGTCGATCGTATCAACATTCTCATGTTGACATAATGTCCACATATTATCCTTGTCGAATAATTTCAGTCAAAATAAACAGTTATGAAGCTTGGGGTCTGTACTGCCATCTCTTATACTGCTTTCACATTGCAGAAACGGGTATTGACCCTGTATTCTTAAATGGGACTTTAAAACGGGTCTGAACCTTAAGACCTTTCACATTGCAGGTGAAAACCGTTTTAAAAAGCATTTAATACCAAACCTGTTTAACCCCTAAGGGACACGTTTCAAGCCATAGAAATAGAGCCATTCACACTGCCTAAAAAACGGCTTTGAAACATGTAGGACTCTGCTTTTTAAACGTGTTGAAATATCAGTTAACTTTAACCGGTAAATCAACTCTGGCACCTTCACACTGCAGCCTTAAACGTTTTAAAAAGGAAAAAAAACGGCAATATACCGTTTTAAAAGTGCAGTGTGAAAGGGGTATTACTGGCCTGTCAGGGAAACCTGTGGCAAGGTGGCTGCATGGAGCAGTCTCTGGGTCTACGGAGAGGGGCAACCTAGGAAAAGCTGATAAGTGGCTGAACAACATTGTTAGTAGGAGATGTGTTTATCTGAGGCAGCAATTTAACCAGTTACACAATAACACTTTTTTACAAAAAGATTCCACACTGTAATTATTATGTGGGTGGGCCAGGAAACTGAGCACCTTTCAGTGCACGTTCTTTTCACTAAGAGAAATATTATCCGAGATGAGAAGCAGATACATTTATTTGTCTTTGTTTGTTTGTTTAGCTGACAATTGATGACTAAAGCTTAGACAAGCCCAGTTTAAGTCCTAATACCCTTTCCAACATAGCTGACACACCGGAGCCTGAACAGATTGTATGTCATGTAGTCAGAATTCGTTGTCCTTGGTAACACTGGAGCGGAATTCTAATATGGAAAAGCATCTGTTGGATATGTAGGTCACTTTTGGCTATATAGGCACGACCCGCATGTTTACCAATATCGTTCCATGTGTACACTCCATTCATCCACCCATGGGCGCAGCCTATATCATATACAATATCGGCTGCTGTTCAGGTCGTCCAGTATGTACGGGGCTTAAGAAATTACCTGTGTGCTGTATATTTATTGTTATTTTTTTATAGCCCACCTCCCCCCAGGCAAATACATTTTATTTACCAAGAGAAGGTATGCCACAAACTATGGCTACCACTCTCCAGGGATCTGGCAAAAACAGGAGCAACCCAGAACGCTGGACCGGTTCCCTGCAGCAAACTCTGTCATTCTGTAACTTGTAGTGCTTGTCCCTGTCATGTCTAGGGGGGTACATGTGACAGCTGTCACCAAGGGATCCGGGAAGCAGAGTTTGCTGCAGGGTGCTGTCCGGTCCAGTGCAGCGGGGTCTGGTCCGTTCTGGTATTTACCGAAAACCCTATCTTCATTACACAGATGTGTCATCACTATTTTTCTTGACCAAGTCTTTAATGTGGCTCCGCCCATCCCTCTTATGTGTATAGGAAATAATCTGCCAATAGATTAGAGTCAGCAAGCATAGGTATAACGCTTATAATATAGGTCAGTAGCACCATTCTTAAAATCTTATATAATCAAATGGATCAGGTAAAGGATGTGTCATGGAATGTACACAGCATTATCTCAAGGTGTAAAACCCTTTAAGAAAGTGTGTAAGGGTGCATGCAGACTACTCCGATTATGGGCACGATATATCGTTTCCAGCAAAAGGGCCTGATTCAGAACTCATTGCTCACCTGCAAAGTTTTAGATGACTGCGAGTAGATAGCAGGCAATATTATCTCTGCACAGAAATAATATACACACCCAAATCTATCTCTCTCTGCACATGTTACATCTGCCCCACCTGCAGTGCAGAATGGTTTTGCCTATTTTGAGAACATATGTGTCCTGTGATCAAGTCTGAATCAGACTCTACGATCAAGAAGGATGCCTCTCTCATGCCCCTTTCAGACCGCACTTTTTACCCGTTATTTTCAGTTTTTTGACCGTTTTAAAACGGTAATATGTGCAGTTTGAAAGGTTCAGAGTGAATTTACCGGTTCTATTGAACTGGTATTTATAAACGGTAATAAAGCAGGGTCCTACCCGTTTCAGACACGTTTTTCTTCATCCACTGTTTTCTACGGGTTAAAACGGGTTCAGTGTTGTGAAGAAACAAAAACTGCATTGAAATACTGTTTAAAGACATTCGGTGTGAAAGGGGTTTTAGCTGGCAGACCCGTTTTTAGAAACGTTTTAAAATACCTGGTCAAAGCCAGTTTTGCGGTCTGAAAGCAGCATGAAACAGAGTCATCCTTAATTGTGTGATAGTCAGACCCAGAAGCGCCCCTCTATTTCTATTATCCTCCTATTGATAACCGGAATTCCGATCCCAGTGTTATTCCTAGAATATAGAATAGAATTTCTGCACCATAAAAGCATAGGAGTGGCTTAGAGATAAGAGATGTTTGTAAATTGGGTGAAACCAGCTTCTGTCTTAATGGGGTCATTCTAGGTTATCTCAGAGCTTCAAGTACACAGATTGTACTTTACAGGATTCCATGGGTATTGCTCATCTACTGTATGTGTGGCTGCCTATCTCTAGTCTATTGGTTATTTACAGACACTGGGTTATGATGCTTCTTGGTTTTTCCCCAACTTTTAAGCTACTTTTATGGAACAACCTGGCAGAATATTTTAATCAGCACTGTATGACTACCTGTAGCGGACTCACAGTGAGTTTCACCTGTTCTTGGTGACCTTTGGTCAGCTGACTATCTGGTCATCGTACAAAATGCAGCAGGTGACTGGCAAATGATCATGCTTTTATCCAGCCCCGGATATAAATCTGTGAGCACAAATGTCATTTACAGCCCCATTGATGGATGTAATGAGCACATTAGCCAGGCTATAAAGACAACACAAGTGCATGTTCTGCTGCAGATAATGCCAATATGCCAAATACATATCCGATTAATAAACAAAGTGTTTGCTTTACAGACAGGAAGATAACAGCAACCTGACGCTGGAAAGCCATGAACAACTATCTTCACCTGAACCAGAACAGGTAGGCAAAACAATGTGTGTGTGTGTGTGTGTGTGTGTGTGTGTGTGGTGTGTGTGTGACGTGTGTGTGGATGTTCCACAATAGCTCTGGAACACTTTAACTGATCATCTTCAAACTTTGCACACTACCTTATCATCTTAAGGGAAAATTTAAGTTCGAAGATGGGTTTAATTGGACAATCCTTTAACGGTGCTGTCATAAGGGTCCATTCTGTTTCTGTTGTTTAAATGCATTGTGATATGTTGTTGGAAAGCCTATGACTTTCCAAATACAACCTGCGCCTCTGAAAGCACCACCAGGCCCTGGTAAAAAAGGGGTGTGGTCAACATAAGGGTCGTGGCCAATGGGAAGAGTGTAGCCTTGCCCCTGTGAAAAAAATTGCAGGGGGTGCGGGATGTGTGCCAGAGCACAGGCTGCTGCCTCTCTCCTCCACTTAGCACGTGGCACTGAGCAGGGTGTGCTGAGCGGGGGAGAGAGGCTGAACTGCTCCGGCAGCTCTCTACTCCCACTGCCCCATCTCTACAGCAGGGGAGAGGGATGCAGGACCCAAGCCCCTCCAACAGACCCAGGCCAGGGTAAAAATGTACCCACTCTCCCCCTCTGCACGGCACTGAATTAAATACAACACAATAAACAGACTTCCTCAAGTGGACCCTTAACCCCTTGAGTGGTGGGTTTTCCTGGGGCAGGACAAACCTACCAGGGCAGGTTTGTCCTGCCCCAGAAATACTCACCACAGAAGGGGCAGCCGCTGCCTTCTGCTCCCCTGAGGCTGTTGCTGCCGGCTTGGAGAAGTTTGGGGCCGCTTGGGGGGCTCTGGAGCACGCGGGTGTTCGGGCGCTCAGACGGTCATCTATTCGGGCATTCCTCTGCTTTGGATGCCCGAACACACGAATGGCCGAGCGTGGCCATTAGTGTGGCCATTAGTGTAAAAAAAAAAAAAACCCACAGGTTTTCTTATTATGCTGTGACTACTGGCTGTGCTGTGATTTCATTATTAATGTTAGAAATCAATAAAACATGGTTGATCAAGGTTTCTAATACATTAATCTTTTTTTTCTCATTAAAACATAAACAAAAAGTTAAAAAAAAAAAAAAAAAGTTTTAAACCTAACCTAATTTTACTTTTTTACGGGCATATTCGGCGTACACACACCTGCCGATGCACTAGAGATATAGCGTTCATCGCTCTAATGATTGATATATCTTTCAAGAGTGTACTCAGCTTCATAATGTACATACTTGCCAACTCTCTCCCTGATTGTCAGACTCCCTGAAATAGTAGCAATCTCCCTGATTACCTGATGAATCTAGCAATCTCCCCGGAGGCGTAGGACGTAGGAAAGGCCCCTGAAATCCCCCCAGTCTCCCGCAATCACCTCTCGGCAGGGCATTTTACAGTGGGGCGTGGCCACGACGATGAGACTGCAATGCCACGCCCCCAAACAGGGTTAATTAGGTTAGCCCCTCCTCTGGCCCTGCCCCTTTCTCAGCATGGCCGCTGCCCATGCCCCCTTCTTCTTCTTCTAGCTGGCTGTCCTCTCCCGGAGAGGACAGCCCAAAAGTAGGCAACTCTGAGAACATTTTACGGTGTATTTCGGCACTTCCTCCATGGTATGATAACATTTAACATTTATTTATGAGTAGCTTTTTTTCCATAAGCCAATGCGGTATAGTGTTAATGACCTATAACATATACATTCCTGTGCTGCAGAAGGCTCCTGTTAGTTGTGATGCTATTAATCTACATTCCTGTAGTTCACAGATCTCTCTAGAGATCTTCAGGCCATTACCCTGTGGCAGATACATATTTGTTGTGTTTTGAACAGCAAATAATACTTAAATACCATAATAGAATACAGGATGTATTGATGTACCTTAATCCCAGGATGTCCGTAAGGGGATACGGTCATATTGTCTACAGAATTTAGGTCTACAAGCATTAGGTCTACACCACTAGGTCGACCTGCATTTAGGTCGACCTGCATTTAGGTCGGCATGACTGAAGGTCGAGATGGTCATTAGGTCGACTTTTATAAGGTTGACAGGGTCGTTAGGTCGACATGGGGAAGGCGTGGTAGGAGAATAAATAGTGTGCCTGAAGCATGGCAAACATAAAGAGCCATGCGAGGGGACGCGGTGCTATGTTGACTCTGTCGACGCTTGAAAAAAAATCAAAAAAAAAATCAATGTCGACCTAATGACCCTGTCGACCTAATGACCCTGTCGACCGTATACCTGTCGACCTAATGGCCCTGTCGACCTAATGGCCCTGTCGACCTAACCCATGTCGACCTAAATGCAAGTCAACCTAATGGTGTAGATCACAGGTCTTCAACCTGTGGCCCTCCAGATGTTGTGGAACTACATGTCCCAGCATGCCCTGACAGTTTTGGCATGCTCTTATAGAAAAAAAATGTGGCAATGCATGTTGGAACATGTAGTTTCACAACATCTGGAGGGCCACAGTTTGAAGACCCATGGTGTAGACCTAATGCTTGTAGACCTAAATGCAGTCTGACGAATGATCCCATTCCTCTGTAAGGAACCCTCATACCTATAAATAACATACATATACAGTATTACAGGAACTAGGATTGACAGCGGGCAGGGCGCCGGGGGGCGGACCGGGCCCGCCGACGTCACAGCTGGGGGCGGTCCCGGGCTGCTGACGTCATAAAAGGGGCGTGCCCGGGCCGCCGCCGTCATGAAAGGGGCATGCCCGGGCCGCCGCCGTCATGAAAGGGGCATGCCCGGGCCGCCGCCATCATCAAAGGGGGTGTGCCTGGCCGCCACCGTCATCAATGGGGGCGGCCCCGGCCCCTCCGAAGACACTGTGCTGCCGGGGAAGCACCGGGCATAGCCGTCTACAGCGACGCTGGGCTTCCCCATGAGGCTGTTTTAGCGGGGAGCTGTGAGAGGGGCAGGGCGCATTTTGCCCTTTAAAAATAGGGAAGGGTGCAGCACTAAAACAGCCTAGCGGGAACACTAGGAACATGCCTTCTCCCCATAACTACAAAGTAGAGGGGATACGGTGCGAGGTTGACACTATAAAGGTCAACATACATTTGGTCGACCACTAACGGTCGACAGGGTTTAGGTCGACAGATGAAATAGGTCGACATGGCTAAGGTTACATCTGCCCCACCTGCAGTGCACATGGTTCTGTCCATTTGAGAAGGAATTTGCCTTTGCTAGTGAACCAGAATAAGGGCCTATGACCCAAGTAGAGATGATGGAATAATGCATGTTCACACAAACAGCCCATAAGAATATTCATGACGCATCGTCTTGATTCAAAATTGGGACTGATTTACCCTCGTTTCCTGTCCGAACCCCTTCTGACCAACCCTGTAAGAATGCATGTAATCCCCATTGAAAACAATGTAATGCAAAAATTACTGGTACAGGGTCTAGATTCATTCAACGTGTAAATATAGTACAACAAAAAAATGTTTCAGGTTTCTTTGTTCGTGTAATGTAACACCATTAGATTTGGGCAATAAGCAGCATAGACGTACTTGAAGAGTTTCCAAACAATATTTCATTGTGTGAGCCAGCCTGTGGGGAACCCGGGGACATTGCACAGTGAAGTGGAAATCATGACATCCAGACACACGATGTTACAGTCAGCCGATGCCAAATCCCAGAGTACACACAGGACAGCTACACACACACACACACAGCACACATGGTCAGCGGTGCAAGGCTGAGATTTCTGTTTGCATTTTAGTGGCAGTTGCCCAGAAAGATTCTTGGCAGCATTACATCTATATATCAGTGCTACAGCAGCAGGCCAGGAGTTATCATCGGGAACAACTGTCATCTATTTCCAGGGCCACAACAAGGTTTTACATTGTCCCCGTTTTTGTTTATCCTTAGTGACAGCCAACTGGATAGTGCAGTTCCTAGTTTTTCTGTAATTGTTAAGATTCATTGAATTAAAAAATGTTTATATGGTAAAAAGTTTGGAGCTTAGTTGCATCATTAGGCCCCGCCCACTCATGAGGTCATTGTCTCAAGTGCTATCTCCACCCCCGAGCCCCCCCTCTCCAGGTCACCGGGATTCCCTACATTAATCTTCTCATTCTGTCTACTTCACTAGGAAGTGAGCAGGATGTGGGAGAGGTGTCTAACCCCGGGGTCAGGGAAAGAAGGCGAGATATAAAGTGTAGAGAGATAACGTACCAGCCAACCAGCAATATCATTTTACAGGATATCTATTTGTAAATGACAGGAGCTGATGGTCGACACGTTTAACTGGTCCACATACTCAAGGTTGACATTGACATAAGGTCGACACAAGCAAAAGGTAGACATAGGCATGGTCGACTGAAAAAGGTCAACAAGAGGTTTTCACATTTTTGTGTCTGTGTTGACATATGTCGACATGGACGCAGTATAAGTGTACCGCAGCCCCTCACATGGCTCGCCATGCTTCGGGCACGATGCTTCGCTGTCCTCGGCGCACTGTTCTATTCTCCCACCATGCCCGAGTGGATGTTAAAGAATGAACCGGTCGGTTCAACAAAATGAAAAACTCATGTCAACCTTTTCTAGTGTCGACCATATCTGTGTTGACATTTTGCTTGTGACGACCGTCTGTCAATTTCGACTTTGAGTATGTCGACCATTTAAAGGTGTTGACCTACCCACTGTGCACCATTAGTGGTTGACTGTCAACCTAGAGTCAATCTATCATGAGTCCAGATACCCTAAGCCAGGGACTCCTGAAAATGAGGTGTCTGCAAATTGTATTTGAATGCTGGCAACTATAGGGCTACAGTTATCCATAGCAACCATTCATACATTTCACTTCATTGGTTTCCCTTACTGAATGCCTATTTAATGCCTTGGCTGGTTGGTTGGTTGCAGTGGCGCAACAATGCCACTGCAGTCTAGGACTTGCTTAGGGGAGACGGGGACGAACAGGCACATGGTATCTGCAGCTACTATGCGGTCTGACCATTCACATGGAAACAGTGGAAAATGTCCCTCCACCTTGAAGGAGTCTGATGATAGAGGTCCTATAGGGTGACATTTAATAGGATGAGAGATTCAGAAAGAGAGAGATTTGGTAAGAAAACTCCAGGTTTTTTTAAGGCAGCAATCATTTACACTTCATAATCAAACTGGTTTTGCAGTGTAAATGATTGCCGCTTTAAAAAAATGAGATTTCTTTCTCACTTTCTAAATCTCTCATCCTCTTAAATGTCCCCTCTAGTGTCTGTCAGGAAAGCATAGCATGTATACTCAGATTCCGGGAGGCTTGCACGCCTGTGATCACAGAACCCCTGGCAACGAGCATGAAACCATTAGCAGCGAGCATGTTACCCCAGGCAATGAGCATGTAACCTCTGGTTTTAATCATGAAACCCCTGGCAATGGGCATATAACCCCTGGCAATGAGCATATAACCACTGGCAATGAGCAAGAAACCACTGGCAACAAGAATTAAACCCTTGGCAACAACGAGCATGTAACCCCTAGCAATGAGCATGTAGGTGAACCAAAAAAAAAATTATGGGGAGGGCGGCTGGGGGGGGGGGGGGGGGGGGGGTTGGGCACCAGAAACCACTGGTTGGTTGGGTAATTAGTTGTCAACAATTTCATAAATGCCTGCAGTACAATTGTGAGCATAATGATTTACTATCATGTTTACAGTTTTACTGCCGGGGAGCCTAAAATACTTTAAGTAGAATTTCCCACATACCTGTAATGGTTGTCGATATTCTGATTGTCAACAAGATATATGTGTTGCATTGTTTGCTATGGGTTACTGTGCTGTATATGTCTGTATTATGGTAGTAAATAAGTTTTTTAGAAACATTTTGAAGGAGATGGATCAAACTATCTAAAGAGGACCGGTGGACAACCAATCAACTCCTACTTAAGATAGCTACAGTAGAATCTTAATGGTCCACTTGTCCTTTGTAGAAGGTTTAATACATCTGCTCCTTAATCAGTCATGAAACCAGAAAAGTTATTGAGTAAGAAATCCCAAATTTTGTATACAGGTCCAGTCTCCTGTATCCGCAGATCTCTTATCAAAAAATATTCCAAAAACCGTGGGGTTTTTTTAAGAATATTTCAGATTTTCTTTTTGTCCCCACCCCTTTTTTTCATATTTACCAAGTCCCCCGATTTTCACGGCGGCCTTCAGGATCTTCTTCAGCGGTCCCAGGAATGCATTGCGCGCCTGCAAACTCGCACAATGCACCCCTGGTGTTAGGAATCTGGAAGGATCCCACACTGGGAACCACCGGAGGTGACAGACCACAGTCCGAGCCCTAACTCTGTTAATCCCTCCAGAGAGCAGGGGCACCTGCAGAGCTAAGACTTCACCTTTAATAGCCACGTTCAAAGGGGTAAATTAGATTCACCCCAACCCTGGTGCCACAAGGCCTTACGAGGGGACAAGGTACCCCAAAACTCTCCAGAGTGGACAAGATGAATTTCTAACTAAAACCCGTAGCAAAATGAGACTCAAAACAGACTGTGGTCATAACTGTCCTCCACGGGAAGGGATACTCCAGCAGACCACATACACAAGTCTCAACTAACATCTACCCCTGAATGAGGCCACATGAGGAGGAAGTCCGGGAGGAGAGGGGGACACACATCTCCTCACGAACCTCTTCAAACGCAACAATACGTGAAGGTGTTAAGTATAAAGAAATATATTGTGTATACTATACGGCACCACTATATCCTGGATGACACACAGTACCAACAATATGACTGCTACATAAGTCATGAAACGTATCCACAGAAAATAAACATAAGGACCTCTGAGTATACCCTCAGTATAAGCATAACCCAATCTAGGAATACCCAGCTGGACAAATTACTTTGAATATCCCGTTATGCATGAGGTTCCCCAAGAGGAAGGAGCAGAGGACACTTATCTGAGTGGAATATGGTGGCTCAGGGTAGCGGGCATAAGAGACCAAAGATCAAACAGACCACGGCAGACAGGACACCGAACACAGGACTCAGGAACCTGCACGGCAGACAGGACGCCAAACACTGGACTGAGGTACATGCAGAGTATCACTGGCATCTTTCTCAGGGACGCTGGTGCAGTTATGAGCCACTTGTCCAATCAGAGACCCTGGGCCACCAGTGAAGTCAAAAGCTCTCCTCGACTGCCGCACAGAGCATCTAAGTCCCACCGGAAGTCCGGCCCGGTCCTCCGGCAAAAACTCACTTGTCCTCCCCCGGCGCCTACTGCCTGGCAACAATGAAGACACTTCTGCATCCCGTCCTGGATACCCACTTGCGGCTGCCCTGGATAGGGACACCACCGGACCCTGGCGCCTAACACCTGGGACCACTGAAGAAGATCCTGAAGGCCGCCGTGGATGCCGAGGGATGCTGTGGATGCCGTGGGACCATTGGGAGGAGCAGGTAAGTATGTAATTAAAAAAAACAAAATGTTTCCATATCTGTCTCCTGTTCCCCACTGTGCACAGCTTTCACTAGGGGGAGCTACAGAGCACGCATATGTTAATGGTAGTTATCATTACCCTTCTTTGAAAAGCTAGAGATCGAATGGTTCGTCACTGATGGTTCCATTGGAACTGTACGTGGATGACAGGAAACCATCAACAGAAAATCTTCCATGGTTACAACCAGTGGCAGTTTTTACCTATGGTCTGTAGGGCTGCAGCCCCAATCCCCCCCCCCGCCACTGTAGTGAAGCCAGATGCTGTGTGTGAGACTACACTGGCTTCACTGTGACCGGCAGTGACTTCCTATTGGAAGTCCGACCTGCCAGTTATCAAAGGAGTACCATTGGGAGGTGTTCCCTCCCTCAGGGACACCTTTCTATGGGCTGCTGAGAGAAATCGAAGATTGCACATGCTCAGAACCCACATCGGTACTGTGCACACGTTGGTCCCGGTGCCTGTCCTTTGTATTGTACAGGCACCAGGACCATGATTCGCCTTCTATGGGCTGTTGCCGAAGCGCCCATGGAAGCTGGCCGGATACACAGTACAGAGGTTTGTATGCACCAGTCCTGGTGCCTGTCATCATAGCACAGGCACCATGAATGCTGCAGGGATGAGGAGGATCGGTGGCGGCTGTAGGGGGGATGGCTGCCCCCGTGGCCAGAGACAGACCCCCTCCCCCCAAAAGCTGCGAGCCGCCACTGTATTACAACCATTGATAAGCTTCATTAGTATTACCAGATTGTGGTAAACATACGTTGGTAACCATCACTGGTAGAAGACCATCCCTAATTGGTCACTTAGGGTTGGTCTTTGACCATCGATGGCTAGCAACTGTTGATGGTTTGCCGCCATCAGAGGTAATGGAGTTCAGCTTTGGTGCATTTTATGTTGGAAACTATATGGAATGCTGCGTGTCTAACAGTCTCTGCAGTACATAGCTATATCTACACAGTGACTTGTATCAGCCTGGTAATATTCTATGTACAGCAGCAATAACACCATTGGATCATATTGCATGGGAACAAACGGTAATGAGCGAATCACTGAGGGGCATCGCGGAGTCTGTGTTCTTGGTGACCTGAGCACACACAGCAGTCAGCTATAGCTGCTGGCCAATTCTCACTTCTTGGAAATCATATCCCCAGAAGTGCTGGGCATGTTGGCAGATGCTTGGACATGGGGAATGTGTCTCTGCAGAAGACACATGCTCATACACGCTCTCCTTGTTGTATGTTTGTTATGTGCATCAGACTCGCTCATTCTCGGGTCCCAGGAGTTTTGATTTGTCATTATTGAAACACATGGATTGAAAGTTTTAGAAGCTTGAATTCAACAGCTGTTATATTAGTGCTCTTGTACATTCTTGATGTGACAGTAATTGGCTGCGGTTCATTGAGTAAAAGAGAGAGGCGACTCCTTACAAAATACAAAATCCGAAATGTATTCATTTATTTTAGTTATTAATTGTGACTTTTAAGATCCAAATGAATGTTATTTTAAAATCATTATTCTAATTGTGAAAATTGGTGAGCAAACATTTTTATTTATCATAATGACCTGTAATGTGTACCTTATATAGGAAATATCATCTTTTTTTACAAATTTTATTTGAATTTATATAATAAATGTGAGCGACGCTGGCATTTTTGGCTGATATTTTGCACACAGATGTTGGCACTCAAATGTTAATGTAAATATTGCTGTCAGTCCACCAAAAACTGGATTAAAGTATAGGTACTTGTGTATTTTGGCGGCGCCCGATTTCAGCATTGTGCGATGAACGCATCACATCGCATGCCATGTACCCGATGGCATGCGATGCGATGCGATTTTGACCCCCTATGCGATGAAAAATCGTATAAGCACCCTAAAGGGTGCTTACAATGTTAAATGCACCCCCACGCCACCCCCCCACTATAAACATGAACCCGAAGCGTGGCGAGCGCAGCGAGCCCGCGTGGGGCGGCGGTACGCGTCCTACGACCTTTTCATACCCCCACTATCCACGTCGGCGTGGAGTTGAGAATAGAAAGTGTGGCGAGCGCAGCGAGCCACCGAGCCCGAAGCGTGGCAAGGGGACGCGGATACCTTCACAGGTATCCGCGTCCCCTGGCGGGCTTCACAGGTGTCCGCGACCCCTCGCGGGGCTCGCCACGCGGACACCTGTGAAGCACGCCAGGGGACGCGGATACCTGTGAAGGTATCCACGTCCGCTCGCCACGCTTCGGGCTCGGTGGCTCGCTGCGCTCGCCACACTTTCTATTCTCAACTCCACGCCGACGTGGATAGTGGGGGTATGAAAAGGTCGTAGGACGCGTACCGCCACCCCTCGCGGGCTCGCTGCGCTCGCCACGCTTCGGGTTCACGTTTATAGTGGGGGGGTGGCGTGGGGGTGCATTTAACATTGTAAGCACCCATTAGGGTGCTTAACATTGTATAAGCACCCATTAGGGTGCTTATACAATGTTTAATCGCATCGCATCGTATGGCATTGTATGCCATGTACAATGGCATACAATTTGAAAATTGTATGCCATCGCACACTATGGCATGAAATCACGTCGCATCGCATACCATCGCATGCGTTATGGTATGCGATGCGATGGGCGCCGCCAAAATACACAAGTACCAAAGTATATAACAGGGGTGTACCGCAGCAGCTGTCAGTTTTTGATCACAGAAGTTACCTCCATGGCTAGTCGGACCCGATCTCCCTTGAGCTCCCCAGGGGGGGGGGGGGCTCACATCAGCTTTACATGCGATTTACCTCTGACTCCGACATGTTGCACACAGGACCACGCATCAGGTCGGAGCAGATGTCATACTCATGCGATTTGGCCCGATTTCACACGATTTCTCGACCAGATCCATCGGAATTGGGTGAAACTAGTGTATGGGGGCCTTTACCAGTTTCTAAGATCTTCAATTGATTAGATTAAGTGAGGGCTGCCTAAGCCAGAGCGTACTTAAGAGGCTTACATTTTGTGGGTTGGCAGGAAAGAGTTAATGACTGCTAGTTGGCTAAAGTTAGTTTCAGTTTTGTGGTTAGCCTATGGAAGAGCTTAGGGGCGTGAGCTTAGGAGAGGGGTATATAGGCAGGTCCTTACAGGATGTACTTGCTCATGCAGAAGTATTTCAGCCCCACCCACCCTCCCTTGGCTCTAGCATCTCAATTTATAGTCCATTCTTTGGTACATTTACCATTTTCAGAACTTGGGCGGTAGGGCGTCACTGTCCAGCGGTCACTTGTGGCATGAGAGGGCGCTGGGAGGCACTACCCCCTGGAAAGACGGCGGGGTGTCATGCCTTTGCGGGGGGGCGCTGTGGACACTTCGTCAGCGGAGTGTACACACCGGCCAGAGATGGGGTGGTGAGACTTCCCAGCGTTAGGTTGTGCCTTAGTCGGATGGGGCGTCTCAGTCGTCCACATGTTAATATCAGTCAGTTGGGGCGTTTAATTCGCCGCCATTTTTGATGTGACTAGAGCTGGTCATCGAAGAAGGGTCATACCACATAATAAATACCATATGACCTTTAAATCTAATTGTTATGGTGTCCGTGTCTTTAATTGTGTCAGCGTGAGTTATTTTTAGTTAAGCTAGCTTAAAGTGTTTGTTAAGGTTCAAGCCAAATAAATGTATAGACGGCTTATGCTGTCTGCTACAGTCCAGAGTGCTGAGCTGCTGATGGACCTGGGAGCTCTGAGATACCGGGTCAGTGGCTGCCCGGGAGCAGCTGTGTTGCAGTTCTTATCTCTGACATGCTGTATAATTGTTATGCTCCCAGTCTCTCCATTTCTATCTTAATAGGCAAAGCAGTGGCCAGCTTTTTAACCTGGCCATCTAGGCATGCCCATCTTAAACTGGCCATACATCAGGACGACCAGCATCAGATTCGGGTAGTTTAACGATTTTCCTGGCAGCTGCCCAGACACACAATTGACCTGGGGTACTGCAGGCATGGCTAATTATAATAGCTTTAAAAACTATTAAATCTATGCCCCTCTCTTTATAGCCCAACCAGCAGCCAGAACATGCAGTATAAAGGACAGTACGGAGCTGCCAGTGGCAGCAGATGCTCCCACCAAACCTGCCTTGTGTGTGGATCTGAGGGTTCAATGAGTCCGATTCAGATATGGATGACAGTGAGGCACCTAGGCCAAAATACTAATGTTCCATATTTTGTGCATTTGCAGTAACGACCGGCAACAGCAGTAGCAGACCAGCTGCAGATTGCCGTTTGGGGCGGCGATGGGCTTTGTTTACCAAAATGGATACGTTTTGGGACACGTTGGATCTGCGGTGGCTGGTTTGCATGACCCCATGGATTTCTATGATCCAATGCTGCACAGATCACTAATGCAAGCAGGAGGCGGCTTCTATGGGTTCATATGGAGTTTGTAATTCTGTAATTTTGAGACGTGAGAACCTTTGTGGCAAGAGTGTGTGCCCTATATGAGGCTTTAGAGCTCGGTGTGGTCAAGGCCCACATTTAGGTTAGTAGTCTTTAAAGAGAGCTCATGTTCTTAAGGTTAAGTGCTGCCTTTCCTTGGAGCCCATCCAATTCAGTGTTACCTCAGGTCATAGTTATTGTTCTGCGATGCGATGTGATTAAACGGATGTATCCCACACCAAAGTGTTTCTGTAAATTAATTAGCTGATTTTGCTATTGTGGACAAGGTTGGCACAGGGCAGGACAATGCATCATGCTGTCTGAATCTCAAGCCTGGCAAGGTCACTGGCGTTAGCAGATGAGTAATGCCTATGTACTGTAAGGGCTATTGGGGCAGATGTATTAAGCCTTAAAAAGAGATAAAAGCCAGGGTGATAAATAATGATAAACACCCAGGACCAGATTCTCTAAGCTTCAAAAGTGATAAAATGGAGAGTGATAAACAGCCAGCCAATCAGCTCCTGTCTGACATTTTTCAAACGCAGTCTGTAACATGGCAGGTAGGAGCTGATTGGCTGGCTGCTTATTACTCTCCCTTTTATCACTTTTGAAGCTTAGAGAATCTGGCCCCCAGCCCCTTACTGTCATTTTTCAAACACAGCCAGTAACATGGCAGTTAGGAGCAGATTGGCAGGACTTTAATCACTCTTTATCACCCTTGTGTTTATCTCTTTTTAAGGTATAGGGGGTATACAGCCTGGTATTCCAACTGTCGGAACATCCTGACAGTCGGAATCCCGGGCAGTTTTCGCTTCACAGGACTGTAACTCGACAGCCAGAATTCAATGTTTAGGCTGTCTGGTGTCAAAAAGTCAGAGGATTGGCGAAAACATGACCGTAGGGAGGCTGTTCTGTAGTAAGCGAGTCCCGGCCAAGATTGAATACCTTAACTGCCGATATTTCCACTGTTGGATATATCGGCAGACATTGAATACCCCCTTATCTGCCGCATTGACTGATCCTTGAAACCTAACCAAATGCCTTATACTGTAGCCTTTCCCTAGTAAGCAGATGATCTGTAAAGACCTATACATACACAGCGATATTGTGAACAGTATCACTTAGAAAGGTGCTTCTGAGCGATATCGTTCACAATCGTTCACAATCGTTCACATCTAGCGTGCGCGTTCCCACGCATCGTTAACGACAATTTATGTCTTTTGAACATGCAGGTCATTTTGTCTATATAGCTAATGACCTTCATGTTTAGCGGCCCCGATTATGTCACTGAACAATATCGACCGCCAATATCGTTCAGTGTGTTTGCACGATATTGGCCGCCTGCTGCCGATTTGGATAACTATATCAACCGTGGCCAGTGTCGGCTGGTGTGTGTGGGGCTTTAGCGACTCAATAATTAAACAAATAAATTAAACCTCTCCAGGGTGTTGCCAGAAAGGAGGTTTATTTCTGAGCTCCATCGTTTCTGACGCGCAAGGGGACAAGTACTATTTGACCGTGTAGTAACTTGAAATTTTGCACCCCATGCCAAAACATGTTTCTGGCTGCATTCTTGTTGCCAGGGGTTTCTTGCTTGTTGCCAGGGGTTACGTACTTGTTGTCAGGAGTTATAGGTGTGTCATGCTTGTTGCCATAGGTTTCTTGCTTGTTGATAGGGGTTACATTCTCGTTGTCTGGGGTTTCTAGTTCATTGCTAGGGGGTTACATGCTTGTTGTCAGGGGTTACATGTGGTTCATGCTCTTTGTCGGGAGGGTTACATGCACATTGTCAGGAGTTAGGAGTTCACAGCGCACTCCTGGAATCTGTCACTTCCTGATAGTGCTGCTTACATTGCGCTCCTCTGACAGATGCTAGAGATCCAGTAGGGCCTCTAGAATCTGTCTAATTCAAGATGGCAACCATTTTTAGTGGGCTTTTTTAAGCAGATTCCTGATAGCCAGACCATATGGCATCTGCCGATAGAGACCCTGCACTCCCACAGCGACCCCCCTCCGCCAGTGCTTGGGCTGAGGTGTTGTTTTTATGCCACTGCTGTATTGCATTTTTTTCCTCTTTTATCTTGATGGTAGACGCAGGGAGGATTTATTAGCAAAGTGATTTGATAGGTAGTAATAGCTTGGTGGGCGGGAGGTAATGGGACGTGGCTACAAAAACAACTGTTGCCACCATTTTCTGGGCGTGTCCTAGTTAGCCACTATGAATTTGTTGTTCTTTGGCTGGCTATACATCAGAACGATATGTAAGCAGCTGATCCAGTGGGCGACGGAACCCTGCATCGGCAAGTGCATAAATAGATTTTCGGATGCAGGTGGGCAACAGAGGATGTTATGCTGCGTTTGGCAGCTTGGCATTGTTAGCTATGTCTTCTGGTTGACCATGCACAAGTTATTGAATCATTAGCATCGGAAATCTGTCTTGTGAATGCAGCTGTGTGCACCTATGAACCATGGCTGAAGTCTTCTTAAGGCAAGAAACCTGGGTGCCACTAGGACACTTTCAGGAAATCTTACACTGCATAGCTGCTAATGCATAACTAATGATTTACACTTTCTCGTTCTGCTGGTGTAGGAATGTTTCCGTCTATTATGTAATATATTTGGAATGGATTAGTAATTGCTGTGGAATGCTTCTTCATATGTGACAAATTGGTCTTCACTTTTTTAGGTTGGCAAAATTGCATAATTACTTATATGAAATAATAATGTTGGAAGTATGAAGCTCATTTGACTGCACAAACATTCCGCGTCAGTATGTCCGGAGGCTCCATTACTACAGCCAAATGTATTAAAGAACAAACGCACGAAGAGGGGTACAACTATTCGGGTACATGATGGCTGTTGTGGGGCTGCACTTCCCAACATGCCCTGATGCAGTTCTAGCATTCCCTTATAGCAGCACTGTTGTTGAGCATCCGGCAGCTGGTGGGCTGCATGTTGAAATCACTGGACTAGAAAAACTTTTCAGGTGAGCCCCATCCCTTAAACAATCAAAATGTGCAAATAATGTATAAATAAAGGTAGCAGTGCTTCTACCTCACTCCTGCACAGGGTGGCCAATCCCAGGGTCGGCGGGATCCCAGATTTTGGCATGTGCAGTCTAATGCCGGGCAGCGTCTGAGCATTCACTCAGACACTGCCCGGCTGTTTCTGACCCGGCATTCAGCTCTGCGCAGCGTGACGTGGTGTCAGAGGCTATACCTCTACGCCACCCACATGCCTGCTCAGTGCAGTACCCCTGCACCACCTGCCCCGCTCCCCGGCTGCATCATCTGCCCTGCCGGACCGACCAACCATGTAAGTAATTAGGCACAGTGGTCATTTGGGGTGGGGGGACGGTTTTTAAATTAGGGAAGCCCAATCCCAAGATTGAGCATTTTTTAATTCCGAATCCTTAGATTTAAAAAAATGCCCTGGGATTGGCTTCCCTACTCCTGCAGAATGGTACTCACAACCGCTGTGTCTGTCGGGCGGCGTTCGTCCCCTCCAAGGGTCCCAGCATCTTCCTTTTTCCAGGGGGGAAATGATTTCCACCACCTCAGTATATTCCTTATTTCATTACACCGTAACTAGCAACTATGAAGCGCACAGCAAACCTCCTGTCCAAGATGTTGCCGGTCTTGTTCTTAAAGTCTGTCATATATGGAAGCTTATTACATTCTAAGATGTTGATGAGTCCTAGTCATCCGCCTCACTGCACTTGCATGTTCCTTTAAGAGTCACGACAGTCCGTATTTCTGTGCATTTTTACTTATTTTCCGCATAGTTCTACAGTTCGATAAGTTCTACGCTTGGATCTCCCTCTGCGATTTTTACGTTTTTTTTCCAGTTTACTTAAACTAGCTTCGCAGATTCCAATTACCATTAATTAAGAATTCACTCAAATGGTTCAGGCATCATTAAAAAGCGCTATTTGTGATTGCAGAATAATCTAATTACATTAAATCAGTTTGTTAAATCTCTTTATTACTTTGATGCTGCATTTTATAACTGTTCTACTTTGAATGGGAACATTTGGAAAAGTACATAAAGTAGCACATGGAAAACATGTCAGCAGCACAATATGGTCTCTACTACGGAGAATGCTATAAAACGATGCTGTAAGCTCCTGTGGTTCTTCTACCAGAGCAAGTGATGAATTAACATCTAGATACCACAGCAATCACATCCCCGGGCCACTTTTTGGGGGGATGGATTGCTTCCAAGCCGGGCAGGCTAGACTGGGATATGTCGCATGTGATGCTGCTGCCTAGGAAGGTCTTGGGAAGCTGAAGGGGGGATTTGGGGGGTTGAGTCCTCCGAGGGGAGAAGTCGACTTAGTGTATACTCAGACTTACCCAGAAAGACAGAAAGATTTTAATATGTATAGTTTGGAGCAGAGAAGGGAAAGGGGGGACATGATAGAAGCTTTTAAATACAGATGTAGCCACTGTCATCTGCGAGTAAGATACATGCGATGCGCTGCAATTATTCACAAACGGCAATTGCACCATTAAAGGCTCTGGCTTGTCCGTGCAGGCACATTAGTAACACCACCCATACTGCCTTGCGTATGCATCGCTGGATGGATGAGCATAGCTACATCTGGATATCAAGGAAGAGAAGTATTAGAACATGAGGACGTGCGCTGAAGCTGGAGGGAGGGAGGGAGGTTCAGGTGAAATTTAAGAAAAAAATGGCTTCACAAAAAGAGTAGTGGATACGTGGAATAGCCTCCTGCAGAGGTGAGATAGACATTGGACTATCTTTGGTTTCTTATATAGCACACACATATTCCGCAGCGCTTTACAGAGAATATTAGAACATTCACATCAGTCCCTGCCCCTGTGGAGCTTACAATCTATATTCCCTACCACATGTGCACGCACTCAGACATTCTAGGGCTAAGGTGGCCATACGTCTACAGATCGATTGTCAGATTGGGCTGGTTGGAACAAAAACCTGGTAATATCTGAATGACAGTTTTTGCCAGTTTCCCAGCATTTCAAAGCAAACGGTCAACTGTCATTTGCGCTCATCCATTACCAGGATTTTGTTCCAACCAGACCAATCTGATCTGTAGATGTATGGCCAGCTTTATATTGTATATTGTATATTTTTGGATTGTGGGAGGAAACCGTAGTACCCGGAGGAAACCCACGCAAGCACGGGGAGAATGGTGAGAATTGAACCCATGACCTCCGTGCTCTCAAAGACCTAAAGGTGCCCATACTGTACATGGTGTGATGAGTTGTAGGTGTGATTTGAACTATACAGTGCTGTACAATTTGAACTTCAGTGCTATGTGATGCTATGGGATTTCCATTTGAACTGCCTACAATGTGCTACAACAGTGAAAACAATGCACATCATACTTTTTGCACTATGCAAAAATTAAGTACGAGGGAGCGGGCATCACAAGCCCCACAGAAACACGGTGCAATCTGAAGTACATGTTATATACGTTTTGAACTTAAAAGTTAAAAATGCATACAATAATCGGACTTAGGCCCTTATTCTGGTTGCTTCGCAACCAGAATGCCTTCGCACGGGGACCGATGGTGGCGCCGTGCGCATTTCTGCACATGTGCATACGCCGGGTGCGTGCGCCCACGGCGAACAGACTGTTGATAGCCATTGAAGGCTATCTTTTGCACAGTCCGTATGCGAGGGGATAGTAGATATGGTATAGATTTATTCTTTTTTTCATAGTTATACCATGATTTTAAATTCATTCCTCGGGTTTTGCCGATGATTTGGAGTTACATGCGATATTAAGGAAGCACTTCTCATTTTGTTTACTAGATGTGGTTATTTCTGAGCGTGAAACACTCCGCTGTATTTTTTAAATGAATTGTGATTTGTGGAGCTGGCCGGTGGCCAATATTTGTAAATAGGGACAAGTCCAAGGTTTAAGCATTTCCAGATGTCTTTGTGATGCTAGATGTTTATAATGGATCCGTAGTTATTTATTGGGTGTCTCCTGCGTCCCTATACTGCAACACGTTTCTCAAGTTTCTGTCTAAATTAGACATGAGTTTTCCACAGATATTTCACTTACTCCTAATGATATATAAATACCCCAGGGTGGGGGAGCGGCAGAGGCAATGATGATGTGGGCGGATGGATTTTTGCCAAAGCTGTGGGTGAGGGCACGGTCACACGGTCCTGGGCTGCCTGTGATTCACCAACTTTACTGTGTATACATCCTATGTGGGGAGTGGCCCAAGGTCATACTCAGCACTACTATAAATAGTTCCAGTCGTTATTATCCTTATTATTACGCTTTATTTATGTGGCCCCAAAATGTCATTTCCTGACACAGGACAGCTTTACAGTCTTTATCTGAAGTTATCTGATGCCCCGTACACAATTCAGCGTCAGTTTCTATTCGGTTTGAAATATAGTCCAAATCAAATCGAAAGTGACCCTGAATCGCACAGTGTTAGCAGCATTCGATGCAGATTCCATTCAGATCAACGTCCCCGCGGCATTGAGATCGAAAGCAGAAAGCAGAAATAGGCTGTGCAGGCAAGTTTATAGGGGTGTACACACGGGCCGATGTGGAGGCTGTCGATACCGCTTCGATATGGATGGCTGCCGGGACGAGGCAGGGTGCCAGCATTTGGCGGGAGGGAGGGAGGGAGGGGCGGTGTGCTTGTGGGGGGGGGGGGGGGGGTGTTTGGGGGGTTGCAAGCTGCATTGAGCAGCATGACACTGCTTTCAATCTCTGTGTAGGTTCGCCATGGTTAGAAATCATAATTAAAAAAAAAAACAACACAGGCAGAGGTCCAATACTTGAAACTACCTATCAGAAGGCAACAAATTATGTAATTAATCGATTTTTTATATTCATCAAAATAATTGTTTGACACTTTATACTGTATAAAGCGAAAAGAGAAATTGGTAGGAGCTGACGTCACACACCCTCCCCTAAAACACTTGGGCAAGCCTTTTCCCTGACACTCCCAGAAAATGATCGGGCGACACCCACAAATTCTGGCTTGCTGTCAATCAATTTTCATATGGCTAGCTATGAAAAAAGTCAATGGATTTTATTCCAGGATGGCCTTGCTCATGCGCACTACAATCCACTAACATCCGCACATCGCCGGCTACCACACAGATAATGATCACATATGCACTATACATATGCGATAATTATTGTAAAGCACATAGCAGATGCTGACCGGAATCAGGTGAGGGGGGAAAGCGTGTGGCGTTGCAGGGTGGCAGAGGTCAGTGCGGGGCGGCGTGGGTCGCGGTAAGAAGCCCATAGGCTTCTATGGGGTATAGCCAGGTTTTGCCTCCGGCACCCGCATCATTGAGAAATTTCCATGGGAACGCCCAGCATTTCCATGGAACACCCATGAAATGCTGGTTGTTCCCATTGGCACAGCCTGTGCCCACGCCCCCCGCCCTCACGGAACGGCGAACAAACATAAATGCCTATGTGCAGTCGCAAAACATTGCTCCCCCGTGTGAATGCGCAGGGGAGCGATGGGACCTGAATAAGGTTCATATTGTCAACGATTTCCCTTGATCTCCCATGCAAACAATGTAGGGCATACACACTGAACGATATCATTAATGATATTGTTCAGTGAAGTCACCCAGCCGCCCCTGCTGAAGGTGCGATATGTTAAATGATGTGGCTGAGTCGCTCATTTTGACCCTTTTGACCGATAATGTTTAAAATATTATTTAGTATGTATGCTCAATATCGTTAGCAGTGGGCGCTCCCCTTGGTCCTTAACGTCCTCCCCTGTCCTCTGTACATACAGCTCAATTTGTCTACAGTATATCGTCCATGACTGCATGGTAACAATATCGTTCAGTGTGTATGCACTTTATCGTTTGCCAATGAGATCAAGGGAAATCGTTGACGTATCGGGGAAAATTTACTAAATGAAATTTGTAAAAAATAGGTGTATTTGTATCCAGAAATACACTTATTTTTGACATTTACTATCCCGAAAATACGGCAATTCATATTCGTATTGATAGCACATCAATACGAATACGTATTGCCGTATTTTCGGGATAGCAAATGTCAAAAATAAGTGTATTTCTGGATACAAATACACCTATTTTTTTGCAAATTTCCTTTAGTAAATTTCCCCCATCATCCTTAGACGATATCGTATAGTGTGTATTGAGCTGCATGTACAGATGACAGTGGGAGCTGAGCCTCGCAAGCGCATATCATTAACGATGTTGAACATATATCGATCAGAAGGGCCAAAATTAGCACTATAGTTTAAATATCGCCTAGTGTGTATCCACCTTTACAAGGAAGAGGGCAGCCTGTGCTACAATACAGGGAACCCCAATAAAGCAAACAAAATAACTGTCCATTCTGTACTCTCCCTTTAGGTAATACAGCACCAAGTTACCAGTTCTTCCCTGCAAACCACGTCTGAATCTGAGGAGGAAAAGGATGGAGAGACCACTCATAACTCCAAGGAACCTGACGTTGAGAAACAACCAAGGGAGAAGTTTCTTAATTTTTTGGGGAGCCTTTTCCATTTCTCACCGAAATCATCTCAGGGGAATTCAAAACAGACTTCTGCTGTCCAAAACCTAAGCAAGGAACATGAGGACGCACAAGCTAAAAATAACTTGGATGAAGAGGACTTACACCAGGAGCAGGCACTGGATGTTTGCAGTGGAACAGAGCAGGCTGCAGATCAGAGCACAGCGTATGAAGAGGACCCGGTGGTCAGTAATAGCGACGCAGTCAAAGACGTTGTAAAACAAGAAGAGCATGAAGACATGTCACCAAAGTAAGTACAAGGAGCAGACTAATTGTAATCTAAGGTTACCTACTGTTAAACATGACTTTTTTTTGTAACAGTGTTCTTCACTTTCAGATTTAAGAAATAGCAATCTAATCTCCACATCATTACAATTATCAATGGGATGTGTTCAATGTCAACATACACAGTATAGTAGACTCATAGGGGGAGTTCTATTTCACATGGGATGTTGCTATGGGTAACCAATCAAATACTATCTATTATTTTCTAGAAGGCGCTCAATAAGTAGATTCTGATTGATTGGCCATAGCAAAATCAAGGGGCGTAACTAGATATTCGTAGCCCCCATAGCAAAAGTTTGCAAGGGCCCCCTATTTAGCAACTGATGGTGATAAATGTATGCAATACATATTACTTAGACGGTAAAGATGGGCCCCCTTCAGCTCTGGGCCCCGTAGCGGCTGCACCCCTTGCATCTATGCTAGTTACGCCCTTGGTAACATCCCGTGTTAAATAGAACTCAGTAAATTTCCCCCATAGAATAATATAGTATCACAATATTTAATAGTAATATTTATGTAAATATATTGTGCAGCATTATATTACTAGCATCCTATGTGTGTGGTGTAAGAAGGAGAAATACAATATATAGACTTTTTTTCTGCTACACTATACTTAAATGTTAGTGCACTGTGCTTACATGTTAGTGCACTGTGCTTACATGTTAGTGCATGGTACTTAAAGGCTAGTGCAATGTGCTTCTCTGTACCCACATATTAGTGTACTGTACTTACATGTTAGTGCACTGTACCTACAAGGTAGTGCACTGTACTTAAAGGCTAATACCTATATGTTAGTGCACTGTACCTCCATTGTATTTACATGTAAGTTCACTGTACCTAAACGTAAGTGCACTTTACTTGCATGTTATTGCACAGTACTTACAAGTTAGCACACTGTATTTACCAGTTAGTGCACTATACCTACAAGTAAATGCACTGCATTACATGTTATTGCACTGCACCTAAAAGTTAGTGCACTGTATTTACAAGTTATTGCACTATACCTACATTTTATTGCATTGTACCTTCAAGTAACTGCACTATACCTTCATGTTATTGCACTGTACCTGCAAAGTAGTGCACTGTAACTACAAGCTAGTGCACTGTGCCTGCAAGCTAGTGCACTGCACCTACATCTTATTGCACTACCTACATGTTATTGCACTGTACTTACAAGTATCTACACTATACCTACATGTTATTGTACTGTACCTACAAGTATCTACACTATACCTACATGTTATTGCACTGTACCTACAAGGTAGTGCACTACCTTGTAGGTACAGTGCAATAACATGTAGGTATAGTGCACTACCTTGTAGGTACACTGCAATAACATGTAGGTATAGTGTAGATACTTGTAGGTACAGTGTAATAACATGTAGGTAGTGCAATAACATGTAGGTAGTGCAATAACATGTAGGTAGTGCAATAACATGTATACCTACATGTTAGTGCATTGTATCTGTAATTAGTAAGCAGAAACATGACAAACTAAAGTAATAGATATCAAAAAGAAACCAAAAAATGTTAGTAAATGTTTTCACATATTCACGGTTAAGTAAACATACAGTAGTATAGAGCCTTCATTTAAAACCACTACACCTCCATTTTCAAATGTATGACCTCCTCCCTCCACTAAAGCCGACATTCCTGCTACATCTCCTTTTTTGTATCACTGAAACACTAGCCTAACATCTGAGAATACAGTCATTCAGTTACTCCATTATCACTGGCTTTGCAGCTATAGGCCTGATTCAGTTTGGCTCAGTAAGCAATGAGAATCGTTGCTTACTGAGCGCTGAAACGCCACCCTGCCAAATGCCCGCCTCACACCGCCGAATCCCATTGCTACCATCCGAGAGGATGTGTTCACTAGCACATCTCCCCGCATGCGTTCGCTGACCATCAAATGATTTCTCCTGCCTTCGGATATATAAGTCAGTCTTAACTGACTTTTATTTCATTCGGTGTCTGCCAAAGAGGGGGGCGGCGCGCTCACATCCTGTCACTTCTGCCCCGGGCAGGCATTGGTCCGCCTGCGTTCCCATGGGAACCCTCAGCATTTTCATGGGGCTGACCATAAAACGCTGGGTGTTCCTATGGTCCAGCCAGGAGCTGATTGGCTGGTTGTTTATCACTCTGCATTTTATCACTTTTGAAGCTTAGTGCATCTGACCCCAAGTCTTCCAATCAGTCAGTCACTCTCTCATAACATGACATGTAAGGAGTTAAAGGGAATTTATTTTCATAGTTAAGTATTAGCATTCCAATCAATTAATGTATGTTTTTCATACCTGTCCCTACTTTTACACCACTTTCAGATTTATCCAGACTCTGCTGTTCCAGCAATTAATGGCTGGTGTAATCATTCATCTCAGTTATATATATATCCTTGCTCATTAAACATGGTCAATAACTACAGTTATAAAGATGTGCAATCGTTATATCCAAGGTTGTAATGTTTTATTTAAAGAACATATACATTTAAAGTGATGTAAGGCAAGTCTAGGTGATAGGATTAGCACATGCACAGCAGTGTAAAGGTTGTACAGGTTTACTATGCTCTGGATCTCTATCTGGTAACCTGTACATCACGTGTAACTATAGCCAGTCTACTGGCATAATCCAGATTCTATGGGGGTATTCAATGTGGGGTCACGGCTGTGACCATGTCCCGTTCTCGGTCAGCTCGACTGGGAAATCGCAGGCGTGTTTCAATGGACGAGAAAGGGGCGTGGCCGCGAGAAGTTGCAGCTGGGAGCTCGGCAATTCCCAGCCGTTCTCGGCAGAACAAGCCTGACTGCTTGTGAAGTCAGGCTCGTTCTGCGAGATCCCCTGCTCAGTGCTGTCGAGGAAGACAGCATTAATAGGGCCCCGCAGCCATCCCCCCCCCCCCCCCTGGGATATGCAGGAGATTGAATACCCCCATATAGGGGTAAATTTACTAAGATGGGAGTTGTATTACACAAGGGTTGCTGCTATGGGCAACCAATCAGAATCTACTTTGCACCTTCTAGAAGATAATAGATAGTATCTGATTGGTTGCCCATAGCAAGATTCCATCTGAAATAGAAGTCCCTTCTTAGTACATTTCCCCCTATGTTTCTATGAGAGCATTCGAAGCCTGATTTCTGTGATCATCTATATATGTGTCTAGTGTTTGTGTGTCTCTGAAACACTGCCATCTGTTGGCAGCGAGTGAAACTACATCTCTTGCTCTCTCACACATGCACAAACACAGAGGCAATCACAAGGTAGCAGACTAGCTTTCGAAGCATTTGCTTTGAGCGGGCTTAATAGTATGAAGATAATATACTAGCTCTTTCAATCGGGCAAAGGATTGCTGGGTAGATCATTTTACCCCTTTTCACCCCAAATTTTTAATAATCCCTGCTGATACCTCTTTCAGACAGAATAGCCCCTAAATCCTGGCTTTTACTCGTCATTTGAGTGCCGGGTTGTTTCGCAGGTCCCAGCCTGACCCCTTTTCACACAGAAAAGCAAATTGCCTGGTTAAACCGAGTAATTTGCTGATTAAGACGGGTATTTAATCTGTGTGAAGGGGTCACCCCAGGTCAAAATTCCCAGCTCTCCAACTCTGGTAAATTCCTGAGTCGAGGACTTGGGAATTTTGAACAGAGATGAACCTTACATATAAGAAAAGGACCCATGTTGAACAGCACCACTCCCCCCTCATATATAGGCCATGCCCAGGGGCGGATTGGGCCACCGGGAAACCAGGCTATTTCCCGGTGGGCCGGTCCCGACCTGGCCGATTCCCCGGCTGGGCCGCCGCTGTTCCCCCTTGCTTGGCCACGGGCCGCACTCGCACCGCGGTTAGCGGCCGCGGCGTCCGTCTGACTCCTGCCCAAACTAAAGATGGCCGCAGCCGGCAATGACATGATCAATGCTGGCTGGCCGGCCGCGTGAGCACTGTACGTCTCCGTTGTTCCGGACCCCTTGCTGGCTGCACATGTAATCTCCTCTGGAGGTAAGTGGCCATTAACACCCCCCCCCCCCCCCGGCTGGTGCTTGGTACACCGCCAGCACCCCCCCCCCCACCGGGTTGCTGTAAAAATATCCAGTCTGTGCACATGTGAGAAGCTCTGACCCTTCCACAACTATGCGACAGCTTCAGGCTGATTGGGGACGGCGCTTACATCTCAGCCTTCTCACCCGTCAAACACCTGTGCACGCCTGCATTTTTCTTTTTTTTTTTTTTTTTTTTTGCTTTATATATTATTTATTTATGTCTATAGAACCCCTAACCGGCGTGCATGCTTTGTGTCTTCTGTGACATTAAGGGTTAATTTGTTGTTGCTAGGTAGATGTCAGTTCTTTTTTTTTTTTTTTTTTTTTGATCCTCTCGGATTCTTTATTAAAGTTTTATAAATTTCATAACAATACAAAAGACATACATACAATAAAAAAAAAAAAAAACATAGGTGTGATTTAGGTACAGCATTTATAAATTATACAGATTTATGGTAAGGGATACTACTTCAGACATCATACTCGACTAGCAGGCTTACTACCTCATGTCCAGTGATTATACACATTTGTGAGCTTTTACATATAGTAAACACAACAGTTATACAGTAATTTATGTTAAGAGGTACTCCTTCAGACGTTGTATTCAACTAGCTGGCTTATTACCTCATGTACTTACTCGCAGTGTGGGCTTGTACATTTAGTAAACCCTTGTATCTCTCCAGGGGGTACTTTATTCTTTTCCCCTTTCCCTTTTTTTCTTTTTTTTCCTCTTTCCCTTCCTTCCCTTTCCTACCCTACTCCAACTTTGTGCACTCACTTTTTACTTTCCTATTTATAAATTAACTTCCCCCCTTGCAGCCCTTCCCGGGGCATTTGATTTTTACTACAGAAATAAGTACTAGAAAAACTAAAAAAGTGTTCGCTAAATTCATAGCAATCAAATATATATGTGCTTTACCCATCAATTTGATTCAATATATATGTGAATTAGCCTTATACTTAATTCGATTCTACTCAAAAATATAGCTTTACTTGCCCCACGACAACTCCAACTTAGTGTACTCCCTTTTTACTTTCCTATTGTAGAACACCTAAAAAACAAAAAAAGTGTTGATCTTTTAATAAAGTAAAAAAAAAAAAAAAAAAAAACCCCAGAGGAGGGGAAAGAGATATATACGTGCTTTGCCCATATGCTTAGATCAATATATATGTGTGGATTGACCTTATACTTAATTCGATTCTACTTAAGACTTTTACTTTAATTGCCCCACGGCATCTCCAACTTAGTGAACACCCTTTTTATTTTCTTGTTGTAAAATACCTAAAAACGAACATTAATTTTTTAAATAACACTTTATCCCTTTCTTTTTAAATACTTAAATTACTTATTAAATGTTTATGTGAGCACCCACTTATAATACAGTTTAATTAATGTGAACTTTTTGCTTTACTATACAATGAAATATACCACCTGTCCCAAATATTATTAAATTTTTCTATCGCCTTCCTGGAGAGATACAGGTATTGTTCATGATTAGCCGTACTGTTTACCAAGGAGATCCACTCTTGGATTGATGGTCCCTTTTTCCCCATCCAACTTCTCGCAATCGTGACTTTAGCGATTGCACATACATTTATCAAAAATTGAGCAGTCCCTTTTGGTGTATCACTAGGCCATACCCCCAGTATTGCCGACACGGGTGAAACCTTATATCCACTCAGGCCTATATCTGATAGTACTTCTTCCACCCCCTTCCAGAATTCCCGCAGGTACTCGCATGCCCAAATCAGGTGCCAAAAATCGCATTTTGGCAAACGACATTTGGGACAGTTGTCCCCACCCCCGTGGGAGTATTTATTTATCCTATCCGGGGTCAGATACGTATAGTACATGATATTCAATTGAACTTGGTGAATTCTGGGTGAGCTCGTTGCCTTACACATATTTTTAAGGGCATTACCCCATATTTCCTCATTTAGTTCTGGGATGTTCACCAGCCACTTCTGCATGCGCCTCTCACTATCATCCTTCTGGGCAATGGTCATAAGAGTTTTATAGCATTTTGATACCAACTTATCCTTCCCCATTGCATTAATGGCACTTTTAACTGGGGATTCCTCAATTAGCAGTGGAGTATGCCGCGTGTATTGTGATGTTGCATTTCTCATTTGGAGGTACCTATAAAACATGCCCCTTAACAAGTCATACTCGGTCTGCAGCTGCACGTATTGCTTGAGTTCTTGCCCCTCAAATATTTGCCCAATAGAGTGTACACCATACTGTCCCCAGGCTCTACTGCCCTGACTGTCATTCAGTTTACTATATATCGAGCTTGAAAATATATTTGTATCTGGGTCAAGACCTACATACCCCATTTTTCTATGTGCCCATTTCCATATATACCGAGCTTGTTTTATATAGGGGGGGGCTCTTAACGGATTTCCCTGCTGGAGCAAAACCTGCAGAGGAGTGTGGCCCGGACATAATCTCCCTATATACCCCTTGAGCTCCTGATAGTACTCATCTTCCCTCCACCAGGTGGCAAGCTGGGCCAATTGGGCCGCATAGTAGTATATTTTAAAGTTTGGTAACGATATCCCCCCCTGGTCCTTCTCTTTGCAGAGCGTAGATAGACTAATTCGGGGTGTTTTATGCCTCCAAATGAATGCGGAGATCACTTGATTAATTATTAAAAAACTTTTTTCCTTAATTAACATGGGGGAGTTAGTAAATACATATAAAAGTTTAGGCAATATTACCATCTTTATGAGATTCGCACGACCAATAAGTGTCAGCGGGAGCCTTTGCCAGTTTTTACATCTACGCCTGGTCTCAGTGATGATAGGATCTAGGTTATCTCCAACATAATCTATGGGGTTCATCGTAGCTTTAATACCCAGGTACTTCAATTTTGTGACGTAGGTCATGCCCCAGTTGTTACCCCTGATTTCACTTTCGTCCGCATGCGATATTAAAAGCTGTGACTTGCTGCAATTTATAGTCAGTCCAGAAAAGACTCCAAATTTCTTTATAAGGTCAATAGTTACTGGTAACAACCTATACCTATCCACCATACCAACCAGTAGGTCATCCGCATACAGCGAGATTATATTATTATAAGCCTCCTGTGTTTGGCCACCTGTCCCCAACGCAGATCGCAGTCTACATGCCAACGGCTCGATGGCCAATGCGAATATTAGGGGCGACAGGGGACACCCCTGTCGCGTGCCCCTAAATAGGGGAAATGACTCTGACAAGTAACCATTCACAAGAACCCTTGCACGCGGAGCCCTGTACATCAAGAAGATCCAGTTAACAAATTTCTCTCCAAAACCAAATGTAATTAATACCTGCCTCAAAAACGGCCATTCAATCGAATCAAATGCCTTATTGGCGTCAAATGAGGCCACTGCTGCCTTTTTATTGTTTATCACGGCCATCTGCAAGAACATGAATAGTCTTCTAAGATTGATATTGGTTGACTTACCACTCATAAAGCCCACCTGATCAGAATGCACAATCTTCCCCATCACGCTGTTCAGCCTAGTCGCCAGGATTTTTGCGAAAATCTTAACATCCGTCGTGATAAGGGAGATTGGCCGGTAGGAGTCAACCAAGCTCAAATCCTTCCCACTCTTGGGGATGACCGTGATAATAGCCTCCGACATTGAGTCAGAAAGCTGGCCTTCTAGCTCCATTTTACTGTACATTTGTAACAACCGTGGTGCAAGAGCTCCGGAGAATGTTTTATAAAGCTCACCCGGGATACCATCCACTCCTGGGGCCTTCCCACCAGAAAGGGCCCCAATAGCTGCCTCTATCTCACTGATGGAAAAGGGCTCCTCCAAGCTATTACTATCATCTTCGCCAAGCGCTGGAATATTACTATCCGCCAAATAGGCCTTGATCTGATTTTCATCTGCGGTCAGGTAAGATTTATATACCTGAGAGAAGTGTGCGCAAAAAGCCGCAGAAATATCTGCAGATGAAGTGACCAGTTTACCATCCCCCAGAACTATTCTAGTGACTATTGTCGATGGTTTATCGAGTTTAGATAGGTAGGCCATATATTTGCTAGGTTTATCAACATTTACATAAAATTTATGTGAGTCTATCATGATCTTATAAGTCATCATTGTTTGAAGGTGTGCCCTCCATTCTTGCTGAACCTTCAACCATTCTTTTTTAGAACTTTCTAGTTGATCGCTAATATATTGCCCTTCCAGCAATTCCACCTGTGCTTCCAATTTCACAGCCTTTTCCCGACATTTACCTTTAACATATGAGATTTTTTTAATATACAGGCCCCGTATATAGGCCTTAAATGAGTCCCATACTATGGAGGGATTTGCCGTTTCAATATTCTGTTCAAAAAACTCCTCCACCATTATATTAAATTCCTCCTCCATCCCCACTATAGATACCCAATTGGGATGTAATCTCCACAACCTAATACTAGTTGGGTTAGCTGACTCAATCTTTATTTGAATCGGAGAGTGATCCGAGATACCGCGGGGTAAATACTCCACACTAGTCACTCTCGGAGTCAAATTTCTAGAAACAAAGACATTATCAATCCTAGTGAAGGTATTATGCGGGGGGGAGAAAAAAGAAAACTGTTTTTTGCTGGGATTCTTTTCCCGCCATACATCCACCCAATCATATTCTGATACAAAACGGGACAGTGTTGTTTCATTATCGGGACTGGCACCTCTAGTTGTAAATCTATCCTTGCCCATGCTCATTATTGCGTTAAAGTCGCCCAGACAGACTACATAGCTATCTGGGCGTGCCGCGGCGAAGTTAACAGCCAATCTTAAAATATCCAATGTAAAGGGGGGAGGAACATAAACCGCTAGGATACAATATCTATTAGTTTCCAAAAGGCCATCCAAAAAGACATACCGCCCCAAAGGGTCTATCTCCGAGGCAACCAGCTCAAACAGGGTTTTCTTTTTAAAAATAACGGAGACACCTCGAGCAGAGGATGAAAAACATGAGTGAAAAATCTTTCCCATCCAAGGTCGCCGCAATGAACCTGCCTTATCACCACTGATATGTGTTTCCTGGAGACAAATGACATCAGCTGGTGCTAAGCGACATTGGTTGAGAACCAGAGATCTCTTAACTTTCTCACCCATGCCTCTAACATTCCATGTCCTAAAACATACCATTGGCGTTATCCAGTGAAGAATACAAAAGGAGTTGACAACACATATGTAGCATTGCCCCTAGCCGAAATCTGGCCCATACCATCCAATATAACTGCGGTTTTTCCCCAAATGCACACCTATACACAACATATAACACATACCCACCCACCCCCCACCCTGTATCACCTACCCTTTTAGGCATACTTCAAAACCCCAATACCCCTCCTCTACTCCCCCCTCCCTATTGGTCCACCAGGACCGATATCCTTACCCAAGGGGAAGACAAAACTTGTACTAGAGCCCTCACAAGACGTGTGTGACTCTCCGGCTAGAGTAGAATTGCATAAGAGAACCTTCCCATCCCCCCACCCACTGACCCATTTCTACAAGTGTGATTAAGATGTTATAACTTAAGTCTCTGAAGTATCATAAAAACACAGTATACAATTATAGCTACTATATTACTCCAGCTCATGCTAAACTTTAGCCAGTTGTATCTTAGCCGGATACGCTTGGTCCAGCCAAGCAGCTGCCTCCTGTACAGAATAGAAAAACTTGGTAACATCGTCTGTAACCACACGGAGCTTGGCTGGATAAATCATCGAGTAGTTGATTTTCAGTTCTCGCATTCGAGCTTTCACTTCTCGATACTGTGCTCTGTCCTTTTGGATCTCATATGGCAGATCCGGAAAGACCGAGACTTTTTTCCTCCATATTTGAGGTCTCCCATGTCCCGGGCAAGTCGCAAGATTCTGTCTCTATCCTTTGACAATAATATTCTTGCTATCAAGGTACGGGGGGAGCGCCCGGTATCGGAGCTCTATTTGGTACTCGGTGGGCACGCTCCACCACGAATTGTGGGGACAGAGCCTCATGGCCAAATGTTTGTCTGAGCCAGTTCTCTACAAACTTTTCTGCCAAATCGCCCTCCACCTTTTCATCGAGCCCAACAAACCGTAAATTATTGCGGCGCGAGCGCCCCTCCATGTCAGACAGTTTATTGCGCATTTCTTGAATTTTCTCGGCCATGATTTTAATCTGTGCCTGCATAGGGACCAAATTATCCTCCACCCCTGAGATTCTAGACTCCGCTTCGGTTACTCTGGTGCGAATTTTTTGTACATCATCCCGAAGGAGCATAATGTCTGATTGAACCTTATCAATTTGACCCGACAACCTGGTTTCCGATGCACCAATCGCCTCCAAAACTTGGGCTAATGTTACATCTTGCTGTTGTGGAGGGGTATTGCTCTTTGTGGGAGTGGAGTGAGGGGTACTGTCACGTGATGGTGGAGGACCTTGTGCTTGGGTACGAGCATATTTCTCAAGCCGAGCTGCGGCTGTATTTTGGGTGGATTTGCCCATTAGGACCGGCTAATAAGAGCTTCCTGCTTTTTTAGCAATATAATTGCACCCACAGTTTCTTGTACAATGCTGTCTTCACCACACACACTATTATACTTTATTCAGGCTTATACCAGTTCCCTCCATGTATTATGCAGTCCTACAGCAAGTCCTTAAATACAGTCTCTCTTATAGCAGCAGCTTAGCCCAATGTGAACAGATCTTATTTGTTTGTACCCAAACAGACAATTATTAGTATTTTTTTGTAATGGACCATAAAATGTGTGTGGACTTATTCAGCACAAACAAATGTCCCACTGTACTTCACCAGGTTGTAACAGTAAGCAACTCACCACTCCTGTAGCTTAATTGTTAGGACTGTTTGCAGGATTTATTCCACCACATCATATGGGTCACCCTAGTCGGCAAACACCTTCACTTGTAGCTGCAGAATTTACCGCTGAGCTGAGCTATTCTCGGTACCTCCGTTAAGTGTGGGTTACCGTATCTGGCCACCCACTGAGCCGCCTCCACTCCCCACGCCGGACTCCACGTGCTGTCCTCTTCTCCTGAAGCCGCGCACTTCCAATGCGTCACTGCCTCAAGCCTGCTCACACGCGGGGAACCGCCGTCAGCCTCTGGAGGGTACGATCCCTCTCTGCTGCTCCCTGGCACCTCAGCTTGCTCACCGGGTCAGCCCGCCACTAAGGTCAGTTCGGTGGGGGGGACTGGAGAGAGTCTCACGGCTGGGAACCATAGACGCCGGAGAGCACAATCACCTCCCTCACGTGCACGCCGTCGTGACTCCTCCCCCAGGTAGATCACGCCTGCATTTTTCTGACACGCACAGAAAACATTGGTTACCACCCACGAATGCCGACTTTCTGTCCATCAAACTGTGAAGGGATTGCTATTATTTATGACCCATACACTATTTGGGTTTGCGAGTCCTCGGTAATAATACAGACGCAGGGTCAATTGATAATCATTGCATCTGCAAATTCGCACAACAGATACCAACTCCAAATCAGGTTCCAAGAACTTTAATTTAGTATATGATTATCCCTGCTCAAACAAAGACATCGTATAAACTCATAATAGTCATCCTTCTGCTATTAGTAGATAGATAATAACATGCATGTAACAATCCTTATGTACAATGTATACAGAACTCACCAAATATAAAGGTATTCCTTACTGGTACTTTTGCATTCATTATCATGTCACTGATATCTGGGCTAATATACGTTTTGTATAAGGACCTAAAAATATTAAGGTATTTAAAACGTTATCATGTGTTTAGTATCACTCATCTAAGGCCTGGCCACCTATCTAGTGATTCTAAAGGTTTATGCACAAACGATCTTGTGCATACACACTTACCAATCATCCACCCAATTACTTGTTGTGTATTCCGCGTCCCCTTGCGGGGCTTGCTGTGCTCGCCACACTTTGGGCTTGGTGGCTCGTTGCGCTCGCCACACTTTATAAAATCAACTCCACACCGACGTGGATAGTGGGGGTATGAACAGGTCCGGAGGATGCGTACCGCGTACACTCGCAGGGCTCGCTGCCCTCACGCTTCAGGCTGATGTGGATAGTGGGGGTTTGAAATGGAGGCATTTGCCAGTATGTAATATGGAGCACCGGCAAATGCGTCCTTTATTGTGCATGAGACGCACACCCCCCCTTTGTGCACGAGACGCACACGCTACCGAACCCCAAACCCTGACCGTCTCCCTGAAGCGGACACAGGCATGGTTGCTGTACCCTGCCGCACGAATTACTGAGACGCACAAGCTTATGAGATGCTCGTGCATCTCAGGCAGGTGGAACGCCTCTCCGCCGGCGCTCGCATGATTGCCTCTCCGCTGTCGTCTGCCAGCGCAGTGGATCTGGCTGTTACCGGCGCTGTGTCAGAGGCGCTCACTAGGCTTGCCAGGGACGCCGGGGACAGAGCTGCAGCTAGTTGGGACAGTACGGTGACTACGCTGCCTGACGGGGACACTATGCTGACTACGCAGGGCTGCCACTGGGACACTATGCTAGGCTGCCGGTGGGCTACAATGACAGTATATTGTAGCCTGCCATGCTGCATGGTCAATCTGATATATCTGTGAACAAGGTTATTCACAGACTTACCAGCTGTAGACATGAACCATGGTCCAGCCGATACATCATTGGTAGGCTGTACGAACAATATATTGGCAAGTGTCTACCCAGCTTTAAGGTGCGTACACACTAGAACAGGGGTTTCTTAAACTCGGTCCTCAGGACCCCACACAGTTCAGTTTCCAGGTCACCAGGCAGGTGCACAGGTGCATTCATTACTGACTGACACATTTTAAAAGATCACAGGTGGAGCTAATTATTTCACTTGTGGTTCTGTGAGTAGACCTGCAAAACATGCACTGTGTGGGGTCCTGAGGACCAAGTTTGAGTTCCTGTGCACTAGAAGATCCTTTAAATCAGTGGTGCTCAAACTCGGTTCTCAGGACCCCACACAGTTCACTTTTTCCAGGTCTCCCAACAGGTGCACTCATTACTGACTGATACATTTTAAAAGATCCACAGGTGGAGCTATTTATTTAACTTGATTCTGTGAGGAGACCTGCATAACATGCAACGTGTGGGGTCCTGAGGACCGACTTTGAGAACCTGTGTTTTAAATGATATGCATGATAACTACATATCGTAACAACTTTATTGTGTATATCATCAACGATGCTCGCTCCTGCGGATCATTAGCGATGTCCTCTGTACATGCAGGACGCCCAACGATAAGGCTAGCACGAGCCATGCTGCGGAATGAAGCGTGCCCCCCCCCCCCCCCCCCCGCGCCATCGCTCAACGCACTTTCACTGGCTGAGTGGTGCTTGTGGCCCTTGTATAGCAGGCTTTCCTGGTGCTCATTGCGTTTCTCATTTATAGCCTTTCTATATCTACAGAGGTGACATAAAGTTACACACTGAGATGCTGACTCTTCCTCTGGGTGTGTGAAAGTGTATCCCCATTGTGTGTGATTCCATTGTTCTCATTTCCATCCAGAGGGAAAGGACAGTCATCAAATATGATTTGTCTGATTTATTGCCAGAAGTATGACTTGCCTTCTGCAAGATCTGCATTGAAAATCAACGTCTCAGAAGGGCAGACTAGATGGGTCAAGAGGTACTTATCTGCTGTCACATTCTAGCTTTCTATGTATAAGTTTAAAGGGGCATATTCAACATGTTAATTATTGGGGGCCAGAGCAATTTATAATTGGAGCTTCGTTGATCCAGAAATTGTCTGTCTGCAGTAATCTTTTCATACCGGTTAAAGTCTGACTCGGCAGTGCTAGGGTTCACACAGGCGCACAAAAGCCCTGACATCCTGTGGAAGGATCTGTACACTAATACCCCTTTCACATCGCAACTAATTACCAGGTACAAGCCGGTTCAACCCAGCAATTAGTGCGATGTGAACGGGGTTACCGGGTCCCACAAATGGGTAGCAACACAACAATAAGAACCAGTTACACTATGGAGGAGGCAGCTCTTAGAGGAGTGCCAGCTCTAAGCGCTGCCTCCTCCCCCGCCCCAATAATAATGCACCGACTCCCCGCCGCGCCCCCCCCCCCGGATGAAGTCAGCGAACCAACAATAATACCGGTTCGCTGAGGGGATGTGAACATCCCAATATGGAGGGTCGCGCCGGGACTGAACTGTTTTAAAGTCCCAGTGCGACCCTGTATTTTGCAATGTGAAAGCAGAATAAGTATACCCTTAGTGTTTTCCATGTCAATAAAAATGATAATTTGAGCCAGATGTTGCTTATAACGGGCAGGTCAATATTTGATAATAAGGGAGTCCTACCAAGCAGAATGTTAAGTAGAATGATCTGGTGCAGTGGATCCCAAACTGTGGTTCCTCAGGACACTTGCAGAGGTGCCTTGAATTGGTGGTCCAGGACCAAATCAACTTATTTATGGTTAATGTAATAGGCAAATCCAGAGATGGTGGCTGCCAATCCTGTCCCTCACCACACAACTGAATCTACGAATGACATATAAACACAGTTAAGTTAATTTAATATTTCTAAATAAGTAACATTTGTCCTAGGGGTGCCATAAAAAACTTCTGATACACTAGGGAGCCGTGATTACAAAAAGTTTGGTAATCACTGATCTGGTGTATTTAGGTTTCAGGTAACGCTATGCCAGGAAGAAAAGATTTGCTATGATCTTATATAAACAACTGTTCCTCAGTCCTGAAGCTGCTATACGGCCATTTCTGAGAAAGAGCATTTGCAGAAATAGTACACTGAAATAAGGTTCCAGGAGGCCCCTTGCAAATGCTCAATGCGGGCCTAATATTCAGACTGCATGGGTCCTCATACTGCAGCTCAGACTGCATGAGTCCTCATACCGCAGCACAGACTGCAGGGACCCTCATACTGCAGCTCAGACTGCAGGGGTCCTCACACCACCTCAGACTGCAGGGGTCCTAACACTGCAGCTCAGACTGCATGGGTCCTCATACTGCAGCTCAGACTGCAGGGGCCCTCATACTGCAGCTCAGACTGCATGGGTCCTCATACTGCAGCTCAGACTGCATGGGCCCTTATACTGCACCTCAGACTGCATGGGTCCTCATACTTCACCTCAGACTGCAGGGGTCCTCATACTGCAGCTCAGACTGCAGGGGTCCTCATACTGCACCTCAGACTGCATGGGTCCTCATACTGCAGCTCAGACTGCAGGGTACTCATACTGCACCTCAGACTGCATGGGTCCTCATACTGCAGCTCAGACTGCAGGGTACTCATACTGCACCTCAGACTGCATGGGTCCTCATACTGCATGGGTCCTCCTACTGCAGCTCAGACTGCAGGGGTCCTCATACTGCAGCTTACAACTCATGTTAAATGATTAGATAACTCTAACATTTCCAATGCATTTCCTCCGCTAAGTAAGGTAGGCTCTGGATCTGCTGATGAAAGCAGTAATCTTTGAGGCAAATAACATTAAAATTGTTAATTGAATAGAAATTGATCTTCCTGAGGCAAAATAGAAGAAAGGAAAAAGTGCTATAAGCAGTAATACAGTTATTCACTCATAATAGGTCTGATGCAAGTAATGTTATTTAAAATGATCTACTGCGGATTGTTCTCATTCATCTATCTCAGGTTCCCTGTCGTCAGTTGGAAGGCTGCGCACTCATCTGCCGTCACTCTTATTCCTGTGTCCTTATCTGGAATCCAATGGTTTTGGGTGTTCATTGTCAAAGGCAAAATGCATGTGCAATATTGGTTGTTCCTTATCTACCTAGTTTGTAAATGCGCGGTTACTTCTCAACCCTTTGTACCAGACAAGACGTGATATTAAGTGGGACCTGGGCAGCAACAGTGGTATTTCCCAGTACTGTTGTCTTTGCAGGAGTGGCATCTGCGTACACCTGGAGGTTTGTGCTATCATGGAGCAGGTGCAAGTGATGACGGTAGCAGCTTCTGGCTTGAAGCCATAGGGTGGTAAATGAGACTTCTACGGCTTCGTGCAAGCATTGTCCCTTTTTACTAACGCTTCTGAAAGAGCCAAGTCCCATAGCAACACCACCACCACTTTTCATTTCTAAAAGCTTTAGTAAATCTACACCTGTCAAACTCTGACTCCGCCTCAGTGTATTTAAATCACAAAAACTTCAGGGACATATATGAGACACTTCTACATATATTTATTCAGCCATATCATAGGGCTTGGCAGGGTTTAATGATCAATACAGACAGCGCCCTTCTACCTCCTTATCACACCGGAGCCACCACCTCCCTCCCCCGAATCCCTCCGCTACGCTGCAAGACACTTACACATCTGCTCACATGCGTCCGCACAGAGGCAAAATCTTGCGCTGGTTGTTCTCACCATCAAATGATTTTTCCTCTGTTCACAGATAAAAGTAGGCCAGGACTTACTCATAAGATGCCCGGGCTTCTGCGAATTGGGGGCAGGTGCTGACGTCATGTGACATCATCCGCCCACCCCGGAATGCCTCCTGCATGTCAATTAGGCAGCAGGTTCCCCGGCAAATGAAAATTTCACTTAAGCCGCTTGCTATGGTGGTTTGCACATGCGCATTTACCCCTATGCGCGTTCGCAAACCCCCACCATCGAGGTCGGGGCCGAATTTGGACCTGAACCGGCCTCTTTGATAATGATAATATATGACATGTTGAGCCTAAAAAGCCTCTCCGCGTGGACCTGGTGCTGTGGGAGGGGCTATTGGCGTGCTGTGAGTAACAGTGTCTGTGGATGACTGTGTGCGGCTTATTCAGTCATGTGCTTGTCATCTAGTTTCAGTAGATCGGGTGAAACGTGCTAGAACGCTCGTAAGAAGCCTGGAAACACTTTATGTGCTCAGTAACTCTGCCCATTTTCCATGGATTTCCCTTTAGTTGCACTGACAGCTGAGTCCAGCAGCCATTTCTCTCTGTACAATAGAAACTCTTGCACTTTGCGAGCTCGTTCCTTGGTTGGGTCTGGCTGCCAAAGGAAATTACATTAATTTGTGACCAAGAATAACAATTTAGGAAAATTCAGGGCAGCTTCCAAATCAGCAGCCAGACTCCCTTTATAGGCGGCGTGATGTGCACGTGCGGATCAACATGTTCCACCAAGAAGAACTGGAGGCAGGTTCTGCATTCCGTGTGCATTCCTTAGCATTTGTAAAGTCATTTGTGTATTTGCATTGGGTCAACCACTGAAGGCCGATACAGCTTAGTTTGACACATAAAAATATAGGTCTACTTGGCTAAGGTCGACACGGTTGGAACACAAATATTAGGTCGACATGCGAACTTCGCAGCGCTGTGTGTCAACCAGAATCACCCCCATAGCATATAATAGGAACGACCCCTAAATGGTCACTTTTTTTTTTCTTATTTTGAGAGCTGATGGTAATTACATATATAGCTACTAATTTAGTTCCCAAATGTATTTTAATCATGGTTCCTTAGAGTATCAGCGTATTATCATGGCACCTCTAGGAAATAAGTTTCTTATGGAGACATTGAGGGGGGGAAATGTAAATGAAGTAAATTGTGCCGATCTGTCCTCCTGTGACAGTTATGCGGTGGAGGACAGGGTTGTGCCTCTGTGTACACAAAGTGCACTAAAACTGCCAGCTCTGGTGTTGCCTTTAAAATTAAAAGTAAATTATTTAGGGGTCTATGGGCAGGATGTATTAAAATACATCGCCGCCCCTCACTGCCGGACTGCAGCGATTCTAGCGCATATGTATTAACATATGCGCCTAGCATGGCAGTGTGGTGATGGAGGCCCCTGCGATACCTGTGATGTGGTGTGCGGAGGGTCTCCCTGGGCCGGGAAGCCTAAGCAGGCTGTCCCCGGGGCCTCCTCCTCCCTCCTGCAGCCGGAAGGATGTCCGGCTGCATTGCTAGGGGGAGGAGGAGTTTACCTTCCAGGTCCTGGAAGAATGTAAGCAAGGGGAAGGAGGGGTTTCATTTTCGGCGGGGGTCGGCGAAATCGGCAGTTTGTGGCGATAGAAGCCCAAGGGTATCGCCACATTTGGGTGGCAATACCCTTGCCGGCGAAGACGGGGCGGACAGCTTTTAGTACACTTGAAAAAATGCAGTAAAACCGCAGAAAATGGGGGTTTTACCGCATTTTCACCTTAGTACATCCCTCCCTTGTAGAGAAATAAAGTACAAGCCAATCAGCTCCTATCTGTAATTTTTTTATTAGACCCGTCCGGATCAGCCCCTTAGTACATACACCCCTTGATTTGGTCCTGGAACACCAACACGTATTTACCCGCCCCAGGGGCTACGTCACTCACTTTGGAAACCACAGGTTTAGCAGATGAAATTTGATCTTTCTTACTCGGTAATGTCAGGTTCCCTAAAACTATCACCCCAAATGCTTATATTTCCCTATAACTGCATTACCAGTTTCTACACATCTCTTCATTTATTTTTACCAACCTCTTAAGCCTCTTGGCAATGTAATTGTTAATCTCTTGATTTCCTAAAGCAGCTCTGAAGGTAACGGAGTTCCTGGCAGCACTCAGGGGCATAGATTTTCCATAATACCACATAAATAACAAATACTTCCTAAGGTGCACAGAGTATTGTAATTGACCTGATCTTGTGCATCCTTAAATAACACTGTGCATTTTGTGAGACTACAATTCGTGGATATGATTTCACATAAATGTCAAGAACCTGAACACTGTGCCCTTTACGTTCAACCCACAACAGTTTATTTCACACATTATGTTTGCAAGGAAAGCGGATTCCCAGGGAATTGTAGGTGTTAGATTATAGGGTCTTTAGGAGACAATAATATAGTATTACTAGACCAAACTAGCTGCCCCGGTCTGAAATTATGGTTTGGGACATGCAGGAACCATTTGCAGTTCATTGACATTGAAAAAATGTAATTTTGGGGGCTATTCTAATTTCACCGGTCCCCAACGCATTCACACATAGGGCGGGATGCACTAACATATGCGGCCCCTCTCCGCTGCACATCTTGCGTTAAGAGCTGTCCTTTGCGTTGTGGCCGGCGATGTGTGGCGGGTCCCTCCTCCTTCCCTGGACCCTTACCCGGCTGCTGCTGCTTGGCCAGGGCTCCGTCTCCTCGGGTGCAGGAGTCTGCCCAGACACAGGTGTGGGGGGGGGGGGGGGGGGTCAGCACAGATTGGTGGGGGTTGTGTGGGGCAGGGGTGGGGGGGTGCGAAGGGAAGCCCATAGGCTTCTATGGGGTTACGCCAGCTAGAACTGGCATAACCCCCAGCAGTGAAGCCAGTGCTGGAGAAATGATTTTGCCCCCACTCATGGTAAACATCCATTTGCAGCCGTGCGGAAGGGAAGTCGGCAGGCGAGGGGAGGGCGGCTGGTCGCGTGGGCAGCATTACAGCCACACGCTGCGTGTGGACTAGAATAAGGTTGTTTGTTTTTGTTTAAAGCATTTTATTATACTATTATACTTCAGCAATTTATAATATATAAGTATCTCACATTGGTGATGTGATCTCAACATTGGATGACAGATTTATATAAATAATTTTATAGGTAGGTATAGCTTAGTAAACCCCCCAAAAATGCAAAGATAAATGTAAAACAATATTGAAGATTGTACCACTCCAGCATTTATGAATCTAGCTCTGGTTTATTATTTTTCCCTGAAAGAAATAGTATGAAACACATAGGAACATTTGGCCCTGTGTTGCACATCTGATATACGCATTGACAGCTTCTGAAGATAAGTACAGGGGCTAGGGTTTTGCACTAGGGGAGGGTTAGGCCTTGGGATGGCGGTAAGGTTAGGATCTAGCTTGCAAGTGCGGGGGGGGGGGGGGGGGGGGGAGTTAGGATTAGGGCTCAACTCCATCAATCTGGATCTAATTCTGACCGATTGGATGCAGATTGTATGTAGATTGGGCATGTTTTTGCATGTTTAGATCCAATTCAGATTCCAATCCGATGCGCGTCCCCGCTGTCGTTTGGACGTTTTACAGATCCTATCTGCTGCTGGTAGGATCTGTAAAAGATCCATTCAACTGGATACAGACTCAGATCGGATTGGGATCGGATTGGATGCAGATAGTTTGCAGATTGTTAGCAGATCGTGTGCTCCAACAGATTGTGCGACCATCACACAATCTGCTAATGATCTACTAACAATCAGGATCGTTCTTGTGTACGGGGCCTTAGGCTGTGTTGTGGGTTGGCTAAGGATAGGTTTAAAATACTAAAGCAGGATCTGTAGGGATTTTGAACGTCAGGATACCGCCTTCAGCATCCCGAATGATGCAATAGTGCATGCTGGGTTTTCACACTCAACCCCACATTAATGAAGTATCTAGAGCACATGCATACATGGGTGCAGAAGTGGGAACGTCCCCCCAGTGCATGCACTCTCCAATGCATCCTATTGTACTAAGGAAAGGCTGAAACTAGCATTTGCATATTATCACACCCGTGACTCTGCTAATGGCTTCTAGCATCCCGATTAAACCCCCCTCCCTAAATCAGTTCCTCGATGTCTAAAATAAATACCATCGGCAGTACATCCGATCTGCTCTGCAATATGTAATCCATAAAAGCCAAGAGATATAAATCATTTGAAGCTGGAGTTCCCCTTCTATAACTGTGTGTAAAGCAGTCTGCATGGAAGTGTACAAAGTGCCGGACATGCAGACATCTGAGGAGCCGTCATTGCGGTAGATGACTTCAAAGACGTGGAATGTTCCTGCAAATACCTTTGTGCGTTGTGTTAATAAAATATGCAACATCGCAGTGCTGCATTTACTCAACCAATTGATTGCATGGAAATGGGACAGTTTTAGAGCATTCGCATTAAATATTTAAGAGTTTTCTTTATTTGGTTAATTTAGTGCCTGTGAATAAAAAATGAATAATAGCTTCTTCACATTAAGGCCCTGATTCTATTTGCCCAAGTTCCCGGTGTGTTCGCACGGGGACCGATGTTTAAGCTCTGAGCATGCGAATATTGTCATATGCCAAAGTGCAGGGCTTCTGTGTGGGCACCTTCGCCGACTTGCATAGCCGGCGTGGTGCTCGCACAAAGTGGGATGGTGGTGGGTAGGAGGGCGTTTGCTTGCGAACGCCCTGCATTTCCTGGGCGTACCCAAGAAACCGCTGGGTGCGCCCAGGAAAATGCTGGGTGTCCCCATGCAAACACAGGCGGGCACCTGCCTGCCGGGGGTGGGCAGCTGATGTCACAGGACGTCAGCTGCCCGCCCAGTTCTCGGACCTGGACACCGCAAGTCTAAGTCAGCCCAGACTGACTTAGATTTGCGAGCAGGGTAGAAGTCATTCGATGGTTGCCGACCGTGTTTGTTTATGCAAAACATCCATTCGCAAATCGGTGGGGAAGTTCATACAACGGCAGCAACGGGCATTTATATATCTGGCAAGCGGCAGCATACCTTATATATATACTGTATATATGATTTAAAACAGCAATTTTTATTAAGGCAAAAAACCCTATTTTTAGCCTTAATTATACCCCTTTCACACTGGAAAGCACTTGCAAGCTGGGTTGCAAGCCAGGTACAAAATCCCAGCTGCTAACCAGCTTGAAAGCGCTTTCACACTAGCCGCCCGACGGGTGGGGGAAGTAATCGGGAGGCGGGACCTGGTCGGCGCTGGGAGATATTAGCATTTCCCAGCGGCGCCTTTACAGTGCAGTGAATGTGAATATCCATTCATACTATCCCTAGACCCGCGACCATCCTGGGTCCAACCCTGGTCAAGACCTACAATAAAATCCCGGAACGTTGGACCCGGGACAATCTTCCAGGACCCTTTTGCACTGACCAGTTTCCCATGTGCAAAAACCCAGGAAATAGTTTTCAGTATGAAAGGGGTGTGAGTGTCGTTGATGGTTTAAATCTGACCACAAATCCCCCAAACGTTTGGCACTTTGAAAAACTCGCTACCTCACATCTACCGTACATTTGGCCCACAGATCGCTTTGCAGTTTTTACATGACCTTTATGGTCTTGATCACCTTGACCCAATTACACCTCTTGATAACATTTTATAAACAGAGAACAGCTGCGGTCACACAGCTCTGTCAGTGTGATTAAATCAATAACATTACTGGCATGACTCAACATTTCCCCAGCAGATTTACGGTTCTTTAATAGTGAGTGATGGGAAACCACTGCTTCGTCTTTGCTTTTTTGATGAATGTAAAAACAAATAGAAAGTTGTAGCCAAATGTCTCTGTATACAGTATAGTATAACACTATTTGTTATGTCTGCCAATTTTTTTACATTTTAACATTTTGTGCAGCTTAAAAAGTTACAGAAACAAATTGTGGGTGTTTGTGTCTTCATGATATAGACTTTTACCCCTTTTACAACGCCTCAAAACCCCGGGTCTTCGGCGGGTCAGGTCCTGACCTGAGTAGAACACGGCTAGGACCTGGGTAGAGGGCGGTGTAAATGGGTACACCAGGTCGGATGACCCGGCTCCCATTTACATCAATGGGGGACGTACAACCTGCGGACCGCAGCGTCCGCAGGTTGGACGGGGGGCACACACAGCCTGTGCTGCTGTCTGTTATACTCTGCAGACAGCGGCAGCGGAGGAGGTGAATGGATGCCTGTGTGCGGCATCCATTCACCTCCCGGACGGCGGCTGGGGGGGTGTATGTGGTCTGGGAGTAGCCCAGCAGCTTACCTTGGTGCTGGGCTGCCCCCAGCATGGAGATCGGTGTATCTGGCGGGGATCACCGCGGTCCCGGCGCTTGTAGATGATGTCACCTCCAAGCGCCGCCTCTGTCTACACTGTGGGTGGGCACCGCAGTGTAAATGGAGTAAATCCCGGATCCGACCCAGCTTGGATACTTCTTCCAAATGCCGGGTCGGATCTGGGATTTTTGGTGTAAAAGGGGTATTTGAGAACCTGTGGCCTAGTGTGTACACTCAATGGGGCAGCTTCATTACGGTATCAAGCTTAAAAAAATGATAAACAACCAGCAAATTAGGTCTGAGGTGTCATTTTTCAAACCCGGCCTGTAACGGCAGTTAGGAGCTGATTGGCTAGTTGTTTATCACTCTTCATTTTATCACTTTATGAAGCTTGATACATTTGGCCCAATGTCGTTAGCGATGTGCTCTTCTGTGCCTCGTTATATGACACCCTCCCTCGTCTGAACACGTTTAGGCGAGGGAGGGCCTCATTAATGATGGCCATACTACTGCAGCAGCATGACTGTTACTCCTACCACCGTCGCCTAGCATCAGCAAGTGTGTCTGCACTTGCCGATGATGCCCCCCCACCTTCCACTAGTTCCCGCCACCACCAATATCATCGGCGAGGATCGGGTAATGTGTATGGGGCTCAGTGTCAAACGCAGGATTTTCAGAAGGGGGTTTCCAGAGGGGCGGAGTGACCCAGTATATGCCGGGTCAGTTAAAGTATTATAGATAGACCAAATGTATATTAATAATAATAATAATAATACACACACACATTCATTAATTGGGCTGAATGAAGGGGCCCTGATACATAACTTCCAGGGTGGTAGAGGATGTTTAATATGCAGAGGAGGGGTGTATAGTGGAGTGGGCTTATTATTCATAATTTTCTGGTGGGACGACAGCGGCTGGACTGCAGATATCTCCAGTTCCCGGAAATAGATTTCTTAGATTTTAATGGAATTAAAAATTAGAGAATCTAACCTACCAAATGGTATTGGGGACTATGGGATCAGATTTCAGGAGGCAGAGCAATCCGCCAACGAGAATATAAAACTACATACCAGGTGTGTGGAGATGGAGCAGCAACCAGCTGCTCGAAGGCTGATATATCTGGTTCTGGAAAGAGTAGAGACAAGCTACTAGTGGCCATCAAAGGGGGAGAGTCACAGCTTTTGGAATATACCCTCAGAAAAACTCTAAGTCAGACAGAACCTGAAATATCTGACTGGGAACGCAATTAACAGGCTTGGATGGGGACCACTGTTTTGAAGTCAGATATCTCCAGTTCCCAACGGCCGATTTTTAAAAATTTTATACCCTTGGAAAGAGGGGACCCTCACCTTTCAGGCTAGGGTCCTTAGACTCCTGGGGAGGTTACTGGGTACTCAGAAACCCCCCCTGAGTGCGCTACTGGGGCTGCTTCAGCTACAGCCAAATAGCCCCTCTCAACGCACCAGGTTATTTGTGACGTGCCTGCACCAAACATCTTCTTTGCTGATAACCTGGGTTAACCATTTACAGTGAGCCTTACCCAAGTCCTTCTTGGGACAAACCCTGGTGTTACCCGGACCAGAAAGGAATGTCAGATTAATGGACCCACTGATCCACAACCTAGATTATCACTGCAATAACCTTGATTTTGGGATTATAATGACACATCTGTATACAAATATTTCTTATAATAACTTCCACTGTAATAACTTCAGTGTCCAAGTGATAAACTCTCTCGTCATCAGTAGATATGTATAGCCATACTGTGCATTATGCATTTTTAGACTACAATATACAGTAGTGCAATAAATTAGATGTAAGTGCACCTTGTTTTACCACTCTATCGCTTTGATATGAGTTAATATAGCAAAGGTCACAAGACTGCCCGATATAATTTGTGTCACCTGACAATCAACCAATGCTATAGATTGAGACACTACGCTGCATTAAGGTATGTAAATGAGCAATCATGTCAGACATATTTATACGAAGACAAAATAAATGAAGACTGGAGTGATTTATGATGTACAAATAATAGTGTAGCTCAGCATAAAAGTAAGTTTTCTCCTCAGATTGCATCTTTTCATCTACCTATTCTGCAAACGGTTCTAGGTTGCCTGCCCATGCTTTCAGATAGCATGCACACAGGTGGAGTGGCAATTGTGGTGCACCAAAGACACAGTTTCAGAAATACTTAAAAAAAAATGTATTAGGCATAAGCGGGCGCACAGTGATGAGATGTTGTGGGCCTGTTATGGTAGTGTTGCAAGCATGTCGCTGAAAGCGGCCGTGTATAGAGTTGCTCAACTACACACCTAAAAGCCTTGGATGGAGAAACTGCACCTGGTGGCATGGTATCCTTACGATAGACCTACACTGTCTAGTCTGAAAGCCAATAGGTTGACACTGTTACAGTCAACCTGCATTACAAAAGGTCCATGTGTATAAAAAGTCAGTGCTTAATGCCGACTGGTTCAATAGGTCAAGATGTCACTGGTTGATGCACAATGGTCAGCACATTTTTTGGGGCGTTTTCGCAAGTTTTCCAAACATTTTCTTGATTTACTATCCATGTGGACTCAACTGTGGGGAACTCCGTGGAAATGGAGCGAGCCACCTTGTCCCAAAGCATGGTGAGCTCAGCAGCCAGTATGGGGCTATGTTTACGGTAATAAAAGGGGTGAGGAATTTGTACACCAGATATCTGTATAGGTTGCACAATATAATTTTTTTCCATTTATGTTTTAGTGTTCCTTCTAGGACCAGGCGCGGGCAGGGCGCCGCTGCACGCGGGCAGCGTCAAGGGGGCGGACCGGGCCCGCCAACGTCACTGTTCTGGGCGGTCCCTGGACGCCAACATCACAAAAGGGGCGTGCCCGGGCAACGCCGTGATGAAAAGGGGCAGGCCCGTCCGCCATCGTCACTGGAGGGGGCGCCCAGAAGGCTCTGCACTGCCGGTAAAGCGCCAGGCACCGCCATATACTGCGGTGCCGGGCTTCCCCGATATCACCATAATATGGCGCATTTTGCCCTTTAAAAATCGGGCAGGGCGCAGCGCCCCACTAAAACAGCCTAGCGGGAACACTATGTTTTGCAGGATGGCTGTGAATAGACAGATTTTTCTTTTAACAGATATGTAATAATAATGGTCCTGATTCAGACCTGATCGCTGACCTCTGAAAATTAGCAGCTGTGCGATCAGGTCTGAATCAGGACCATTATTATTACATATCTGTTAAAAGAAAAATCTGTCTATTCACAGCCATCCTGCAAAACATAGTGTTCCCGCTAGGCTGTTTTAGCGGGGCGCTGCGCCCTGCCCGATTTTTAAACCAATTACCATGTAACCAACCACCATGCCACAGTGAAATCGCGCCTTGCGAATTGATGTCCCTGGCTTGTGACTGTTGGAAATATATCCAAATCCATTTGCAAATTACTCACCATTGTATGATTTTCCAGTGTGTGCAGCTGGGTGCAGGCTCGGATTAGCCCTGGACTTACTTGGCGGCTGCGATGGAAATATGCTGAACATGGACAGAGCTGATGTCACACACACTCCCCTAAAATACTTCGGCTCGCCTGCATTTTTTCTAGAACTCCCAAGAAACAGACGGTTACCTCCCCCAAACGCTGACTTCCTGTCAATCACCTTGCGAATGGCATTACGGTCCAGACTCATGCGCAGTCTATCGATGATCAGCTCCGACTCAGGCCCCCTATGTTTGTTGATAGCATATAGGACTTGTCCTTAATACTGTAGTAATAAAATAACACACAGCGATTATTATTAATCACAGTAAAGAATGTAAGAAATAAAAATAAACATCCTAGTGGCTAATAATTAAGGAAAATAACTGTTTAAGAGGCTTTAAACATAACTACATAGTGTTACAAATATTGTGAAGTCAAAATATTACTTTGTTTTCTTATTATAGCACTAAGTGGGTTATTCTAGTCCATTCTTTCTGACAAAATCCTTCTTAGATGGACAAAACCATGTGCACTGCGGATGGGGCAGATGTAACTTGTGCAGAGAGAATTAGATTTGGGTGGGGTTTTACTTCAAAGTGAGATCTATATTGCAGTGTAAAATCATGCAATCAGTATTTTCCCTGCACAGAAACAAAATAACTCACCCAAATCTAATTCTCTCTGCACATGTTACATCTGCCCCCCTGCAGTGCACATGGTTTTGTCCATCTAAGAAGGATTTTGTCAGAAAGAATGAACTAGAATAAACCCCTAAGTTATTCCATTTTACTTAATTGTGTGCATTTTTGTCTTATAAATTACCATTAACGTGTTTTAACAATGTGTTTCCACAGGCTAAATGGCTACGCCCTCGAAGCACCAGCAATAACGTATGGCACCTACAGAGGATCCAGGAGAATCAGGAAGCTCCTCAAGCGACGCCCGGAAGTAAATTCTCCAATTCTAGAAAAAGAAGAGACCAGCGAAAAAGAAAACAATTGTACAGAAGATGCTGACAAAGAAAGTTGTTGTGTGCTGCATCAGTTGGTGAAAATGGATCCAGAATCAGATGCAGATTGTGAAAGTCAGATCCCGCCTACAGAACACCAGATAAAAATGTTATCAAAATCTGTAGCTCTGGACCAAAATATGAACAGTAAAAGTAAAGAGAGCTCAAACTTGTTTGAGGCTCTACAACCAAATGCTATGGAGAGCTTAGTAACGTTAGAACTAAAACCTAATGCCAAGAAGATATCAAATACTTTAGGGCATCTGCAACCCAATGATGAGAGTTGCTCAAATTTTTTCGAAGATCCAGAACTTAATGGTAAAATTAGCTTGAACATTTCAGATGATCTACAGCCAGGTTCTGCAGAGAGCGCGGATATTACAGGGGCTCTAGAAACAAGTCCTGATAGGGGCTCGCCATTTTCAGATACTCTACTCACAGATTCTGAGGAGAGCTCAAGTGTTTCAGGTTATCTACAACCAAGTGCAGATAGTAGCTCAAGCATTATAGAGGAGACACAATCAAAGGAAAGTTCAAAACACTCTGAGGGTCTTCAGCAAGGTGCTGAAGAATACATACATATCTCAGGGGCTCTAGAAACAAATGTTGATAGGGGCTCACGATTTTCAGATACTCTACTTACAGATTCTGAGGAGAGCTCAAGTATTTCAAGTTATCTACAACCAAGTGCCCAGCGAAACTCAAGCACTATAGAGAACTCGCCACCAAGCTCAAAATACTCTGAGGGTCTACAGCTGGGTGCCGAAGGAAACACTAATATTTCAGGGGATCTAGAAGCAAGTTCTAATAGGGCCTCACCATTTTCAGATGCTCTTCTTACAGATTCAGAGGAGAGCTCAAGTGTTTCAGGTTATTTGCAACCAAGTGCAGATGGGAATTCAAGCATTATAGAGGATTCACAACCAAATGAAATCTCAAAACAATCAGAGGATCTACATCAAGGTGCTGAAAAGAACACAAATATTTCAGGGGATCTAGAAACCAGTCCTGGTAGGGGCTCACCGTTTTCAGATACTCTACTCACAGATTCTGAGGAGAGCTTAAGTGTTTCAGGTTATTTGCAACCAAGTGCAGATGGGAATTCAAGCATTATAGAGGATTCGCAACCAAAGGAAATCTCAAAACACTCCGAGGATCTACAGCCGGGTACTGAAGAAAACACAAATGTTTCAGGGTCTCTAGAAGCAAGTCCTGATAGGGGATCACCATTTTCAGATACTCTGCTTACTGATTCTGAGAGCTCAAGTGTTTCAGGTTATCTGCAACCAAATACAGACTGGAATTCAAGCATTATAGACGATACTCAACCAAAGGAAAGCTCAGGACAATCTGAGGCTCTACAGCCTCGTGCTAACAAAAACACACATATTTCAGGGGCTCTAGAAATAAATTCTCATAGGGGTTCACCATTTTCAGATACTCTACATACATCTCAGGATAGCTCTAGCATTTCAGGTGACTTACAAACAAGTACAGAGGAAAGGTCAAGCAATATAAAGGATATGCAACCAAAGGCAAGCTCGAAACACTCAGAGAATCTAGAAGCCATTGCTCATAAGAGCACTATGATTTCAGAGGACCTACAACCAAATTTTATGGAAAGCTCTACAACATTACACTTGCAAACTGTGGAGAAGAACTCAAATGTTTCAGATGATCTGCAGCTTAGTGATGAGAGTTGCTTAAATATTTTGGAGAATCCAGAACTTAATGGCAAAATTAGCTCAAACATTTTAGATGATCAACAGCCGGGTGCTGGAGAGAACACATATATTGCAGGGGATCTAGAAACAAGTGCTGATAGGGGATCACCATTTTCAGGTACTCTACATGCAGATGCTGAGGAGACATTAAGTGTGTCAGGGGATTTACAACTAAGTGCCGAGGAGAGTTCAAGCATTATAGAGTGTATGCAACCAACAGAAAGCACAAAACATTCAGATCTAGAAGTCAGTGCTCATAATAGATCTAAGATTTCAGAGGACCTACAACAAAATGCTATGGAAAGCTCAGCTATGTTAGACCTGCAACCTAATGCTGAGAAGATCTCTTATATTTCAGAAGATTTGCAACCCAGTGATGGCAGATGCTTAAATATGTTTGAGAGTCCAGAACCTAATGGTAAAATTAGCTCAAACATTTCAGATGATCCACAGCTGGGTTCTGGGGAGAATACAAATATTTCAGGGGATCTAGAAACAAGTGCTGATAGGGGCTCAACGTGTTTAGATACTCTATATACAGATGCCAGGGAGAGCTTAAGTGTTTCATATAATCTACAACCAAGTGCTGATGGTTCTGAAACTATTTTAGATAATATGAAACCAAAAGAAAACTCAAGCCACTCTGAGGATCTAGAAGCCAATTCTCATAACATATCTAAGGTTTTGGAGGACCTACAACCAGAGCACAGTGAATATTTTTCAGAAGATCGACAAACAAGTGCTGAGACCAGCTCAAAGATACTAGAGGCTCTACATACAAGGGCTGTGGAGAGGTCAAGTGTTTCATACGATCTACAACCAAGAGCTGCAGGGTGCTCAAGCAATTTAGTGAGTGCACAGCCAAAGGAAAGCGCAAAGATTCCAGAAGAGAAATTTAGTTCAAAGATTTTACAGGATCTACAACCAAATACTGAGGAAATTTTAAGGACTCCAGGGTATTTAGAACCAACTGCAATAGGGAGCTTAAAATCATCAGGGAAATTATCACCCAATACAGAGGAAAGCTCAAATAATATACAGTTAAATGTCAAGAAAAGTACAGAGATTGCAAATAACATAGAACACAAAACTGAAGAAATTCCTGCAGATTTGAAACCGAAGACAAATAATATCTCATGCTCTTTAGAGAGCACACATCTAGATTCAATGGAAGGCTCAAAAATTTCAGAAGATCTGGAAACCAATCCTAAAGAGAGCATAAATGATCCAGAGGAACTTCAGTCATGTACTGATGGTAATTTAAAATATTCAGCAAATTTTTGGCCAAAGACAACAGAGCCCTTTCAAATCTTATGTGATCCAGAAAACAATGTAGAACTTCGCAGCAAGGACGATCTACAGGCAGATACTGACATTTCAAAGATTGAAAAATATTCATTCATAAATTGTTTGCAATCAGATACTGATAAAATATTAGACAGTGTAGATCTGGGAGCAAACACACAGGAGAGCACACAGAATACAGTAACTATACAGCCCAATACCAAAGGGAACTCAATGATTGGGGAAGACTTGCAGCTAAATGGAAATGAGAACTCAAAACATCTAATTACAGAATTGACAAAAATCGAATCAAAAGAACTTCAAACAAAGATAGAAACAATCCCAGAGGTAAATTTGGATGTACAAATAAATGGGAATTCAAAAATCCCCCCAAATTTGCAACAAAATACAAATGATAAGATTAAAGAACATCAACTAATTGAAAAAGTGATTCATAATGTTCCAGGAAATACTCAGTTGAAGACTGTAAATGTCCCAAAGTCTGATCTACAACCAAATACTGATAGGAACTTAACAGTTATGGAGGGTCTTGAAAACAATAGAGAGGAGACTCCAAATACTAGAGATGAGCTACAAATAAATAAACAGGTATCAAATAAACCTCATAGAAAGGTAGACAAAATCCCAAAGATTGCAGCAGACCAGCAACTAAACATTGACATGGGACCAAATATTTCTGAAGATCAAAATGCACAAGCAGAGAAACCCTCAAAGACAAGTGTAGATCAACAACCTATCGCAAAAGAGAAAGATCCTAATTCTGATGTATCAGATTACAATTTAGAAAAGGAAAAGAACAATTCAACAATTGCTTTGCCTTCTGTAGCACTTGAGAAAACAAATCCGTTCAACCATCTGGCTCCCAATTTAAGATTTTGCATGCCTGAGCATAATCTTCCAATAATCACAGATGTTTCTGTTCACACAGTCTCAGAAAGTGAGGAACTGGGTAGTCAAATGTTAAGTGACAACTTTGATAACTGTTTAGTTCCCAAAAATCAAGTTCATTTGGAGAAAATTGGGACAGGGAGGGAAATGGATTTGAAACCTTCTATCACTTCTGATAATGCTGAAAACAAGAATCAGACTATTTCAATTAATGACAGTTATCAGAATGCCACAATTGTTGATGCCAAGGCTGTGCCAGAGAACTTGATCAGTATTTCAGCTGTGGATAAAAGTCATAACTCAGGAACTGCCAGTACTATTTGTTTTGGTAATGGCCTTGAGTATCGATCGTCATCTCCAACCATAATAACAGATTCTCCATTGTCTCCGTATGATTGCAATAATATAAGATGTGACAGCCCTCAAGATGCACTTGATTCTGGAATCGTGTCAGCGCAAGCTTGTACTCCAGAGGAACAAATTCCTCCTGAGACATTTCCACCTGAAATTTTCAGCAAACATATATCAGATACTTTTGCAGTTGACAAAGAGACCAATGTAATTGGTGATATTAAGGCAAGTAGAGTAAATGCAGAGACACCCAAAGCTGATAATATAGACAAATTAAAAAGTTTGCCACTATCAAAAGAAAAAGCTAACTCGGGAATTCATGTATCGGGTGGACTTTTTGCGCCAGATTATCTCAAATCCAAAATGAACTCAGAGGTTTATGTTGCTAAAGTGTCATTAAAAACTGTAAATATTGAAGAAGTAAAAATTTCTCCCTATGGTTTCCGGTCAGAAGTCATATCTGTTGGTAAAGTTGAAAGTCCTACTTTTGAGAAAGAGTTAATATGTCTTCCAATCTTGTTGTCCCCACCCGCAGACACAACAGATGGTAATACATTTCAGGTTCCTCAAAGTACTCAAGAGGATAAAAGCATCACCAATAGCGAAATGTCCTTTGTTAGGGAAGATGTCACAGTGGATCTCACTTGTAATAACTGCGAAAAGGATCCTAAAAAGTGCTATGTAGGAATTGAAGAGTTGCCTTCGTCGAATAAGGAAAACGATGTATCTGCACATATAATTAACATGTTTAAAAAAGAAAGACAAATACAAACAAGTACGGCTAAATCACCAAATGTGCTAATAGAAAATCTTAAAAATAACAATTTATCTGCCCACACGTGTGGTGACATAATAAATGTTTCACTCCAGACATGTCCGTCTGACAGTGAATTAAGGAATCCGTTTTTGCACTCCAGTGATTCACAGTGGGATGCAGGAAGCTGTGATTCACTTTCAGAATCAAATCCAGATTTAGTAGTGACTCAAAGGGAGCCAGGAAAGTTGAATGATGTACTGAATTACTCGCCATTACAAGCTGATGTAAACCTCTCAGATGAACTAATTTCTTCAGGTTCTAAGACTCCAAAAATGATCCTCCCAGACATTGACTTCTCTGAGTCAGCCAATGAATTATATCAACAAAAGGCTAATGAAATTATCTTCACCGTATTGCACTCTGCTGTGGATGAAGTTAAAAACATAAATAAGAATCCTGCAAACATAAATTATCCCCATAACCACATCTCTATTACACCAGATGTACCAGGAGAAAAGATAAGTAGTCATTTCCACCAATCCTTGGAGCACTCCTCTGCAGAAGTCCCCACAGAGAAATCTTTGGACACTATGTTGTGTAAGGATCCATTTGTGTCTATAGCGGAAGGAATAGTAAATGAAGTTATATCTTCTTCAAAACAGCTGATGGTTTCCAGTACGATACAGAAGTTTGAAGACAGTGACATGCATGAGATAAGCCTGAAAAAGACCCTTAACATTTTAAATCATGCATTTACAGACAATAAAAATGACCCACCTGAAAACATTAGAATCAATAATTATTCTTTATTAGATATTAACAATGCAGTGCATATACCTTCTAATGAAATAAATTCTAATACCATGGCACCAACACGAATCCTGCAGGATGTTCCGCCTAACCAGACAACTGGCCCTTACTCAATAAATGAATTGGGATCTATATCCACCGTAGACATGGCAGAAAGTGCACTGAATATGCCTATAGAAAGCAGGGTTCTCACAAAAGATATAGAGGAACATTTAAATTGTTCTAGAAAACCGCTTGATGCCGAAAAAAGCAATCCATCAAATGTGCAGTCTGATACCTTTGATATGAGCATGCAAGGAGATCCAGAGATTGATAACCTTAAGTGCCATGAGTATTATGACGGTGAAATAGGATATTCATCAAAATCCCTTGAAACTGAAGGCTCGGTGAATGAGTTCCTTAGTAATCATTTATCTGAGGAGGACATGTACATCTCAGGAGCAAGTTCAGAATTCTCGGACCCCTTCCAGTTCTTCATCCTTAACAGTCAATATGTTGAAATAAGCGAGAGCGATGATGAGTTAGGGGATGAGGACAAGGATTCTGGTGCCAGTGAACAAGACTCTGTCAATGACTCATTTCTGTCCGTCCAGTCAAGGCGTATAAGGATCTATCCCTTTGCCTTGTCTCCAATATACGAGGATGAAAGTTCTTGTGAGGGCCCCTTGTCTAGCAGCAGCTCGCCCAGACTCAATGATGGAGCAACATCAAGTAATAATGAGCTCAGCCATGCATCAATCTTATCTCTGCTACAGTCTGTGTCAGACCGATTGAAAGAAGCTGACATGGAGCAAACTGGCAGTGAAGAAAGATTGCCATCCCTCAATAATGAAGCCCCAGTTGTCAGTGACCAGCCTAATAAGGGTATTCTGGAGCCACTCTCTGCGTGCAAGACAAGCCTTGATGTCTCCGCATTACCTGAAGAGGGAAAGTCATCTGTAGGAAGCAGATCCAGCTTGTTCTTTACCAAATCTTTCATAGAAAACAGGCCGTCCCCAGTCTCAGGGCGCCAGTCTTTTCTTCTTAATTTGTCATCAAAGTCTAATGTAGCAGGAGCAAGGTCTGCTGCAGAAAACACTTCTGGTCCGGCTTCTGATGGTGAGACGTCAACATCACTAACAAGTGAATCCAATTCAACTCATAACACAGATCCTCCTCCAAAGGCGAATTCTGTGAGCGGGCCTTCACCATTACAGGCAGTAACAGCACCTACATCGTCCATTCAGAAACCTGATGTAGAGCACAAGGCACGTCTGTATCCCCAAAGTGTTTACTACCAGTATTTCTACGATGCCCAGAGCCACTCAGCCACTCCGGGGAATAAGGAGAACTCCGCTCAGACAAAGCTGGACGGGGAACCAAAGAAAACAGAAGTACAACAAATGGTAAGAAGTATATCAGCTGTGTCTGGAATTATTATTCCTAGGCTATTTATACAGTGCATAAATATTTTGTATAAACACACACACACACATATATTATATTGAGGGAACATGGCTGGAACAGAAGCAACAAAGATCTGTGTTAATGTAATTCAATTAAAAAATCTGCTAATGATTACTTTCCTTTAATCAGAATTGATGCCTTATAGCAGAAAGTTTCTTTATAAAGTGGTTTGATGGATTTGATTTTGATCCCTTCTGTCTTGCATACTATCCATTTTTATCGTCTGAAGCAGCATCTGTTAATACTATAGCACCCTTATTCTCTAGAACAAACTTCTAGAGAAGAGAAGCACTGCAGTAAGCCAGAACTTACTGTGTCCCACCTGTGCACCTCTATGTATTGAGCAGTATACTGTAGAATGGAGATATCTTTTTGCTGGACAGAATAAGTGTAAGCACATACAGCAGGGGCATATTTAACAACGTGTGATGTTGTTGTTATCACTCGTTACAAATGATAAGTGGTGCTGCAGCCAATAAGCTTCTGTCATTTTTCAAACACATGACAGTTAGGAGCTGATTGTTTGGAGCGCCATTTATCATTTGTAATTAGCAATAACAAGAATATTCTCTTATTTTTCCCATAGAGGCACCATCTTGTTGTTATCACTGTACCAGGGACTTGGGACTGGTTGTGGCTTTTGAAGGGGAGGCCTTTAAATGTACTTTTGCAGTGACATCAGATGACGGTGAGGTCATGGGGGTAATTTAGGTAAAACTTGCAGTAACATTGCACTTTTATGCCATGATTAGACCAAACAGTGGTGACTGCATTTCTATGGCTTTGTGCAATACTAGTGGCACGCTTTTCCTCTGAATGGTCCCATTAAATGTTTAGGCCTTTCACGTGGAAGGTATTTCTAGGCACACCTTGAGCTATTTATTAAAAAACTTCACTAAAGTGATTCCACCTGACCTAATACACTCTGCACCCACCCGGCTTTATATATATTCACCCCTTCACCTCCGATTTTAATTATGCAGTGTAAAAACAAATGCAGGAAAATAAATAAAATTAACAGACAGACAGACATGGAGATAGTTGTGGCAGTCTAGACCAAAAGGCGGGAGAACATGTTATATGGGGTATAATTCTATTTTTCTTTAAAATATAATCCAGGATGAGATTGCGTTGTTACGGAACACCATAAACTATAGAACCCTAGAACCAGAACGATTACCACATCCTATTTTATATACCTCCTTGGACATTATGCAGCTGCTACGTAGCCCATTGATGATATGTGCCTACGTGACATGCACTGCACCTTAACAGGCAAGGGGGCAGTGCCTGTGCTGGGAAACCTACTTTGGATCTGATGGCCAAATCACCTGGCTGATGGTGCCATGGCCTAGAGCAGTGATTTTCAACCTTTTTACCTTGCAGCACACTAAATAAGATTTTAAAATTGCCGAGGCACACCATGAGATCCATACAGAGCAAAACACATTGGCCCCCACAGGAAAAAAACAAACCTATTGCCCCCCATATAAAAAATACAATCACACTGGTCCCCACAGGTAACACAAATAAAATACATTGGCCCTTTAAATGAAATGAAGAGACCAGTAAATAACACTTCAACTGGTGGTGGCTGTAAACTAGTTTGGGCATCTCTAGATCTGGGGGCACACTTGAGAACAGCTCTGGGCACACTAGTGACAGGAGGTATAATGATCAAATTCTGTGTGTGGGGGGGGAGGGTGCCTCAACAGCAATTAATATCATACCATTCTGTATTTTTATTTCAATGTATACTGGGTGAGTAGTAATAAAGGGCCAGTTGTATCAAGCTTCAAAAAGTGATAAAATGGAGAGTGATAAACAGCCAGCCAATCAGCTCCTAATTACCATGTTACAGACTGGGTTTGAAAAATAACAGATGCATACCTCCCAACAGTCCCGATTTCAGCGGGACAGTCCCGATTATCAGGGCCTGTCCCGCTGTCCCTCCTGCGACCAGCAGTGTCCCGCGGTGAGGGGGGGCTGTTGGGAGTCCCCCCTGTCGGCTTTCTAAGCAGCGGGGAATAAACGCTGTGCGCATGCGCACAGCATCTATTCCTGCAGCCAGCGGGCTGGGGGCATGGCTAGAGGCTCACAGAGCCTCTGGGTCATGCCCCCATAGCCGCAAAATGGGGGCGTGGCCTCGTGGGAGAGCCGCGAGTATAGGCCACGCCCCGGAATTAGGCCACGCCCCCAGGGTGCAGCAGCTTTGTCCCGGCTCCTGGACATGAAAAGTTGGGAGGTATGCAGATGTCAGATGATTGGCTGGCTTTTTATCTCTCTATTTCATCACTTTTGAAGCTTGATATATCTGGCTCATAGCTCTCCCAAGAATTACACATTTGTGCAGCAAATTTCTCTTTATCTAAAGTTCTTTCTAACAAACAAATATATATATATATATGTAATATATTATGCATCTTAAAAGTTAAAAAGTTAGAGAGGGTGAACGAGGAAGACTCCATGATTGCACAATAGTTTTGCTGGGTGCTGTGCCAATAGACAACAATAACTTCCTGCCACCTTTGGTGACCCTCTGACTGCCAGGAGTGATTCCAAAAATCTCCCATTCTGCAATAAAAGGCAAACTACTAGATGTTAGAACAATTGGCATACCAGAACCTTTTATCTATTTTGTAATTATTAGTATTTATTTTTACATTATAATTGACTATAGTGGAAGCCCAGAAGTACTCCTGGCTTCCAGTCTAGTGTACATGGGTGACTGAGTCAGGTGATACCTGCACAGAAGTCTCTTTGCGGGATGTAGTTGGCATACTGGCGCTCGGGATGCCAGCAGGTGATATACCGGTGCCAGAATCCCAACACTAGGGAGAAGACCGGTGCCAAAATCCTGACACCACTCACAATGCTGATACCAGTATGCTGGGGAGGTTTAGGCTGTGAGGGGAGAGAGTTAGCATAAGGGGTAGGGGTAGGGTTGCCACCTCATCCCTTTAAAACTGGAGACATATTAATTACACAGGTTCTGTGGTTGGCTCACTTCAAGACTCAATTTCAACTGTTTTTTTTTTTTTAAACAGCCATCAGACTTCATTCCAACTGTATTTTTTTAATCAGCCACAACCTGTGTAATTAATATGTCTCCAGTTTTAAAGGGATGAGGTGGCAACCCTAGGTAGGGGTAAAGGGTTAAGATACTAACCTATGAAGTGGATACTTTATTTATTGCTGCCATTCACTCAGTGGCATAACTGTATATAATGTGCTCCCCCTCCATGCCAGTAAAAGCATTATGTGCCCCACTTGCCCACCCATGGTACATGCTGGTTGCAACGGGATTCCTCCCGGCTCCTGCCACCCGTGCCGGGGTCTGTCGCATCTACTCTATTAAAAATGTCTTTCCGAAATGGCCACCACACTCTGATAACATCCAGAATAACTGTCTCCTATAAGGCAGTGGCCATTTTGGGAGGGACATTTTCAATGGGGGCAAGAGCAATTGGACCACAGATAAAAATGTTGTTGGCAGTCCAAGCAATGGAAGCAATAGTCCCCATATGCCACAGAAACACCACAGCACCCAGTAGCAATTTTAGGTATATTGCAGTGATAGGAGATTTTTTGATCACTGTGAAAAGCAGAAATTAATTAAATGATCTTCTATCATCCCGTAAGGATAAATAGATCCTTTGTTCTACAGGACATCTGTAAGGGGCACCATAGATTGGGGACTTTTTTTTTAGGGAATACTTGCTTTCTTTTCAGAAATTAAAAAAAGGAATGTGTTATTTTGCATGTTAGAGAAATAATTGTTTATTTTGATTATCCAGCATGACGCTCCCCCTCATTAGCATAAATATTCTAGGTTTCACTACAGTATATGTAGAAAATGTTAATTGAATGTAATGGAGAAGGATCAAGTGTTCCAGTGCTGTGCAAGGCAATTACACCGCTATGCTCTGTGATTATACTCCCAGTAGTAACGCTCTCACACTATAATAAAAGTTGCCAGTAGGGAGTCTCTCTTATACAGGATTAGCAGACAGACATCTGTTTTGGACATGATTTACAATTTAGTGATAAACCTCAGGAGAGTAATGTCATGGATGGTATATTCCCCAGTTTTGACAGCGCTTAATATAAATGAATTTCTTGCTGCGTTTAGCTGCATGTTTCCTAAAAATTACATTTCTTTTTTTTTTTTTAATGGATCTTTCTCTTTTGACGAGCGTGTTGGAGAAGACAAACGCAATAAGCATTCTAGTCGTCGTGTTTCTAGCATGGGGCCTGATTCAAACCTGATCGCTGCTGAGCGAATTTGCAGAGGCCTGGGAGTGAAATCCCGCCCCGTGCAAGTCTACGAATGACTTTGCGAATGGATAGATGACCTGCGGGTTGTTTTTTCTTACACTCTCAGAAAATGGCAGGTTACCACCTTTAACAGGCAGTTTGCTGTCCTTCCTGTTAAGTTGAAAGGGGATTGCAAAACAAAAGTAATCGCTGATTTATGTCACTGTCTGGCCTTGCGCATGCGCGCTATGATCCGTAAACATACATACGCTTATTGCAATCAGGTGTGAACCCCCCCCCCCATTGTGAGGGGAGAACCAGCATCAGTTTCTGTTGAAAGGAGCAAACATATACTTATATGATGGGAAGACTTAGGTGTATTTAAATGTTCAATGCATAATAGCTGCTATTATATAACAAATTGAGATTATATACCACAGCACAAGCTATTCTAAAGACTTTCAATTGGTGGGGTTCCGAAGGCAAGGCACTAGGGTTTTCCAGTTGCGAAGGCAGTGTAAATGCTCCCAGTTGAAATGACCCGAGTCGTGAGACGGGCATTTCAACCCGGGTAGCCAGCAGAGTTGAACACGGCTTGTGGTGCAGGGTAAACGGGTAACCAGGGTCGAGCCATTCACTGCAATGAAATAGCCGGTGCTGGGAGATGCTGTCATTTCCCAGCACCTGCTCAGGACACACTGACATCACCCACCCAACGTTATGCAGAGTGGGGACGGCGGTGTAAAAGGGATCACACCGGGGATGGAGCCGCATCCAATATTCCGGGTGCACCCAACTTGTTGGTGTATGACAGACTGCATTACATAAACTGCACTTTGCTTGGGACATACCTGTAGGTTGTTAAGATACAGTAATTATGCATGTTTCATGGGCAACAATTTCTCTAAAATCAAACATTTAGAAATCCCTCTCCAGAAATCCTGTTTTCCCATGGGGTTTCTGCCGTTTTGGGGGCCTCCTTGATATAACAGCAGTCTTTTTTTACACTTTGGGTGGAATGCAATAAGGTGTGAGAATTAGAAAGATTTTGTGAGAGGTTTCCCATTTTTTTCTTAATGCGGCAATCATTTACATGGCAAAATCAACCCGGGTTTGTTTCATAAATGATTGCCGCTTTATCAAAAAAATGGGACACCTCTCACAAAGTACGGGATTCTCTAATAACCCCCGCCGCACATCGCCGGCATTCGCATTGTTAATAATAATTATTAACTCAAAGGCAATGGCCGTCGGTGTGCAGCGGGTTCCTCCCCCCCCCCCCCCCCTCCCTCCCTGCACCCTTACCTGGCTGTGAGGGCTCCATTTCATCCTCCCTGCCCCCTAAAGCTGTGCAGGGAGGAGGAGGTCACTGATCTGGGCAGCACAGCAGGAGGCTGCCTGGACACAGGTGAGGGAGGGCAGCGTGGATCGGCGCGCGGGGCGGCGGGGGACGCAAAAGGAAGCCCATAGGCTTCCATGGGGTTACACCATCTAGAACTGGCGTAACCCCCCGCAGCGAAGCCCCAGCGGTGGGGTTTTGCTGCATATGAAAAAGCGGTAAAAACCCAGAAAATGGGGTTTGGAGCATCTCGCCCACTATCTCTCACTTTCTGATTCTTACATCCTATTGCATTCCAATTTTTTGCCTTTATTGATTTTCATAATTTAAAGTCATTATACAGAACCTCTTTTAGTTACCCAAGAAAGTGCACCATTCTACAGGTTAAAGTTGATCATCATCCTCTACAGACCTCTGACTGCCACTAATATGTTAAATTGGTTACAAGCAAAAAAGGTTTACAATTTGGGCAATCTGGAACTTAAGGCCCCCATACATAGAGCCGACTTGTCCTAAGGACAAGTCGGACCCAATTCTCCTCCGAGCCACCCGGCAGCTTCCCGGGAGGCTCACATACGATTAGGACTTGAGGTGCCATTTTTTACATGTAATAAATCGCATGCGATTTATCACATGTAAAAAAAAAATAACAGGGAGCTGCAGGGCGGTGCGGAGCAGTGGGCGCGGGCGGCGGCAGCTCTCAAATGAGTGGCCGGCTGGGGCTGAAGGAGTGGGGCAGCAGCGTTAATCAGACTCACTGTGTCCAGCGCCGCAGCGGGCGGGCAGCGGCGGTTATTACATCTTTAAAATAATGTGTCAAATGACTCTCCGGGTTTTGATTGGCTGAGATAGAGCACTCTCAGCCAATCAGCGGCCGGGCAGTCATTTGACATGCTATTTTAAAGTTGTAATTGCTGCGGCTGCTGCCCGCCAGCTACGGCGCTGGACACAGTGGACACTGATGATCATCCTGGTCACCGCCACCCGCCCCAGCACTGCGACCGCCCCACCGATTGCGACGGATCTTATGTCCCGCCGGTCCGACCCCTGGGGCCGGGTCCGATACGCACGGGACCACGCGTCGGACCCGACGCCATGTCATGAAACAATTTGGTCCGATTTAACGGGCCGATTGATCGCAATCGGCCGAAATCGGACTAAATCGTCTCGATGTATGCCCACCTTTAGAATTATAAACGTAATATTAAATAGTAAATAAAGAATCTAAATACTTCTAGCAGCATCTCTCAAGGGTTGCCTGGAACTGGGTTTTGGAATATATTAAATATACAGTATAGGTATATGTATACGCCGATTTTCTAAGAAGTTCAATTTTTCATTTGTCATTTCAGGATGCGGCTGATTCAGAATCCCTAAAGTTTAACCCAAGGCCCGGAAAGGTAAGCTAGCATTTTCTAACATTCCTTATTGGTTTTACCTATATGCTGCCGGATGCCACAGAACAAAGAGGAATTGCTATACATTTTGTCAATAGTGTACACATTTCCCAATTGTTTAGATCCTGGGATTGGGACAGAGGGCGTGGTCATGTCACAATGTGGGTGTGTCCACGTAGGGGGTGTGTCTAGCACACATTAAGTACTACATCTTATCTCCTCATACTCTTTCATTACCACATGCACCAGTATAATGTGCCCTTAGCAAAATCCTGGACAGAGTTATATAAAAGATGCTTCTGCTTGGGTGTGGAGTTTGTATGTTCTCCACATATTCATACACTTGTATGTTCCTTTTCTAAGTTTCTGGATGTAGGTGCCAAAGGTGCCCAGTTTGCTACAGCGAGATTATATAAGTATGTCTATATGTACAAGAGCACTGAAGCCATCACTTTAAACATTTAATCTATCATTTGTGCAAATCTTTGTTATATATCGGCAACTTATATATCTCTGCACCCCTTCGCTTGGCAGAGGAAAGAAAAGCAGCAAGGAATCTTAGCCGAGTGACTATCTTACTGTGAATGGCAGTGTCTTGTAAGGAATTGTCTTGAGAATGAAAAGAGCAATTAGGCAGGTCCTGGGGAAAAGCCACTTTATACTCTTCCAAAATGAGGTCATGGCATCGTAATGCTGCTGCGGGACTAATTCCTTACGCTTCTGTGTGCTCCAGCGGCCTTAAATTAATATAACATTGGGAAGCTATTATTCTTTCTTGCTGAGGACGGCCAGAGAAGGTACAGTAGTAGGGGAATGAGCATGTTTTCTGTATGTAGTACATATCATTTAAAATTAATGTCTGCACATGAGATTAGTTTATTTGAGGTCACATATCCACATGATGTCATGCATAGTATGCCGCCATGATCCTGCCCATTTTAGAGTTACACACATGTGTAGCGGGGTCACTCACACTATCTATGCCCTAGTCACATAGGGAATGATTCAGGCTGAATCAGAATTTGGCCCCATTTCCGATTGTTTTGGCCTGCGCATGTACATGGGAGAATTCGCGCATGTGCAGACCCCCTTTGAGAACACCTTCGCCGAGTGTCACACTTGCTGAGGCGTTCGTACGGGCAGGGGAGGGAAGGAAGCAAACATTACCTCACAGGTTTTGAATCAGGCCCATCATTTCATACAATTGGGACTGGTTTATAGTAAAGGGGAGGCCAAGCCCCTGCCCAAACCATGCTAGTTATGGTAATAGGCTGTGGTAGTAGATTCTGCTATACCAATGAGGTGTGGCGTGCATTTGATACAAAAGGTAGCAGGATGACAGTTGTAGAGGTTGTTGATGATACATGTTCACAGATACAGGTACTAAGCTACTGCAGGTAGGGGGAATGAAGGGATTAAGCCTTGCAGATAATGCGGGGAATCATTCGCCTGATTCAGGACAGCTCGCTAGGCAGCCTAAACCCACTGCCTAGTGAGGGGGTAAGCGCCGTCTGCTTACCGCTTACTAGGCAGCGAGTGTACAATGCCTAGCAAGTGTGTATGAATTAGGCCCTTTTAAAAAACTCTGCATCACCTTCAATTTGTTTGTAGAATGCAGATACTAACTGTGTATCTGAAGGCTGGTGGAGCACCACATTGGAGAACAGGAGAGGGGTTCTTGGCAACGGTAAACCCCCATGTGTGCATATCACAAAGGGATGGAGGGATAGCGAATGTTTGTTTGGGTGTATAATATAATAGGGATGGTTAGTTTGGAGTGTGGCCCTATTACTACATTAGCTGGCAAACACTATAGACATCACTAGTCATTACCTTAAGCGCTGCAGACCACTACACCACCGTGCCCAAAGCATTCAGTTAACTCAATCTGACCGTGATGAGTTTTTCTTGAGACTTCGCCTTTAACGTATATAAAAGCTGATTATTTCATCACGGCCACATTGCATACTAATAGGCCCTTTTCAGTGTCAGGAGAGTCAGAAGTTCATTACAGAACACCAACATAATTAACTTGTTCTGTTAAATACTCGTCATCAACAAATTGCTTTGCAAAACAAGCTAAGCTAGTCTAAAAGTTCAAGAAGTCGCCTTTGTGATCTTTATACAACATGCCAAATTAACATTTTATTAGTAAGCTACAAAGGAGACTGCTGATGTGCCACTGGCTGGTAATAAATAACTCTAATTTATTCCAGACTGATTTATCTTTTCCCACAACAGAACGGAGGCGGGAGGGTGGGGGTTACTCATGTTTCAGAGCGAATGAATACTTCAATGCTGAATGTGTCTCGCTCTCATTATGTCAGGGATGAGAAGCATTTAACTCTCTTCCTTTACTGAGCATCCTGGGAAGTGTAGTTCAACAACCAACAGTCCAATTAATGATTATGGGCCTGATTCAGACCTTATAACTGCTGTGCAAAATGGGAGGGTGTGTGATGGAAGTGCATTTTCCCTGCCACTTCCAGAAAGCAATATCCACATCCAACTGGTGACTTCCTGTCAATCAACTGGGTCCGGCTTGCAAATAACACATTTGCTGAAGTTTGTTGCTGACTAGCCTCACGCACGTGCTTTGCTCTCCTTGTACATGCACAGTCATATGATAAACACCCGCCTTGTGAAGTCGCAGGGCTACGATCAGGTCTGAATTATACCCAATGTAATTTTGCTTATGCCATCAATTCAGCATCATTTATTGTATCATATAAACTATTTATTACCGTGACCTTTATTTATAATGTGCATACATGTTACGCAGCACTGAGGTCATTCACATGAGTCCCAATCCATGAAAGCAATGAGGAAGCCATACCAGGTGCAATTAGCAACAGAAAGAAAGAAGTAATAATGCCACCGTATAGGTCATCGGTACGGCCTCATCTAGAGTACTGTGTTCAGTTCTGGAGGCCATATCTCCAGAAGGATATAAACATTAGAGACAAAGAAGGGCAACTAAAATGGTGCATGGCCTACATCACAAAACGTACCAGGAAATACTTAACACAGATAGTTTGGAGCAGAGAAGGGACAAGTGGGAACATGATAGAACCTTTCCAATAGACCGAGGGTTTAAAAATGGTCCCTGATGGGGACAATCTTCAAAGGAAGATAAGTATTATAGCACAAGGGCATGTGCTGAAACTGGTGGGAGGGAGGTCCAGGGGAAGCTTACGGAAACATTACTTCACAGAAAGAGCAGTGGACAAGTGGATGAGCCTCCCATTAGAGGTGGTAGCGGCTAAAACAGAAGAGCAATTTAAGAATGCTTGGGGTAGGCATAAGGATATCCTTACAAAGAAACAAAAATTGAAAAGGGTTGAGGTTACCAATAAAAGGGGTTCATATCTGTAGAACCCTACACTTCCGTGGCTTGTGCTCCTGGCTCACTTACCTTTCTACATGCTCCTTTAGTGCCTCAACTGATGAGACATCCACCCCTCCACCTCTTCTATCTGTTGGGTTCTTTTTATACTCTTTCTCTTGGAGAGAACCTTTGGTTTCCTCTGATGACACACCTCTACCTCTCCTACCTTGATCACTATCATCATCACCAGGGTTTACTGGCTCTACTTAAAACTCAACTGTTGTCAGTGTCAGATGCACAACAGCAATTCAATTGTTGCAGTGTTTAGGTGCGAATAGCTGCTGGTGCCGGCATTTCTGCTCACCGACTCCTGAGGTGGTGAGCAGATACCTACGTAAAGTGATCACATTTTGGTTACACACATCCGCGCCTTGAACATTAGTTGGGTGAAGCCATTTTACACGGCTTATTTCAGCTTAGTACCGCTAAGGAGGAAGTTAAGAACAGTGAAGGGTGGCCATGGTCCGCTACTATGAGTTTATGGAATAACTGTACTGTATATATTTTCCTCTAGTAAATCATTTTATTGGGTACTCGTTATCAGAAATAGTGTACCATCTAGATAAATCCTAATTTGGCGTTTTAAAGACAACACAGTAGTTCCAGTGGAGAAGACAATTTAATGTAATGCTGCTGATGAAAGCGCCGGCATGTGATGCGCATGGTAGCACCAAATCCTGTTTTCTTACCCAAATGCAGGTGGCCCTGTCAGACATAATAGATCTTGAAAACAAGATTGAACTAAAATGTGACATCCTTGATGCATCATCCTGGGAGTTTCCAAATGGAGTAAATATCCGGGTCATCCGAGGATGGTAAGGAACATGCACAATGTATTATAAGCTGGTAGCCAGGACTGTTTCTAGCCTGGATTTAGTCTGTTCTAAATAAGTAAAACTTTTTATTATATCAGTGTTGCAATTTGTATTTACCTTTTTATGCAGAACTAGTCAGAGTCATTCATCTAGTCAGAGACTTCTGACAATGTTATGTGGTTGCAACCTCTACATGTCAGTAATTGTTTGTGCCCAGTGCAGCCCACACAACATCATTTCCATGGCTCCTAAAAATCTTGGAATAGACAACATTTACAACATGGCCGGTCCGTGATGATATCACAACCATTATTAGTGTCATTATCCAGGCCATGTGAATGCTCACGGGTGCCGGACGGGGTCCCGACAGTCGAGATCCTGACAGTCATTAACCCAACGTCGGGATCCCGACTGTTAAAACACTGACGGCCGGGTTCCCGACGGCTATTCTCCCTCGTGGGGGTCCACGACCCCCATAGAGGGAGAATAGAATAGGTGGCGAGCGCAGCTAGCCCGCAAGGGGCTTTGTTGCGCTGGCCATGCTGTCTGAGTCCGGCCAGTCGGGATCCCAAAGTTGGGCTAATGACTGTCGGGATCCCGACTGTCGGAACAGCATACCACACCCAATGCTCACAGCAGTAGTTGGTGAGTGTGCTGACCCAGAGGGAGGAGTCGACCCCTGTGATTATGTCACAGAAGACCGGGTCGTGTATACCATGAAGAGTCCAAAGACTGAGGGCTTGATATATCAAGCAGAGAAGTGGAGTGGAGAAGTGGACCAGTAGAGAAGCAGCTCATAGCAACCAATCAGCTTTGAGAAAGCATTTATCAAGTATATTATATAAAATTATAGGCAGTGGCATCACTGACACCTGGTGTGAACAAGTATTAAAGCCTGCACGTCTTTTGTATTGCCACTGATGATAGGTAGAAGCTGATTGGTTGTTTTGGGAACCTTCTCCACTGGTCCGCTTCTCCTCTTGTTTCACTTTTTGGATGTATCAAACCCCTGAGAGTTAGACAGTGGAAGAAAACATGTTTCCTAACAACCCAGTAATGATAATTAATGATTTGATTTCAAATATACAGTAGTTTGTGATTTTGGGTGGGATTTGGGTAGGAATTATTTTGTCTGAATTCTGCATGACACAATGGGGTCAAATCAATTAGCGCCAGTGATGCATGGGCGCATACTTATTTGCCATAAATGCGGCCAAATGTACTAGGGTGTGAGAATCAGAAAGTGAGAGATTTTGGGAGAGTTTTTGTGTTGTTTTTTTTACACTGAAAAAACCTGATTGATTTTGCCACGTAAATGATTGCCGCTTTAAAAAAATGGTTAAATTTTCTCAAAATCTCCCCCTTTCTGATTCTCACACCCTATGGTTCATGTGTGTCAACATAACAGATGTTTACCTGCTGGCTAGGCGGCGAATATCCGAAAAGGTATATCCCCATAGGGCCATACGCAAACACAATGTTTTTGCAGTTGAGGGATTACAAGCAGTTTAGACATTCCTCCATGTGCTGGCTGCAACAGTGAGGATTTGCGGTGACTCATGCAGCCCACACACGCGCCGATGCCGGCAGTGCGATGCTGTACGATGGGGTGCGCGCTCCTGCGGCACCTCATCGAACAGTACAAAAAGTATGTGCAGCACATACTTTTTGTACTAGCTTTTTCTAGCACAGCATCGCATCGCATGCACATCGTATGCACAAGGCATACGATGCGATGCTGTGTGTGCTAGTTAAGCCCACAACGCACGCTGGAATCGGTGCGTGTGTGGGCTGCATCAGTCGCAGGCTCATTGCAACCGTTTATGGGCGCAGCTCATGCTGCTACTGCAAACTTCACAAGACGTTAACTAAACTTTTATACTGGGATACTGGGATTAGCCAAACCACAGGTGGGCGTGTCAATATGAATCCAGGCAATTGGATATTTACATACAACCAATGAGTACAGGATGATAGCTGTCAGTGCATTAGCGTCACTGAACAGGCCCTAGGCCTTTATGGTGGTATAACAATTTTTTTTTCATAACAATAAAAGTAATGGTATTTAAACAGCAGATCGCCCCTTGTTGCTATGGTAACAAATTGTTTCTGAAAAGTGAAACTCAAACACAAAACCTGCACTGTGGATGCTGAATAAATCATCTTTTACCATTCACAGCTACCTAGTAGGATAAGCATCTGTCACCTGTGAAATATTTGACACTCCCCATAGAGATGCTGCACTTAATAAGGGTGTTAAGCGTTAGTATTTATGGCTTGGCTTCAGATGACCACTTCAGCTTTTTTCTAATATTGTCTGGAATGTGTTTATTGTATGCAAGTATTTATGGCTTTGCTTTCAGAGGAAATTGCTTATTTTCCATGTTGGCTGTGTTGACAAAAATAACAGTTTAGGAACAGAGGATAGAAAAAGAGATATACAGAAAGACAGACAGTCTGCCTCGGCATGTAAAGAAAATAAACATACAGCCAGCAGAATCTACTAGTGCAAGGCATTTAATATGTTCCTTTAGTTATTACTACCAGATCAGATACAGAAATCTGCTTGTGTTTGTTCCTAGACAGCAGTATCCAGCATCCCCGCAGGCGGTGAGGTGTACTGCACCCTAATTCTGCCATTTCAATAATAATGCAGGGGCTTATTTATCAAATATTTGTGGGATATTAACTGAAAGCAGCTGTTTTACTGGAGACTCGTAAATATTAATGATTCCTGAGTCTATTAAGGAGAGACCACAGCAAATATCTGTCACGGCCCCTCCGATAGCAACCCCAGCTCCCATGGATTTCTGTGGGGGCAGCAAAGCTGTCAGATTCCAGAGTTTGATCCAGCAGCATTAGCCCTTTAGGTAGCCTATGGGTTACATTTCACAAAACTTACCAGGAGAGGGTTCCTCCAGAACCCCTCCCCAGCAATGGTAATTAGGCCATCCATGTGCAGGAGTCAGGGCAGAGGAGTGAAGACTACTTCTGTGGTCACTGTGGTAGAAAGAAGGCTGTGCGGTTCATACTAAAACGGCCCATCTGTCCAGATGCCATCTGGCATTTGCCAGAAGTGCCAGATGGGTAATCCGTCCCTGGTCACATGTAAAAGCCACATAGACAAGGACGGAACTAATTAAATACCACATGTGATCTGATTTGAGGAATTAATCAGTCACCTCCCTGCACATATAGGAACAAAGCGTTTGCGAGCACACATGGTTGCGGCAGCCAGACTGACTACCTTAAGCTAATGTACATGTCACACACACACACACACACACACCCTCCCTCTCTCCCCCTTATATACAGGTCGAGTATCCCGTATCCGAATATCCGTTATCCGAATTATTCCGAAATACGGACATTCCAGAAAGTGAAAAAAATTTTTTTTTTTGCTAAAAACTCACTGGGGACATTTGTAACAGCATCACTGGGGACATGATATGTAACTGGCACTATATATGTGCAAGACAATGATTGCTTGGCATTCAAATTCAGTGCTGAGATAGTACACACATTTTGTTTCACGTTTTTAAACCTTGTTTTTTGAACAATTAAAATATATTTGTGTGTATTTTATGTGGTAATAAAATATATTTGTGTGTATATTATGTGTTTATACAGCATAAATGCAAGATACTTCAAAATACATCATTGAAATATTAAAATATTCCGAAATACGGAATAATCCGTTATCCAAAATTCTCCTGGTCCCGAGCATTTTGGATACGGGATACTCAACCTGTACAAGCAATTTGGGATGGCGGTAATGTGAGAGGAGTAAATACACTTCCGCAGCATGTTTCTCTGCCTGTGTTATTTCATTACAGTATTTATTTCTCTATCACAGCTGGGTTCTGTACGAAAAACCACATTTTGAAGGTCAAGCACATGTCCTTGAAGAAGGGGAAGCTGTGTTATACCGCCTCTGGGATCTTTCAGGAACCAAAGTTAAGCCAGATACAATCAGAATAGGCTCAGTGAAGAGAGTAGTGAAGGTATGTAATTATGTGATATTGTACAAATCCCTTACGTTTAGTCCTTACACAGCATTCTCCGCGGCTGGATTGCATTGTTATGTTTACATTTGGTAAGTTTACAATGATGTCCCTATAGGCGGTGTTAAGGAATCGGCACAGTATCATTACCGCTATTAGCTGTCCACCCGCACAAATACCCTGCTACACATTATCAGCCCAACTATTATTTTATTGTTCCTTTTAATTAAGCCAGTATTGTGCTGTAGGGACCCATGTGCTTGGGACCTCCTTTTCTTCTTCCCCCATAAATGATTTATTGCAGGCATGTCCAACCTGTGGCCCTCCAGCTGTTGTGAAACTACACATCCCAGCATGCCTTGCCATAGTTTTAGCATGCTCTAATATCAAAACTGTGGCAAGGCCTTCTGGGATGTGTAGTTTCACAACAGCTGGAGGGCCGCAGGTTGGACATGCCTGCTTTATTGTATGTTGTCAGCACTCTGATCATCTTGGTAATAGAATAGTATGATTTATTAATATGTGATATCTGGGCATGTGTTAAAGAAGAACAGAAGCTTTTCATTGTACATAAATAACAATGTTGCTTCTTTAATTCATATAACAAACTTATACCAGCTCTTTCAGATGAAAATTGTTTACATGCATCTTAAGACATTCTGCTCCCTGCAGCAAGTTATCCAAATTTGTGTCAAGCCATGCCTTCACGCATTACCAGAAGCCTAAAATGTCACTGAGTGACAGGAAGTCAGCTGTTCTCCTCTGACCAATTAGAGGAGAGTAGGTGTGTACTTCCTCCCACTCCAACCTCCAAGAATGTTCACGTGCTGTTCCCCACAACTACAAAATGCATCAGTTTAGCCTCACTCCTTGTAGACCCGTGAGTGGTGGCATTTGGCTGTGATTGGGCAGGGCTTGTTGATGTCAGGCATCAACCCTGACCCCCGCAAAGATGAGCGTATCCTCTCTGGGGGCCAGATTCTCTAAGCTTCAAAAGTGATAAAATAGAGAGTGATAAACAGCCAGCCAATCAGCTCCTGACTGACATTTTTCAAACACAGTCTGTGACATGGCAGGTAGGAGCTGATCATCACTCTCCATTTTATCACTTTTGAAGCTTAGAGAATCTGGCCCTGAGTTTCTTCAGGAGAAGAGTGAAAAAAGTTACATACTTAGGGCGAGATGTATCAAAAATCGCATTGTTACCGAGTTTTTGCCGCTGCGCAAACTACCTTCGGTCGCCGAGCTGTTTCTCCTATGTATTATTATTTATCAGCCTGGCGGCCGTTGTCCTCTCCGCTATGAGCGGCTTACTGTTGTCTGCGCATGCGCGCCGAGGCTCCCGGCGTTATGGGAATTGAAGTCTGTAGTTTCCGCCCGGCGCATGCGCAGGATCTCCATACACGGCATCACTGCGCATGCGCCGGTCAGAAACTACAGACTTCAATTCCCATAATGCCGGGAGCCTCGGCGCGCATGTTATATATATAGAGATTTCGACTGCAGATGGATATATAAATATATATGACAGATAAAAAGGTGTAACTGCAGGGGCATATAAGTACCACACACACCTCCGAAGTTACTGTCTGTGGAGGCAATACTTAAAATCGCCGCTCTGCTGTGGCGAAAAAAATATACCAATGCCTCCCCGCGGGTGCTCTTAATACATACGAGCCCGCGATCAGTGCCCTGTTTTGTATGGGCGGGTAGTACCGCCGGACTCATCTCGCGCTATTTGCCGCGCCGAGAGTTTAGCGATTTTTTGTCAACAAAACTTTATACATACATAGGCGAACACGCTGCCGCGGCGGAAACAAGCAAACTCCGCCGCGGCATAGGTTAGTACATCTCGCCCTTATGGCCTACTTTTTACAGGAGACGCTGTTTGCGTCATTTAGCACCGCCATACAACACTCAAAATTCCCTGTATAATCTCCTCATCCTGCTAGGAAGTGGTGGAATGCGGGAGATCTGTCCACTCTTCCATGGGGGTGGGGAACTGCCCGAAAAATCATGAGTCTCCCACACTTGAAGGAGATTAGGCAATTATGCCTTATTGTAAATGTATTAAATGCATTATTTGCTGCATATGTACAGTTTTCATGTCCAGCAATGTTCAGTCAAGTCGCCTGATAATTTACACTGTAGGGATGAATATGCCTTGTGCTACCATTTTAAAACAGTAAAATTGTTATTACTAATTAGTATATGAATGTAAATTCACATTTTTCCCTTGTATAAGTAAAAAAAATATCTTTGAATATCCCTAGGGACCTGACTGGGAAACTGTAAGATTCCCAGCCAGGGATGGCAGCTAACACAGTGATAAGGGAGGAGAAGTGAGCCAGAAGAGAAGTGGCCCATGGCAACCAATCAGCTGCTCTGTATAATTTTATAGTATGCAAAATATAGATGTTAATTCAGTGCTGATTGGCTGCCATGAGATACTTCTCCACTGTCTCACTTCTCCTCCCTTATCACTGCTTCATACATCTACCTCATACTGTACTATCATCATGGCACATTAGGGCCATGGGCACAGCCCCACCAGGGGTTTTTGCACAGTCACATGCATCTCTAAGATCTGTGTAAGCATTACTTTCCAATTATGTGTCCTGCAAAGCTTGCTCTCTATAGCAGATGGAATCATGCCTGTTAGTTTGTTTTCTCATCATAATGCAAAAGTACTGTATTAGCAAGTAGCTTTATATAAAATAAATCAAAGACTAGTACCCCATACACACGGCGAGTCAGCCTTTGCGCTGAGTGATCTAGTCCAGCACAGATCGCTCAGTACACAGCGATGCACCAGGGATGTGTGCTGAACGATCTGTCGCGGTCGGTGTTCTCTGGTGAGATAACACTGGCGATGACTAGATTTATACTGCATGCCGTATAAATCTAGTCAGGCAATGGCGACACAGATCTTGTTTGCTAATTGTTCACTGGATATAGAAATAATAAATAGATACTTTATTGAATTAGACAACCTTATAAAATCTAAGCAGCTCTTATGTTAATAAATGGGCTGTAACCTTTAAGATGCCCTTATTTGTGCTTATTGTAAAATCAGGTTTATTTCCCCTGGAAGCGCACATAGCTTGCATGAAAGTAGGTATTTCTTGTCAGACAGCACAGATGGCACAGTGGTTAGTATTACTGTCTCACAGCATTCAGGTCATGAGTTCAGTCACCAGTAATGGCCCATCTGTAACTGAGGGCCTTATTCTAGTTCACTCTTTCTGACAAAATCCTTCTTAGATGGACAAAACCATGAGCAGATGTTACTTGTGCAGAGAGAATTATATTTGGGTGGGGTTTTACTTCAAAGTGAGATCTATATTGCAGTGTAAAAATAAAGCAGCCAGTATTTACCCTGCACAGAAACAAAATGACTCACCCAAATCTAATTCTCTCGGCACATTTTAAATCTGCCCCCCTGCAGTGCACATGGCTTTGTCCATCTAAGACGGATTTTGTCAGAAAGAGTGAACTAGAATAAGGCCCTGAATTCTGTCAAAAAGTCACACAAGTCTGTGAGTGTGTATGTGGCTGAATTTAGTTTCTGATTCAGGACAATTTGCTAAGCAGCGGTCTTTTGCTGCTTGGCAACCGGGCTAATGCTGCCCGCCAGACGAACGAATGCCCACCCCACCTCGCAAATATATATACATAGTGGCATGTAAATGGATGTGTACACTCACACATTCATTTGCGTACAGCCAAAAAATAATTCCATGGTCGCAATCGGATGATTTTTGAAGAATAAAAGTCAGTCTGGACTGTTTTTTTATTTGTCTCTGAAATGTCAGAGAAAGGGGCGGGCGGTGATGTCATGTGACATCGGCGCCGGCCCCGTGCAGGCTTTGACCCACCTGCGCTTGCATGGGAACCACAGCAGCTTCCCCCTGTCCACCCATTGCCTGCCTCGCTCTGTGCGAACGCCTCAGCGACTGTGATAGTCACAGAAAGCGGCCCTGCGCATGTGTATATTCGCCGACACGCATGTGCAGAGCTGCACCATCGGTTCGATGACCAAATTCGCATTTGGCCGAGCCAACGTGAATCATCCCCATAGGCCCTTATTCAGATCTGATTGCGGTAAAAATTTGTTCTCAAAATGGGCAAAACCATGTGCACTGCAGGTGGGGCAGATGTAACATGTGCAGAGAGAGTTAGATTTGGGTGGGGTGTGTTGAAACTGAAATCTAAATTGCAGTGTTAAAATATTGCAGCCAGTATTTACCCTGCACATAAACAAAATAACTCACTCAAATCTAGCTCTCTCTGCACATGTTACATCTGCCCCACCTGCAGTGCACATGGTTTTGCCCATTTTGAGTACAGATTTGTACTGCGATCAGATCTGAATAAGGTCGGGTCGTAATGTATTATCTGTACAGAGCTACAGAAATTGTGCTAGATGTATCAGGCTTCAAAAAGTGATAAAGTGGAGACTGATAAACAACCAGCCAATCAGCTCCTACCTGTCATTTTTCAAACACAGCCTGTGACATGGTAGTTAGCAGCTGATTGGCTAGTTGTTTATCACTCTTTATTTTATCACTTTTTTAAGCTTGATACATCTGGCCCATTATTAGTGTTTCCTGCTTACTTTAAGAATTAAGGTTTCAGTAACAAAATGTCCTAACTCTAATGATCATTGTGGCCAAATTCATATCCTGTATTAGTGACAGGACACTTTTACCATAGATGTAAAATCATGACCTGTATTTCTTCTGCTTCTGCTACATATTACATTGGAATTTAGGGTTTCAGTGTGGTTCTCCTTTAGCAGGAGCCTGTTATGCTGCACCTAGCCAACAGTAAGAAGCGCTATCCACTACACAGTGCTGATAATAACCATGTGCTGCACGAAACGCCATCCTGTCACATATTAGATTAGTCTACTGATAGTTACACCATTGGAAGCATGCAGCAACTGATGTGATTACAGTGCTAATTCTACTGGAGTGCAACCCACAGAAGCCCAGTGAGCTCAGCATTGGTGTGAACAAGCCCCCATTAGCTAATTCACACCTCTACAGCTAACGACGTGTGTCACATACTGTAATAGTCAGCCTCATAGATAGGAGGCCGCACAAATCACATGGAGTGTCTCTCTGTATCTGCGCAGGTTATTAGCACTTTACAGATGATTGGTCCGACAGCGACCAATTAGATTCTGTCTATCATCTCCCAGGATGCAGTAGAAAAATGACAGAATCTGATTCAATAATGGCCTTTCTTACACAACCTGTCTCCATGCCTCATTGTATATAGCTAGCTATCACTTTGTTATGGGAAATCAGCTTTATGTTAATTAGCTGTATAAGGTTCAACAGTGTATTCATATTTACTTGTAATTCCCCAGTCCTATTTATTCAGATATTTGATGTTTGTTGTCCTTAGGATTACCTTCCAATGGTGGTGATATCCTCGCTGCAGGACACGGCTGACTCCCCTGTTTATATATGTACAGAGGTTCCCTCCTTGGAAAACCTGGTCGATAAACGCCCACGTTCCTTAACAGTGAATTCCGGAGTGTAAGTGTCATTTGTAATCATGTTACTTTTGGCAGATTATTTTTTTTCTCCTGGAATGTCTGTGAAACTCTGGGATTTCAGAGAGTTCTCCTTGACTCCCTGGAGAGGAGGTTTCCCACCCACTTCACTAGTGAAATTGTTGGTGTGATTTACTGTGAAACGTCACCATGACTCTTCCTCAGTTCTACACTGTTAATAACAGAATTCCGCTGCAGGGGACCGGAGTACGGACAGATCTATACTAGTCCCTGGACTTGCAACTTGGGGCCACATTCAGACCTGTATTATAAAGGCTGCAGTTTTTGCAAATGGACAAAACAGTGCTGCACTGCAGGTGGGGCAGATGTAACATGTGCAGAGAGAAATAGATTTGGGTGTGGTGTGTTCAAACTGAAATCTAAATTGCAGTGTAAAATAAAGCAGCCAGTATTTATCCTGCACAGAAACAAAATAACTCACCCAAATCTAACTCTCTCTGTACATGTTACAACTGCCCCACCTGCAGTGCAGCATGGTTTTGTCCATCTGCAGAAATTGCAGCCTTGCTAACAGGGATTGGTTTATTAACCAATAGAAACCTGGGCAGTATAACACAGGATTAAGAGCATTATAGAGGGTGCAGTATTTCCACTTGTAGCCAGGAGTGTACAGGGTAATGCTAGTGCCTGTATTGCACCTATGGTGCATCCTGACTGCTGAGTACTGTATATAAGCTTGTGACATAGGGGCAGATGTATTAAGCCTTAAGGTGCCCACAGACGCTACAATTGTACTGTGCTATGCGTTTTTGTCTGTACAATGGTTCTATACAATTTTTCTTCCAGCTTGCTATGAGATGTGCACTTGGATGCATAAGATGTGATGTGATGAACCCTCGTTTGTAATGTTAAATTTTAGATGTAGTCTAAAAAGTACGTGCAGCACGTACTTTTTTAGACATACAATATCGGGCTCCCGGGAACGCGCATCGCATCGCACAAGCCCATAAACACCATCCAATAATTGTACATAATGCAATGCTTAAAAAGTACAAAACGCATTCGATAATTGATGCGTCTGTGGGCACCTTAAACAAGAGATAAATGCAAGTGTCATAAGGAGAGATAAACGTCCAGCCAATCACCTGCCAACTGCCATGTTACAGGCTGTGTTTGAAAAAAGTCAGTAAGGAGCTGATTGGCTGGACGTTTATCTCTCCTTATCACCCTTGCATTTATCTCTTGTTAAGGCTTAATACATCTGCCCCATAGGGTCTTATGTGGCTGTATATAGCCTCCATTATGAAGGAAATCACTTGATCATATCCGTTACTCAGGACGCTATAAATAATAGTTATAATACCAAACTATTCCTGCTCTCTCCGCAGCTGGCTGGCATACACAGAACCTCAGTATAGCGGCACAGTGAGTGTATTAGAAGAAGGTTGTGAATTGCCCCAAATTCAGGATTGTGCTATCAAATCTATGCGAGCCTTGAAAATGGTGAGAAAGTGTGTCATTGCTGCCTTTTCTGTTTCTGTTAGTGATATATCTGTGTGTACAGCGGGTGTGTGTACAGCGGTTTTAGGCCAGTATTCAATGAGAAAAATTCGCTGTGATTTCTGGAGAGTTTGTGCTTTTCACGCGGTGGAGAGAGGTTTTTTTTCTCCAAAGGCGAGCCACCCTATTCAATGTGAAATATTCTCCGTCTTTCTAAGTGATTCTCTCCGTCTCTCTCCGGGCAGTATTCAATGGAAATATTCTCCGTGCACGGCGAGCATTTTTTTTTGCTCGCCGTGCACTCTCCGTGTTCCGGAGGGCTCGCTGCCACTCCTGCTCCCCCTATTCAACGTGTTAAAGACTCGCCGCCACTCGCGGCGAGTCTTAACCCCTGCAGCGGACGAGCGTCCGCGGCAGGGAGCTGTCAGGGAGCCGGGGGACGTAGCAGCCAAGAGAGATTAAAGTCTCTCTTGGCTGCTGCAGGGGATATGGGGAGGGGAGCAGGGCTCCCCTGGACCCAGGCAGCACAGGCTGCCCCCCCTATAGCCAGCGGGGGACCCAGTATTCACTGTACCCGAACGTGCTTCGGGTGCAGTGAATATATGAATATCTAATGAGCGGCTCGAGCGCTCCGGCCCCCTGCTGGCTGCACTGTGTAAAAAAAAAAAAAAAAAAAAAATGTAAAAAAATATTTTTTTAAAATTAAATATATATTCATGTGCTATAGGCACGTGAATAAAAATAACATGGCCCTTCACAGAAAAAAAAACATGATTTTTGGACACCAAAATTAAAAAAAACACCCTTTTAGTTTAAAAGTTCACATTCCTGCTCTCCATCAAAAGATGGAGAATTTCTACACGGAGAGAGGCGGCGAGAATAACTTAGAAAGACGGAGAATATTTCACATTGAATAGGGTGGCTCGCCGTTGGAGAAAAAAAACCTCTCTCCACGGCGTGAAAAGCACAAACTCGCCATGAAACACGGCGAATTTTTGTCATTGAATACTGCCCTTCGTGTAGAAATTCTCCATCTTTTGATGGAGAGCAGGAATGTGAACTTTTAAACTAAAAGGGTGTTTTTTTTAATTTTGGTGTCAAAAAATCAGGTTTTTTTTTCTGTGAAGGGCCATGTTATTTTTATTCATGTGCCTATAGCACATGAATATATATTTAATTTAAAAAAAATTATTTTTTTACAATTTTTTTTTTTTTTTTTTTTTACACAGTGCAGCCAGCAGGGGGCCGGAGCGCTCGAGCCGCTCATTAGATATTCATATATTCACTGCACCCGAAGCACGTTCGGGTACAGTGAATACTGGGTCCCCCGCTGGCTATAGGGGGGGCAGCCTGTGCTGCCTGGGTCCCGGGGAGCCCTGCTCCCCTCCCCATATCCCCTGCAGCAGCCAAGAGAGACTTTAATCTCTCTTGGCTGCTACGTCCCCCGGCTCCCTGACAGCTCCCTGCCGCGGACGCTCGTCCGCTGCAGGGGTTAAGACTCGCCGCGAGTGGCGGCGAGTCTTTAACACGTTGAATAGTGGGAGCAGGAGGCTCCGGAACACGGAGAGTGCATGGCGAGAGAAAAAATCTCTCGCCATGCACGGAGAACATTTCTCATTGAATACTGGCCTTAGACTTTTATGGCAATTTAGATATATTGGGATATATTATTTTACATTCCAGTACAATACATTCCAATTCATTTTGTGTATATTGAGATGCAGGCCATTTTCTTTAATTTTACCCCAGTGCATCATGTCATTTTAATGCACAAACCTATTACTCGTGTCCCCAGCACTGTGAGGGGAGCCACTGCGACAGATAAGTGATGAGTCTCTCTATGCAAAGCTTATTTCTAATTCATTAGGCTTGATCGGTGCCTTTTGTCTGAATACAGGAGAGACAGACATTTGGCTGGCTATCCCATATGTTTTTCAAAACGCAGCATATCAATCCACCAGGATGGAGCAACCTCAGTGAAGTGCCTCAATAAGAGCATAAGTTCCCATGAGAAGCAGTGAGGCTGTATCCGACTTGATTCCTATGGGAGAAAAGTGCTATATAAATACTTTTATTATTTTTATTTTTTATTATTATTATTAATGCACAAAATGGCTGCCTCTAGTTTGTTCCTCACTGATGACCTTAGTCATGGACCTAGTACATTTTGCTATATTCAAATAATTGTTGGTCCACAGAATGGCTGCCTGCCCTCCCCACAGAATGGCTGCCTGCCCTCCCTACAGAATGGCTGCCTGCCTTCCCCACAGCATGGCTGCCTGCCTGCCCTCCCCAAAGAATGGATGGCTGCCTGCCCTCCCCACAGAATGGCTGCCTGTCCTCCCCACAGAATGGCTGCCTGCCCTCCCCACATAATGGCTGCCTGCCCTTCCCACAGAATGACTGCCTGCTCTTGCTCACAGAATGGCTGTCTGCCCTCCCCACAGAATGTCTGTCTGCCCTCCCCACAGAATGGCTGCCTGCCCTCCCCACAGAATGGCTGCCTGCCCTCCCCACAGAATGGCTGCCTGCCCTCCCCACAGAATGTCTGCCTGCCCTCCCCACAGAATGTCTGCCTGCCCTCCCCACAGAATGACTGCCTGCCCTCCCCACAGAATGTCTGCCTGCCCTCCCCACAGAATGTCTGCCTGCCCTCCCCACAGAATGTCTGCCTGCCCACCCCACAGAATGTCTGCCTGCCCTCCCCACAGAATGTCTGCCTGCCCTCCCCACAGAATGGCTGCCTGCCCTCCCCACAGAATGTCTGCCTGCCCTCCCCACAGAATGTCTGCCTGCCCTCCCCACAGAATGTCTGCCTGCCCTCCCCACAGAATGACTGCCTGCCCTCCCCACAGAATGTCTGCCTGCCCTCCCCACAGAATGTCTGCCTGCCATCCCCACAGAATGTCTGCCTGCCCTCCCCACAGAATGGCTGTCTGCCCTCCCCACAGAATGGCTGCCTGCCCTCCCCACAGAATGGCTGCCTGCCCTCCCCACAGAATGTCTGTCTGCCCTCCCCACAGAATGGCTGCCTGCCCTCCCCACAGAATGGCTGCCTGCCCTCCCCACAGAATGTCTGCCTGCCCTCCCCACAGAATGTCTGCCTGCCCTCCCCACAGAATGGCTGCCTGCCCTCCCCACAGAATGGCTGCCTGCCCTCCCCACAGAATGTCTGCCTGCCCTCCCCACAGAATGTCTGCCTGCCCTCCCCACAGAATGGCTGCCTGCCCTCCCCACAGAATGACTGCCTGCCCTTCCCACAGAATGGCTGCCTGCCCTCCCCACAGAATGGCTGCCTGCCCTCCCCACAGAATGACTGCCTGCCCTCCCCACAGAATGGCTGCCTGCCCTCCCCACAGAATGACTGCCTGCCCTCCCCACAGAATGTCTGCCTGCCCTCCCCACAGAATGGCTGCCTGCCCTCCCCACAGAATGACTGCCTGCCCTTCCCACAGAATGGCTGCCTGCCCTCCCCACAGAATGGCTGCCTGCCCTCCCCACAGAATGACAGCCTGCTCTTGCTCACAAAATGACCTCCTGCGCTCTCCACAGAATGGCTTCCTGTGCTGGCAATGGAGTGATATACCATGCTGGCGGCCCACAGAATGACTGCCATGTTTCTCACAGAATGATTGCCTCCGCTCCCCACAGAATGACTGCTTGCACTTACCCACGGAACGATAGACGGCTACATTTAGAACCACATAAAACCACGGATTGCTTTCTCATGGACGTTGGTGGCTGGCAGTTATTGCAACGTGTGACTTCACAATATGAAACCTAATTGTGTGGATAAAACAATAACTGACTATGTTGTTTTTTTCCATTTATTTCAGGGAGGTTTGAAAGTGCAGCTGCCCAGTGACCCAAAGGTAAGTGATTACGTTCCCATGGCAACAACTACAGTGTGCCCCATATATACCAGAACCGTATTTAAATAAGCAACTATCTCTTTTACAGATAATTATATATGATAAACCATGTTTCCAAGGTCGGTCAAGAGAGATCACAGAACATGTCTGTAACATTGGGACACTTCTGTGTGATGAGGATAATAGCGATGATCTAAATATTGGATCAATGCAAGTTCTTGGCGGCATGTGAGTTACAATCTGCTGTAGTTGTGTGTTGGAAGTTTGTATTATTTTTTTTTTTTTGTATGTATGTATGTATAATTCACACATCCTACATGTTCTGGGCTGATAAACATGTTCCTTTCTCTTGAGACTAAATACATTTTGATATTGCTTTGCCGTAATCTCTAGATGGGTTGGCTATGAAAAAGAGCGCTATAAAGGGCAGCAGTATCTCCTGGAAGAGGGCGACTATGAGGACTGGCGCGCCTGGGGCGGATATTGCAGCACTTTACGGTCACTCCGATATCTGCATGCTGTGAGTACTCTTATCTGTGGCTGCATGTTACAGTGTAATATTTGGCTGATGTGACTGATACATCTCTCTGTATGCAGGCACAGGGCCAGATGTACTAAGCTTCAAAAGTGACAAAATGGAGAGTGATAAACAACCAACCAATCCGCTCCTGTCTGACATTTTTCAAACACAGTCTGTGACATGGCAGGTAGGAGCTGATTGGCTGGCTGTTGATCACTCCCCATTTTATCACTTCTGAAGCTTAGTGCATCTGGCCCACAGATAGATAGGTTACATGTGCTGCAAGTAATAGTTATGAAATTCACATTGGTGCAATTCACATGTGAATGCATTCAGCTATTGTAAGGATGGGTGGCACACACAGGTGGCAATGCTGCAAATGATCACTTTACTGGGAAGCAGTGACATCATTGCACCTTCAGTATTTATAAAGCGCTGATTACTCGTTGTTACGGAACTCATGGTGTTTTATATGTGAGAGTATTGTCTGTCAGTATATAACCGGGACTACCGCTTCCTGAGATTGGTCACAGATCAGGCCTGTAAATGTATTGCAGAATGCAGGAAAAACATGTATTGGTATCTTGGGTTTGGGAGAGACGCTTTGTATGAGGGTGTATCTGTTACCCAGCTTGCAATAGCTATTGGAAATGATAGGAGAGCAATGAAGATGAGCCTAAAGCAACAGCCCAATTCCCTTAAATAAAAAGTTAAAAAAAGGTGTCAGCCCCCGCTCACTCAATCCAACCCCTACCCGTGCTAACGCCTGGGCACATGCGCACACCAACCATCGGAAGCTTTTGAGTAAGCCTGAATCAAGTTGAAAGCACCAATCAATCAGCTTCTAACTGTCCATATTATACATTCTGAGCTAGAAAGAATGACAGGAGCTGATTGGTACTTTCTCCACTTTATCTCTCTCCAAGATTGAATCAATCTCACCATAATCTCTGTAACAGAAGTTGTATTTTACCATAGCACACACTTCCAGCGTTGTAGTACTTCTCACTGTTCAGAATGAAGCCTTCTGTGCCTTTGCAGGATATAGTCCCAGCTCTGACATAATGTTTAACAGCCCTTAGTCTTCATGAGCCATTAGTGAGGCCAAATTATACTTAATTCCTATACGGAAAGGTATGTTGAACTTAATAGCCCCCCAAAAATGTCTTATTTGTTTTGGTGCTAGCTGTACCTGGCCGTTATCTCTCTCTCACCCTCTAAGTAGAGATAGAAAAGGAATCCCATAAAATGTAAAGTGTGTATTGGGGTTACCTTGTGGTGAGAAATGATCACGGCTTAGCTGTAATGAAGTGCAAAGAAGTGGTTACTTTGATGTTAAATGTAGTGTTCTAGACAATGTCATTTGTCAGTATAAAGCAGGATGTATGGAAACGCTGAGCTGGATCCCTACAGACGGGAGTAGTTAAATGAATTTCTACAATTTATTTTGGTTAAAATATGGAATTTGGCAGCTATGTCTGCATGACAGGGCGTTCACATCAAGGGCCATATACTGGTTGACTCGAAGAGCAGCGGTATTTCGCTGATTTGCGAGCCATGTAACACCGCCGCCGCTGGGCATGCGAATGCCCACCCCCGCTACACGCTGAATGTCCTCACCGTACTGCGAAAACATAAACATCCATTTGCAGGCTTGCCCGCCCCTGGAAAGCAGGTGGCCGCCCCCGTTCCATGGGAAAGACCAGTGTTTTTGTGGGTATGCCCACGAAATGCCTCCTACACCTGCACGATCAGTAGGACAGTGATTCACCTGCACGCTCAGTAGGACAGTGATTCACCTGCATGCTCATTAGGACAGTGATTCACCTGCACGATCAGTAGGACAGTGATTCACCTGCATGCTCAGTAGGACAGTGATTCACCTGCATGCTCATTAGGACAGTGATTCACCTGCATGCTCATTAGGACAGTGATTCACCTGCACGCTCATTAGGACAGTGATTCACCTGCACGCTCATTAGGACAGTGATTCACCTGCACGCTCAGTAGGACAGTGATTCACCTGCACGCTCAGGACAGTGATTCACCTGCGGGTTCAGTAGGACAGTGATTCACCTGCATGCTCATTAGGACAGTGATTCACCTGCATGCTCAGTAGGGCAGTGATTCACCTGCACGCTCAGTAGGACAGTGATTCACCTGCACGCTCAGTAGGACAGTGATTCACCTGCACGCTCAGTAGGACAGTGATTCACCTGCATGCTCATTAGGACAGTGATTCACCTGCATGCTCATTAGGACAGTGATTCACCTGCACGCTCATTAGGACAGTGATTCACCTGCACGCTCAGTAGGACAGTGATTCACCTGCACGCTCAGTAGGACAGTGATTCACCTGCGGGTTCAGTAGGACAGTGATTCACCTGCATGCTCATTAGGACAGTGATTCACCTGCATGCTCAGTAGGGCAGTGATTCACCTGCACGCTCAGTAGGACAGTGATTCACCTGCACGCTCAGTAGGACAGTGATTCACCTGCACGTTCAGTAGTACAGTGATTCACCTGCATGCTCAGTAGGACAGTGATTCACCTGCATGCTCAGTAGGACAGTGATTCACCTGCACGCTCAGTAGGGCAGTGATTCACCTGCACGCTCAGTAGGACAGTGATTCACCTGCATGCTCATTAGGACAGTGATTCACCTGCACGCTCATTAGGACAGTGATTCACCTGCATGCTCAGTAGGGCAGTGATTCACCTGCACGCTCAGTAGGACAGTGATTCACCTGCATGCTCATTAGGACAGTGATTCACCTGCACGCTCATTAGGACAGTGATTCACCTGCATGCTCAGTAGGACAGTGATTCACCTGCACGCTCAGTAGGACAGTGATTCACCTGCATGCTCAGTAGGGCAGTGATTCACCTGCACGCTCAGTAGGACAGTGATTCACCTGCACGTTCAGTAGTACAGTGATTCACCTGCATGCTCAGTAGGACAGTGATTCACCTGCATGCTCAGTAGGACAGTGATTCACCTGCACGCTCAGTAGGGCAGTGATTCACCTGCACGCTCAGTAGGGCAGTGATTCACCTGCATGCTCAGTAGGGCAGTGATTCACCTGCATGCTCAGTAGGACAGTGATTCACCTGCACGCTCAGTAGGGCAGTGATTCACCTGCACGCTCAGTAGGACAGTGATTCACCTGCACGCTCAGTAGGACAGTGATTTACCTGCATGCTCAGGACTCTGCCTCACATCCAGCCTTTCCATACCGCAATTCCCTACCACCACCCAGTCAGGGAGTCTGGGCTCCCTTCTTATTCCTGCTCTGTAGCGGAACCTGGAGCAATAGAAGACGTCAGTGAGCCTCATTCACTGCATATGCACCAAGGCGACAGCCTTCCATTGTCTCCTGTATTTATTCCCCCGCATCCAAATAAGACACGTCCAAATTGTCAGTGCGTCATCTTTATAATCCTCAGCGTTTTACAGTATATCAGCTATTATTCTTTTATATTTTCAAATATAATGTATTTATTACTCTTCAGAATTCCCTATCATTATACTTAGCTAGGCTTATATATTGGAAGCTGCTCATTTTGTTACACTTTAACTTTGAAAAGTGAGTCACGTAGGGTTCCGATAAGAGGTGCCCACTGGCATAGCTGGCGTAGTCACATTCCTCTAGCATTAATCAGTGCTCTGTAATGCCAATTAGAAACCACACAAAACTGGTAAGGTTTTACTTTCCGGCTCCCCCTGGTTCACAGACCGAGCCAAAGGCACTCATCGTGTACAGACTCATGATATTATCTCAGTGAGGCTGCCCTTGGTAGCTAATCAGATATAAAACTAGCTTAGTACTAGTTATAATATTGCTGCCAAAATTATAATAACGTTTCTTTGCTTTATCTACATCATTGTATGAAACAACAAAGAAAAGTAACCATTGATCTAAGCCAGTCTGCTGTTTTTGGTGCCAGACAGGTTCTTCTTAATGATGTATTTTATTCTGCCCTATAATGTCCATGTTATACTCAAAGTAAAATGCTGCAGATGGGTCGCACCTTTACAGCCTTGGCGCCTAATTAATGTTTGTACGCACATTCCTACGCAGAGATTTGGATTGCTAATTATCATAAATATGCTGCCCAGAATCTCACTGCATGCAGAATTTCAAAGGTATCTTTGAGTGTACGCTGACAATAATCACTCCGTTGTGTGAACATCAGCCACTGCATACAAACATAAATTAGGCCTTAATGGGGTGATATAGGTTGGTTTGCAAAATCAAACTCCTTCTTTAAACCCTTGAGTGGTGGATTTTGCTGGGGCAGGACAAACCTACCAGGGCAGGTTTGTCCTGCCCGAGCAAAACCCACCACAGGACGTAGGAAGGCAGGAGGAGGAGGACTCGGGAGGACTCGGGCATCTGAATTCCTGAGTGCTCCCGAGTCCCCCCGAGCCGCACCGAACCTAACCGAGCCTGCAGCCGACATCACTGCTGTAAAATTAATGACGGCTGGGTCAGGGGAGATCCGGCATACGATCGCCAGAGTGGAGGTGATGGGGGGGGGGGCAGTTACAGGGAGGCACTAGAGGTGGTGCGCCAGTGGTGCACACCTGGACACCACTGACGCGCACCTATTCCGACCAGCTCAGCTGAGCCGGGAAAATTTCTGTGCATACCACCCAAGGGGTTAATGGACAAAACCATATGCACTGCAGGTGGGACAGATGTAATATGTGCAGAGAGAGTTAGATTTGGGTGAGTTAGTTTGTTTCTGTGCAGAGTAAATACTGGCTGATTTATTTATAAACTGCAATTTAGATTTTAGATTGACCACACCTCACCCAAATCAAGCTCTATCTGATAGTGAAACCAATGCTGCATCTTTGTACACAAGCATCGGATCTGGGAAGCCAGCGCTGGGCATCTCTCTACAAAAGACATCTCCTGTGACATCTGCATACTTTTTTAGAACCACTATGTACAAAAGACACAGCAACGTCAGGCTCATTGTCTTTCCTTTTATATATTTTCAAAAAATCCCTGTATAATATCTACCTATGTGTCTTCATAGAATGCACGTTACATGTTATATACACGCAGGAGCAATGTGTCTGATACGCCAATTTCTTGCACTTCAGAACTTTTTGGAGGCATCTGTTGCTCTGTTCGATTCGGAAGCAGAAGAAGGGAAACAAGTGGATCTTTTCAACCAGGCGATTCCTGACCTGGAGATGGCTGGATATAACCCAAAAACGCAGTGTATCCATGTGAAATCGGGGATGTGAGCATACTTTGTGGTTTTATCAAATATAGCTATTTATTTTCTAGGCCAGTGTTGTGTCTATGGAGCAGATGTACTAAGCATCGGAGAGTGATAATGTGGAGAGACATAAAGTAATTATCAGCTCCTGTCATTTCGCAAACACACACATGTCAGTTAGGAGCTGATTGGCTGAAACTTTATCTGTCTAAACTTTATCAGTCTGAAAGCTTAGAACATCTGCCCCTTACTAGAACTTGGCACACTGTTAAAATAAATACTACTTTAAAATACAGTAATTATATACACTGGCGCCAATGGGGGAGGGGGGGGAGTGAGCCCTGATTACCCAAGCCAACACTTGCTGGACAAGCCCAGTATATACTTACCTTGACTCGGGAAGCAGGTCCCTCCTCCTCCGCAGTCCCGTCTTCCCAGTGACCACTTTGAGAAGATGGCCGCACATTGAAAGTAAAGACACTGGCACTATGCCAAGGTCTGTACTATCTAGTGCACATGCGCCATCTTCCCAAGTATCACTGGGAAAATGGAGGTGGGTAAGAAGGAGGGACCTCCTAGCAACCAATCACATTCTAGCTAACATTTTCTATAAGACACTACATAAATAGCAGCTAGAATGTTATTGGATTATACGGGCAACATCTATTTATTTCACGTGTAAAAAAACAAAAAACCTTTAGTTTTCTGAGGAATGGAACAGATCAGTAACTGTACCAGAGTTATGCAGGACCTGTCATGTAATTAGCACACCTGCTCTCAAGGCCGTGGGCGCAGCTATGCAAATATATATAGCATTTATCATGTGTGGTGACAGCACAGCATTTTATAGGAAAGTAGAAAGAACAAATATGTGTAAAGGTAATAGGTAACCTAATGCTACATGTATATAATATGGTCCTTGCGTACAGCCAGTCCTGTGCAGAGAAGGTCTAGGGGGAAATGTACTTGATGCCGTTTTAAAATCCACACTGCAGGATGTTATATGGAGGCTGGAAAGTAAACTTCATCTGATGTATGTGGGCCACACGGGCCCCTGAGCCCACACTGCACCCTTGTTTTAATACTTGCCTCTCTGGCGGGCTCCAGGTTTCTGTTAAAGTGCCCCTGAATCCTGGACAAACAATATAGTGAATACACACTGAACAAATTTACAAACTATATTGTCAGTTCCCACATCCTGGAGTATAAAGGCCGATACACACTGGGCGACTTTGAGCTGAATGCAGCTCAATTTTATTTCGGAGCTACAGCTTCGTCAAAAATGGCCGCTGGATTGTTAAGTCCGTGGCTGTTTTCGACTATTGGGAGCCATTTTCGAAGATCCGTGGACTTTCCAACTGTCGGAATCTCTACTAACAGTCGGAAAAATGGATCCGACATTGAATAATCTTGATGGAAATGGATGATATTTCTGCCTGTCGCAAAATATAGTCTGGGATTTCCGACGGCTTATGCAAGGTCAGAGGAAGGCGATACTGGGATATGTATACGGTATACTAAGCGCTTGTGTTTTCACGTTATAGAGTTAATCTCTCGGTAAGTCTGCTTTTCTTATTAAGACTCTTCTGTTTTACGAGCACTGATTTGCCAAGCATCATTAATAGGAAATACACTATAAAGCTCAATGACAAGAAAACAAGTGGTGGCTTTCCGGTACTAGGGAATCAGTAGTGACAACACCCCTGGGCTTTAGGATACCAGATCAATGATAAAATGACTGGTATTATAGGTATTCCTTATGTCACTATGGGGTTTATTCTAGTTCATTCTTTCTGACAAAATCCTTCTTAGATGGACAAAACCATGTGCACTGCAGGGGGGCAGATGTAACATGTGCAGAGAGAATTAGATTTGGGTGAGTTATTTTGTTTCTGTGCAGGGAAAATACTGACTGCATGATTTTACACTTCAATATAGATCTCACTTTGAAGAAAAACCCCACCCAAATCTAATTCTCTCTGCACAAGTTACATCTGCCCCACCCGCAGTGCACATGGGCCCTTATTCTGATCAGTGCGGCCCGATCAGAAATATGCGGTGATGTCCGTCTTGGCGAATCCCCGCCTTCCATACGGATCGCCACCTCCGTCCGTATGCGGATATGTGGCGGTCCGCATGAATGTGGACGGGGATACGCCTCCTCCATGGTGGGAGCAGCCCCTGCATTCGATGGTCGCCGAACATCGAATGCAGGGCCGCACGCTCCACCAGGTCCCGCAACACAAGACCACACGGACACTTGTCCGTGTGAAATCTTGTATGGGGGCGGGCAGCTGACATCCGGCGATGTCAGATGCCCGCCCCGTACCCACGCGTCACGGCCTCATTACCATGCATACGCCCCGCGTTTGCATGGGAACGCCCATGAAACGCGGGGCGTATGCATAGGGTAATGAGGATAAGTAGCCCCTCACGCCCCTCTACGCCCCCTGTGCGGCGTATAAAGAATCCATGCGGCGAAATCGCCTGCACATGCGCAGAGTGACCTCTGCACATGCGCAGACGATAAACATCGGCGGGCCGTACGCAAGCGTGAATATCCGCACCGATCAGAATAAGGGCCATGGTTTTGTCCATCTAAGAAGGATTTTGTCAGAAAGAATGGACTAGAATAACCCCCTATGTCACTGAGGATCCCCATGCTAGAGTGCAAACAGTATTTTAGGGTGGCTTTTTGCTTTCTTTCAGAATCTAGTATCTCATTATTCTAATAAAACATCTACATTTTATGTCTTTTTCCAACAAGTGACTTAATTCTGCTACAAAGTCAACTTATGTGTAATTACCAAAGCAATGAATGTCACACATGAAATATATATCACAGAAATGCCAACACATGATGACGTGAGTCCAGCACAAATCTGGTTTACTATAAGCAGACATGCCGATATACAGGCGGGTAAAATGCAAATGGGCCAGGCTGTCAGGACGTACTGACAGTCGTGACTCGGGATTGAATACCCCCCTTAATGTATATGCAGAAAAAAATGCCCTTTTCTGATAGTCACATGACATTTTTCAATTAATAACAGCTTTAATAAAGCTGCCCACAGACGCATCAATTATCGAATGCGTTTTGTACTTTTTTCACAAATTGCATCTTATGTACAATTATTGGATGGTGTTTATGTTCCCGGGAGCCCGATATTGTATGTCTAAAAAAAGTACGTGCTGCACGTACTTTTTAGACTACATCTGAAATTTAACATTACAAACATGGGTTCATCACATGCATCCAAGTGCACATCTCATAGCAAGCTGGAAGAAAAATTGTATAGAACCATTGTACAGTCAAAAACGCATAGCACAGTACAATTGTAGCGTCTGTGGGCACCTTTAGTCAATATGGCTGTGTCTGCTTATAGTAAACCAGAGTGATTTGTCATCATGTGTTGGCATTTCTGTGATATATATTTCATGTGTGACATTCATTGCTTTGGTAATTACACATAGGTTGACTTTGTAGCAGAATCAAGTCACTTGTTCTTGTTGGAAAGAGACATAAAATGTAGATGTTTTATTAGAATAATGAGATACTGGGCTCTGAAAGAAAGCAAAAAGCCACCCTAAAATACTGTTTGCACCCTAGCATGGGGATCCTCAGTGACATAGAGTGACATAAGGAATACCTATAATACCAGTCATTTTATCATTGATCTGGTATCCTAAAGCCCATGGGTGTTGTCACTACTGATTCCCTAGTACCGGAAAGCCACCACTTGTTTTCTTGTCATTGAGCTTTATAGTGTATTTCCTATTAATGATGCTTGGCAAATCAGTGCTCGTAAAACAGAAGAGTCTTAATAAGAAAAGCAGACTTACCGAGAGATTAACTCTATAACGTGAAAACACAAACGCTTAGTATACCGTATACATATCCCAGTATCGCCTTCCTCTGACTTGTCTGAGGCCACACGCGGAATCTTGTGCCCATGTTACAAAAGCAGTGGTCATTAATGATCTTTTTTATTTATTGCATAGCGAAGTTACAGTTTTTTGATGTTTATGTTGTTACTATTACGTAGAATAATAATAATTTCCTCCCCCTGCATTGTTTTTTTTTTGTCAGGTGGGTAGCATATCAGCAGAAACATTATTGCGGAGAACAATATATACTGGAAAAAGGCAGATATAAAACCTATATGGACTGGGGAGGCAGCAACAATGCAATAATGTCTATTAGGCCGGTTCTTCTGGTGAGTTGTTTTAGATTTTTTACAAGAGCCGCAGTATACAGAGGTGGAGAATCGCTATCTCAGAGATAAAACTGTACACATTGGGGGTTATTCTGGCTGCGAGTCCACCAAACCCCGCCCCCCTCCTCGCAGTGTGTATTCCCATGCCGGGCCTGCGAAAGAATGTTTTACATCATTCAATGGTGGACATGATGTGGAATGTGCACGCATATCTAAGTGACTCTCAGGTCACCTAGATTTGTGTGCACCCTTGGGAGGAAGTGGGCTGGCAGATGACATCCGGTGATGTCAGCTGCCCATCCCCGGCACTGACGTCACGGCCTGATTACCATGGGAACGCCCAATGTTTACATGGGAACGCCAGCGCTGGGCGTCCCCATGGGCGCGACTATCCACCGCCGCCTCACGCCCCCCCCAACCACAGCCTTGGCCTCACGCACCCGGCATATGCACATGTGCATGCGCAGAAATGACCAGGCTCATACATCCACCATCGGTCCCCGTGCGAATGTTATGTTCCGTGCGAACGCAGCAGAATAGCCCCCATTATCTTTCTCCTTAAATGATAAAGGTCTCCCTGTTTTTCATCTCATTAGTACAATATAATTTCATTGTAGTACTCTTTGAGCATTATAAATAAATGTTTGTTATATGTATTTTTAATAAAGTTTATTTAAATAGTGTTTGAATATTTACGTTGTGTTCACACAGTGCCATTTTGGTTATCGATTTTGACTATAGAGTCAAAATTTATAGCAAGTTAGTCAAAATTGTACCATGTGTCTGTATGCACCTCGTGTACACACTCATAGAATGACACTTTTAAGATTCTAAACTGTGAGGGGTACATTTACTATCTACAAATGAAAAGAGGTGATTTTGCCCTTGGTAACCGGATGATGGCTGTCACTTATTGCATCCTAGAAATTAATAGACAAAGTTTAGTTGGCTGTTATGGGCAACATCACCTGTTTTTAGAAGTAAATTGACCCCTAAGAATACATCGCTATAGTTATATAGTTTTAGATACAACATCATTTTGTCTTTGATTAACCCTTTCAGTGCCAATTATAGATGTAAAAATTGCCGAACAAACATTTTTCTTCATCATAATGACCTGTAATGTTGACCTTATACAGGAAATATATAAATATTTTTATTTTTTACACATCATTTTTTTATTTGAATTTATATAACAAATGCGAGCGACGCCGGCATGTTTTTAGCGGATATTTTCAAAATCTCTCACAGAGCTGTTGGCTCTCAAAAGGGTTAATACTGTCTTTCATTGTAAAAGCTTTTAAAGATTAAAGTAATGGCCTTAACAAAGTAAAAATGCTGAAACAATGGGTTCATTTCATTTTCAGGAACCACTGGGACGGAACGAAGCGAAACACTTGGTAAGTGATATTTTCTGCTCGTACTAAAGAACTCGCATTCGGGGCACTGAACGTTAAATGAGCGAGGAGCTGTTTGTTCTGGTTGCACATGAAATAGGAGAATCCCTTTGAACTGTGGCTTAAGGAAAACATTGGCTCTCTCAGAGCGGGATGTAATTATTTGCAGGTGATCCTGCTGCCTCTTTGGTGAATGCTGTTTATGAAAAATGCATGGCGCACGCTGGCAGGATTAATTTTTCATAAACATCCTGCATTAACTGGAGGAAATATTCCTTAAATGGAGCCTCAGTCCTCTAGTCTCAGAAATGTTTATTTATGTATATATTTAAGCTGTGTAGTCCGCTATAGTTCAGTGTTTAGGTCCAGCGAGCGGCCGCTGTGCACAGAACTCTTTGTCCTTTTTGTTAGGATGATAAATAGATTTCCAGGAACATTCTGGACAGAACATTTTGTTGATGATTACTTAAAACAGGCTCCAGCGTCCCTTGTGAACTAAGCCCCATACACCCTAGGTGATATATCGCTCATTTTGGCACTTCTGAGCGATATCGTTTATTATATTGCCCAATGTGTATGTCTCCAATGATGCCAGACGTGCTTACGCGGGTCATTAACAACCTCCTCCATCATCTGTGCATGAAAAGATGAGGGAGCGGATTGTTAACGAGGCAGCATGGCTCCCGCTCCCCACGCCGACATTGGCAAGTGTGTATGCACCCCACCGCGGGCCCGATATCTTCAGCTGCGGGAATTGTATAGTGTGTACAGGGCTTTACTTAAAAAAATCACTGCGGGGCTTTTGAAGACTGAAGGCAGTCATCGTTGTCTTTGTTCTAGTGGCCTTCCCAATATTTGGTCATGGTGGACTCTGCAGCGATGGCACGCTACATTATTAGGAAGGTTACTAATACCCTAGGGAGATGCATGGTATAATCGTTCACTAACCTCTCGCCAGATGGGTATGGGTCATAGGGCAACTGCATGAAGGTCCACCACTGAAGGTTGACCACTGAAGGTTGAAGGTTGACAGGGCTTAGGTGAAATAGGTCAACGTCTAAGGTCGACAGGGTCGGAAGGTCAACATTCAAAAGTTTGACATGAGTTTACCCCTTTTTTTGTCCCTAATGTCGACATGGACACCGTCTGAGTGTACCGGGTCCCCTCGCACGGCTCGCTGCACCTCGCAGGTATTCTCATTGAATACCGCCCACCGTCTGAGTGTACCGGGTCCCCTCGCACGGCTCGCTGCACCTCGCAGGTATTCTCATTGAATACCGCCCACCGTCTGAGTGTACCGGGTCCCCTCGCACGGCTCGCTGCACTTACCATGCTTCAGGCCCAGAGCCTTGCTGTGCTCAACACACTGTTCATGCCGTAGTGGATGTAGGGCATGAAATACCGCCTGTCAGCTAAAAAAAAAACATGAAAAACCCACGTTGAACCTTTGACTGTCACCTAATGCTTGTTTCGATCTTCCGACCCTGTCAACCTTACCCACGTCAACCTATTTCAGGTGTAGACCATCAGCAGTCAACCTAACGCATGCAGACCTTCATAGGGTCAACCTAATGATGAATCCCGTCCAGGCAGTGGGGAGTCACTGGTGTATATCCTTCTGTCATCCTAACTTGCTATAATAATGAATTGCATATATCAACACTTGTAGCCTGAGGGGGGCTAGCTATAAAAGTTACTTCTTTTGTAGTAGGGTAACAATACGGGGCAGGACTGTCTCATAGAACCCTTGATCCTGCATGATTTAGATTATTATTTGCAATTGTTTTATATATTAGTGAAAGGTATGGTCCTAACTGGCACTACAGTCTCTTAGCTAAGGTGTAGATCCTCTCCCGGTTTATGGCTTTGTTTTAGCTGTCAGCTTGTTGAGGTTTTCGCTGTTGACATTATAGATAAAGGAGGATTTACCAAGTTCCAATCACTGCTCTGAAGCAGATCTGTGCCATAGAAGTATGTTGGGCTGAGGCTTAGGATTGTGCATGTTGTGTTTCTTGTTTGAGTGGTTTCTTGATGTCTTTCTGAAGCTTAGTTATTCCGACCATGTTGTTTTATCAACTAGATAGGCAGGAAATAAAGCAGATCAAACAGATAACATGGACTATAGCTGGTATGTACCTGTTACCAGGGCCGCCAAGAGAAATTCTGGGCCCCGGTACAACAACTTCCTGGGGCCCCCACGGGTGGAGATCCCCGCACACTCTGCGGACCTTGTGTTACGCCACTGTTTCCAAGGTGGATACACGTACAAAAATTTACACTGTAATGTCTATTACACATGTCACACATCCATTACATATTATACCACATGCCATAATGCTCATTACACGTTATGCCACACACCGTAATGCTCATTGCATATTAAGAAGTTAACATGCTCTACCAGGGGTTAACATGCTCTGCCAGGGGTTAACATTCTGTGCCAGGGATTAACCTGTCTGCCCTGATTTACATGCTCTGCCAGGGGTTAACATGCTCTGCCAGGGGTTACATGCTCTTTGCAAAGGATTTACATATACCCTCCAACATGGCCCATTTCATTAGGTACAAAATGCTCTGTTCCTGGACTTCCCTGCCAGTGGCAATTACAGATGTGAGCCTGCAGCACAGTCCAATATTCAAAAGGGGGGGTCACATATACTGCCACCCCAAGCATCACTGTCCTGGACTCACTGGCAGTTGATGTGACTGCCCCTCTTTGAATTTTGGACTGTGCTGGAGTCCAACCTCTGTAATTACCACTGGCAGGGAAGTCCAGGAACAGAGCATTTTGTACCAAATGGAATGGGTCATGTTAGGGGTACTTGCCACCAAATAAAAAAAAAACCTGTGTGTCCAGACCAGGGCCCCCCTGACAGGCCCGGGCCCGGGTAAATTGTACCTGCTCCCCCCCTCTCTCGGCACCCCTGCCTGTTACACAATAACATGTTGTTATATGTGTCTCATGTTACAACCTCGGGGGGATATGGCTTCAGTGAAATTATGGTTTTGTTATTTTTATATCCCTATTATGGTTTTATGGCTTTCGCGCCTTAGGGGGCTCGGGCTGGGTTCTGGAACTAATTAACTATGGGCATGATTCTGATTTGGGAATAAAGTAATACCCCTTTTACACCGCCGAAAAATCCGGGTCAGCGGCAGGTCAGACCCGGATCTTCGGCGGTGTAAATCCCTAACGCCGTGTCCCTTTACAAGGGACTTCTACCCAGGTCCTGACCTGGGTAGAACACGGCTAGGACCTGGGTAGAGGGCGGTGTAAATGGGAACGCCGGGTCGGATGACCCGGCTCCCATTTACATGAATGGGGAACGTCCAACCTGCGGACCGCAGCGTCCGCAGGTTGGACGGGTTGTCAGCCTGACACTGACAGCCGGCGCTGCTGTCTGCTATACCCTTCAGACAGCAGCGGGGGAGGGAGGTGAACGGATGCCTGTGTGCGGCATCCATTCACCTCCTGTGCGACGGCGGGGGGAGTGTGCGCGGGGACTGGGGGCAGCCTAGCAGCTTACCTTAGTGCTGGGCTGCCCCCAGCAGCGTTCCGGCGGCGGCGGTGATTGGTGCTTGGAGATGACATCATCCTGTCATCTCCAAGCACCGGGGGGGGGGGGGGGGGGGGGTGCGGGACGGCTGTCCGCCCGGTGTAAATTGCACTAAACGCACCCGGCTTGAACCTGGGTCTAAAAAAGCCGGGTGCGACCCGGCCTTTTGGTGTAAAAGGGGTATAAGTAACAGCAAGTAACACCTTGGTACCACCAGATAGCACGGCAGGTGGTTAGATATAAATGTACTAAGAGAGATGCGGTTGCAATGCCGACATAGCAGCCATCTTTAAGTAATGAAACTGCGAGGCTTCGCAAGAGTGGCAGCCACCCACAAGGGAACAAAGACAAAGACCATAGCCTTTTATCCAATCTCAGCAACTGCGTACTGTGTTGCAGATAAAAAGAACTTCAAATCCCCGATTGCTTCCATGTCTGCGCAGCTTGCGAGCAGGGCCCTCATCCCTTTGACTGTAAATACCCAGTTTGTTTTATCATTGTCTCCTATTGTAAAGCACAACGGAATATGCCGCACTATATAAGAAACTGTTAATAAATAATGTATACGAGATTGCATTTGCATACTGAGACACCCTGAAGACAGTCAGGACGAGTCTGCGTTTTTGTTACCTCCCCCATATACAGTATCTACCTGTCATTCACTTTGGTACATTGGCCTTAATGCATGTGCAGTCTACGGATAATTGCAAAGTTGCGACATCATCGAAGTTGCAGCTGCATCTGAATCAGGCCCAGAATTACAGTAAGATTTAGATGGGGGCGTGTCCAAACTGAAATCTAAATCTAAACTGCAATGTAAAAATAAAGCTGCCTAACATTTTGGGCTACATGCAAAAGCAACCAGTACAGTATTTACCCTGCATGCAAAAATGTGTATGTATTTGCTCCCCTTGCACTGCAGTACGGTTTGTCTGGGTGCACAATTACTTGCTCTTTTTTGCTTTATTCCTACATCAGAATCAAGACCAATATATGCTGGCTGCTGTAGGCTGCGTAAATGTTATCTGACTGCACTTCAGTTGAACCAGTGGCCTTGTAGCTGCTCTGTTATGAAACTCAAAATAAACTCCCTCTATGACATTTACTATCTTGGTTTTCATTTTTTATTTTTTTGCGCACGACAAGCCTTTCTCTCCTCCGGGGAACTTCCTCCTGCCCATACCTATCTAAGCTGGATGACATAACAAATTGGAAAACATGTAGTGATGATAATAATAAGTAATGCAGATTCATCTGATGCAGGGCTTAAAGTGGTCCTGGAGAGGTGGAACTCCTTTCCCCTAACACCGACCCCCCCATTAGGCAGAGCCTAGACCAGTGGCAGGTAATTTATGTCCTACCTTCCATTAAGGGATAATGGTCCCACAAGGAAGGGGTGTGGTCACACAATAGTAACTCCAATTCAAATGACAACATACAGTAGCACAATCATATACACATTACCCCACATGTAGTGCCCTTGATTCATATTAAATCACACAGTAGTGCCCCTTATACACATAATGCCCACAGTTTTGCTGCTTATACACATCTGTCTGTCACTCCAGCAGCTCACTGTATAAAATCCCTCAGCAGCTCCATGCCCTGTGTCCCTCCAGCAGCTTCCCCACCTCTGTGTCTCTCCAGCCCCCTCTCACCCTGTTTTCAGCAAGCACAGAGCCTCTCTTAGTGGCACTTCTTCACTTCAGTGGCGGTGATGGCATGACATCACATATACGCCGTGCCAGAAGAAGAAGCCGCTGGGGCCGGCTTTTCTGTTGGAATTACAGTTCAGGGCTGCGGTAGAGGTGGAATCCCCATTTCCCCTCACTTTAACCCCTTACTGGATGTAGACCTCACTAGTATGCGCATCAGGGAATGGTTGGTCTGTTATTTTCCTGTGTAGCCAATAGTTACATGTGATCTGATTCAGGGGGTCTGAATTCGACCCCAATGGCATAGTCCCTCATGCGCATGCGACAATCCATGGAGCGAACGCCTTCGTCAAGTTTTGCACTCGCCGGGGCATTTGCAAAAAGATTGGCAGCCAGGGGGCAGTCAAAAGAAAACGGTAGGTGCACCCATTGAAACTTTGGGCATACTCCTGCTCACTAGGCAGTGAATATACACATTCTAGTGAGCAGGTCTGAATTGCCCCATGGTTCTAGTTTCCAGATCCTGCAATAATCTCACCTTTACACCTTCTCTCTCCTTGTGTTGTAGATTAAGGCATATAAAAGCTGCAATTTCCAGGGGGAGTCTGTGGATTTCTCGCAGGAAGTCGGCGCCTTTCCCTCATTCATGCCCAGGTCTTTCAAGGTCTTAAGAGGATGGTGAGATAGATGTAGACTAGTGAATGATATGATATTTGTGCTGGATTATATTACAGGGAATATAGAAGGTGCTGCCAGTCTCAATATCAGATGTGGCATTTACAGGTGCTAATTCTTCATTTTTCCTTCTGTTATTTAAAGCTGCTTTTTATCAAGTTCTCCTCTAGTCTTTTGTTCCAGCTTTAAATGGTAGAAAAGAGGGGGGGGGGGAGTTAAGTGGGAGAACCAATCATAAGTTGCAGTCACTCATAATCATCCCAACTGTCCCGGCAGTGTCCTGCAGCGGGGGGGTAGTTGGGAGTCCCCACTTGGTCAGCAAGCAAAAGGTCGACAAATGCACTAGGTCAACGTGCACAAAAGTTTCACTCAAGGAAAAGGTTTACATGAAAATGGTCAACACCGGAAAAAGTTGACATGAGTTTTATTATGATTTTATTGGTGTCTATGCATGGACCCCCAATTAGTGAAACTGATCCCTTCGCATGGCGCATAAGCTTCGGGCTATTATATTCTCCCTCTATGCCGACTCACGTCAAACTTTTTATGTGTCAAACTTTTGTCCATGTCAACCTAGTGCATGTCATCATTTTTCAGGTGTCACCCAGTAGTGGTGCTGGATGACTGCCCGACAGTTGGGATTCCGATGGTCAGTACTGCGACATCAGAATCCTATCTGTTTAAATGCCCGACAGTCCACGACCCCATAGAGGAAGAATGGAACCTGTGGTGAGCAAAGCGAGCCACCGAGTCCATAGCATGGCGAGCGCAGCATGGTGAGTGCAGCGAGCTGGCAAGGGGCTTCTTTGCGCTCGCCCCCTGTCAGAGCACCGCCAGTCGGGATTCCGATGTCAGGATACTGACCATCAGGATCCTGATTGTCAGACCGCTATACCGCACCCCATTCATGCTACAATCTCTGGTCAGGCCAGTTCCTCTCTCTGTACCATCATAGATGCCACCACCATGACCTGCAGATCCCTGTGCATCCACAGTGTAAAGGTACATGCCTTACACTGTTTGGTTTGTCATATTAGTCTAACCTGTATCTTATGTATAACCTGTATCTTATATATAACCTGTATCTGATATACTGAATAACCTGTATCTTATATATAACCTGTATCTGATATGTTTAATCTTCTCTGTTTCTAATAATAATGTCAGTGCCTTTTGGCAATGGTTTGTGTTTTGCAGCTGGCTGCTTTGTTACCAGACAGACTCATGTGATAATCTGTGCGTGCTAGAAGAGGGGCACTACCCAGACTTGGCATCATGTGGGATCCCCGCCGCTGAGATCACATACATCAAGCCGATAGATTATGTAAGACGTCCGTGAGCTTCTGCTCTGCTCGCTGTGCAAGGTGTAATACAATAACAATGATATAGGCATCCTCACTCGTGCTTGTAGCTGGCCGGTGCCTTACAGAGGTTGTGCTGGTTGTTTGTTCAAAATAGTTAGCAAAATGAATAGCTACTGAAAGAAACAGGAGCGTAGGAAATAAGACGTTTTCCAGATGGTTCCCTGATGGAATGGGTTGCTTTAGTGATGCTATATCAGATCAGTGCATGCACTGCATGGTGCCATTGGCTTCTGCATGATTGATGAAAGGGATTTTAATTTTAAGTGCTTAAGGGCTGACTCTTGGACGGTTCTCTGTGCGTAGGCACAAACAGCAAGTTTTATCATAGAGGGCAGATGCATATTTACACACTTTTATGTATATGTACATCCTATGCCGAGTTTTATAGAACTCAGACGTGTACAGTATGTTGTGTCTGTTTTCGAGCAGCAACTGGGCTACAACAGTGCCAACACACGGAACCCTGTCTTTGGAGTGCCAGGAACTCTGTGATTCCAAGGTGTCCGTACAGGAAATGGAAGCCTGTTTCTGACAGTTCCCTTGTCTCTAGGATGGGACTGGTGCAAGTGTCAATACTAATGTAGAGATTGGTGTAAAACCAATGGGCAGCACTGGTTTCCTCTTACAGAAGCACAAACCCTCACTTCAGCCCCACAGGTTCTTGCGTGTAGTTAATCAGAATCAGCCTCTCGGGCACGGAAAATGGGAATTTTCTTTTTTTAAATACATTTTTGGTACTTGAGTAATATCACGGCGCCCGGCTACACTACATTTTCACCGTAGGCTAAGCTACGTTGTCAGTGTAGCCCAATGGCTACCTAGCGTAGTCAGCATAGCGCGCCTACCAACGGCTGCCTAGCGTAGTCAGCGTAGCGCCTCTGCCAGTTCTCCCCAGGAGGCAGCTTGTGCTGCCTGTGTCCCTGGGAGTCCTCCTACCCCCCACACAGCCTCCGGCGCAGGCAGGGAGGCTTCCATCTCCCTGCCTGCCGCCGTTCCCCGCCTCCCTGCGGCATGCAAATTTATTCCAAGTTTGGTGTACTTTAGTACTGAGAAAGGATCGGCGTGCAAATTTATACCAAGTTTCGTGTACTTATTCCCAATAAGCAGAAGGGTTTACAGGAAATTATACCTGGTGTATTTAAGTGTGTTTAAGTACTTAGTACTGAGTAAGGATACCGCTTTTCACTTATTGTCCATCGGTTTGGGATTAATTTGGCAAATGCCTCCATTTCCAAACCCCACTATCCACAGCAGCCTGAAGCGTGGCGAGCACGGCGAGCACAGCGAGCCCCGCGTCGTCCCGACCTGTTTATACCCCCACAATCCATGTTAGCGTGGAGTTGACTTTATAAAGTGTGGCGAGCCCAGCGAGCCACCAAGCCCGAAGCGTGGCGAGCGCAGTGGATTACTTTACATGTATTCCGCTTTGCTCTCTGCGTGGATAGTGGGGGTGTTTCAGGAACACATTCACACCTGCTATATAATAAATCTGAGACAGTAATGACGACATGTGTTAACGGGTAACTGGATTTTAGTTAATAATAAAGAAGAAAAAAGCAACTTAAGAAAGTACGTGGGAACACTACGCCGAATCTGACAGGGACACTGACTACGCTGGCCGCGGCAACACTATGCAGAATCTGACAGATACGCAAACTATTCTGGCCGTGGGAACATTAAGCCAAATCTGACAAATACGCTGGCCGCGGGAACACTACACTGATTCTGACAGGGACGCTACGCTAACTACGTAACGGGCGCCGTGATATTACACAAGTACCACATTTTTTAATTTTGTGCTGCAAAAATGTGCCCTTATCTTAAGAAAACTACATAAGGTCCATTAAAAGTCATGTACCTCTGTATTTTGAAGGCCGCAATCACAGGAAAAATAGCTAGTTTACAGGTTTCCCTGTCTGAGGCAGGTACAACAAATGCCAGCATCAGAGCTAATTGGGTAGCCGTAGCAAATTACCATGTTAAATTGGATTCCGATTACATGTTGTAGAGTTTTATGGTTTCTGTGTAGGGTAAATGCTAGCTGCAATTTAGATTTCTGTTTGAACACACCAAATCTAACTCTCTCTGCACATGTTACACTATCTGCAGTGCACATGGTTTTGCCCATTAGAGAAAAAAATGTGGGTACTTGTTTCCTGTCACGGCCACAATCGCGGGCATCGTGTGCCTTAACTTTAAGGCGCACGATGCCCGCGATTTCCTTTGAAAAAAGCAGTACTCGGGTACATTGCGTCGGTCGTGTGCCTTAAGAAGGCACACGACGCGACCGACGCGATGCCCACGATTTCCCCATAGGCTTCAATGTTAAAATATTTTAACATTGAAGCCTATGCGCACACGACGCGATGCCCCCGATTTCTCCATAGGCTTCAATGTTAAAATATTTAACATTGAAGCCTATGCGATGGACCCGATTTGTCCATAGGCTTCAATGTTAAATTATTTTAACATTGAAACTGAGTCCATTTAACATAGGAAAAAATGGGAAAAGGCCGAATAAGGGCCATTTCTCATTGGGTATGGCCCCGTCATGTGTGTAAAAAATAATGGTCCCCCATTGTGGCCGCCACCCCCACGATCGACGCGAACCCGAAGCGTGGCGAACGCAGCGAGCCCGCGAGGGGCGGCGGTGTGCGTCCTCCGACCTTTTCATTCCCCTACTGTCCACGTCGGCGTGGAGTTGAGAATAGATTAGTGTGGCGAGGGCAGCGAGCCACCGAGCCCGAAGCGTGGCGAGCGGACGCTGATACCTGTGAAGCCCGCGAGGGGGCGCAGGGATCTGTGAAGGTATCAGGGTCCCCCCGTGGGGCTCGCTGCGCTCGCCACGCTTCGGGCTCGGTGGCTCGCTGCGCTCGCCACACTAATCTATTCTCAACTCCACGCCGACGTGGATAGTAGGGGAATGAAAAGGTCGGAGGACGCGCACCGCCGCCCCTCGCGGGCTCGCTGCGCTCGCCACGCTTCGGGTTTGCGTCAATCGTGGGGGTGGCGGCCACAATGAGGGGACATTATTTTTTACACGCATGACGGGGCCATACCCAATGAGAAATGGCCCATATTGGCCCTTTTACCATTTTTTCCTATGTTAAATGGACTCAGTTTCAATGTTAAAATAATTTAACATTGAAGCCTATGGACACGATGGACCCGATTTCTCCATAGGCTTCTATGTTAAATTATTTTAACATTGAAGCCTATGGAGAAATTGGGTACATCGTGTCGGTCGCGTCGTGTGCGTTTTGGTATGCACCCGACGCGACCGACACGATTTTTTCCGACACGACCACCACGATAGAAATCGTGGTGGCCGTGCTAGGAAACAAGTACCAAAATGTGTTTTGAGTCTTAATTAGGCCCTTATTGCAGTCCATGCTATCTCCGTCTCCGATCCAATGCATGAGGGACCGCACATCAGATTGGAATCATATATCAAACATCTACAATTTGACACTTTTCACAGAATTTCTCAGGCCAATGTGTCGGAATTAGTTAAAAGTGCCCAAATCATATAAGTGTATGGGCACCTTAACAGTGGTGCTAGGTATACACCTCCCAGTGACTTTGTGTTTAGATGAGGAATGTGCTGAAGCAAAACAAATAAATATATGGCTTGCAATTCCTGCCTTGTTTTTACTACTGTGAGTTTCCTAACCTTCGTCTCTAGTCCACGTCCTATATATTTTGTAGATTTATATGTGTTGTCCCAAATATATGTCAAGTTACCGTTATTTTACCCTGTAGGGCAGTGGTGTCAAATTCATGGCCCTCCAGCTGTTGTGGAACTACACATCCCAGCATGACCTGCCACAGATTCTACATAATGAATTGCTAAATCTGTGGCAGGGCATGCTGAGACGTGTAGTTCCACAACAGCTGGTGGGCCATGAGTTTCGCAACACTGCTGTAGGGCTTCTGTGGCAAATTATAAATACAACCTAATAATAATAATGTCATGTTAATACAGATGTTTTAGATACCTGGACTTAAGGCTGCACTGAGTACGCCTGCACCTTAGGAGGAATCTAACATAATCGATTACCTTTTAAGCACAGTCGTTAATCTCTAGCACGCGGCTGCAGAGAAATGAATAGAATAGACACTTAAACCTAGTGATTATACACTTTGCAATTGCTGGTTCTGAGTCTTCTGTTCATTACTATGTATTAGTGATTTACTGAGTAAGTAACCTGATGAGATGCTTAAACCTATTTACATGCTTGTGTACCAATTACCCTTAAGGAGAGAACCCAAGTGTCCTTACAAAACAGCCATGTCCACTCTTTTCTCCAGGTCACAGTATATAGAGAGGATTCTGGCAATGAGTCTGCTCTGTGCAGACTGAGACTTAGGATCTTATTCAGATCCATTTGTTCGCACCGGTGAGGACCGATGTTGAGCGTCTGCCAGGGCCGGTGCAAGGCACCGGAGCTCCCCAGGCGAGTCGGGGTGGGGGCGCCCCGGTGCCGGGGGGGGGGGTGTACCTGTCCTGCGGCTGTGTATATAAAGCTTGCGGCGGCGGCAGCGGGGGTCCCTGCAGTCAAGAAATAACGAGCGCTATCCGCCTGGCTACGCGGAAGCGCTTCTGTTCTGAAAACACTGGCCGCACGGCGCACGCTGATTGGCTGAATCTCAGCCAATCAGCGTGCGGCCAGTGTTTCCACAACAGAAGCGCTTCCGCGTAGCCAGGCGGATAGCGCTCATTATTTCTTGACTGCAGGGACCCCCGCTGCCGCCGCCGCAAGCTTTATATACACAGCCGCAGGACAGGTACCCCCGCGGCACGGGGAGCGGGCGAAATGCCGCCCTCCAGTGGCCAGCGCCCTAGGCAAATGCCTAGATTTGCCTAGTGGTGGCGCCGGCCCTGGCGTCTGCGCATGCACGTTTCTGCGCATGTGCAGACACAGGGTGCGTGCACCCACGGCAAACTTTCGGTTCGCCAGGTGCACGCACCCTACACAGCGGGCGGGGGCGGAGAAGGGCGTGGGGCGCCGGCCATCCCCATCAGCATATGGGAACGCCCAGCATTTCATGGGCGTTCCCATGAGGACGCTGGGTGTCCCCAGGGTAATGAGGCCGTGATGGACATGCAGGGGGTGGGCAGCTGACACCACCGGATGTCAGGTACCCGCCCTGTCCTTGCACAGGGCGCCCGCAGTTTAGATACACTATATAGGTGTCTCTGAACTGTGAGTGCTGGAAAAATTGAATGATTTCTCCCCACCTGCGAATGAATAATCCATTCGCAACCGTGCGGGGGAAGGGGTCCTGCGTGCGAGGGGGGCGGCCAGCACTGGGTGGCGGACAGCGTCTGATGGACCCGCAAGGCTGCAACATTCGCAGCCTTGCGAGTCAATCATAATAAGGTCCTTCTTACACTGCTGAATGGACAAGGGGCCCACACACTGGGCTGCGAGTGTTTGGAGCCCAGTGAGCAGGTACATGCCCCCGCCCTTGTTCACAGCTGGCTGACGCACTGTGTACCATGCGCAGCCGCAGCCGTCTGATAACCACCCAGATGTCGAATTCTTAGTCCGGCGAGCGGGTATGAATCAGGCCTAAGGTGTAAAGGAAGCTTTCACCTCTAATTCTCTTTAATGGACAGACTAGGGCTGCACTGGGTGAGATACTACACAACAGGGAATGGACCCCCAGGCATCAGTTTAATAAGTTGATTTTGAAATCACCAAAACTGTTTTAATTAACTGATTTCTGGCTCTCTAGAATAATCAAAAACATTAAAATGAATGGGACGGTTTCATTCAGTGTTGTATGAGCGAGTGGGCCAGTAGTTCCATTGTAGTTAGTGGGCACATTGAAATGATTGTGAAAATCTCTCTATGGAGACACTGTAAATGCCCATAACCATTGTGCGAGACTGGTGTGTTCTTGCTGTAGTACTTATCGCTTTGCCGTTATTATATTGTTCTCAGGTCTTTTCTGAACCTTCTGTCAGTTTGTTTGCCCTGGACTGCTGTGAGGGGAGAGAACTGCACTTTGAGGAGGCTGTGACGACGGTACTAAGCAAGGACCTTCACTTCTATACCCAGTCTGTGTGGATACGGAGAGGACTGTAAGTATCACTAATTATAATAAAAGTCCATGTATTTTACAGAAATGTGCTTAAATAAACAAAATGTTTATTATCTGGGTATGGGTCATAGGGTCAACTCATTGAAGGTTGACGTACATTAGGTCGACCACTGAAGGTTGACAGGACTTAGATCGACAGATGGAGTCACTGTTATCAGAGTGTCTCCCAACGCACCGTCCGCAGGCCACCATGTGACACCCTGCGCGTCCATGTCCCCTCGCTGTCCGCGAGGAAGGATATCTGTTCTGTATCCCCCACGTGCCAATATAAGGGGGTGTGGCCTAACATAAAGGGGCATGGACTTGCCGAGAATCTTAATTCATCACTCCAGTCTCCGAGGATGCTGGACTGTCTCACAGAGATTACTGCCTGCATTGTCCAGTGCTACAGGAGATGTCACACTGCAGAACCCAGCGTGTGTCACTACAGAGGAGTCAGCATTTTTGTGTCACCCCCTCTAACCCGGGAGCCTGCACCCCCCCATAATGACACCACTCTCCATAGTCCTATCTCCTGCCGCTATGCTGCACAGCCATAGGGTTTCCCAGAAGGCCGTTCTTCATTGAAACATGGAATTTGACAGCAGAGTAGAACCACTTGGCCCATCTAGTCCAGTGTGTGTCTGGACACATCTCTCTGCTGAGACAGGCGCTTAGGTCGCAATTATAGCCAGTTATCTAGAGGCAGCCCAAAAGAAGTCTGCTGTAATAACACATAGCACCAAATCGGCTAAATGGGTGAGTGGGGGTCAATGTTTCCTAGATAATTGTAGTATGTTGCTAACAGAGGTAAAGTATTCTAAGAAAAAAACGTATAATAAATCATCACCATAAGTATTTAAGTGAGGAATGACCAGCAACCACTTTATATATCGATGATGGTTTCAGCCAAAAAACAGGTGCTGATCCCACAGTGGGAGGCGCTTATTGATCAGGGTGTACATAGGGTCACATTCAAGTCAGTCAAACAATTCCGCGTAAATACATATATACCTAAAAAGCCGTAGATTAAGCAAATATACTTGTTTAAATAACTAATCTCATTACGGAAGAAGCATTCATTCAAAATAATGTCACCACAAAAAGTAGCAATTAAGGAGAAATTTGTAAGTGGCACAGGGTTACTGGGCCTCTTATATTTTGTTGGTAAAGAGACAATTAGTTTACTCTCTGCATTCCCCTCCATTATATCACACTAGTTAAAAGGCCGTTAAAATAACAGCTTTTGCAATGTACGTTGACTTTAAACTGTGACAGTTTTTAGCCCTCAAACTCTCCACCCCACCCCAGTCCCTATCTGCTCCTACCTTCAATCTGTTTTTACAGCTCCCTCTCTCCATATTCAGAAAGTTTGACTCAGATCAGTGTCCATGGAAAAAATGCTTGCGCTTTCTGTTATGACATCTTTAGCACACAAATGAGTCATTTGGTCCATGGAGTGGCCTCTAGTGGTCATTGGCGGTACTTGATCTCATAGAGATGCCTCTTTTTTGTCTTGTCAATGGGGCAAGGTGTGAAACGCGTCTTGCTGAACATTTCTTTTTAAAATGACGCATTTTTTTGCATTTGTTTATTTTACCCCTAACAATATTTCATAAAATGCTTATTCTGTACATGACATTACCATGTTTCAAGACCACATTGCCAAACCCTTAAGGAAATCCTGCCTGAATTTCCCTTTTTTTAGGTGCAGCTCTTGCAAATCTGTTTGTTGTGTTTGCTAAGACTGGATGTTTTTGCTGCTAAAAGGTCTCATGATAATGTTGTTTCTGTGACACACATATTTTCACTGCAGCTCGCTTACAGTGGTGTTTGCCACCTTCAAATTAAACAAATTTGTGAAAGGAAATGTCAGGTGTTCCTACTGCTGGTATTTGAACACGCCTGTTTGCACATTCTTGTCGCTCGCTGTGATTAAATGTTGTGTTTTCTTGTGAACTTGCTGTACTGTTTTATAACAGTGAGAAATTCTACCCATCTCATTCACAATTCCGGAGGAAAAGGCACAAGACACATTTCTCAGCTTCCCAAAGCAACCCAGAAATTATAGACATATACTGAAAATATTGGTACTTTTTTCCTAGCACGGCGCCACCGATTTTGATTGTATTCATCGGGTCGGAAAAATCGCGTTGATCGCATCGCATGCCACCAAAATCGCATGCGATGCGATCGACCCGATTTTTACATTGGAATCAATGTAAAATGGTCCCTGAGACCCGATTTTACATTGATTTCAATGTAAAAAGCCCCAAAACCCCCCATTTTAATACCAAACCCCCCCTCATATTTGTAATGCCCCCCCCCCCATTGTTAACACCACACCAGTATTGACGCCAACCCGAAGCGTGGCGAGCGCAGCGAGCCCGCGAGGGGGGGCGGTACGCGTCCTCCGACCTTTTCATACCCCTACTATCCACGTCGGCGTGGAGTTGAATTTATAAAGTGTGGCGAGCGCAGCGAGCCACCGAGCCTGAAGCGTGGCGAGCGCAGCAAGCCCCGCGAGGGGACGCGGATACCTTCACAGGTATCCGCGTCCCCTCGCGGGCTTCACAGGTATTCGCGTCCCCTCGCCACACTTCGGGCTCGGTGGCTTGCTGCGCCTGCCACACTTTCTAAAATCAACTCCACACCGACGTGGATAATAGGGGTATGAAAAGGTCGGAGGACGCGTACCGCCGCCCCTCGCGGGCTCGCTGTGCTCGCCACGCTTTGGGTTGGTGGCAATAGTGGGGTGGCGTTAACAATGGGGGGGGCATTAAACATACTTTTTAACCATATTCAATGTGAAATGGGCCATATTGGCCCATTTCACATTGTCACCTATGTAAAATCGGGTTGATCGCGTTAATTGTATGCCTTAAGTGCCTTAAACTTAAGGCATACAATCAACGAGATGGGCGCCGTGCTAGGAAACAAGTACCAAAATAAAAATGCCATGCATATAGGGGATTATTCTGGTTCACTCCTTCTGGCAAATTCCTTCTCAAATGGACAAACTGCAGGTGGGGTAGATGTTACTTGTGCAGAGAGAGTTAGATTTGGATGGGGTTTTACTTCAAAGTGATATCGATATTGCAGTGTAAAAATAAAGCAGTCAGTATTTTCCCTGCACAGAAACAAAATAACTCACCCAAATCTAATTCTATCTGCACATTTTACATCTGCCCCCCTGCAGTGCACATGGTTTTGTCCATCTAAGAAGGAATTTGCCAGACGGAGTGAACCAGAATAACCCCCATAGTCATTTTGTTGCTTTTAAAGACATACAAACACAGTAATATGTACACATCTTGCTATTAATGTTCTTTAAGGCTTCTATACACTATGACCTCATACTTATGTACTGTGTATTATTATTCAGTGTTTAGATAGACATCCTATCCTAAAGTTTATCATGGATTTGCATTATGCAGTTAGATTTTTACTAGTGCAGTTTAGAAATGAAGGCATTTCAATTAGTTTTATGGGCCCATTTGATTACTTTAGCTCCCATATGTGTTCAGATAGACTTTTCATGTTCCAACCAGGAGTGTGATGTCAAGGGGGAAGCTGTGTATTGCAATGCCAACCACCTCCACCACACCCCTGCCATTTTAACAGCATTGTAGGCAATGTTCCCTCTAATTTTACGAAGGCTGTGTGCGGCTAAAGATTTTGGCTGTGCAACTTTGGAATGAAATTTACATTTTTGTGCGTCACTTATATATAACTGGAAAATGACGTTCAGCATTTGTGTTAACTTTACTTCAAAATGATATTAAACATTTAAACATTCAAAATAGAGTACACAATGTAGTTAATGGGTGAAACACACATTAATTGAGTCCACAACTGCAAGAGGGAACACTGATTGTAGGCCATGGGCAAAGCAATGCATTGGGGCTCATAACCACCCAATCACAGAAACCAATTTAAAAACAAAGTTGAAATATGTCGCGCCTGAGGTCCTGTGCCTAAACATTCTTCTATTAAGTGAATGTCTGTCAGCACTCTGATTGGTGGATAGCTCCGGCCCTTAACCCCTTAACCAATCAGCATGCTGACAACCATTCACTGTCTTGTTGCAGACTGGGAGGCAGGTAGAGAAAGCTGTACTCTGACTGGTAAATAGCATCAGCTATCCACCAATCGGCATGCTGACAGTCATTCCCTGTCTGGCAGCAGGTTGGGAGACAGATAAGGAATGCTGCCTGGCTGCTCTGTCTGTGTGACCACCAGCCACCTCTGCACAAAGGCCCCTAGAATTGGGGAATTGTGGGACCTTGGGCAGCTGCACTTGGGCAGAGGGATGTTAGCATTGAATACCCCCTTCATGTCTGCACACACATACTCATCTCGAGCAGTGCAAGCAACTTTCGTAAAGACCTCTGCGTCCTGACAAATTAAATGTAGAATAGCGTAACCAGAAAGCTTCTTTATGTATAATTATATATATATATATATATATATAGATACGTAGAATGGTCGGCACTCCGTTATTCTACTGCAAACAATCAACTGGCGCGGTGCCTTCCGTAAATGTAGAATATAACAGGGATGGCGGCGGCACTCACTAACACAATGGGGTGCTGACTCCAAAGAGCACAGACACTAATTCATGTAACGTTTCGGTTTATTAACCTTCTTCAGACATAAAAATATAACAAACAGAGCTTACCTTTATACATGTGTGATAACCCCCCTTCACCCGTGTGAATGTGCTCAATACCGGATCTGATCTGTATCCAAGCCAGAAATGGTCCCATCTCTGGGCGGAAACAAAGCATACAACAATGGGTTCCTAGGAACTAATGAGCCCTAAAAAATAGCAACATAATCATGCAATGGAATAACAGCAGACAAAGGATACTGAGATAATTGTTACAAAAGGCATGCTAAATATTACATATTATGTAACAACTTGGAAACAAGATGTAGCAACTATAAGTATCACAAAAAACAGTTCAGATTGATATTCTCATTCAGACCGTGAGGTGCAATTGTTCTCAGGCGATGGATCCACTGCACTTCTTTTTGCAGAAGGATCCTACCCCTGTCACCTCCTCTTCTGTCCTCAGGAGCTTGATCAATCATCAAGTAACGGAGACTTGCCAAATTGTGTCTACATTCTTTAAAATGCTTGGCCACCGGTTGATCAACCGGTTTGCCTTCCAATGTGAGCTTTATGGCACTACGGTGCTGAGCCATACGCTCACTAAATTTGCAGTTAGTCTTACCGATGTAGTACAAACTACACGGACAGATAATGCAATATATTACATACCTACTAGAACATGTGAGAACCTGTTTGATTTTAATTTTAAAGCCATCTTGAGGATGTGTCACAAAATCTTGCGCTAACAGATGTTTACAAGTAGCACACCCCAGGCATTTATAATTGCCCGTTTTTTTGCTCAGAAAATGTCGATCAGCCACTTGTGTTGACATGTCAGAGATGTCGGCATGTACGACCATGTCCCTTATATTACGTCCCCGTGTATAACAGGGGAGGAGTCTACGATCCTGAAAACCCAATAAGTCAGGATCAGAACAAATGACAGGCCACACTTTTTTGGCCATCGCTGTAATTTTAGGGGTTGCTGTAGTAAAGTTGTTAATCCAAACGATTGCTTCTCCTTTAGCCGCAATATTCTTACGGTGACCACGTTTAGGTTGTGACTTTACTTTGTTTCTTGCTGCACACAAGGATTTCTTCGAATATCCTTTCTGTAGAAATTTATCTTGCATCTTATCCAATTGTAATTCTTCCTCCACAGGATCACTGCATATACGATGCACTCTCAGAAACTGAGAATAGGGCAACCCTCTCTTAAGGGCCACTGGATGATGACTCGCGTGTGCCAATAGACTATTGCAGTCTGTGGGCTTGCTGTAAATGGTGGTCTGGAAATGTCCCTCAATGATCGACACCTCAACGTCCAAGAATTGAATTCTCTCTGCTTGTATGTTATAGGTAAATTTAATGTTAGGATCAAGGATGTTGGCATCAGTCATCATCTCAATAAGCCCTTCCTTGGTCCCCCGCCACAGGAAAAACACATCGTCGATGAATCTTGTAAATAAGCAAATATGGTCATCATATCTCCCATTCAGAAAAAGATTAGCTTCCACTAGGAACATGAAGGCATTAGCGTAGCTCGGTGCCATCGCCGCACCCATAGCACACCCGAGTCTCTGGACATAAAATGCCTTATCAAAAATAAAATAATTCCTCTCCAATACAAGACGTAAAAGGATCAGAAAAAAAAGGTATACTCGGTCCCAAGTACAGTTCATTATTGGTAAGCAGTCTCTCAACCGCCATCAGACCCCTATCATGGGGGATATTCGTATAGAGACTGATGACGTCGGCTGTAACCAACCAGGTTCCAGGTGGGATCGGACCAAAGGTGTCCAATTTCTCTAAGAAAGTTGCAGTGTCCTTAAGATAAGTGCGTCTGTTTTGTACTGGACCTTGTAGATAGTAATCCAAGTACTTAGCGATGTTGTAGTAAAGTGAATCACGGGATGACACTATCGGTCTCCCCGGCGGCTTCGTGCTATTCTTGTGCAGTTTCGGGAGGGTATAGATCACTGGGATCTTCGGGTGTTTCTCAAATAGAGCAAGCCTCGTTTGATCAGTAATGACAGCATCCTCAACTGCTTTTTTTAAAATGTTGTCCAATTCATGCGAGTATTCCGCAGTTGGATCTTGAGATAATTTGCAATAGACCAGAGGATCATTCAATTGTCGGTACACTTCCATTTTATAATCGCTCAAATTCTGAACAACAATTGCACCCCCTTTATCCGCAGGGCGGATTGTGATGTCCTGATAAGTAGACAGATTTTTTAGGGCATGTTTCTCATCTTTGGTGAGATTCTGTACTGTTGTAAGATTTTCCACATCACAGTTATCAATGGTGCGAGTGACAGTCCGTGTAAAAGCACGTATTGCAGGGTTAGTCGACATGGGGTCAAAAGTCGACTTGGCTCTAATGGGACATATATTTTGGGTGACTGGTGTATCCTGAGGTGTGCCTTGCCTGTCAAAAAATTCTTTCAGTCTCAATTGTCTATTCAGACGTGACAGGTCAATCTTGCTACGGAGGTTATTGTGAGGATTGGTGGGCACAAAGCTGAGGCCCTTCATTAAGACCCGCTGTTCATCATCCGTAAGTACCCGAGAGGATAGATTAACTATGATATTGGTTTCTTTGAATTCTTTCTTCCTCTCCCTCTCACACTGACCACCTCGTCTGGTATATCGGGCGCTGGTCCGTCCCTTCGTGCCCGGGTTAATACCCCTAAAGGGACTTGCGGCCTCCTGTTCTCAGTTTCACTGTTGGACGCGGCACTGGATGTATCAGTATCCAAAGTATTTCTAAATGTCCGTCTGCCGTGTCTCTGGCGCTGTTGTCTCGGTCTGCCAGAAGGATAATTTGCCCAATTATAGACACGATTTTCAGCATAATCTTTAGTGACTGTTTCAAATTTCTTGGTTTTGAATGCAATCAGATCATTTTTATACTTTTCCACCTCCACCTTGAACTTTTCCAACCAATTCTCCGATTCATCGGAAGTCAGATGTTGCAGGTGTGCAGCCTCAAATTCTTGGATTTTAGTACGTGCCACAGATAATTCTTTAGTGGATTCTTCTATAACTGGAAGAATTAAATCAAAAGAGGCTTTATTCAAAACCGCCGCCCAACGGCGACAGAATCTGAATTATTGCGACCAATCGTCGGGGTGTTCCTAATACGGAAGCCCCTCGGGATCTTCTTGTCCCTAAAATAATCAGACAGACATACTCCGTGCAGATAAAAATCAGTCTCACGATTCTTCAGTCTAAGTAACTGTGTGTACAATGATTCAGGGGATTCCACAGGTCTAGCTGTACTCAGTTTGTCTTTAACAAGTATCCGGGCTGCGTCCACATCTGACAAGGAGAGTAAATCTCCCGGCGGCAGATTTGTAAATCTGAAACCCGCTACATCTTCAGATAAAGACTCCATCCGAAATTCAGATCCAATCAAAAGTGGAATAATGTGAAAAAGTCAAACGTGCACAAATAAATAATGAAGAGGTGAAGAGATGCTGGAAAATCTTCACGGGTGCCTTACCCGACTTGAAAGCAATACACTTGTTCCCAAGGAATGTAGATACGTAGAATGGTCGGCACTCCGTTATTCTACTGCAAACAATCAACTGGCGCGGTGCCTTCCGTAAATGTAGAATATAACAGGGATGGCGGCGGCACTCACTAACACAATGGGGTGCTGACTCCAAAGAGCACAGACACTAATTCATGTAACGTTTCGGTTTATTAACCTTCTTCAGACATAAAAATATAACAAACAGAGCTTACCTTTATACATGTGTGATAACCCCCCTTCACCCGTGTGAATGTGCTCAATACCGTAAAATTACAGCGATGGCCAAAAAAGTGTGGCCTGTCATTTGTTCTGATCCTGACTTATTGGGTTTTCAGGATCGTAGACTCCTCCCCTGTTATACACGGGGACGTAATATAAGGGACATGGTCGTACATGCCGACATCTCTGACATGTCAACACAAGTGGCTGATCGACATTTTCTGAGCAAAAAACCGGGCAATTATAAATGCCTGGGGTGTGCTACTTGTAAACATCTGTTAGCGCAAGATTTTGTGACACATCCTCATGATGGCTTTAAAATTAAAATCAAACAGGTTCTCACATGTTCTAGTAGGTATGTAATATATTGCATTATCTGTCCGTGTAGTTTGTACTACATCGGTAAGACTAACTGCAAATTTAGTGAGCGTATGGCTCAGCACCGTAGTGCCATAAAGCTCACATTGGAAGGCAAACCGGTTGATCAACCGGTGGCCAAGCATTTTAAAGAATGTAGACACAATTTGGCAAGTCTCCGTTACTTGATGATTGATCAAGCTCCTGAGGACAGAAGAGGAGGTGACAGGGGTAGGATCCTTCTGCAAAAAGAAGTGCAGTGGATCCATCGCCTGAGAACAATTGCACCTCACGGTCTGAATGAGAATATCAATCTGAACTGTTTTTTGTGATACTTATAGTTGCTACATCTTGTTTCCAAGTTGTTACATAATATGTAATATTTAGCATGCCTTTTGTAACAATTATCTCAGTATCCTTTGTCTGCTGTTATTCCATTGCATGATTATGTTGCTATTTTTTAGGGCTCATTAGTTCCTAGGAACCCATTGTTGTATGCTTTGTTTCCGCCCAGAGATGGGACCATTTCTGGCTGGGATACAGATCAGATCCGGTATTGAGCACATTCACACGGGTGAAGGGGGGTTATCACACATGTATAAAGGTAAGCTCTGTTTGTTATATTTTTATGTCTGAAGAAGGTTAATAAACCGAAACGTTACATGAATTAGTGTCTGTGCTCTTTGGAGTCAGCACCCCATTGTGTTAGTGAGTGCCGCCGCCATCCCTGTTATATATATATATATATATATATATATGTGTGTGTGTGTTGTGTAACCAGAAATGTAATGATATATTGGTGCGTACTGCTGTTCCTGTTAAGGAACTTATGTGCCGTTTCAGACTACCAGGCACCGATCATAGAATGTAGCCGCACCACTTCCCAGGAAACTAACATTGATATGTTATTTATTATTTTTACCAAGTTTGTTACTATGTAAAAAGCTGTGTGTCAGTCTGACACTTGTGTATATCCCCACAGATCTTTTTCCATTTTAATCACTAATGTTATTTGTCTAGCTAGCCCTGGGGAAGATACCGGCGGCATCCTACAGTACTAACACTTGAGTTTTAACTGTTTAGTCTGGAAAAGTAAAGTGTTCACAAGACAGGGCCCTCTCGTGTGTTTTCTCAGTAATCAGTCACAGCGTACTAGTGATGGCTCTATATATAGACAGAAAAAGACTTATCTGCTGCAGGAACAAGCTTACTATACCGATATATATATATCTAGAAAAAAGTGAGATGGGCGCCTTCTGGTGCAGTATGTTGGTATTAGAACGGATCCCTCCACCTTAAGTGAATAGATCACCCCTCGTGTGTTTTCTCAGTAATCAGTCACAGCGTACTAGTGATGGCTCTATATATAGACAGAAAAAGACTTATCTGCTGCAGGAACAAGCCTACTATACCGATATATATATATATATATATATATATATATATATATATATATATATATATATGTTAAGGTGTATTGGTGTACTTTCAGAATTCGAAATGCACATATCTTGCTATGCAAATGTTTTCAGAAGGTGGGAAAAATGCTGCAAAGTAAGAATACTATCAAACATAGAAGTGTTAATAGATTATTTTTATCAATTAACAAAATGCAAAGTGAATGAACAGAAGAGAAATCTACATCAAATCAATATTTGGTGTGACCACCCTTTACCTTTTAAAACAGCATCAATTCTTCTATTTCAGACTCAGTGGCGGTTTTTACCTATGAGTATGGGATCATTCTTATCATATGATGCTCCTGCAGTGGTCCTGTGCTATCTCTCCTCTAGCTTTCATACAGTGAAGGGCTGTCAGCACTCTGATTGGTTGATAGCTACAGCTGTCCACCGATCAGCATGCTGACAAACATTCACTGCCTGGCTGCAGGCTTGGAGCCAAATATAGAATGCTGGACTCTGATTGGTGGATAATTCCAGCACTCCACCAGCCATTCACTGTTGTTACTGTATGGCTGCTCTGATGGTGTGTAATTCACAATCAAAGCAACCAATAAGCATTCTCTACTGACTCCCAATAATCTCAGGTGGCAGATGCCCACAACCAAAGCCACCCCTGTTTAAAGGCCCCCAAAAGTGAAGGGCCCTTTGGCAGCTCCCCATTGAGCCAATACGTTAAGATGGTCCTGTATGCAGGCATGGGTGTTATGCACCTCCTCCTGTTCATATCACCTATGCCGACATACAGGATTGCATATGCTAAACTGCTGCAATCAGCTTACCATATACGATCCATTCTGCATCAGTCTCCGTAGTTGGCGAGAAGTGGTCTGCAACTTCCACCTTCATAGTATTGCTTATAATGGAGGATAATAATACTGCCATATACAGCCTCCTATCAGTGGTATCAGGGTAATGGTAATCTAGGCCCTTATTCTGGTTGGTGCGGCCAGAGCCGCACACGGTGCTCTGGCCGCACAAACCAATCCCCGCCCACGAGACGGATCGCCACGGCCGTCCGTACACGGACGGCTGGCGATCCGCATAAAAATGGTGGGGCGTACGCCTCCACCATGGTGGGAGCTGCCCCCTGCATTCGATGGTCGTCGACCATCGAAGGCAGGGCCGCACGCCCCACCAGGTCCCGCAAGCTGAGACCACACGGACAATCGTCCGTGTGTTAGCTTGTATGGGGGCTGAGAGCTGACATCCGGCGACGTCAGCTTTCCGCCCCCATCAGTGGCGTCATACCCTCATTTGCATGCATACGCCCCGCGTTTGCATGGGAACGCCCATGAAACGCGGGGCGTATACATAGGGAAATGAGGGTATGAAGCCCCTCACGCCCCTATACGCCCCCTTTGCGGCGGACGAAATACGTCTGCGGCGAATGGGGCTGCACATGCGCAGATTGACCTCTGCGCATGTGCAGACTAAAAACATCGGCGGTACGGCCGCACGCGGGCCGTACCGCACGATGCAGAATAAGGGCCCTAGTGAGCTCTAAGCTGAAAAAAATCATTTTGGGGGAAAAGATACAGATTTCATCTCAGATGTGCGGACGCCGGACGGTGAATGGAATCTATACATATAACTTCTCTTTTTCCCTTACTGTGATAGCTGCACATGTGATCCGGCCTCTCTGTGGGCTCTATCTCCAGTGTATTGGGCAATCTTGTCCTTGGAAAGGTTTTCATTCATTGATTAATGAATCGCTCCAAGTTCACATTTCTCAATTTGTCTCCTGCCTTCCTCCACCTAAATACCCTTCATGAGCGTGCACCCGTAACAGTGGTCACTTGTGTTCATGATCACCTCGTTATGGTGCAGTGTAAGTCGTTTTCCTACAGTAATTGCAGAACTGCTGTCACAGGCATTCCTCCTACCAGTGTTCTTGCAAGAATATTACTAAATTGCTATTATATTACCACTAAAATCTGCCCCACTGCATTCATTGACCCTATCTTCCTATGCTAATACCTGCTTCATGTGCAGCCCATTTAGAATACATGGGCATGATGTGTTGCTGATATGTGGCCGTGTCCTTAATAGCTTCCAAAGGGAATCAGCTGTACAATGCTTTGTTAGCAGACTTCCCACCTTCTGAAGGTAATATAAGGTAAAGCCACTTGGTGGCTTTTCTTCTAATGAATGGGGTTATGCGTCCTTATTATTATATTGTGTTGCCCGTCACTAATGCAAATCTTATAGCCCCGCTAAGCTCCCATTGCAGTCTGGCTAGACCAGGGATGGGGAACCTTCGGCCCTCCAGCTTTTGTTGAACTTCACATCCCAGAATGCTTTGCAACAGTTTTAGCATGGCCAAATAGTAAAACTGTAGCGCTGCATGCTGGGATGTGTAGTTCAGCAACAGCTGGAGGGCCAAAGTTTCCCCATCCCTGGGCTAGACAAATATGCAACATGTGACTTTTAGCCTTATGCATGAAACTGAAACTCCTATTTTCCTAAAGATTGTAAGCCCATGTGGTGAGGAGGGGTCCTTACCACTGTCTGTTAATGTTTTATTACTGTACTGTGCTTATTACCAATTGCATAGTGCTATGGATGATACATACAGTTGTGCTCATAAGTTTACATACCCTAGCAGAATCTGTGATTTTCTGGTCATTTGTCAGAGAATATGAATGATACCTCAAAACTTCTGGAATAAAGTCATTTGGAGTGATGAGACCAAAATTGAACTTTTTGGCCACAACCATAAACGTTACATTTAGAGGCGTCAACAAATGAATGAAAGGTACATGGAGGTGGATCGCTGATATTTTGGGGATGTGTGAGCTACAAAGGCACTGGAAATTTGGTCAAAATTGATGGCAAGATGAATCAGCATGTTATCAGAAAATACTGGAGGAAAATTTGCACTCATCAGCCCAGAAGCTGCGCATGGGACGTACTTGGACATTCCAAAATCACAATGATCCAAAACACAAGGCCAAGTCGACCTGTCATTGGCTACAGCAGAATAAAGTGAAGGTTCTGGAGTGGCCATCTCAGTCTCCTGGCCTCAATATCATTGAGCCACTCTGGGGAGATCTCAAATGGCACGTTTGAGATCTCCCCAGAGTGGCTCAATGACATGCAAGACAGCCCAAGAATTTACAGGAACTGGAGGCTTTTTGCCAAGAAAAATGGGCAGCTTTACCATCTGAGAAAATAACGAGCCTCATCCACAACTACCACAAAAGTATTCAAGCTGTCATTGATGTTAAAGGGGGCAATACACAGTATTAAGAACTGGGGTATTTAAACTTTGGTACTTGTGTATTATAGCGGCGCCCCCGATGTGCATCGCCCGATGTTTTTGCCCCCTATGCGATGCAAGATCGTATAAGCACCATAAAGGGTGCTTTTTAAGCACCCTAATGGGTGCTTACAATGTGAAATGCACCCCCACGCCACCCCCCCACTATAAACGTGAACCCGAAGCGTGGCGAGCGCAGCGAGCCCGCGAGGGGCGGCAGTACATGTCCTCCGACCTTTTCATACCCCCACTATCCACGTCGGCGTGGAGTTGAGAATAGAAAGTGTGGCAAGCGCAGCGAGCGCAGCGAGGGGACGCGGATACCTTTACAGGTATCGGGAGTCCCCTCGCGGGCTTCACAGGTATCCGCGTGCGCTCGCCACGCTTCTGGCTCGGTGGCTCGCTGCGCTCGCCACACTTTCTGTTCTCAACTCCGCGCCGACGTGGATAGTGGGGGTATGAAAAGGTTGGAGGACGCGTACCGCCGCCCCGCGCGGGCACGCTGCGCTCGCCGCGCTTCGGGTTCACGTTTATAGTGGGGGGGGGGGGTGGCATGGGGGTGCATTTCACATTGTAAGCACCCATTAGGGTGCTTATACAATGTTTAATCGCATCGCATTGTATGGCATTGTATGCCATGTACAATGTCATACAATTTTTAAATTGTATGACATTGTACAGTATCGCGCGATATCGCGTCGCATCGCATATCATCGGATGCCTTATGGTATGCGATGCGATGGGCGCCGCCAAAATACACAAGTACCTAAACATTTGATCAGGGTCATTTGGGCAGTTTCTGTTGTCATTATGATTTAAAAAGAGTAAACACAGTTGTTTGACAATAAATGGCTTCACCCAACCACTAACCATGAGTGAAAGAAAAGTTTGTGAGTTATCATTCATATTCTCTGAGAAATGGCCAGAAAATCACAAATTCTTCTAGGGTATGTAAACTTATGAGCACAACTGTATATCTAGATTTAAAAATAACAAAATGCAAAAGGCCAGTGTATTCACCAACCCCATCAGGGAAATATACAGGTTGTGCAATGTGCAACACTCCTGGCGTCAATAATCACCCTGATTCATGCCACCTGCTTTGTGTCTTGTTGTGTCTTGCCATGGTGTATGACCTGTGACATGAATCTACCTTCCACAACTTCACCTTTGTAGCAGAATTTGACTGTTCCTCACCCAGTTTTAAGCCTCCTATAAAGCTATTCTCACTGTGCAGCATTTTTACCACACCTGCCTTAAGCCTTTGCACAGTATTGTATATAAGTATCTTATATATACATATATTATTTTATTTATGTTTATCTAAAATGATAGTTGGATATATGTTTGTATAGGATCTATTGTCTAGATTGTATAAATATACCGTCTTTATATAAAACCACAATTATGGAGTGGGGAGGGTAATATGTACTGTAACTGTGTATGTCACAGCAGTGATCAGACAAAGCGCTGATTATTATATATCTATTCCTGTCTGTCTGTCTCTGGAGATTATGTGCCCCAAGAGTATAAATCAGGCAGAACCCAATGACAAACATATGCTGTAAAATATGACTAGAACAGAAGAAATGTAATGTGAGTTTCTGAGGTTCTCAAAGGCACCTTCATCAGAATCCCGCTACATCCTTGTAATGTCATCTATGAGCTCAGGCCCAGGGCTTCAGTGTTTCCTATGAGGAAGCTGTTACTACAACTTGGTACTAGAAGGTATTCCGTGCAAGAACCAGACCAGGATGTTATCTTATATGTAGCAACATGTTATCACACACTGGCCCTTATTCAGAGCTGATCGCAGTACAAATTTGTTTGGAAAATGGGCAAAACCATGGGCACTGCAGGTGGGGCAGATGTAACACATGCAAAGAGAGTTAAATTTGGGTGGGGTGTGCTGAAATCTAAATTGCAGTGTAAAAATAATGCAGCCATTATTTACCCTGCACAGAAACAAAAAAACTCACACAAATCTAACTCTCTCTGCACATGTTACATCTGCCCCACCTGCAGTGCACATGGTTTTGCCCATTTTCCAAACAAATTTGTACTGCGATCAGATCTGAATAAAGGCCACTGTGGGTATTTTCTTTAGTATAAGGCTACACGTTGGCTTAACGTGTTTTGCTATTCTGAAGAATTATAAAGAGCGACCACAACTTCACAAGGAATTTCTGCTTTTACTACAGAGGACTGAGCCAGAAAGTGGAACTCTGGGCCTGAACCTTTGTGATGCACATTGGCTGGTGGGTCAGCGACACCCCCTCAGGCAGAGCTGCAGCTATTGGCTGTACATTAATTAGTCCTTGTAATGTAATCCTTCCTGACCGCAAGTCCCAGGAGCTGATCTTTGATAGGATGCATCTACTGGGAACAAAACTGGTGCAGCCACATCCTTTCCTATCCAGGCAGGGACAGCTAAAGTCTGAACAGTAACCACATTGATCATCATTGTTCTAGGAAAGTCTGATTCCAACAATCTCAAAAATGTATAGAAGAAGCATAGTACACCTGTGTGCTAAGAGGCCATATGAATGGATGCACACACTGGCCCTTATTCTAGTTGATTTGGACGGATGTGTATTTCGGACAGGAACCGAGTGTTCTTAGCCCCGCCTACTGTACGGATCGCTCACACCGCCCGAATGCGGTAAGACGCCGAGCGTACGGACCGCGAGTGGATGTTTCATGTGAACACCTCCTCTATCTGTGGGAACCTCCCCCATCCTCCGATGGTCTCCGACCATCTAATGATGGACCGAGCGGTGAGGCAACACCAAGTGCTCCAGACCACTCAGACATTTTTCCGATTGAAAGCAGCGATATGGGCGCACAGCTGACATCCGACTATGTCATATGTCCGCCCCCACACGTGCGTCACGGCTGCATTACCATACGTACTCCCAGCGTTTTCATGGGAACACCCATGAAACGCTGGGCGTGCGCATATGGTAATGAGCCCAAACAGCCCTTCACGCCCCTCTCCACCCCCTGCTCGGATGGTTCCGTACGATCGTTTTCTGCACGGACCTCACTCCGTGTTCGGACGTGCAAGAAATAACAACCATCGGCCGTCCGACCGCACACGGAGCCGTCCGACTCAATCAGAATAATGGCCAATGGGAGGACTGTGTAGGACTATTGGCATAAAGTTGCCATAGAAGCAGCCACGACTGAATCTGTCCAATTAGCTCAAGATGGAGCTTGTTGTTCAAGCTGTCACTGTCACATTCAATGGATAGAACTTCTTCACTGAATATTGCTATGGCCTGTACCAGAAAATAAACACGTTCCAGTCACAAGAGATAGACCATACGGGGTTATCAGTGGTCACTCCACCAGCTACATTAGGAAATGAGCCTGCAATCACAGATAAGTCACCAATTCAGCAAGCAAGTGCGAGAAAGGCCAATATAAAATAATGGTCACAAAGAAGATCAAAGACTGTAATAATGACTGGGTTACTTATACATGTATATTCTGTGTTCTCATTATCTAACTATGCCCCATGAGTGAAACACAGATGTAGCATTCAATCACGGAGAAGCCCTGAATTCATGTACGTGGTACAGCACTTCTGGAAATGGGAAATTAGTGGTCAGGGAGCATGAACTGATGGACCTAGGAAATAATGACGGCTTGTTTAGTCTGTAATGCTCAGTCCTTTTCTGTCTATGCTCATAACTGCCTACCCGCCTGCATTCTGCAGGAGACTCCCTGAAATAGTAGCAATCTCCCTCTCTCCCTCATTAGTCTAGCAATCTCCCTCATTTCACCTAGCCCACATGACACTGTTACACCATAGTTACCTCCCCTCCTGCATTCTGCAGGAGACTCCCTGAAATAGCAGCAATCTCCCTCTCTCCCTCATTAGTCTAGCAATCTCCCTCATTTCACCTAGCACACATTACATTTCTGAGGAAAAAAGGACAGATACATCTACATTGAATCATCAGCACCATTTCCCAGCACTTTACCAAGTATAGTAGCTCTTTGTAACTGCTTTGGGGCTCATCTACTTTTGGATATACAGTAACTCATTTTAAAAGATTCCTCTCAGATGTAGCAGTGCACACCCAAGCTTCTAGGTGCCACATTCACAATCTCTTTTCACAATTTCTCCATATACGGAACTAGCCATGCCCTTTAGGAGCATCATGACACGCCCCTTCAATGGGGTGCTGTGCAAAATTCAACTACCAACTATAATCTCCCTGAAACTAGTTTTCAAAAGTAGGCAAGTATGCTGTGCTTCCTGCCTTCACATTGGTAGCACACACATACACACATATATATACATATGGTCAAATAAAGGCAAGAGGCACCTGTTCCCTAGTGCAAAAAAAGCAGTGCTAGTTACAAAGCACATACAGTATACCATACATTTACCCAGAAGAGAGCTTCCGTGGGCATAAAGTGCTTGTCATAAATAAATAGCAAGAGTGGTCTTCAGCTCCTCTGGCATCCAATGACTCTCACACATTTATCTCAGCAGTCATTGGGCTTCCTCCCTACATTCATAGTGAGAAGCATTTTTCTTCTAAGGACCATAATTATTAAGCTGTTTACAGCACTGAGATATTACTGAGCACTGTAGGGAGGATGTCTAGTCATTCCATGCAGTCCCTACCCCAGTGGAGGTCACAATGTAAAATCTCTTCCATGAAAACACAGGGATACGGTCATTAGGTCGACATGCATTGGGTCAACACCATTAGGTCGACATGCAGATATGTCGATATGGGTCTAGGTCGACATGCCATTAGGTCAACACAATAATTAGTCGACAGTCAAAAAGGTCGACATGGGTTTTTCACAGTTTTTTGAGCCAACATGTGCCGACAGGCAGTATTTCATGCCCTACCATCCACTAGTGGTTGGAGAATAAAGCGAGGCACCATGTTCAAAGCATGGCGAGAGGACGCGGTGGTACGTTTCAGTGCCCACGTCGACTGTGTCGACATTCGGGTAAAAAAAAAACAGTGAAAAAACCCATGTCGACATTTTGACTGTCTACCTTGCCCATGTCGACCTAATGACACATCGACCTACACCCATGTCGACCTTTCTGCATGTCGAACTAATGATCCATACTCAAAAACACAGAGGCACCAATGCAGACTTGCACGAGTGCCGTCCCCAAATGTACATGCATCAGCCAGAGAGCTCAATACGGATATCTGGTACCTTATCTCAAGTCAAGTACAAGTCATCATTTTAGGCTGAATACATCTCCTCTGACCAGTAAGCTCTGACCTACTCAATGTACATCTTATCCTATATACTATAAAGCAAGGTTCACTGCAAGAAAATGACTTGTCCAGACTGAAGCAAAACTATTATAAATTGTGACCACATTACCATCCGCCCCGTACTGACATGAACGTGTTTATGCTCTTTCCTAGTTGGGTTGCATTCGAAGGGGCCAATTTCCTCGGAAGACAGATGCTACTGGAACCCCAAAAAATTGAAAACTGGTCACAGTTCAGCGGCTGGAAAGCTATTGGGTCACTGCGTCCCTTAAAACAGGTAAAACAAGCTGTAGAAATGAATCAATTAATCCATTTTGTTGACAGGCCATTAGTTACTAAGCGCTGCAAGTCATAAAGATAAAGGACAGTCTGGAAAGTACAGTATGGCTTCTTTACTTATCTCAAGGACATGGTAATTAGCGCTTGTCTGCTTTTCTGGAAATACAGAGGTTATTCATTTCTAACATGCCAGGAGGTGGGGTCGGCTGAAGGATGCAGCAAATCCAGTTATTATGGCTGCAGCCAGGTTTACGCCTGTAACAGGACATGTTTTTCAGGACTTCCTTTCAAGTAGAAGGCAACAGAGGGTTTACAGTGCCCAGGTTGTTCACAATACTATGGCTTGGTATATAAGCAGCGTTGGAAGTGTGCTGATATACAGCGGTATGGTATACTTGCACTTTGGCCCTGACCTGGAAGCTGCTCTGCATGTGTGTCCTCATCCGCTAAGCCATTAGGGCTACTGTGACCATAGGCCTGTCGTCTCAGTCACACCTGATGCAGCTGAGCTCACTGTATTAATGGCTTTACAAGCGTCTTCTCCGCAAAAAAAAAAGGGTTGTTGAATCTTACCACTTACCGATCAGGTAGTTTAACGTCCAATGCAGCTTGGGGACATACTGTACCGTACAGTAGCGTAGAGTAACAGCAGAAATTAAAGAATAAGTGAATGAATGATACTATCCATGTGAATTAAAAGCAACCGGCAGCCCTGCATCCATGTTGAAGGCAGACGGCATTGTTCTGTATGTTTACATTTCTAGTTAGTGCAAGTGATCTGTATTCAGAGATTCTGTAGCGCAGTGCTCATCTGTAAAACATATTACTGCATTTAACATACAGTACAGTAGTTCTTAGACTATATTACTGTACTGTATTCCAATGGAGACCTCGCGCATGTGCAATGGTGATTTTCAGAAGTGACATCTGGTGGATGAACATAAGCATTACACTCACCAGGAACCCTATATGGCACACTAGCCACATTGCGCAATGCTTTGCCACACTGCAACATGCTGCAGTGCACCGCACCTAGTGAGCCAATCACCATAGGTAGGATCGATAAACGTGGCTACATCTGTGTATATATATACATATACAGCTCCCCCAGGTAAAATCCACCACTGTACTGGCTGCGGGCTGCTGGGAGGCAATGACCTGCCCTCTCATATGGGGGTGTAAGTGGTGACAGGTCTCAATGTGATAGGGTCAGTGCCATGATACGGGGAAGCTGATGGCAATAAGCAGGAATACATGTAATGAGAGGTGGACAGGAAGGAGGTGGTGATATAAGGCCTCAGCCAAACTGCTGCAGGAATATTGTGATCAATCAAGTGTCAGAGGCGCTTGTGTATGAAGACATTAATCCACCCACATTATTTTTCTTCTAGCCGGCTGTATATTTCATGGTAAAAAACAGGCACAGAGACAAGTACTTGACGGTAACTGGGAAACTGTCAGATACAAGAGCGACGTTTGTCAGCATTTCAGCAAGGAATGGGCAGAGCACCCAGATCTGGTACTTCTGCAGAGGGCTCCTAAAATCAAAGGTAAGTACTCTCTTCATCTACTGGTTCGTTTTTAAGAACGTAAATGATAAATGCAAAAATAGCTGTTAAATAGACATTATTTACATTACCGGATCATCATTAGGGGCAGGTTGTCATGGCAATTACCCCTGGCCTATTCCCCACCATCAATGTGGTGGATTAGCCTTGGGATATTCTTGCATTTGGGACCTCTGTGCTTCGAAATAACTTCAGTGCTGACCTATCCCAGTAGGAGCGTGCTATGTTGGGGTGACAGTGACCATGTCAACATCTATCATGTCCCCATGGATGACATGTTGACATGAGTCAGGAAGTTTGACTGACGTTTCCTGCCCCCCTAATCCAGCCCATCAGATATGTCTTGGGAAGCGGTCATCTATTAGAATGAACTTAGGTCTACAGTCATTAGGTCGACCCCACTAGGTCGACTGGCAGGAAGGTTGACATGACTTAAGGTCGAATTTGCATAAAGGTCGACATGAGGAAGGTCGACTGGTCATAAGGTCGACATGGGGTTTTTCACTGTTTTTTGAGCCGACATGCGCCGACAGGCGGTATTTCATGCCCTACCATCCACTAGGCCGTGGAGGAGGTTATTAAAGCTGTGGCGAGCGAAGCGAGCCACCGTGCCCGAAGCGAGCGATGCGAGGGTCCGATTCTCATTGCCAACTGTGTCCATGTCGACTGTGTCGACATTCGGATAAAAAACAGTGAAAAACCCATGTCGACCTTATGACCAGTCGACCTTCCTCATGTCGACCTTTATGCAAATTCGACCTTAAGTCATGTCGACCTTAAATCAGTTCGACCTTCCTGCCAGTCTACCAAGTGGGGTCGACCTAATGACTGTAGACCTAAGTTCATTCTGACAGATGTACCGATTCCATCTTATGCAAAAATGGAACAAAAGTACCAAATCGTATGGAATCACTCCCGGGAGGGTCCAGGGAGAGTTCAATGGAAATCGCATCCGACTTCATAGTCAGACATATCGTTGTAGTGTATGGGACCCTTTACAGTGATGGTTTTTTGCCTAACTCTTAACACTCCCCCTAGTGCCTCATCCTAGATTCCCTTGCCCTGGAGCCTCATTCTAGCCCTCCAGGCAGAACCTAACCCCGACTGGTGGAATTCTGAGAATGTCAACATTTCACTTGACAACATTTCAGATACTGACAGTGCGTACAATCTAGTGTCAACACTGTGGGGTCAATATTATGAACACTGACATAACTGGTAACTGGATCCCCCATGTAATGCTGTCCTACAGATGGAGCCGCCGTCAGCCAGCCTGCCGATTGCCAGATCTCATGTGCTGGTGCAGGCTGGCGGACCAGCTGACAGGGACGCGCGAGCGGATCACTCGCTAGCACATCCCTGGCAGCAAGGCGGGGACCGAAGGTATCCCTGCACGTCTTTGCCTCAGGGAGATGGGCAGGGAGCGGCGGCAGGCTAGGGCAGAGTGGGGAGATGGGTGGAGGGCTACTACAGCCTCCGACAGAATGGGAAGCCTTCAGGCCCCGCTCCCCGCTGCTTTGCTCGTGCGTCCCTGTCAGCTGGTCTGCCGTACGCCAGCACATGAAATCTGGTGATCGGGCAGGTTGGCTTGACAGCGGCACCATCTGTAGGTGTATGTAGGTGGGCATGAAAATGCCAGTGTGTACTGTAAACATGGTAGCTACAGGTAATAATATTAGCTGGGAAATTATACCACGGCTATAAAGTGATTTATGTATTCCTATGATGAAATGTTCATGCAGAAAGATGTGCTTAATGCCCTTTATATGTCTTCATTTAATTCAATTGACTGAATAAAAATGTATGACAACTGTAACTTGCGGCATTGGAAGTAGGGCGACACAATACATTCTGTCAGCACGGAGGGGATTTGTGCCATAACATTATTTATTTCTGTTTCATGGCATTTTTCATATGGTTCTCATGCATTCAAATGCCTGGAAACCAGACAGGGACAGCGTTAAGGGCCAGATGCACTAAGCTTCCAAAGTGATAAAATGGAGAGTGATAAACAACCAACCAATCAGCTCCTGCCTGACATTTTTCAAACACAGTCTGTGACATGACAGGTAGGAGCTGATTGGATGGCTGTTTATCACTCTCCATTTTATCACTTTTGAATCTTAGTGCACTAGTCTGCCTGCAGGCTGAGGAGTGGGCCAAGGCCACTGGGGTCAATTTAAGAGATTGGAAGTGGCCCATAGCAACCAATCAGATTCTACTTCTTATTTAATTAGCACAATCTAGAAGATAATAGACACCATCTGATTGGTTAATATGGGCAACATCCAATCTTCAATAGAACTCCAATCTTAGTAAATTTACACCCCTGTCATTTGGTTGTGCATAGCCACAGATTGTCAGGTACTGTCACAAGGGCTCGCTGGCACCCTGGTACAGAATTAGTCACCTGACATCAGAAAAATAAGAAGCTAAAAAATAGTTTTAATAAAAATGAAGTAGAACAAAAATAACAAGCTGAGTGAAGACTGGTGCGGAGAAAAAAGATGCTGTAATGGATAGCCAACAACCGGATTGATTTCATTGTTCCAATCAATACTAGAAAGCTGGACGTAGTTGCTTAGTATAGGTTGTAGTACTAGCTACTATAAATGCCCAATAAAGAGCCTATTTATTAAACTGCTCGGCACTATGGGGCTGATTCAGAGACGGACGCAGCTGTGGTAAACTGTGCAAAAGATGCAAGCTGTGATTTGCGTATATAGATGTCCTCTGAAGACGTCTGTGATCCATTGGTGCATCTGAAGAAATTTACTAACAAAAATTAGTATAAAATAGGCGCATTAGTATCCAAAAATAAGCTTATTTTATACGTATTCGTATTTTCGGCATTTACTGTGCTGAAAATACGTCAATTCGTATTCATGGCACATTTGTATTCGTATTTACAAATGTATACGTCGTCGAACGAATAGGAATCACAATTCAAAAGAATGGCAATTCCTAAATTACTAAGCAGCCGTATGTAATATACGCCCGTTAATTGCTGGCAATTAGCGGGATACAGCCACTAATTGCCAGTAAAATACGCCTGGAGAATACACATAATTTTCCAGGCGTATTTGGCTTTAGCGTACATGGATCAATACTGAGTCATATTCGTATTCTTAGTACATTTCCCCCGATGTCTGCTGAAATCCCGCTGCTAGAGCCAATGAAGCTGAGGCTGGAGGCACCGGCTTCAGCATGCCCAGAAAGCGGTGTTGACCTGCCCACTGACCGTCACCAACCCCTAACATACATCTCTGAGTTAGACCTCATGTCAGCTGTCAATAATGGATGGAAGATCTGCTAGCAATGTACTACACAGGACATGGCCATACTGGCTGTTTGATCTGTAATGGCTACAGCACTGTAATGCTGGGTACACACCAGGACGACTAGGGCCCGATCCCCTCAATCTAGATCCAATTCCGACCAATTGGATGTAGATTGTGTGGTGATTGGGCCCTTTTCTGTCCTGTTATGGACCGATACCGATCTGATGCGCGGTCCCGCGGGTCGGTCGGTCGTTATTGAGATCCTACCTGCTGCAGGTAGGATCTGAATGACGACCATACAGCCTGGTGCGGGTCGCCATCGGATCGGACTCGCTCACAGTGCACATCGTGAGCGGGTCATGCCCCCCCACGTCACCATGAGCGGGTCGGACGAGACACTGACGACCCGCTCACGATGTGCATCGTGAGCGGGTCGTCATGTTGTGTACCCTGCATAAGGATACACTTCACAGGGAAACTGGTGTCAAACAGAATTTAAATGATTTCACCACTTAACTAAACATTTAAATAGAGCAGCGTCAGAAAGCAAGATGAGAGAAGAAGCCTAAATATTGTAAGAGCATTAATTGCAGAGGACAAACCTTGCCTGAAGGGGTCGGATATTCTCTGTGTTCTTAATGCATCATTAATTACATTGATTTTTGCATCTGTTTGTCAGGCAAATGATTCATGCTTAGATATCATTGGAGGCAGAAACCTACCTGGGTCAAAGGTGTCCTTGTGGTCTGAGCATGGGAAAAGTCGGCAGAAGTGGATGATCAATAACGACGGGACAATCGCCTCGTACATAAGTGATGACCTTGTTCTAGATATTAAAGGTAAATACTTGGATCTGCTCCATAATGGATTTTATTTTTATGTCAGTCCCGTAGCTACAGGATTAGAGGTTTTCTGGGTGCGTATGACAGTGGTCGGAGCACACGGTTGTATTTAGAGAGAGATGTATCGAGAGGTCTCTTATCTCTGTGCTAATTGACATCATTTATCGCCGCTTATCACTGTGATAATTCTGTCTCCGGAGGGGTCTTGCTTATGCCCCGCAAACACTGCCAACCTGCGGCAATATTGTTAACGATGTCGGTAGGGGCAGATATATGCCCTTATGCTGGTCCATTCGCAGTAGGGCTGCCCTCGCACAGGGGACAATGTTTTTGTACTGCGCATGCGAATTTTGCACGTGTGCATACGCAGGGTGCGTGCAACCTCTGCGAATAGTCGGATCACTGGGTGCGCGCACCCAGGACAGCGGGCGGAGGGCGGCCTCATTAGCATATGTGAATGACCAGCATCTTCTGGGCGTTCCCATGAGAATGCTGGGCATTCTCATGCTAATGAGGCCGTGATGTAGGTGCCGGGGCAGCTGGCATCACCGGATGTGAACTGCCCTCCCACTTGCTTCTGAACGTGCCTCAGAGCACCCTGACATATGCGTGCACGTTCCACATCATTTGATGGTCGCCGACCATCGAATGATGTGGGTGTTCCCCTGCACGTTGTGAATGGATGTTTATGTAAAACATCCATTCGCAGCCAGTGTGAAGGAACGCGCCTTGCGAATGGTGGGCCGGCGTACCACCATCCTCAAGGCAGGGTTCGATTGACTCGCAAGCGAATCAACCAGAATAACCCCCATTGGGCGTACACACTGAACGTTATCGTTACCGATATCATTCAGTGATGTCACCTGTGACCGCTCCTCATGCAGGTCGTTGGCTACATAGCCAAATTTGACCTTCATGTACAGCGAGTGCACATGGGGATTAGTGCGCTCTGAAGCTGTGCACTCATAACACACTGTATATCCATCAGGAGCGGATGGTGGCATGCCAGGACCTTACTGAGGTCAGTTAAACAGTTAAATAACACCAAAATATTAGAAAATCCGGTACTTATATGTTAGTTGGGCGCCCGTTACGTAGTGGTGTATTGAGAATACCAATAGACCACTATGCTAGTTACATAGACTACGTAACTTACGTATTTTTAGCTACGTTAATGCATGGTTCATACCCCCACTATCCACGTCATACCCCCACTATCCACGTCATACCCCCACTATCCACGTCATACCCCCACTATCCACGTCATACCCCCACTATCCACGTGGGTGTGGAGTTAATTTTATAAAGTGTGGCGAGCCACTGAGCCCGAAGTGTGGCGAGCGCAGCGAGGGGACGTATCCGCAGCGAGGGGACGTATCCGCAGCGAGGGGACGTATCCGCGTCCGCTCGCCACGCTTCGGGCTCGGTGGCTCACTGCACTCGCCACACTTTGTAAAATTAACACCACGCCCACGTGGATAGGGGATATGCTCTCCGTGGGTCCGCCATGACAGTCCCAGCGCCTAGGGATGGCCATCGACCATCGATCCCCTGATGACCATCGATGTGTAAAAACATTGATGGTCATCCATTACATACTTATACACCATCGATGGTCAGTTGCACCTTTTGCCATCGATGGTAACCATCGATGGCAAAGGCAACGATGGCCATCCCTGGGTGACCATCAATGTGTAAAACCATCGATGGTCATCCATTACACTCATACACCATCGATGGTCAGTTGCACTTTTTGCCATCCCTGGATGACCATCGATGTGTAAAAACATCGGTGGGCATCCATTTCATACTTATACACCATCGATGGTAACCATTGATGGTGAAGGCAACGATGGACATCCCTGGCCGACCATTGATGTGTATAAACATCAATGGTCATCCATTTCGCTTATACACCATCGATGGTCAGTTGCACTTTTGCCATCCCTGGATGACCATCGATGTGTGAAAACATCGATGGTCATCCATTGCGTGCTTATACGCCATCGATGGTCAGTTGCGGGTTTTACCATCGATTGTAACCATCGATGGCAAAAGGCAACGATGAACATCCCTGGTCGACCATCGATGTGTATAAACATCAATGGTAATCCATTTCATACCTACACATCATCGATGGTCAGTTGCACTTTTTTGCCATCGATGATAACCATCGATGGCAAATGCACCGATGGACATCCCTGACCGACCATCGATGTGTATAAACATCGATGGTCATCCAATACGCTTATACACCATCGATGGTCAGTTGCACTTTTGCCATCCATGGATGACCATCGATGTGTAAACACATCGATGGCCATTCATTGCGTACTTATGCACCATCGATGGTCAGTTGCACTTTTGGCAAAAGGCAACGATGAACATCCCTGGTCGACCATCGATGTTTATAAAAATCGATGGTAATCCATTTCATACCTGCACACCATCGATGATCAGTTGCCCTTTTGCCTTCGATGGTAACCATCGATGGTAAAGGCAGCGATGGACATCCCTGACCGACCATCGATGTGTATAAACATCGATGGTCATCCATCTAGCTTGTAAATCATCGATGGTCAGTTACACTTTTGCCATCCCTGGATGACCATCGATGATGAAAACATCGATGGTCATCCATTGCACACTTATAAACCATCAATGGTCAGTTGCACTTTTGCCATCGATGGCAGACAGCGATGGCCATTACTGGGTGACCATCGATGTGTAAATACTTCGATGGTCATCCGTTGCACTTATACACCATTGATGGTCAGTTGCACTTTTGCCATCCCTGGATGACCATCGATGTGTAAAAACATCGATGGTCATCCCGCTGGTAGCCGGCCGCCGCCGCCCTCCTGCCCGCCCGCTGCTTAGCCGGGCGCCCGGCAATGGCTACGCTGACAACGTTGCCAAAGCTACGTTTTCAGCGGAGTGTAGCTGGGCGCCCGGCTTACATATAAGTACCGAAAATCCTCCACAAAATGTTTATTGTTACATTTTTCAAAATCCCTTTTTTTGGGGGCTAGAACACATAATGGTGTTATCTCCTCTTGAAACATATTGCCCCTTTGTCTTCATAGTCTTCTCGGTATGCGCTGGTGTTTAAATCGGTGGGGACAGAGAATAACCCGTCACTTGTGCAATGTCCAGTTTCTCATTCTATGTACTTTCTCTGAGGCACGGTGACCAATAACATGTAACTTATACCCTCAGGTGGAAATTACTACGATCAGAACTACTTGGTAGTGAATAGAGTCCAGGACAGCACCCTCACACAGAAATGGGACATTGAGATACTGTGAATAGTGACGTCTCAGAGATGTAAGCTGCTCAGAACGGCATGGACAGTCACGCTTCAGGAAGATGAGAACTGCAGGAGTCTCCTGTCATTGACTACAAATGTGCCTGACAGGAACGTGGATTGTGGTTCCTTCACAAGAGGCATTTACCTGCCAGTGCCAACCAAAATGCCAGACTGCCTTGTTGGTATTGCTCGTGCCAGGAGCGTATTGAGCACAGTAGTAACTGGATGTAGAAGACATGTTTGGGAAATGTTTCCGATACCTCCTCGATTCTGAACTGCACTGCCTCCTTATTTAATGCCTATATGTGGAGATGACTGTGGAACAGAGGACTGTGCCAACCACGGGGCTGGTGCCCACACATAACTGGAATACATAACGGATAAGCAATGTTGGCACTCCATACCCAAGTTTGGGGGTATAACATTATGCAAAACAAGAGGACAGCCTCCTCCATTACAATCTGTATATTTAGACAGCGTTTATGTAAGCACTGGCTAAATGAGATTTACGCGGACAGTAAACAATATTGTATACCCCGTAGCCATAGTACGGTAAATCTCTACCCTGGATCAGATTATATTCTCACAACCACCTCTTTTTTTCTGACATGACAAACCACATCTTAGTAAGTGTCACGGTTCCTGTTTTGACCATGTAAAACAAATCGGGATGATGGTAACTAATGTGGTGCTTTGTACATAGCGATTCCGAGCAACTGCCTGTAATACTGTAACCTCAGCGCTGACGTAACATAATTTATGCTGGTATATACTGTACAGATTATCAGAGTGCATTCATAGTGCATATATGGGCAGTATATTATATACTGTAAACAGGGAAATATTTATATAAGGCTGTAAGTAATGGTTGTGTATATGTGTAAATCAGATTGAATGAAGATAGACTACGATGTATATATTGTGCAGCTACAGAAGGCACTGCGCCTGGCAGAGGTGATTGTAATCACATTATAGAATCCGAGGTCACAGGAAAAGGAACCCTAATTTGTGCCTTATTTTATTTTTTAAATATATTATGTCAATATGGATGTTGATTTCTTTACATTTTGATTAAAAGGTTAATGATTGAACTATGAAGTTTTAGCAGTGACAAATATTTTTTTTGTTCTCCTCATATGCTGCATAGGAACATTCCCTGTTGGAATACTAGGTCCAATAACAGCAAGCCCCACAGCTGCCCTTCTCTGATTGGGCCACAGCAGACATATTTTGGTGACGGAGTCTGCCTTTTTGTCTCTAGTGAAAGGAATGTTGGCAGGTTTATTTAGAAACTGTATATTAAATTTTCTACCTATTTTTTATTTAAATAACTTATCCAGTGGAAAAAAATATCTCTTTTTCTAACATTGAGGGGATTATACAAAGCCCAGCTTGGTTTTGTATAATCCCCTCAATGTTAGAAAAAGAAATATTTTTTCCACTGCTGTCTGCTGCAGGACACATCTGTCTGGTACTCTACAGTACAGCCAATCAGAAGATACCATATCCCAGGGCTGGCCAATCCAGTCCTTGAGCTCTACCAACGGACTATATTTTCCAAATCACCTTAGTCATTACTAACTGTCCCATTTTCAAACCTGCTGCATTCATTCCTACTATAGATCCACAGGTTGCCTGGAAAACATGCACTGTCGGTATATCTTGAGGACAGGTTTGGCCACCACTGCCATACTCTGTGTGCTATATGGATGGGGATGAAGGGTTGTTTTCATAACCAATGTGCAAAAGTGGACAAACAAACCCATCCTTAATCCAAGAGATCTATTTGTATACTCTCCCTGAATAGCCAACCATTCAGATCCCATTCCGGCGGGACACCTAGTGGGCAGGTACATTTACTACCCATTTACACCCACACAGCAGCGGCTGGATATGAGGCTATGATACCTATGACCATGGGGTGTAAATTTACTAAGATTAGAGTTCTATTGAAGCTGGAATGTTGCCCATAGCAACCAATCAGATTCTATATTATCTTCTAGAAGGTGATAAATAAATAAAAAGTAGAACCAGATTAGTTGCTATGGGCAACATCCCATCTTTAATAGAATTGAATGCACTACTTTACCACTTTACAGCACAACTGCATATGATACAGACCTCCAAAATCATGTCACTGCATACACTACACATTGTTGCCCAAATGACCCCTTGAGAGCTTGAGACCAGTGGCGGTTTTCACCTATGGGCTGCAGCCCCCCCAGGTAAAATCCGCCACTCTGTGAGACTGCACTGGCCTCACTGTGACTGGCAGTGGCTTCTTATTGGAAGTCAGACCTGCCAGTCACCTGAGGCAGTTCCATTCGGAGGGGTTCCCTTCCTCTAGGATGATTATGTGGGTTGCTGCGGCGGCAGCCCATAAAAACAGGTTCTGCGCATGCACCAGACCTGAGACTGTGAATATGCTTCTATGGACTGCTGCTGTACAGCCCATAGAGCAGGCACCAACTGTGGGAACCAGGAGAGGTGGCGGCAGTGAAGGGGGGGGGGGGGGGGGGGGGCGGCATTGCAGCAGACCCCTTCTCCACAGAGGTAAGAGTATCCAATGCTTGAGACTATGTTAATATAAAATACATTCTAGATGCTTTCTTAATACTATGTTAGGTCACTGTGTATGTATTCCATGCCTTCAGTGATTTTCTTAGTTATTTCTCTGCTACCCCTGATTTTTTTATGGGATGTTGGTGATATTTACCTCATCATAACGTTTCAATGTATTTATTCAGTCGTGACAGAGTATTATGTAACTTCAGAAACTTCTGCTACTCTAGAGATTCATGAATTAATGGAATGACTGGGTTCTTGTAATAGGGCGCGAGAATCAGAAAGTGGCAGATTTTGGGAAAGTTTTCCTATATTTTTTAAAGCGGCAATCATTTACATGGTAAAATCAACCCGGTTTTTCTGTGTAAATGATTGCTGCTTTAAAAAATATGGAAAAAATCTACCAAAATCTCTCACTTCTTGATTCTCACACCCTATTACATTTGGGCCTCAGTGTGCTGGAGCTCTGAGCATAGAAGTACTTAGTTACTTATTAAGCACAGGGACATTTCTAGTTGCTGGAAAAATACTGGTGGTGATTTTTTAAATATTTTTGTAATGTCAAAAAAGGATAATGATCACATACTCATAATGACATGATGGTGCACCCCGGGGCTGTTGTGCTTACATGAACAACTTGTGTGTGGGTCAGGCGGATGCTTTTCCTGGGGCTACAAGTGTACGTGAATTTCCCACAAAGCAAAGGACTCTGGGAGCGGTCATGGCCTTCAGGGCAAGTGCTGCTGCCTGATTGCAATATGGAACTGAGCAGGTGTTCCTGTTACATGAGAACTGGTGACCTACAATTACCCAATGGCTGTGTAATGAAGGAAAGTATACGCGTACACACCCACCTCAGATTTCATATTTGTTACACAGTTGGCTTCTACCTGGTAATGACTATTTGCAACAGTTTAACTTCAACTATTTGAGTTCGCTTTTCTAATAAATGAGTAATGTACAAACTGAGTGCTTAATGCGGGTTAGGCTTACAGTGGCCTCTGTGAGGGGCCACATCATAAATTTATGTTGTGTCTTCTGCCCTGCTTCTGTAGGGGTGCAGGCCACACTAACAATCATTGGGTGGTTATGCAATTACATGCGCTAATTTTTCAGCTGATAAAAGCAGGCCGATGTTTGACCGGTGGTCATTATCAGGCTGTCTAATTATAGTCCGTCTTTAGCAACCTAACACGATAGGGCGATAACACGGGGAGAACCGGGCTAAGTATCCAGACCCATGTGTGATCACAGAAAACTTGGGCTGCGTTCACAGAATACACACACGAAGCATAATTCCTGATAAATGCCCGTATTGGGGGCTCATTGGATAGGTGCCTGTGGCAGTGATGTACTAAGCCTTGGAGGGATAAAAAGCAGAGAGAGATAAAGAACCGCCCAATCCTCCAAACTGCCATGTTACAGGCTGTGTTTGAAAACAATATTCGGAGCTGATTGGTACTTTATCTCTCGCCTAGGCTTATGAGGCCTACACATGTAGCGAGCTTAGAAAATGCCCCTAATGTACATCGCTCCGTGTGTAGGGGCCATAACGGTAGCGATGCGCGGACCCGCATGTTGCTAAAACCCAACGATTAATAATCCAGCATGCCGTATATTAATTGGTCAGGGCTACCGGGAAAACACTGGCCCTAACAGATCTGAACAGAACATTGATGTGTGCTGAGCGATCTAGCATTGCTCACAACGCTCAGCACATCTCCCCGTGTGTGGGCCCCCTTAGTACATCTGCTCTGTAAGGATACTAGTGTCATTTGGAAAAGTGTGTGAAAATAAATCACAGCAATCTGGCTTAACCTATATTCTTTCCCCACTTTAAAATTGATTTGCACCATTATAACAGTGAATGTAAGCTTGTGCCGATGAGACAGGAGACGTCCCCCAGTAACGATTACCATCGCTTGCTTGGTTACAATCTATAAGAGCTCTCAGAGTTCCTGGAAAATGTGAGGAATGGAGTCAGTAATGGCCAAGGGAGCACAGAGCGGAGCTGTAACTGAGCTGGGAGCACTGCTGGATTCCATGACATAACAGGGGAAGGAAGCCGCTCTGTGTGCAGAACATTTCCATTTGGAAAATTGGCTAAAGAGCGACTATAGTGCCCTTGGAACACCCTGCCCTGGTGTCTGCAGAACAAAGCACAGGTTACTTTACTCTCTTCTCAGACATGTCATCTTACATTTAACATAGGCCCATTACCGGGTAATATTATATACTTCATGCCCTAATACCCCATTCTCACTGCTGCAAAAACCCGGGTATTTGCCAGGGCAAACGGTAATTACCCATGCCGTGCCTCAGTGTGAACAGGTGTGAGTGAAATTCCCAGGTGTAATGCCCCAGTAATTTCACACTGTTTTTTTTGCAGAGTTTTTCCTGGGAAATACACAGCTGTATGGCAGCGTGAACAGGCTAGACCTGGGTTTTTTCACAAGATGCAAAAAAGCAAGCTCATTGCATTGCTCAAAGCTGCTTTTTAAACAGCCAATCAAAGCTGCTCTTAGATTCCACACACTTTTTCCAGGTCTAAGGTGCAGTATCAATGGGGTCTGTAGAGCTGAGATGCTCTGTTCCCTGCCAAAAACCCGGCAACAAACACCCGGGTTTTTGCAGGGGTGTCAATGAGAACGTGGTATTACATGGAATTTTACAGGGTCATTTGTGAGTTCTGTATTTTACCAATAACATTTAAAGGAATTCGTTTTTTTTTGTTCTGGACAAAAACAGTTTATGGTTAACTTCATCCCTGTGCAACCTGTACATGGCCCATATATTCTTCAATGCTAAAAAACATAAAATAAAGCATTAAGGGGGTGATTTTGATTGTCTCCCAATCCAGCGAGTTTGGCCCCATCCAGATGATTTTCAGACCTCCTTGCGAATGGTTTCAGCAGGCCGGGGCCGGATGGCAGCGGGGACGGGAGTCGTCCATGGAAATGCCCAGCCTTGGCTACACGTTAGCATGGCTACGCAGGAGGGCCGACACGTCAACTGCCCCAACTTGCCTTCAGGTAGGGACACGCAAATAAAAGTCAGTTCAGACTGCAAATGATACCGTGGGGAATTGGCGGCAGACGGAGTCTCTGGTGCTCATTAAGCTGCATGCTTTGCAGCCTACCGAGGAAACCAGAATCACCCGCTAAGTGTGAAGTGATAAAGCTGTACGGAGAGCTGGTGTGCAAGGGCTTCATGAGGGGACATGGGGAGAACATCTTGGCGGCCTGAGGAGGGATGGCCATTGACCATCAATGATTAAAATGACTGATGATCCATACGCAATGGTGATTATTTTCACCATAGATGGGGAGGTACCAGAGGGTTTCCCTCCATCTATAGCACAAAATCACCCAATGGTTTGGAGCTTTTTTCTTTCTACAAGGTGTTGGGTCACAGAGCATGGGCGTATCCCAGTCACTGATTGGCCTGCAGCCTAGCAAATAGCAAAACGGATGACCATCGGTGGGTGGAACCAGTGAGGGGTCTCTTGCAGTTGGTTTTATACCATCGAGATTAACCATCAATTGTATCAAGTTAAAACGCAGGTGGCCATCAGCATCCCTACAGTGGAGCATATAACATGTTCTTTTTTTATATAAAAAAATCAATCAAAATGGACATGGCCACACTTCCCGAATTTGGCCTCAGCCATACAGACTGAAGTTTACACATCAAGGTCTTCATGATGCCAGGCACTCCAAGTGCCTCAGCATTCTCTGCCACTGATATGACAGCGTATGCTGGGGCATGTGGTGCCCTAACATGGAATAAGGAACATTACAGTAAAGCTGTGTACACACGGGGGCGATAGGGGCTGATATCGCTGGGAATATGGTTGCTGGCGACCATATGGCCAGTGATGGAAGTATGGCCCGGCGATAAATCGCTGGGTGCGCGCTTCCGTTTTCAGCCCCATTCTAATCGCTGGTTGCAGGAGCTTGCTCCTGCGACCAGCTGATTACCTCTGCGGCACCGCCGGCAGAGGTTCCCTTTCATCAGCGACCATCTCTGGTCGCTGATGAAAAGGAGAAACTGAGCAATATATCTCCCCCGTGTGTACGGGGCTTAAGAAACAGCGTTCAGATCTGGCAAAGATAAATGCACTAAGCATCATGCTACGAAATCCACCCATACAAACCATTATGGAGTGTGTTGTGCTATAGGTTATGGTATATTACATCTACAATGTCTAGGTCTACAGTCATATGGTCGACCACTAATGGTCGACAGTGTTAAAAGGTCGACAGGGTCAAAAGGTTGATATGATTTTTTTGTGTCTGGCGACATAAGTCGACATGTACACTGTCTAATTGTACCACGTCCCCTCGCTGCGCTCACCATGATTCGGGCTCGGTGCCTACCTGTGTTCGGCACACTATTATATTCTCCCTCCACACTGTAGGGGATGGTAGGGCATGAAATACAGCATGTCGGCTCTAAATTTTGTAAAAAAAAGCATGTCAACCTTTAAACCCTGTCGACCTATTGTCTGTTGACCATTAAACCCTGTCGACCTTTTGTCTGTTGACCTTTAGACCCTGTCGACCAATAGTGGTCCAGCTTATGACTGTTGACCTGGAGTCAATCTATGATCAGTCCGGATACTGTGCTGTATAGGTAACCATGTTGTAGCCATGCGCTGTATAAATCACCAGCTGCAGCCACGAGAGAACATGTGGAATAACTGCATCTTCTAAGCAGGCGGGTTCTTGGTACTGCAATATTTTCCATGTATTAATCCCGCTCGTTAATTGTGCTCATGTGCTGCCTGCTGTTCCTAGCTTCCCGGCTGCTGGCACCTATCACACAGAGAATAATGTAACCAGCCCGGAGCGCTTTCCACTTAACAAGGTCAATTATTAATAGGAAATGATCTCCGGTTACTCTGTGGCGTACAATGTAAAGATAATATGTGCCGCAGATAGTGTTTTGCACTTTATCAGGCTATTAATGGGTTTAACGCAAAACTAAATTACACTAAAATAGTTCTGTTCACATTTAGAGGCTGCTCCATAGTTGCGGATGGGTCTCGCAATTCTCGCACAAGTTTGTCTGCCACTACAGGCGAATCAGCCACCTGCATCCCCCCTGGCATCTTCACTTGCAGCTCGTTGGGTGGAACTGGGTCCTAACGCATACGGAGTCGTGTTGTCTATGAATGTCTGATTTAATTTGGATCGCTTGCTCCATTGACAAGTCTGCACTGACAGTAATGACCACTGATTTCACAAACCTGTGGCTAGGGGTAATGTGGTCACATTTATTTCAGCCTTAGGGGGCCCATTTATCATTCAATGGGGCAGATGTATTAAGCCTTAACAAGAGATAAATGCAAGGATGATAAGCCGTGTACACATGGCAGCGATATGGGCTATAATCGCTGGAAATATGGTCACTGGAGACCATATTGCCAGTGATGGGAGTGTGCCCCGGCGATTCGCTCCCATTTTCAGCACCAGTCTAATCACCAGCTGATTACCTCTGCAGCTCCCCCGGCAGAGGTTCCTTTTAATCAGCGACCATCTCTGGTCGCTGATGAAAAAGAGACACTGAGCAATATATCTCCCCCCATATGTACAGAGCTATAAGGAGAGATAAACGTCCAGTCAATCAGCTCCTTACTGACTTTTTTCAAACACAGCCTGTAACATGGCAGTTAGCAGGTGATTGGCTGGACGTTTATCTCTCTTTATCACACGTGCATTTATTTCTTGTTAAGGCTTAATACATCTGCCCCATTATTTGCAGCAAATTCCAGAAAAAAACAAAAACGTTTTATTATGTACCATGGAGGGACTGCAGCAGGAGTCCCCAAATACCTGCTGCAATCACTCCTGTCCTGCTCACTGCCTGATTTACCAATACCGGAGTTCTGCAGCTATGGCTATCTCAGAATGGCGGCAGCACATTGTAGCCTTCTGTAGGGAGTAGTTGTTGTGCAGTGCAGGTAGCCCATTGTGGCCACGCTTCTGGAACGAGTAGTTGCTGTGCAGGAAGCCGGGGGTCAGCACTCACCGCACATGTGCAAACCCCCAGCACCTGGCTGAGCAGTTGGCAGGGATGGGCTCCTGCATGTGTGCTGTAGTAAATGCCACCAATAGGAAAGCATATTGCAATGTGATTCTGGGCGGCAAGATCCCACCCAGATCACATTCATGTTCGATCCATAGTAAATGAGCCCCCCAAGGGCCAGATGTATCAAGCTTCAAAAAGTGATAAAGTGGAGAGTGATAAACATCAGCTTGTAACATGACAGTTAAGAGCAGATTGGCTGGTTCTTTATCACTCACTTTATCACTTTTGAAGCTTGATACATCTGGCCCTAAGTGGTAAATGTAATAAAGCATCTAAAAGTAAAGAGGTGATGTTGCCCATAGCAACCAGATTCTGACGATTTTCTAGGATGCAATAAAGAAATGACAGAATCTCATTTGTTGCTATGGGCAACATCACCATTTTTAGAAGCTTTAGTAAATGTCCCCCTACTTGTGCGTACGGAGGAACAGTATGATACACTGGGGAAGATGCATTTAGCCTGGAGAAGAGATAAAATTGAAGGGGCTAATGCAGCAGCTAATCCGCTCTGAGCTGCCATTTTCCAAATCAAGCCTGTAACGTCACAGTTAGGAGCTGATTGGCTGGTGCGTTATCACCTTCGATTTTCTCTCTTCTCCAGGCTGAATACATCTGCCCCACTGCACCATCACTACACACTGCACCATGCAGTGGACAATAGCACAATTAATTAGTTCAAATGCACGCCGTCATTGTCTAGGTCGTTTCACTGGTCAGGCTGCATGCCCACCAGGACAACCGCAGGAACAACTCGCAGGGCATGCACTAGTGGGTACACATGAAGTGAGGGGGCCAATGGGCAGCATGTGTAATGATTAGCATTACTGCCTCACAGGACTGAGGTCATGGGTTTGATTCCCACCATGGACCGAACTGTGTGGAGTTTGTATATTCTCCCCGTCCTTGTGTGGGTTTCCTCTGGGTACTTCGATTTCCTCCAACAATCCAAAAATATACTGGTAGGCTAATTGGCTCCCAACAAAATTACCCCTAGAATGTCTGTGCATGTACATGTGGTAGGAATATAGATTGTAAGCTCCCCTGGGGCAGGGACTGATGTGAGTGTTCAAATATTCTCTGTAAAGCAGAATATGTGTGCGCTATATAAATAACATAAATAATATTGGGGTTATTCTGATTCACTCGGAAAGGCACAATCACTCTCTAACGGACAAAACCATTTGCACTGCAGGTGGGGCAGGTGAAACGTGCAGAGAGAGTTAGATTTGGGTGTTTTATTGTTTCTGTGCAGGGTAAATACTGGCTGCTTTATATTTACACTGCAATATAGATATCAGTTTGAAGTACATCCCCCACCCAAATCTAACTCTCTAATCAGCCCCACCTGCAGTGCATATGGTTTTGTCCATTAGAGAGTGATTGTGCCTTTCCGAGTGAATCAGAATAACCCCCATTGTCCTGATCTGCAGTATATACTGTCTAATTTCATCGCCTATTCATGACAGTGGGAGTTTGAATTAGACACATTGTATACATACAATCATGATTACACATCCTAATAAATTAGCATTACAGTGGTTTTTCAAAATCCAAATTGGAGCCAGTTGGAAGCCTCGGCTAATGAATAAATCATTCCAGTGTAAGAAAGCAGGAGGATTTCAGAGGGATCTGGGAAGCCATGCGAGGGTACGTGTTACACTAATTAGTAGTCCACGTGCTCAGGTGTGACATTGACGGAAAAAAAAATTGTGAAAAACTCATGTCAATCTTTTCTCTACCTTCCTTTTTCATGTGTCAAACTACTGCATGTCGAGCTTTTGCCACAGTGGTTCTAGACCAGTGGTAGCCAACTCCTGTCCTCGAGAGCTACCAACAGTTCACGGTTTCTAGACCACATAGCTGGGGCACAGGTGTATTCATTACTGACTGACATTATAAATGATCCACAGGTAGAGCTAATTACTTCACTTATGATTCTGTGAGGAGACCTGGAAAATGTTAACTGTTGGTAGCTCTCGAGGACTGGAGTTGCCTACCCCTGTTCTAGATAGTCAACCCTTTAATCCACACCCACAAATGTATATACTAGTGCTGGGGTAGCCAACCCTAGTCCTCGAGAGCTACCAACAGTGCATGTTTTGCAGGTCTCCTCACAGAATCACAAGTGAGCTAATTAGCTCCATCTGTGTATCTTTTAAATTGTGTCAGTGATTAATGAGTGCAGCAGCTAGGTTGTCTGGAAAATGTGCACTGTTGGTAGCTCTCGAGGGCTAGGGTTGGCTACCACTGTACTAGTGGTTCCCAAACAAGTAGTCACTTCTACAGCCCAGGTTTTAAGGATATCCATACCAGAGCACAGAGGGTTAAATCAAATTGACTTTTGTTTTAAGTCACCTGTGCCCAAGCATTGTTATCCTTAGAACTTGGACAGTTAGGGAACTTGGAGGACCATGTTGGTATACAGCAGATGAGAGAGCCATGTTATTCACCTCGAGTGTTTTCCAAGCCAGACATGCAGCATAAGGATCATGGATTCCAAATCAGAAAATCAGCGCAGCATTTATATGAACCCGGAACACTATTATATAACATTTGTGCATATACAGCTTTATTAGAGATCAAAAATGCCCCCACATAGTGAATAGTGATTGTCCATTACAGAACACCGTCTCATGTTTATGGGAAGTGCAGTCCCCCCGACTAAGGCCCAAATATAGAGGAGGTGGGGAGCTAGAACCAGTGGTTCTCAATCTGTGGGTCCTGACCACCTCAGCATGGGGTCACGACTCTATGTTACCGACCATCAGGCGAATGTGTCTGTGGAGGGGGGACAGGGTATAACAATTCATTAAGTAAACACCCACTGCTTCCCACTTCCATCCCACGGTCACCCTTTTCTATCCCACCCATTACCCACTGCCACCCTATCACAATAACGATCACGTCACTGATCACACATGTGGCGGCCATTCAGTAGTAACTTGCTGGGGTCCTGTAATAATCTTTATTGTCTGATGGGGTTCCAGAGCAAAATAGTTTGACCACCCCTGACTTAGGTAATATACACAACCAACAGCAACCCTAGTGAGAGCCAGCCTGATATGTAGCACCTGTGTTAGGTTTTCTAAACATCTATTAACAAGAGACTGTGATTAAAACTTAAAAACACACAGTAGAGTTTACTTAGCGACCTGCAATAACTTATTTTCCCAAGGATGGAAATAGAATCACAGCCAATGTAGTGCTCCATAATGTAGTGCCCCATAATTATGGAGGGAATGCAGCTCATTGGTGGGCTGCACTTTTAATGACCCCGTCAGCTGATGACAGGAAATTTTGGCCTCACTGAAGTAGTATTCCTACCCCTGGCCAACAACATCTGTGATGCGGGAACAGCTCCTGTATGACTGCATACTGCTAAAACGCAATGTGTAGACGCAGCCTAGGGTTGAGCAATCAGACGTTGACCGGTCTAGTGAGTCAACCCTACAGGCTCCTTTATAATGGTCCCAAGCGCTTACAGGACCTCCTCTCCTCCCTGACAGTCACAGGCTCCAGAGGCCCCAGCAAAAGACGGCTTATTAGGCCCTGTAACCTGGAGATTTAATAATGGGCCAGGGCTGCTGCTGACCAGGGGTAGAAACGGGATACGGTCACTAGGTCTACAAGCATTAGGTCGACATGCAGGATGGTCGATAGTCAAAAGGTCGCAATGGGATTTTCACTTATTTTTTGAGCTGACAGGCGGTATTTCATGCCCTACCATCCACCAGGGCGTGGCGGAAGAAAAAAATAGTGTGCTGAGCACAGCATGGCAAGCGCAACGAGCCACGTGAGGGGACAAGGTACTACGCTTCAGCGTCCATGCCAACTGTGTCGACATTCAGGACAAAAAATGTGAAGAACCTCATGTCGACCTAGCAGCTGTCTATCCAATGATACATACCGTAGAAACACTACTTCATCAGTGGTGCCAAAACTTCCTGTCAGCAGCATATAATGTCAATAAATGGTCAGCCCACCAGCCATAGGTAATAATGGGCTGCACTGCCTACATGGAATTTCTGAATGATCATTACAATAACATCAGTTGAATATTGTTTGTAAAACTATCCCAAAAACTCATACTATAGTTATTATTATAGTTATTCTTTAAAAATAATAGGTTATCATCACATTTGTGACAGATGGAGGCCATGATCCCAAAGCTGCTTCGATTTTATATTATGGAATTTGACATCATGAGACAAGAGGAGCAATTACTGATAAGACTGATAACACTATCATCCCTGGGGAGTGGCCAGCACCTTTACCTACGCTTAGTTAGTAAGCCCCTCCTTATATAGAATCACAAGCATCACACCAAAATAAGCTATATTTGAACGTTAACTTGGAAAGAACAAAGGAAGTGATTTGCAGTCTCCGTACCACGGATATAAAAGTACAGTTGAAAGTTAAGGCAATGTTTATGTTTGGAGGAAGTCCTGTTCTGTAGGTATTCAATAGAACACAAGGCATGGTGGATCTAGAAGGCACAGTCTACAGAAGTGGGGATGTCCATTCATAGTTCAGATTTCTTCTACATTAGCCTTCAAAACACTTTCTATGCAATTTAAAAGTTTATATTGCTTCGGCAGAAGACTCCTGCTGATCCCGATTAACATTCAATGAAGAACTGGATCAGGTCTACAAAGTGCCGGTAGACATAGATGGTAGATTGGCTACATGCACCAGTGTCTGGCCACAGAGCCCATCACAGTGAACGCAGCTATGATGGTCAGCTAGTTGATGTGTTCCTGTACCAATAGGTCTAATCTTGCTGCCGTATGAGCCTAATTGACCTAGCTACCAGAGTAACTGAGCTTCAAGCCAGATGACCATGACCTGCGATCAGGAAGGGCCCTGCACACCAGGAGGGCCCAGAGAATCTTCTGGTCTATTTATGACCACAGCTGCATCTCCAAAGCCTGATATTTACTGTTCTAGATTCTAACAGAACGTTACCACCCATAGTAACCAACTTCATGGAACATCCCACATCAGCACATGAAGGCCTCCTTGGCATGCAGAACGAAGTGTAAAAGGCACAAGTGAAGCACAAAAGGTGCAAATCAAGGGTTCAGCAGTGAACTCAAATGACCTCACTACATTTGTCTGTTCTTGGTTATAACAAAAATGAGCATCACTGAGGTGCTGGAACCAGCGGAAGGCACTTTCATTGGGAACTGAGGGAAACAACGAAGGTATAACAATGTCAGCTTGGACATAATGAAGGAGCCCAGTGTTTAACCCTTGGTCGGGATGTTCTCCATTAACCCCTCAGTCCAGAGGGACAGTACCAGGTTTTCCTTGTCATGGTCACTCTCCAAGGGCAAATCTTTGACGTTCAGGGGCTTATTTTCCCAGATCGCCTTTAGAGCGCTCATGTGGGAGAGCGGGAAACGTAAGCCATTCACCTGTGAAAAGGGGAGAGGAGAATACAGAGGCTCAAATAAAGTTATCTGCACATATGGGGAAACGTATGTACAGTATAGCCCTGTGCACTGGTTTTTAAGACTTAAAACAATTTAGAAGTAAATGTCGAAGACTTATAAAATGTGAATGGCTGTGCACAACCCATCTGTCATATAAAATATAATTAAAGAACGCATTTTACACATACATATATCTAAAAATAAAACTACAGACTTATTATAGTCCTGGAAAGCCTTGTTACAACACCTGTTAGACACGAAAACCTGTCAGAGGACGTTCTGTACAATAGGCATTCACAGTTCCCCTTGTGTGGATTGGGGTGATAAAATGATAAGATCCAGCTCCCAGGTGCTATAAGTGATGAAACACTGCCACCTGCTGTCTACTAGCAGTAATGCTACATGCCGTTTACACTTGCTCCTGTTACACAGATCACGCAACGCCAGTTTTTCTTTAAAGACAGAAGAGGAAGCCAAACTCCTAAAACATCAATATTTCCCCCGAGGGAGAGATATTTTTCTTACTTTTACTTGCACTTCGGGAATTTTGCAGCTATATATTAGCTGCCTACCATAAAACAACAAGGGTAGAAAGCTTGCTTTATTCCTGCCGACGGCTTTTAAAGCTACAGGCCCAGGTCAGCTTTCTCCGAGCATAGCCACACCTGCCCCACAACCTACTGATGGAAATGCACAATGTGTATTTAACAGCTGGACATTATGGGGGGAGATTCTGGTTGACCCCCAAAGCTGCGAAATTTGCGAGTCCCCTAAACGCCGCCTGGCACCTGCAGGAATGCCCATCGATTTCCCTGCACGCGTGCGGGGGGGCAATATCATTCGTCCACCAAATGATTTTGCAAGCGTTTGCAGATCTAAGACACCTCTCTGGTGTCTTAGCTCTGCAGGTCCCTGTATGGAAAGAGGGCGGGCAGCTGACATCCGCTGCCCGTGGCTGCTTGCCCTCCTCACCGGCGAATTTCCATGGGAACGCCCATGAAACGCTTGGCATTTGTATGGGCGCGACCAAGGACTGCCGCACCACGGCCCCCCCACCACACCCACACTGCTGCATGCGAGCAGCCGCCTAATAGTAGTAGTAGTACGTTTATTTATAAGGCGCCGCAAAGTGTCCGCAGCGCCGTACATAGCAAACAAAAAAAAAAAAAAATTACAAGGTAACGTACAGGGTGTGTTGAAAGATACAGTATAAATAGGGGTATAGCTGGTAGAACTAAAATCAGCATCAGTTCAGAAGTAGGTGTCAAAATTGTCAAGGAGAGTGAAGATGAAGTAGAGGAAGGGAAGAACAGGACAGGAGCACAGGTGAGGTGAAGAGGTAGGGTGAGTACGTGAGGAAGGAGGGCCCTGCTCATAAGAGTTAACATACTAAAAATAGGTGGGTGGACGAACGAAATACAATAGGATAAGTAGGAACGGAGGGGAACGGAGGCAGGATAGGAGGATCAAAAGAGGTTAGGAGGAGGGATAGGCTAGTCGAAAAAAGTGGGTTTTGAGGGAGTGCTTGAAGGAGGTAAGGGAATCAGAAAGCCTGATGGGTGGCGGGAGGTTGTTCCAGTGCAGGGGGGCAGCGCAAGAGAAATCTTGGACACGGGAGTGGGAGGAGGTGATTAGGTGAGAGGTCAGTCGGCGGTCAGCGATGGAGCGAAGAGGACGGGAGGGAGTGTGGATAGAGATCAGTGAAGAGAGGTAGGGAGCTGTGGAGGAGGAGAGAGCCTTGTAGGTGGTGGTGAGGAGTTTAAAGAGAACTCGGAAAGGAATGGGGAGCCAGTGAAGAGATAAACAGAGGGGGGAGGCAGAGGTAGAGCGGCGGGAGAGGAAGATGAGCCTAGCAGCAGCGTTAAGAATGGATTGGAGAGGTGCGAGGCGGGTGAGAGGTAGCCCAGAGAGAAGGATGTTGCAGTAGTCAAGGCGGGAGATGACAAGAGAGTGAATGAGAATTTTGGTTGCGTCAGTGGAGAGGAATGGTCTGATGCGTGAGATGTTGCGTAGGTGAAAGCGGCAAGACTGTGAGAGAGCACGAATGTGGGGGGTGAAAGAGAGGGAGGAGTCAATGATGACACCGAGGCAGCGCGTTTGGTCGGTGGACGTGATCTCGGTTTCACCAATGCTGATGGAGATAGTGGGAGAAGAGGGGATGTTCGGGGGATGGAAGATTAGAAGTTCAGTTTTAGCCATGTTTAGTTTCAGGAAGCGTTGGGTCATCCAGGCTGAGATGGCCGTGAGGCATTCGGAGACCTTGGACAGGAGTGATGGGGATAAGTCGGGGGAGGAGAGATAGATTAGGGTATCATCAGCATAAAGGTGGTAATGAAAACCATAGGAGCTGATGAGGGTGCCCAGAGAGGTGGTGTAGAGGGAGAAGAGGAGAGGGCCAAGGACTGACCCTTTGGGAACACCGACTGGCTGGGGGGTAGTAGGAGAGAAGGAGCTTAAGCATAAATGCTTAAGTGCATGTGCAGTCTCGAAAAATCGCTCCCCTGTGCGAATACGGAGGGGAGCGAATAAATTAGAAACAGGGCCTATAAATAAATGGCGTCTTGCAATACTATTTTTCTGATGCTGAAAACACAACAAAGTGACTCTAGCAACCAAGACTGAAGGTTGTAATTTCATATTTGTGCTCAGAGAAAGTCAGGGAAATATTCTTGTTGCAATAGATCCTATGGGGCCTACACACACAGTGGTATGTAGTGCTGAACCAAGGAAAGGCATCCTGGGATGTGTAGTTCATAAACATCTGAAGAGCTGCTTATTGGCATACAATATAGTTAGACTGATTGGTCAATCTAATGATATTGTGTGTGTGGGGCTGTCTATGTTATCTGTCTAGTTACAGTATACCGGCAATGCACCAGGACAAAGGGAAATCATCCATTTCAACGGAGCAATAGCCGGTCGCTCTACTCCCCTCGCAGCCTAAGGCTGGATGCACACTGCCCACCACCTTGATCGATTCAGGTAAGTATATACATTTACTGATCGGTCGCTCAATGTGTCGTCCTGACCTAGCAGCTGGGCTGGCATTTGAATTTGCGCACCCAGCTTTGACATCGTCCATTTGCTGAAATGATTGATATTTCGGCCAGTGTGTACCCAGCTTAAGTTACTTCTATGATCTGTGATATCATCTCAAATTAGAAACAGGTATTCAACAAATCTTGATGATGTCATTCCGATATTGCTCTAACGTGTACCTGTCCTTAGTCATTGTAAGACCTAACTAGTCAGCGGAAGTTGGCCACGTGCAGCCTTTGTTTATTTTGGGATGGGATGGATACGATACATCAATCAGGGCTGTTGGACTGTAAGACACATGGGTACTCAGATAGCCCATGGAAGTGCCGCTCAGTCAGCGCTGTTGGACACGTGACACAGGAATCTCCCAACATGCAGCATACATGTAATGAAATGACTGCATCTGGGTGAGGGAGACAACACTGAATATATGGGAATGTGACATTCCCCTGCCTGAGAGATGCTGTACTTTGTTGGGAAGTAAAAGAAAGAAGTCTGGATGTATAGGAAGATTGGGATTAATGTAAATGTAGATAATAACCTGTATACAGGACATGGACTGGCCACTTACCGGAGGGCTTTCTTCATTGTCCGAGACCATATGCGTCTTCCGGTTATTCTTCAAGGAATGGAAGACGTAGATCATCAATTCTTCTTTGGGGTTCTAGAATATATATAGGAAAGAATATATACTGATTTATAATGTAATGCCCAGGGCACTGCATGATATAGTGCACACTGATCCTGTGTAGCAACTTGGCTGCATGTGATTTGGAAGTGTTGAGGCAGGGGGGGTAAAAGGGGGACTGAGTTATACCTTTTTTCCACAAGTGCCATCACCCAGGTTACGGTCAAATTAACCTGGGTTGCGGATCAGTGCAAAAGGGTTAACCCGGGTCCAGTGTCCTAGAAACCCAACCTGGCTAGTTTGCAGGGTTGCCACTGTGACGGACCTGTGTTACGGGGCAGTGTGAATGGGTTACCTGGGCCGTGCTATCCAGGTCTCACTCACTGCATAGGGAGAGCAGGAGTTCAGGCGCTAGGAGACCATGTCATCGCCAAGCGCTGGGCAGAGGTAAACCTTGGAAATATCCTGGATCCAGCCAGCATTGTGAACTTGTTATAAGCCGCTGTGACATCGCTTGCAGTACCCCAGGCTGGACCATCCGGCTCCCTAGTGCCTCCTCCGATACCCCATGGCTCCTACCGGTTTTGCCACTACAGAGACCTGAATGTGAGCGCACAACAGCATATCTATTATGATCTTTTAGAAGATAACTTAGCAACAATTAAATAAGCCTCTTGGGCAGGTTTTATTTTGAGTTGTTGCGATATATCAAGATTCTCCTTGGATTTTTACATGTACATTAAAGTCCTACCTATTTATCTTCTCACCAACCTGGATCACACTAGGATTTAGTTTTTTTTGTAGAGGTCAAATCTGAGAAACAGGGGCACATATAACACCTCATTCCAAACCTTAGCTACAACATTTAAAAATGCTCCTGATCAGATTTTACTTGGATTAGATCAACTATCACTTAAATTATATGCACATGCATATTGATATGGTCACTACACAATGATGTTGGAGATCGATGACCGAAGTAAATAAATAAAAAATAAAGGGGGGGGGGGGGGGGGGGGGGGCAGATGGGGGATTTTCAACCTGAAAAAAAAAAATGTATGCGTCGATGGGGGACACTGATGACCATGGAATATAGAGGGTAGCTCAGAGGCTGGAAACAAAGAGTTAACTTGTGTTCATAGGCAGGAATACACCGGACCCTTTTTTCTTTGGTCAATGAGAGACACTGAAGACCATGGGACATTCCAAAGATGACCCTTTAAGGAAGGGAAAGATCCTGTCCTGTGCTGAGGACCTGATGTTCAAAAGCCGCATCGATTGAGGCAAAGGCGTCAAAACTGTAGAACTGATTGAATGTGTTGGCAGAGGACCGCGTGGCTGCCTCACAGAGCCGCTTTGAATCACACATGAAACCACCACAGATCCACCCAAGCGAGGACAGGCAGATTAGGCAAAATGTAAGGCAGATAAATGGTAACATGCAAGTTGAAAGAGAAGGTACCACAATTTCCTGATTAATATGGAAATAGGAGATTACCTTATAAATAGAATTCACCTGGCTACGTAGGACAGCATGGTCAGGATGAAAAAAAAAAAAAAAGAGAAAATGGGCATGTTGACATAACGTACTCAAAGTCCGAAAACCTGTATGCCGACGCAATAGCTAACAAGAAAATGGTCTTCCATGTTAGACTCCATTGATCTACGTTGGCTAATGTTTTGAAGGGGGTGGGACGGACGGACGGTTCAGGCTATTCAGGTCTACATACCAGGCCTGTCATGGACAGAATGGCGGCTATGCCCTCTAGCTTTACCTTGCCAAGTACTCGCAAGAGGAGGAATTGAGGGAAAGAGGTACATGAGCTGATAGGATGAGTGGACTGCATCAAGTAGGATCCTGGATCCCTGGTGCGAGAGCTGTAGCAAGGAAGCTTAAGGTTGTGTGTCGAGGCCATCAAGTTCATTTTGAGGGAGACCGGCACTTGGGACATCTCCAGATGAAGTGGCCATACTCCTGGGGCTACCTTTGACAAGTTTGTTTGGGCAGCAATTGGCTGAGGTTCCCCAGTGGGCGCTGTCAATGGCGGAGGTGGTCGGGAGGCTGCCATCTGAGATGCCAGGTCCCGCATGCCTTGTGACAGGGAGGTTGTCCTAAATTTTAATCTAATGCTGCTGTGAAAAAGAAACTGATAATCTAGGGTGGAGAGAGTCAAACAAGTTCCGGAACCACTGACCATAACCTTGGATATTAGAACGGCCATTTTAGCCATAAGAAAGGACAGTTATCTGTCTGACTTCATTTGTACACAATTACAAAGCATATAAACCCATTCAAAACAAAAACCCTACTACAATGTGGCCACACCTCTGTGTGCATTTGCAAAATAGATTTCCTTGGTATGACTGGCCTGGAGTTTCTCTACAACAGGGAGAAGCCACGCTACTCAAAAAAAGAGTGCACACCATTTTATTCTCCCACGCCCTAGTGCAGGGCAACACCGGCCCTCCAGATGTTGATGAACTACACATCCCAGCATGCCTTGCATCAGTTTCAGCATAGTCACATAGCAAAACTAATGCAAAGCATCCTGGGATGTGTAGTTCATTAACAGCTGGAGGGCCGGTGTGTCCCAGCCTCGCCCTAGTGGATGGTAGGGCATGAATGCAGATAAAGGCAGAGGTCAACTCAAAAAAAAAAAAAAAAAAAGTAAAAAACCCCATGTCGACTTTTTGACTGCCGACTTAGCCCATGTTGACCTAATGCTTTTGTCGCTTTAACCCCATATAGACCTTCAGTCATGTTGACGTAATGCTTGTCGACCTAGTGACCGCATACCGTATAAAAAAGTACAAAACTACGGAAAACTGTGAAGCTGAAGCGCACCTACCTGGAACTGCACAGAATGTATTATATAAATGGTTATAACCAAATGTCTATGATCTGTCCTAAGCATCCTGGACATAATAGGTGACTAACAATAATCCATATCTTTGGATCTACTAACAAGCATTTTTGGAACCTTATCTACTGCGATGGCTGCATAATCCTGGTAGCGCAGTTTGATGGTGCTGTTTATGTTTGGTGGCTCGCCTGCAAAGAAACAAATGAATAAGTAACAGTTGGCAATAGTATTAAACCACATAGGTCACATATAAAGGCAGCTGAAGCGTGCTAAGTGAGGGTACAAGAGTTCCCAACACAAAGTATGACAACTGTGTATATTATACAGTATATGTTAGTGCCTATTGGCTCTTCCTACGAGGTTTGAGCAATACAACTGATATAATACTATGTGTGACCTTGATCGCATGGGACAAGGGCAAGCAGCGGAGAATGAACAGATGAGACATGTAAATAAACACTGTATATACAGTATGACAAGCCCTTAAGCCCTGTACACATGGGCCGATTTAAGCCATTATTTCTGGCTAAATGGTCGCTGAGCGACCATATTGCCAGTGTTTATGTGCTATGGGAGATCACTGGGAGCGCGCACATACTTCTGCAATCATTGCTAAAAATTGCTGGCCGCTGGTGCACAATGCACTGTGCACCAGTGACTTCTAGTCAAAATGAGGTAGAGACAGAATGAGACAGGATTGCTTGCAATTTCAGCCAAAAATCGTTGGTCGCTGATGAAAATAGTACACTGAGCAATATATTGCTGATAGATATTAAGCCAAAATTGCTCAGCGACCAAATCGCACCATGTGTACACACCTTCAAGCTCCGTACACACGGAGCAATGTGATTGCTGGCAATATATTGCGCAGTGTCTGAAAAGGAGATACTGCCGAGGGAAGCTGCAGGAGGACCCAGCTGTTTGCCCGGGAAGCCGCTGGTCGCAGAAGTGTGCTCCCGGTGACAGTCGCTCCGTATGCACAGAGATAGGGTCGCTCAGAGACCACATCCCCGGCGATTCTTGCTAGAATCCCACCCTGTGTATGGGGCTTTAGAATTGACAATAACTTAGAAACATGGTTTGAAGGACAAGTCAAGTTTCTCTCTGTATTCAAACCCAGTGTTCTAGATCAGAGGTCCTCAAACCATTTTGCTCTGGGACCCCATCAGACAATAAAAATAATGACAGGACCCCAGCAAGTTACTGCAGAAGGTCATCATGTCACGTGTGTAGTCAGCAGACAGCACATACATGGCAGCATTGTGGAGGCACAGAATGATGGGAGGAGTCTCAAATAACAGACAATTCAACAGATATTTCAGACTCCTTGAATCACTGACAGATTAGAAAAGTCATCAGCCTGATGGTCAGCAACATGGAGTCGCGACCCCATAATGAGAAGGTCACGACCCAACTTTGGGGTCAGGACCTACAGTTTGAGAACCGCTGATCTAACTCATTTAAGCTCACCAAAATTAATTCTATAACACATTAAACATGGGAGGCCACATTTATACAGCCTTGGCTAATGGTAGCCATAATATCTTACCCTTTACATGTAACCTATTCATTGTGTATTACCATATAATATCTGTAATGTCTTAATGCAGTATTATTTAATGCACAATAATGTAATTGCTTATAGAATAGTTTTAAACAAACAGCAAAACCAAGGTATTACAAATGGACCAATGAAGATGGGGTTCCTGGTCAAGTCATTCTAAGGCGTCAGACATGTCCAAACTATGGCCCTCCAGATGTTGTGAAACTTCACATCCCAGCATGCCTTGCCATCGTTTTAGCATTCCCTAATAGCAAACCTGTAGCAAGGCATGCTGGGCTGTGTAGTTTCACAACAGCTGGAGGGCCATAGTTTGGACATGCCCATTCTAAGCTGACTCGACCTCATTGTATGAGATGACATAAGACGGGCATTGTACGTTACACACCAGTTCTCATGTCCTCTCCTTTCTCCAACGAAGAATCAACATAAGGTGGCAATCTGTGCGACATGAAATCCCGCAGCATTTCCGAGGACCTCAGTGGACATCTGGCCTCTATCCTCTTGGCTATGGTAGACAAGAGGCTGGTGAGAGTTTCTGCCACACTGCTGGGATCCAAGTGCTGAAAGATTCACAAAAGGACAAATACTATTAAAACAGTCATACCCATTGATATAATACACTGAAAGAAGGAAGCATAATAAAATAAATACTAATGAATAAATGTAGCACGTAATGTCAATACAGTTTACTAACGTTTGAATGACTTATGATTATATAGGAAACTCATTTATTAGTTTGGCTTATTTCATGTATGCAGAATTGTATATTCTGTACACGACATGTAACAGCTCTGTGGATCGAATTGTGTTCGATGCACAGAGCAAATCCGGATCATACGCAAGGTTACAAAATCAGGCTGACAAATACTTTGGTGAGAGGTACGTTGTGTACAGCCAGAAGCCCCATATAAGACAATGTATCATTACCAGTAGCTGTTGCAAAGGAATGCCCTTTCTCAGTTCTACGTCACTCGTTGCTGCGTCATTCAGGAGAGACGGCAGCAGGTCCTGCAGGTAGTCTGCCCAGGAGCTGCAGAAAGGAAACAAGCCATTTATAATGTACAAGAAGTAGGAAATAAAACTACCAGAAGATTGGTACCCAGCTTAAGGGAGCGACCTGACAGCAGCTGAGCACAATACCACGTAATTAAAAAAAAAGGGTACTTGTGTATTAACACGGCGCCCATCGCATCGCATATCATAAGGCCTGCGATGGTATGCGATGCGATATTGTACAATGGCATACAATTTTAAAATTGTATGTCATTGTACATGGCATACAATGCGATGCAATTAAAAATTGTATAAGCACCCTAATGGGTGCTTACAATGTTAAATGCACCCCCACGCCACGCCCCCAGTATAAACGTGAACCCGAAGCGTGGCGAGCGCAGCGGTACGCGTCCTCCGACCTTTTCATACCCCCACTATCCACGTCAGCGTGGAGAATAGAAAGTGTGGCGAGCGCAGTGAGCCCCGTGAGGGGACGCGGATATCTGTGAAGCCCGCGAGGGTACGGCGATACCTGTGAAGGTATCCACGTGCGCTCGCCACGCTTCAGGCTCGGTGGCTCGCCACACTTTCTATTCTCAACTCCACGCCGATGTGGATAGTGGGGGAATGAAAAGGTCGGAGGACGCGTACTGCCGCCGCTCGCCACGCTTCGGGTTCACGTTTATAGTGGGGGGGTGGCGTGGGGGTGCATTTAAAATTGTAAGCACCCATTTGGGTGCTTAGAGGCACCCAATAGGGTGTTTATACAATCTTTCATCGCATAGGGGGCAAAAATCGCGTTGCATCGCATGCCATCGGGTGCATGGCATGCAATGCGATTAAAACATTGCGCGACCTACATCAGGGGCGCCGTGATAATACACAAGTACCAAAAAAAGACATGGGAAGCCATTCTCCATAATGATCATTAATGGTGGGCAGAGGGTCCTTACGTGTTCTGGTAGCTGCTGATGGTCACGTGAGTGGAATGCGATGAGCTTGCAGGAGTGTCAGCTTCATGAATGACACCTCGGGGAAAATACAGCAGGTCACCTTCCTAAGATCAATAAACACACACTGGTTTAAATCCAAACCACCCTTCCCAGCAGCGAGGTCTCCAACACTAATGCCTGGGACAACAGAGGAGAGTCCTACCTTTAGTAAGAGGTCATGGGTCTGAGTTAAAACCTTGTCAGTAGAGGCCACGTCGTATTCTCTGGCCAGAGGGATGAGGGGTTCATAGAGACGCCAGTGTTTCTCTCCCTCTACTTGTAGGATGAAGACCTGGAAACAGACGGACTGCGCTGAAGCACCTAACAGAAATACATGGTCCTTCCAAAACAATGGTATGTACCATGCTCCAAATTGCCCATAAGACCTGCTCAAATACCGCCGTCTCAAATACATGATGGAGGAAGCCATATTTTTTTTTGCAATATTAATAACAATGAAGCCCATCAGGTCACTAGGTTCCGAAGACCAAGGACCACTTGTCTGTGGCCTAATAAGTGGATAAAATTGTTCCCCACCTGTGGGATAAGGACGACTGAGACCACAGGGATCTATATCTTCACTCATGTGAGAATCCTGGTGCCCTTTGCCATGGGAGACTGAGGATGTCAATACTACGGCACTGTATATTGCCACCTTCCGGTGTCCCCCAAAACAATGCATAAGAGAGAATGCTAAAGACTCTACTCATTTGTAGACACGGTCGGTAACACTGCCACCTGCAGGCGATCTTTGAGCAAACAGTAGAAAATGTACATGATATGAAAAGCAAAGAACTGGTCACCAAATCAACTATGCAACCATCAAAACCGAACAAATGTAACTGAATTAACAGATTTGTATAGCTGATTATATGGGGGGGGGGGAGTGTGTGTGTGCGTGCGTGTGTGTGTGTGGAAACGTATCTAAAAAAAGGCTTGCATCCTAACCAGAGTGATGGAGACACACAGAGGCGTAGCGAGGGCGGAGCCCACGCTCCGGGCACCGGAAGATAGCATGGCACCGGAGCTGTGCCGGCACCGGCAACTCGCTCCCCCGCTCTCGCTGTGTCCGGGAGAGAGACATGCTGCTATGTAAAATTCACGTCTCACGCTGGACCGCTAGCCAATGGGCGCTTGCGGTTCAGCAGCCAATCAACTGGTGGCTGCTAGACCGCGAGCGCCTATTGGCTAGGACGCACACTGGCAGGGGGAGGTGAGCGGCTAACCAGCGGCTGGCTGGCTAAGTAAGGTGTACTCCCTCCCTGCTGCACACTACTGCAACCCACCCTGCTGCACACTACTGCAACCCACCCTCCCGTACCCTACTGCCCCCACCCATCCTACTGCACCACCTACCCTGCTGTACATTTGCTATATATACATATATATCGCGTTGGATGTGCAACACAGATACATCGGCGCTGTGTGTATGGGCGATTCACCAACCACCCGTATAGCTGCACAGTCATTGGGCAGGTGCATGCAAATTTGACCGCCCATTTGTGGTGTCAGTCCCGATGGATCGGGCAGTTTGAATGGAGAACATGCTGCCCTATCCATCTGTAGATATATCAGCAGAGCATTGATCTACTAGTGCAGTGGTTCCCAACTCTGGTCCTCAAGTACCCCCAACAGTGCATGTTTTCCAGGTCTCCACACAGAATCACAAGTAAAATAATTAGCTCCACCTGTGGATCTTTAACCCCTTCACGACATTTGACGTATATATACGTCATGACTTCTAACTGTCACTGCGTCTAGAGACGCAGTGACAGAGGGACGATGTCTGCTGTCCCTGACAGCAGACATGTCCCTGCATGCCCAGGGGGGGCTGCGATGCCGCCCCCCCGTCGGCGATCGCTGTGATTGGCTGTTCAGTGTGAACAGCCATTCACAGCGGTTTCCTGTGTTACCAGCGAATCAGACGCTCGGTAACACAGGTGTCAATCACCGCCGGGCGTCAGGGGGCATGAGGGGGTCATCGGTGACGATGACACCTCACCCCACCTGCCCCCAAGGCTGTGATTGGTCCGTGGGACCCACGGACCAATCACAGCCAAGGCGCGACATTTAAACTAACGGTGACTGCGCTGCAGACGCCATTCCGGTCTGGAATTGCGTGCAGAGCGGTCACCGTGCCTATCTGCCGTGATACTGACCTGATCCTTGCTAATACTTACCTGATCCTTGCAAATACCTTACCTGATCACTTGATCACTGCTTGTAGCGCAGGGCTTGACAAACCCCGGTCGCCAGGTCGCCACGGCGACCAGAATTTCCTGTCTGGCGATCAGATCCTGTGTGGTCTGCCGCTGTGTGTCAGGAGAGATAGGACGCAAGACAGTGTCCAAGCTCCTGCCTAAGGGGGTCACAACGCTGCGGATATCAGTGTGACCCTTGTCGAAGCATATCTCGGAGATCCAGCCCCGCCCCCCCGCGCGCGCCATAGCGGAGACACTGGAGCCTACTGAGTGTGAGTGGCATTCTACTACGTTATTAGTAGCTGGAAGCTGCGGGTGTCAGCGCGACTCCAGGCACCGTCCTGCAGCCCTGCTCTGTTCTCGTCACGGGCAGTTGGTGAGACAGCACCCTTCTAAATGTAAGTGCGGTGGCTCCCCTGCCCCTAGCTCTGTACACCTGGAGTAAGCAGCGGCCTCAGTAATGGGAAGCTGCGGCTCTTGTCGGCCAAACTTCCAACCACCCTCCCGCAGTGCTTTGGTCATCCTCCCCCATCGACCCCCTCAGAGCGGCAGTTTTCTAGGGAACCCTGCACAATAATGTAATTAATACTGGATGTGGTGGTCTGTCATTTTATGTATATAACTATAAATCTGGTGTTCAGTCAAAAAATAAATGATTATGCAGAGAAGACCTATATATGGTGCATTTCTAAAATAAAGTCAGTAACTGGATAATGTCAACTAAATTACAGTTGACATTATCCAGTCACTGACTTTATTCTAGAAATGTAGTATATATTTCCCTTCTGTGCAGCATACACACCTTGTCCAAGTTTTCAGTAATTTTTATTGGTACTCCCTCATCTTTGCGGCCACCTCCTATGCCAGTTACGGATTTTCACCGTGCCACCACCCTGGGTCCACGCCACCATCTATTACTTTTAAGTAAAGTTGTGACAAGCGGAGTGCAGCTAGCCACCGAGCCTGAAGCGTGGCGAGCGGACGATGATGCTTACGCAAGTCCCATAGCGTAAGCGGTGGCCGCAGAGATGAGGAAGTACCTTTTTAGTTTTTGAGGGCGATTTTATTTTGTCTGGCTCCTACACTTTTGTCCTGGCTCCTAGATTTTAGAAAAATTTGTCAAGCCCTGTTGTAGCGTGCTGGACGCTTCCTGGATCTGACTTCGAGACTTCCTGCTGCTGCTGCAGTGTGATAGAGAGATAGAGAGAGAGATAGAGAGAGATAGAGAGATAGTGACAGAGAGAGCTATATTTTGTGTCTGCTACCCCCCCTTTTTGGGGGTGCAGGGTTTTTTTATATATAAATAACTGTCAGTGCTGCTGCTGCAGTGTCATAGAGTGATAGATAGTGATAGATAGTGATAGATAGTGAGAGATAGAGAGATTTGTGTCTGCTACCCCCCCTTTTTGGGGGTGCAGGTTTTTTTTTATATATATAACTGTCAGTGCTGCTGCTGCAGTGTCATAGAGTGATAGATAGTGAGAGATAGAGAGATAGAGAGAGATAGTGACAGAGAGTGATAGAGAGTGTATATTTTGTGTCTGCTACCCCCCCTTTTTGGGGGTGCAGGTTTTTTTTTATACATATAACTGTCAGTGCTGCTGCTGCAGTGTCCTAGAGTGATAGATAGTGATAGATAGAGAGAGATAGTGACAGAGAGTGATAGAGAGTGTATATTTTGTGTCTGCTACCCCCGCCTTTTGTGCTGATCACTATATCTGAGGTGATCAGCAACTTTTTGGGGGCGCAGAGGTTTTTTTTTTTTTATATATACCTGTCAGTTGCTGCCAGTTGCACTGTCAGTTGCACCAAAGGTTGTGCACCTGCTGCCCCTCACTGGTAATCAGTGTCGCATCACTGATCACCTTTTTTTTTTTTTGTGGGTGCTGTGTGGTCTTTTTTTAATTTTTTTTTTTACACACACTGTGATTTTGTGGGTGTCCTGTGGCCACTGTGCGCTGATCAGTGACGTACATCACTGATCAGCTTTTTCGGCACAGGGTTGATCTATTTTTTTTTTTTTTTGATCAAATTCCTGTTGCCTTTGAGCGCTGTTCAGTGACGGACGTTACTGACCAACATCTGTGCTCAATTTTTGGCGCAGGACCTTTTTTTTTGTTTTTTTAACCCCTTCAATTTTTTTTTTTTTAACCCCTTCAATTTTTATTTTTTTTAACCCCTTCAATTTTTTTTTTTTGTATAAAGTATTTTTTTTTTCTGCACTACATACACACTACACACTACATACCCCCCGGGTTGAAATAAAGTTTGTACCCCCCCCTACACTATACACGTGTTGAAACATTTCACTACCAGTAACACAAAAATAAAAATGGCATCCCAAATGTCATCCCAGTCATCCAGAAGAATGTATTCAGTGGAGGAGGCATATGCCATGATTGCCTCTGACTCTGACACAGCCAGTGAGGCAAGCGGGGAATTTGAAGGATTCGTCTTAAGCTCCTCTTCCTCCTCTGGTGATGAGGGACCCCCTCAAAGACGCCCCCGTAGAGCAGCTGAGACCCCCCCCCCCAATAATTGATCTCGTATGGACCCCACCACCAGACAATTTTGAGCCCCAGGTTCCTGAGTTTTTGGCCATGCCAGGAATCCAATTTGATTCCACAGGTCTCAGAGAAATTGACTTTTTCAAATTATTTTTCTCTGATGATTTTATAAATTTAATGGTGGACCAAACTAATTTATATGCCCAGCAGTTTATTGCTCAAAACCCCACATCATCATTTGCTAGGTGGACCCCTGTAGATGCAGTAGAGATGATGACGTTTTGGGGTCTGGTGTTTCATATGGGCATAGTAAAAAAGCCACAAATTAGGCAATATTGGAGTACAGATGTTCTGTACAGCACCCCATTTTACCGTATGGCCATGACTCGGACTCGTTTTGAGACAATCCATAAATTTATACATTACACCGATAATGCACAGTGCCCACCCAGAGATGATCCCACCTTTGACAGGCTATTCAAAGTCAGGCCGGTCATTGATCATTTCAGTGCCAAATTTGCAGAGCTATACATCCCTGATAAATGTATTAGTATCGACGAGTCCCTTATACATTTTAAAGGAAGGGTTAAATTCCGCCAGTACCTTCCCAGTAAGAGGGCAAGGTATGGCATAAAAATGTATAAGCTGTGTGAAAGCACCACAGGGTACACCCACAAGTTTAGGGTATATGAAGGGAAGGATTCAAGAATTGAACCGCCAGAATGCCCCCCCTCCCTCATAGGTGTTAGTGGAAAAATTGTCTGGGATTTAATGCACCCCTTCCTGGATAAGGGTTATCACCTCTATGTGGATAACTTTTACACTAGCATCCCCCTGTTTAAGGCCCTTGGTTCAAGAGGTACAGCAGCTTGCGGTACTGTGCGCAAGAACCAAAGAGGCCTCCCCAAAACGCACATTGCCCAAGTACTAAGAAGGGGTGAAAGCAGGGGAATATGCACCGAAAATATGTTGTTGGTCAAATATAAGGACAAGAGGGATGTCCTTATACTGACAACAATTCATGGAGACAGTACCACCTCCATCCCTGTACGAGGTACCAGTACCCACACCTCAAAACCAAATTGTATCCTAGATTACAATAAGTACATGGGCGGAGTGGATCTTTCAGATCAGGTACTGAAGCCGTACAGTGCCCTGCGGAAAACAAATATCTGGTACAAGAAGCTGGCCGTGTATATCATCCAGATGGCACTGTATAACGCTTACGTGCTATTCCGTTCTACCGGCCAGAGGGGGACATTTATGCACTTTCAAGAGGAAGTCATAAAGGGCCTAATATTTGGGAACCAGCAGGCAGAGGGCCCCAGTACTTCTAGTACTGGCCCCCGTATTGTACCAGGGCAGCATTTTCCCAACGAAATCCCCTCCACTGCAAGAAAGGGCAGGACACAAAAAAGGTGCAAAGTTTGCTATAAAAAGGGAATAAGAAAGGAAACTATTTTCCACTGTGAAACTTGCCCCGACAAACCCGGCCTATGTATAAAGGAGTGTTTCAAAATATACCACACATCTATGGATTATTAGGTTCATCATTTCACCGTGCTTCGGGGGTCTTGCTAATGCCACATAGCACCCACCATTCATTCCACCAGAATCTGAGCTGCAAAATCCAAAAATCACTCCTTCCCTTCTGAGTCCTGCCATGCACCCAACTGGTATTTTTTGGTCACATGTGAGGCATTGCCATACTCTGGAGAAATGGGGGCACAGATTTTGGGGTGCTTTGTCTCCTTCATTCCTTGTGAAAATGACAAATTTTGAGCCAGAACTGCATTTTTGTGTAAAAAAATGTAATTTTTCATTTTCACTGCCCAGTTGTATCAAAATTGGTGAAACCCCTGGGGGTTTGAAATGTACACTATACCCCTAGATGAATTCCCTGAGGGGTGTAGTTTGCAAAATGGGGTCACTTGTGGGGGGGTTCCACTGTATTGGTAATGCAACATAGCACCCACCATTCATTCCACCAAAATCTGTGCTCCAAAATCCAAAAATCACTCCTTCCCTTCTGAGTCCTGCCATGCACCCAACTGGTATTTTTTGGTCACATGTGAGGCATTGCCGTACTCTGGAGAAATGGGGGCACAGATTTTGGGGTGCTTTGTCTCCTTCATTGCTTGTGAAAATGAAAAATTTTGAGCCAGAACTGCATTTTTGTGTTAAAAAATGTAATTTTTCATTTTCACAGCCCAGTTGTACCAAAATTGGTGAAACCCCTGGGGGTTTGAAATGTACACTATACCCCTAGATGAATTCCCTGAGGGGTGTAGTTTGCAAAATGGGGTCACTTGTGGGGGGGTTCCACTGTATTGGTGCTTTGGGAGTCTTGCTAATGCAACATAGCACCCACCATTCATTCCACCAAAATCTGTGCTGCAAAATCCAAAAATCACTCCTTCCCTTCTGAGTCCTGCCATGCGCCCAACTGGTATTTTTTGGTCACATGTGAGGCATTGCCGTACTCGGGAGAAATTGGGGCACAGACTTTGGGGTGCTTTGTCTCCTTCATTCCTTGTGAAAATGAAAAATTTTGAGCCAGAAGTGCATGTTTGTGTAAAAAAATGTAATTTTTCATTTTCACAGCCCAGTTGTACCACAATTGGTGAAACCCCTGGGGGTTTGAAATGTACACTATACCCCTAGATGAATTCCCTGAGGGGTGTACTTTGCAAAATGGGGTGACTTGTGGGGGGGTTCCACTGTATTGGTGCTTTGGGAGTCTTGCTAATGCAACATAGCACCCACCATTCATTCCACCAAAATCTGTGCTGCAAAATCCAAAAATCACTCCTTCCCTTCTGAGTCCTGCCATGCGCCCAACTGGTATTTTTTGGTCACATGTGAGGCATTGCCGTACTCGGGAGAAATTGGGGCACAGACTTTGGGGTGCTTTGTCTCCTTCATTCCTTGTGAAAATGAAAAATTTTGAGCCAGAAGTGCATGTTTGTGTAAAAAAATGTAATTTTTCATTTTCACAGCCCAGTTGTACCACAATTGGTGAAACCCCTGGGGGTTTGAAATGTACACTATACCCCTAGATGAATTCCCTGAGGGGTGTACTTTGCAAAATGGGGTGACTTGTGGGGGGGTTCCACTGTATTGGTGCTTTGGGAGTCTTGCTAATGCAACATAGCACCCACCATTCATTCCACCAAAATCTGTGCTGCAAAATCCAAAAATCACTCCTTCCCTTCTGAGTCCTGCCATGCGCCCAACTGGTATTTTTTGGTCACATGTGAGGCATTGCCGTACTCGGGAGAAATTGGGGCACAGACTTTGGGGTGCTTTGTCTCCTTCATTCCTTGTGAAAATGAAAAATCTTGAGCCAGAAGTGCATGTTTGTGTAAAAAAATGTAATTTTTCATTTTCACAGACCAGTTGTACCAAAATTGGTGAAACCCCTGGGGGTTTGAAATGTACACTATACCCCTAGATGAATTCCCTGAGGGGTGTAGATTGCAAAATGGGGTGACTTGCGGGGGAGGTTCCTAACTTTTAGCACTTATGGTGCCTAGAAACCTACATGGTGCCTAAAAAAAAATCTCATAAAAAGGAGGCTCCAAAATCAAGTAGGTGCTCCTTCTATTATGAAGCCTGTGGTTTGGTCAACGTGCACACTAGGGCCACATATAGGATATTTTTGAAAACAAAAGAATTGGGGGAATCAATTTTTAGTCACATTTCTCTAGTAAAATCTACTGTATTCGTTAGAAAAATTTATTAAAATTGAAACTCTGCAAAAAAAAAGAAATTTTGAAATTTCACCTACACTTTGTTTTAATTCCTGTGAAACACCTAAAGGGTTAACAAACTTCCAAAATGCTGTTTTGAATACTGTGAGGGGTGCAGTTTTTGAAATGGCATCATTTATGGGGGTGTCTCACATACAAGTCCCTCAAAGTCACATCAGAACTGAACTGGTCCCTAAAAAAATCAGTGTTTGAAATTTTCTTGAAAATTTGAGAATTTGCTATTCATATTGTAAGCCTCCTAGTGTCCAAAAAAATTAAAAGGAAGTTGAAATAATGATGGAAACATAAAGTAGACATATGGTCTATGTTAGTTATTAACTATTTTGAGTGGTATGATTATTTGTCTCACAAGCAGAAAATTTAACATTTTGCAAATTGCTAAATTTTCCATTTTTTCACGATATTTTGGTATTTTTCACAAAAAAACACAGACTGTATCGACCCAAATTTACCACTAACTTGAAGTACAATGTGTCACGAGAAAACAATCTCAAAATCACTGGGATAAGTAAAAGCAAAAAAAAGTTATCACCACTTAAGTGAGACATGTCAGATTTGAAAAAAAGGGCTCTGTCATGAAGGCACAAACTGGCTCTGTCATGAAGGGGTTAAAATGTGCCTGAATAATCTGTGCACCTGCCGGGTGACCTGGAAAACGTGCACTGTTGGAGGTACTTGAGGACCAGGGTTGGGAACCACTGTACTAGTGTGTAGCAGCTAGTGTTCCTTGCGATTCAAGAGCATCGGATTAAGGGCCTTATTCTGGTTCACTCTTTCTGACAAAATGCTTCTTAGATGGACAAAACGGGATGCGGTTAATTTCCCGGCGGTCGGGATCCCGGCGGTCGGAATCCCGACACTGGAATCCCGACCGCCGAAATCCCGAAACTTTCTCCCTCCGTGGGTGTCCACGACACCCATAGAGGGAGAATAAAATAGCGTACCGAGCGTAGCGAGGCACCGGGCCTGCTGCGTGGCGAGCGCAGCGAGCCCGCAAGGGGGGGCGATCCATGTCCCCCCCTTGTCGGGATTTCGGCGGTCGGGATTCCGACCGCCGGGATCCCGACCGCCGGGAAATCATATCGGATCCGGACAAAACCATGTGCACTGCAGGGGGGCAGATGTAAAATATGCAGAGAGAATTAGAGTTTGGTGAGTTATTTTGTTTCTGTGCAGGGTAAATACTGGCTGCTTTATTTTTACACTGCAATATAGATCTCACTTTGAAGTAAAACCCCACCCAAATCTAATTCTCTCTGCACAAGTAACATCTGCCCTACCTGCAGTGCACATGGTTTTGTCCATCTAAGAAGGATTTTGTCAGAAAGAGTGAACTAAAATAAGGCCCTAAAACACAGAAAACAGGTGATTTGCATGACATGAAATGATTTACCTCAACATCATCATGGTGAGCGGGCAGCCCCTGGGATTCCGATGGGGTGATATAAACATTACACCCAACTAGTGTCCCAAAGTAACACTCCAGCTTCTCCATAATGTGCCATAGCTTGTCCTGTGGAGATACAGCAGTATGGGGGAAATTTAATAGGATGAGCGATTCAGAAAGTGAGAGATTTGGTAAGAAATCTCCAGTTTTTTTTAAAGTGGCAATCATTTACACTGCAAAACCAGTTTGATTTTGCAGTGTAAATGATTGCCGTTTAAAAAAAAAAAAAAACCTGGAGATTTCTTACCAAATCTCTCACTTTAACCCCTGTCATTATATATTACATTAGGGATACAGTATAATGGCTCATTTGGGCTAAAAAAAAGTTGCTTGCAATGGAATGAAAATAAAATAAATAAATAAGCACCCACAGCCCTAACACCAGGCACCTCGCACATTTATTTACATGGGCAGGCGGTGCAATCGGAAGTGGGGAAGAGGGCAACAGTGCCTGGACGCCAGCAGTGCGGACAGGTGCGGGGGGTGTGGCATATGCAGCGTGACCTCTGACCACGCAACGCTGCGCAGAGCTGCAACGCCATGATTGGTAACAGCCGGGCAGTGTCTAAGAGACATGTCCCGGCATTAGACTGTGCATGCACAATCTAATCCCGAAATCCCAGGATTGGAAACTCCATTCCTGGGAATTGTGGGGCCAAATCCCAGGATCAGTCGATCCTGATCCCGGGATTGGCAACCCTAGCTGCAAGGTAATCTCACAGCTGAAAAGTGCATTCAAACAAGCTCTAAAGTAACCTTGGAACTATTAATAACTATAAAGCAGGTGCTCCCGACCATGGTCACCAAGGCAGACTAACAGTACAGGTTTTAGTGACATCCATACTTGAGCACAGATGGCTAAATCAAAATAACTGAGGTACTCATTAACTCACCTGTGCTTAAGTATAGCTATTCTTAAAACCTGGGCCATTATTTTGCCTTGAGTTCAGTGGCTGGAAATAAGACAGTTTCACACGATCTTTTATCTTATAGGTGACCAAACAATTATCGTCAGGTCAGGATATTTAGCAGGTAGACTTTTGCTGATCCGCTCGAAATAACAGATACTTCAGAGCCCGGCGATCGGAATCGTGGAATCACTGGGTAGATGTACGGCCAACATAAGTCTTACAATCCTTAGGAGGGAACATTATCTTACATTGAATCTTTGAGGTTGATGAAACTGTATTGTCGCTTTGGAACGCCGGAAATCTTTCAGAATCTCCAGGTAAGTGGCTTTTCCACGTCTTTGTAGGACCACTTTCTTTCCGTCTTTGCACTTGCACATGTTCACGTCACGTCCATAGTACACGCCTGTTTTACTGGCATGTCTTAAGTCCTTCATGGTGAAGAGAGACTGGTAATAACTGCGCACATCAGGGCTCTTCTGACGGATTAACAAAGGCTTTTTCTCCCAATAAGTGCTGAAAAATTCCTCACTTGTCACAGGGGCAATTAAGCTTTCAAAAAGGTTCCGTGGCGTGGCGAAGTCCAGAGGTGGCACATTGGGTTGGTTATGCATTTTTTTGGATGCAAGGGTTTCATCCTCATCATCTGCCTGCCTCTCTCTCCGTGGCATGTTCTGCAGGGAATCAAATGGCATCAATAATGTCATATTACAAAAAGCAGCTGTAATGTGTAGAACCGAAATTAGCTAGGGACATTACTCACAGGGATGGATGCAAACAATCAGATAAAAAAAATATGACATGAAGAAGATGACAGGTTGCTACGGGCAACTTTACCACTTCTCTACCGCTAGATACATCAACCCCATTATTTCATACGTCAACACTTAGCATCCCTTTAATCTACACACTAAAAAATGCCATTTCTCAGAAATAAAGTAGAAAGGCTTTTAGACGGACTTGCTTCATGATCGTTGCTGTTTATTAATAATAATCAATAAAATTACTCAAAAAGAAAGGATAAAAGCAACTAATGTTTATGCATTCATTATACCCCTTTCACACTGCACACATAACCCGGGTCCGACCTGCGTTGTCAGCAGGTCGACCCAGGTCTCTGTGATGTGTGAAAGCGGCATTTGAAAAAACAGGGATTTTGTACTTACCGTAAATCCTTTTCTCCGAGTCCACAGGTGTCACTGGAGTTACACTGGGGAATAGAAGGCGACCACAGGGAGCATGGGCACTTTAAAATAATTAATCAGTGTGACCAACTCCTCCCCTTCTACTTCCCCTCCCAGGCAGTCATAAAGATCGTGCCCGAAAGGGAGCAGAAAGATATAACACACATCCGAGAGAAGGTTCATCACAACATAACATCATTCAATACGTATAGTAGAAAAAGAATATATATATATATATATATATATGAAAAAACAAACACACACAGAGTCAAACCAGACGAGACAGGTGTGTAATAACCATGTTTAAATAACCCTGACAAGGGAAAACTCCAGAGGTTACCCAATAGGAACCTAACACTGAACGTAACAGGTGGAGAACAGCGCTGAGGTGGGCGTCCAGTGACACCTGTGGACTCGGAGAAAAGGATTTACGGTAAGTACAAAATCCCTGTTTCTCCTTCATCCACTAGGTGTCACTGGAGTTACACTGGGGACGTCCCAGAGCTTTCAACCCGGGTGGGTGAGCGCTGAGATCCCCTTAAAACAGAGCGGCCAAACTGAGAAGCTGGTGCCGCAAAGGTATCAAACCTATAAAAGCGCACAAAGGTGTGCCGACCTGACCATGTCGCAGCACGACAGAGCTGTTGCAAGGAGACCCCACGGGCAGCCGCCCATGAAGGACCCACCGATCTGGTGGAGTGCGCACCTATGTTAGTAGGAGGCGTCTGAGCCTCAGCAAGGTATGCCTGACGAATTGTCAGACGGATCCATCTGGCCAGCGTTTGCTTTGAAGCTGGCCATCCACGACGCACTGGGTCGTAGGTAACAAACAAGACATCCGTCTTGCGAAGAGAGGCCGTGCGAGAGACATAAATCCGCAGGGCCCTCACCACATCCAAAGACCTATCCTCAGGTGAAGCCTCTGTGAATGCTGGAACCACTATGGGTTGGTTCACGTGGAACGCTGAGACCACCTTTGGAAGGAAAGAGAGACTGGTACGGAGCTCTGCTCTGTCCGGGTGAAACTGGAGGAACGGTGAGCGACAAGAAAGCGCCCCCAGTTCCGAAACGCGCCTGGCCGAGGCCAGAGCCAAAAGAAGAACCACCTTCCAAGTGAGATATCGAAGATCCACCTCCTCTAACGGCTCAAAAATCGATGACCTCAAATACCTGAGGACCAACTCTAGGTCCCAGGGAGCCGTAGGCGGACGAATAGGGGGCTGAAGCCTCAGCACCCCCTGGAAAAACGTGTGGACTTCCGGAATGAGAGCTATACGTTTCTGGAAAAAAACTGAAAGCGCTGAAACCTGCACCTTAAGTGTATTCAGTCTAAGTCCAGAGTTTAACCCCTCCTGTAAAAACAGGAGCAACCGAGCCTTCTTGAACAGAGTAGAGGACACTCTGCGTCTTTCGCACCACGCCACATAGGATCTCCAAATACGATGATAGTGTCTGGAGGTGACTTCCTTCCTGGCCCTCATCGTTGTAGGTATCACCGCCCTAGGGATACCTGCATGTCTCAAGATGGACCTCTCAGCAGCCACGCCGTCAAATGTAGACGTCCTAAATCTGGGTAGATGAAGGGACCCTGACTGAGGAGGTCCTCTTGAAGAGGTAGCGGACACGGCTCGTCGATTAGAAGATCCGTCAGGTTGGTGTACCACGAGCGCCGGGGCCAATCCGGCGCTATCAGAAGCGCTGTTACCCCCTCCCTGCGAATGCGCTGTAATACCCGAGGTATCAGCGGAAAGGGAGGAAAGAGGTAAATGAACTGGAACGGCCAAGGGGCGACCAGAGCGTCCACCCCTGCGGCCTGAGGATCTCGAGTCCGCGCGAAGTATGTTGGGAGCTGGAAGTTGTGGCGGGACGCCATCAGATCCGCCTGCGGACACCCCCAACGATGTACTAGGGACTGAAATACCTGAGGGTTGAGGCACCACTCCCCCTGGTGGGCATGTTGCCGACTTAGAAAGTCGGCCTCCCAATTGTCCACTCCGGGGATGAACACCGCTGACAAGGCCTGAGCATGATTCTGAGCCCAGAGGATGATCCTGCTTACTTCCTTCATCGCCGCCTTGCTCCGAGTGCCGCCCTGTTTGTTTATGTAGGCGACGGCTGTGGCGTTGTCGGACTGAACTCTGATTGCTCTGCTCCGCAGCAGGTGTCCCGCCTGCAGAAGAGCATAGTAGACTGCTCTGAGTTCCAGCACATTGATGGAGAGTAAGCTCTCCTGCCTCGTCCATAAACCCTGGAACTGGTGTTCCAGCGTTACCGCCCCCCAGCCTCGAAGGCTGGCGTCTGTGGTGAGGAGAGTCCACTCCCATATGCCGAACCTCCTGCCCCTTTGCAGGTTTTCGGAGTTGAGCCACCACAGCAGAGACAGACGGGCTCGAGGAGACAGGGTCACCCGCTGCTGAAGATGCAAGTGGGACCCTGACCACTGGTGAAGGAGAGACAACTGGAATTGGCGCGAGTGGAAGCGGCCATATTGTACCGCCTCGAAGGAGGACACCATCTTCCCCAAGAGTCTGGTGCAAAGGTGCACCGTTACCTGTGGCCGTCGCAAGACCGACCTGACCAGGACCTGCAGGGACTGAACTTTGTCGGGCGGTAGAAAAACCTTCATCTGCTGGGTGTCCAGAATCATCCCCAAAAAGAGAAGACGTTGGGACGGCTGTAGCTGAGACTTTGCAAAGTTCAGAATCCACCCATGACTGATGAGAGTCTCCTGGGTGAGTCGTATGTTGGACAACAGGGCCTCCCTCGAACGATTCTTCAGAAGAAGGTCGTCCAAGTAGGGGATGATGGTAATCCCCTGTGCCCTGAGGACCTCCATCATCACCGCCATCACCTTGGTGAAGACCCTGGGGGCCGATGAGAGACCGAACGGCAGGGCCTGGAACTGCCAGTGTTGTTCCTGTATAGCGAACCGGAGGAAGGCCTGGTGAGGAGGCCAGATGGGGATGTGCAGGTATGCGTCCCTGATATCCAAGGATACCAGGAACTCTCCCTGTTCCAGTCCCTGAATCACCGACTGCAGGGACTCCATCTTGAATTTGACCGCTTGTAGAAACGGATTCAAATCCTTTAGATTTAGTATAGGCCTTACCGAGCCATCCGGCTTCGGCACAAGGAACAGACTGGAGTAGTATCCCTGAGTACGCTGATCCTCGGGTACTGGTATCACAACTCCCGTTGTCCGCAGCTTGTTGATTGCTGACAACAGAAGTTGCGCCTTGTCTCCTGAGACTGGGAGACCGGTCTTGAAAAACCTGTTTGGAGGGACTAACCTGAAATGGATTTTGTAACCCTGGGTCACGAGATCCCTTACCCACGAGTCCTGACAAGACTGCAGCCAGATGTGACAGAAGGACAGCAGTCGGGCCCCGACTCTGGGATCCCCCAGATGGGACCGTGGACAGTCATGCGGCTGGCTTTGAGGACTTGGGCTCCTGGACAGCTGCCGAGGCGCCTCTGCCTCGTCCTCTGGAGCCTCTAGATGGAGCTCCGCCTCTGGAACGACCTCTGAATCTGGTCGTAGGCCGAAAGGACCGAAAGGAGGGCCTTTGAGGGGTCCTGCGTGTAGCTGGAGGAGCCGCTGAGGGAAGGAAGTGGGACTTACCCCCCGTTGCTTGGGAGATCCACTTGTCGAGCTCTGGCCCGAAAAGAACCTCCCCATTGAACGCCAGGGCCTCCACAGCACGCTTGGACTCTGCGTCAGCCTGCCATTGGCGTAGCCAGAGAGCTCTGCGAGCTGATATAGATAAGGCCGAAACCTTGGCTGCAACCATGCAGACGTCAGAAGAGGCGTCTATTAGATAATTGGATGCCTCCTGGATCTGTTCAGCCAGCTGAACAATAGAAGCAGGGTCAGAGCCCTCACGGACCTCTGTTAGGATCTGAGAGGCCCATACCCCCATGGCTTTATTTACCCAGCACCCGACCTGGGCCGGACGCTGAATAATTCCAGCTGCTGAAAAAATGTTCTTAAGGGTTACCTCCAACTTACGGTCAGAAGTATCCTTAAGCGTGGTTGCACCCGGAACCGGGAGAACCGTCTTTTTGGACAGTCGTGAGACTGAAGAGTCCACTACTGGAGGAATCTCGACCCTCTTTCTACCCTCTGGTGGAAGAGGATAAGCAGCCAGAAACCTCTGAGGTACCTGGAATTTTTTATCAGGATGATTCCAAGCCTGCAATATATGTTCATCCAACTCCTCCGCTGGGGGGAAGGTGGGTGACTGCCTTTGTCTCTTTCCAAAGAAAGAAGGACGAGCAGGAATATCTGTGTCATCTGACACCTTGCAGGCAACCTTTACCATATGTATAAGGTCCTCCAGACCTGGAGTGGCTGGGGCCGGCTCTTGCGTAACTAACGCCTGAGCCTCAGGTTCCACATCATCCTCATCATCATCATAATTATCTGGAAGGGCAAATTCGCCCTCCTCCAGATCAGGCATATCGTCATACTCCCCAGAATCCCCAGAGGGCTGTAATACCCTTTTCCTGAGTAAGGTAGGGGGATTTTGCCTAGAAGATGAAGCAATGGCGCCCTCTGCTGGTGTCAAGGCCTTTGTTAAGCTCTGCACAGCAGAAGTCAAGGAAGCCTGTTGAGTTCTGGAAGTTTCTCTGTCCTTTTGAGCTGCAGAGAGCTCGCAAGCTAAGTGAGACATCACATCAGCTAATTGTGATGCCCAAACAGGGGTATGAACGGGGGACTCTGGAGCTGGGGGTAAAGCAGCGCATTTATCACATACAGAGTCTCCCTCCTTAGAAGGTGTAAATTTAACAGCACACTTCTTGCAAGTAACCCTCTTGGAGCTACCCCCTGCCATGGTTCAACAGAACACCCAGCAATCACCACACACTACCAGACTGATCACAGATAGTAGGTATAGGATAGGCAGCAATATATATGCTGGAAGGGAGAGACAGTGAAAGTAAAAGAGCTGTCACAGAGCTTTGTACAGCGCTATGGCATATACCTAGGAGCGCTATAGCTCTAAGTTTGAGACACAGCCCTAACTGTCTCCACCTAGCTCTAATCCCCACTGTAACTCACAGACCGGATAGAGCGTTCAGCAGGACGGTCACCAGGGGACAGGAATCGCCCAGCTGCAGTCAGGATAGATCTGCAGCGCAACTGTGGAGCCTCCAGCAGCGTGTTCAAACGGCGCCAAATGTCCAAGATGGCCGCCGCGACTTGCAGGAACGCTGGGGTATGCCAAGGCCTGCTGGGAAGTACCGCGCGGTAACTCCGCCCCCCGCCTGGCAGCTCCGTCACCCATAATGGCGCCAGGTTTAAAAAAAACCTCTGCTGCACCGCCGTTTGTGTCCCTGACCTTCCTCTAATAGGAAGGCAGGGTAATACTCACAGTGCTGCGGCCATGCCGTCGGCGGTGGGGCTGGGGGAGGATCGGGTGCACGCTGCGTGAGAGCGGCGCCCGTTACAGCTCCAGAGACGGTGGTCTCTGTCAGCCAGGGAGCCGGGCGCAAACCCTGAAGCAGCAGCCGGCTCCCTCCGGCAGGCTCCCACGTCGCAGGCAGATAGTAGCAGCAACTATCTGCCTGTCCTCAAAGGCAAAACTTGCTGCTTTATGCCCTAATTATCAAAAAGCCCAGGAGATGAGCCAAATGTGACCTGCTCCCTTTTGGGCACGATCTAAGACTGCCTGGGAGGGGAAGTAGAAGGGGAGGAGTTGGTCACACTGATTAATTATTTTAAAGTGCCCATGCTCCCTGTGGTCGCCTTCTATTCCCCAGTGTAACTCCAGTGACACCTAGTGGATGAAGGAGAAAATCAGGTTGAGCAACCCGTTGCTGGGCAGCGTAATTGGGTGACCTGGGTCCCGTTTACACTATAGGAAGGAGTCAGCTCCAAGTGCTGCCTCCTCCCCCGCCGCTCCACCCATGTGACATCAGCAACCCAACTTATTGCTGGGATGCTGAGAGGAGCTTCACCTTCGCAAATGCTGGGTCACTCCCACATCAAACCCGTAACCAAATGCTTGGTGCGACCCAGCATTACTCATGGTTGTCTACCTAAGGTGGTTCTCAACCTCAGTCCTCAAGGACCCCTAACAGTTCACGTTTTCCAAGTCTCCACACAGAATCACAGGTGAAATAATTAGCTCCACCTCTCATCTTTTAAAATGTGTCAGTGAGTAATGAGTTCACCTGTGCACCTGCCGGGTGACCTGGGAAATGTGCACTGTTGGGGGTACGTGAGGACCAAGGTCGAGAACCACTGGCCTACCTGACCCTCTCTATAAGGGATAAAATGCTCTGTTCCTGGACTTCCCTGGTAATGTATGATTGCCATCACCTGTGGTGAAATACCTTTATCAATTACCTAGCTCCCCACAGGTGATGGCAATCATACATTACCAGGGAAGACCAGGTACAGAGCATTTTCTCCCTGAAGGAGAGGGTCAGGTAGGCAACCATGGTATTACTCTGATTGATAGAAGCAGATGATTTGCAGCACACCATTGCTTTGTCCCATATTGCTGAATAAATCCCTACTTCACTTTAATACATCAGGTGTGTCCACTCCTTATTATAGGAACCATTCAGAAATTAGAATAAATGCAAATCAGAACCAAGGAAGTGCGTGACCCGGATACAGAATACACGCTACTGTACCTGTATGTTAATAAGTGATGTTATCTCAGGAATCCGCAGATCACTCACTGTACATGTTGGGGTAAATGTATTAAGCCTGGTGAAGTGATAAAGTGGAAGGTGACTGATAATGCATCAGCCAATCAGCTGTGAAAAAATGACAGTAGGGATTTGATTGGTTGGTGCTTTATCACTACACCTGGCTTAATACGTCTGCCCCATTGTTCCCTACACTGGATTCAACACTGCAACTGTGGATAGCCTAATCTAAAATAAAAATAAATCTGCTTATTTATTTATTAACAGTTTCTTATATAGCAGTACGGATGGTGTAATGGTTAGCATTACTGCCTCACAGCACTGAGGTCATGGGTTCAATACCCACCATGGTCCTAACTATGCAGAGTTTGTATATTCTCCCCCTCCTTGCGTGGGTTTCCTCCGGGTACTCCGGCTTCCTCCCACAATCCAAAAATATAATGGTAGGCTAATTGGCTCCAAAAAAATTAACCCTATAATGTCTGTGTACATATGGTAGGGAACATAGATTGGAAGCTCCACTGGGGCAGGGACTAATGTGAATGTTCAAATATTCTCTGTAAAGCGCTGCGGAATCTGTGTGTGCTATATAAGAAACTGTTAATAATAATATAGCGCATTCATATACCGCAGCGTTTTACAGAGTATAGTTGAAAATTCACATCAGTCCCTGCCCCAGTGGAGCTTACAATCTATATTCCCTACCACATGTACACACACAGACATTCTAGGGTTAATCTGTTGGGAGCCAATTAACCTACCAGTATATTTTTGGATTGTGGGAGGAGACAGGAGTACCCGGAGGAAACCCACTCAAGTACGGGGAGAATATAAAAAAAACTCAGCACAGTGCTTGCCCTCAAAACATTGTATTATGCACATACTTCTGCTACTGAGGAGCCTTGTAATAGATTATACATTTCTCTGTAAAAATATAAAAAAAAATACAAGTACAGAAGACAATGCAAACTTGTGTGACAGGTGTATACCTGAGACACATTATAGGAGATAGCAGTGCTAAGCTGTAAAACGTGCTAGCTAGTGGCTGCATGCCCTCACCTGGACTGGCACCGGCTGTAATATACCCGTCCCTTTAACCTCAGATTGATCCAAGCACAGCACAGCACACACGTGTGAGCTTGTACTCAGCAGTAGACCAGCAGCATGCTTCCTAGTTCACTTCCTGACTGAGGCTGCAATAGAGGCGCTCTCCCGGAAGCTCCTGCTGCTCTGTAGGGGGACACCTAGTGGCTGCAGTCTCCAAGTGCAGTCTGAGTACATTTTTGTATTATGTTGTATAATATTCATGTGCTGTGCACAGAGACCTGCTGGGAGTTAAATGTCCTCCTCCCTGCTTATCTCACCATAAACCTGTTACAGAAGCCTCCTTTCTCTAGGTAATAATGGCTTCCACGTCACAGCAGCAGCTGCAGTAGCAGGGGGAAATGAATGGGAATTGTATCGGATCTCAGCACGTACTATAAATTTATCAACATTCCAGGTGTAGTTGCAGCAGCTGCCAATAGGTGGCGATGGTGCAGCACTATATATGCTATATATCCGGGGCTACAAGGGGGGGAAGTATTTGTGGGCTGTACCAGGGAGCTACCTGGGGCAACATACCGGAGCCCTACCTGGGACAGAGTATTAAGTGCTGACAGGCGAGGATGTACTGGGGGCACACTGAGTATAGCAAACCAGGGTACTACTGGGGGCAAAGTACTAGGGGTCTACCAGTGATGAAGTAATGGGGGCTACCAGGAGCCATGTACTGGGGGGCTACCAAGCACAGAGTACCAGTGAGAGGGTTACTGTGTTCAAAGTATTATATGGTGACTGCAGATAGCGTATGCAGGGAAACTGGAGGCAACATACGGGGGCTACTACCACAGGTGATGTACTGCAATGTACCACATTTTCAGGTATCTCATATAGGGGGAGATTCTCTAAAGCTTACCACAGCATTGTCAGCCCCTTATCAGCGCCGTTCCACTGGTCGCATATTCTCTATTCTTCCTCTCCTGATGGTTCATCGCCGCACTTCCGCATTTGTGACCTTTTCGTCACGGTGCCGGCTCCCCATTGGACTGCATTGCCGTCCCTCCTATTCCCTATGCTCTAACACCCGCGCCGTTGTAAAGTAGGCTGTTCACCTTCGCAAGCTTGAGGTGGCTAAGTTGTACAGCCTGCTTAACTACAGAGCGGGCATTAGAGCACAGGGAATAGCCATATTAAAATAATCATGAAAAGGGGTTTTTTTTATGCCGGGAGGTGTCAATCATCTATAGCATACCCCCGTGCACAGCGCGCCATCGCCTGCAGGACAGGTGATCCCCACTGGCTTCCGGACAAGCAAAGTGCGCATGTCACGAAAAGTAAACAGCGGGCGCATGCGCACTGGACACAACCCGGGGATCGCGGAGGGGTGAGATACCGCAAACTCAATGCGGTAGCCTAATTGAGAGAGAATATGGAGAAGAGGTGGTCATTAACGGCACGCAAATGTGCCGTTAAAGTAGCGTTAAATAGATACATTCGTCACAAATGTAAGAGAATCTCCCCCATATTTGGCTACATGTGTCAATCATCCTGAGAGTGTGTGTATAACGCTGGACAGGGTCACACATGAAACTCCACCCCCCACCAAGCCTTATACACACACACCACACAGAATACACACACACATGTAGCCTAATATATGAGACTAGGTGTTTCATCGCGTCCTACGGGCGCTCTTCACACCGTCCTAAGGGGCTACGCCCCATTAAAATTATAAATATATTTTAATGTGAATTATGTTTGTTATTTGTGGAGGAATGTGTTTAATTTTGGGTGGGGTGGATGGTGTTGGCGGGAAGGGGTGTGTTGGGTTAGGGATTTTGGTGGTGTGTCTGCGTGTTGACCTGGGAAGTGTGTCAGTGAGTAATGAGCACACCTGTGTGTCTGCATGTTGACCTGGGAAGTGTGTCAGTGAGTAATGAGTACACCTGTGTGTCTGCACGGTGACCTGGGAAGTGACAGTGAGTAATGAGTACACCTGTGTGTCTGTGCGGTGACGTGGGAAGTGTGTCAGTGAGTAATGAGTACATCTGTGTGTCTGCGCGGTGACGTGGAAAGTGTCAGTGAGTAATGAGTACACCTGTGTGTCTGCGCAGTGATGAGGGAAGTGTGTCAGGGAGTAATGAGTACACCTGTGTGTCTGCGCAGTGATAAAGGAAGTGTGCCAGGGAGTAATGAGTACACCTGTGTGTCTGCGCAGTGATGAGGGAAGTGTGTCAGGGAGTAATGAGTACACCTGTGTGTCTGCGCAGTGATGAGGGAAGTGTGTCAGGGAGTAATGAGTACACCTGTGTGTCTGCGCAGTGATGAGGGAAGTGTGTCAGGGAGTAATGAGTACACCTGTGTGTCTGCGCAGTGATAAAGGAAGTGTGTCAGGGAGTAATGAGTACATCTGTGTGTCTGCGCAGTGATGAGGGAAGTGTGTCAGGGAGTAATGAGTACACCTGTGTGTCTGCGCAGTGATAAAGGAAGTGTGTCAGGGAGTAATGAGTACATCTGTGTGTCTGCGCAGTGATGAGGGAAGTGTGTCAGGGAGTAATGAGTACACCTGTGTGTCTGCGCAGTGATGAGGGAAGTGTGTCAGGGAGTAATGAGTACAGTGGTGTATTTTAGATGTGTTTATTTGTTGTCATGGCAACACCACACAGCGGGGAAGGAGGCGCTTCCAGGTTCCAGAGCCGACTGCATGGACGTGCGTGATGACGTCAGGGGGATGAGCCGGACGGAGATTCCCGGAAGGCACCCTAAGATGACGTCAGGTACATGGTAATCCGTGCTGCGGCGACGGGAATAGGGAGACGCTGGACCCCCGCAGGTGAGGTGTATTTTATTGTAATTGTGGGGCGGGATTTTCTGTGAGTATTTTTACACGTGTGATGCACTTTGTATTTGATCCCTGAGGACGGGCCAGGTGGCTCGAAACATGTCGGGTCTTTAAATATGCAATAAAATTGCATTTTTGTCACTGAAAAATCCGTGAGTGCCGCCTATTTCTGCTACTTATACATATATATATATATATATATATATATATATATATACATACACACACACACATATATATATATTTTTTTTTTATTATTTTTTTTTTTGTTTTGTTTCAGAAGCAGGCACACATTTGGCATTTGGTTTTGCACAGAAAGAAAAACATTAATCAGAAGCCATTTATGTGCTTACAGACCGCAGAAGGGTGACATTAATCAGGGACAGTGCGCGCCGAAGGCGCGCGCTAAAAATTTAGGGCATTTTTTTTGGGGGGGGGGAGTGGTGTGGTCACATAGTAGTATCAATTCGCATTATAGAACACACCGTAATGCCCAGTACACATTCCAGCACACACCGTAATGCACACACTGATCAGGCCTTCCTACGGATCAATAGTTTGGGGGTTGACGTTGTAGTACGGAGGGGAAAGATCCTCGGTAACCGGGGAAATCCCGTGGCTCTACGTTAAGGCTGTACTGGCAGGTACTAAGGGAGAATAGGTACCCCACCTCACCCTCAGGTGCCTGACTGTGCTTTTGTCACTTACGCCGGCACTGACCCTACAGGACTTTACTCTATCTCCCTGCCGGGACTGACCCTGAGGGGTTTATGGCCACCAGGGCCTGACTCACAGTTCTGTGGATGATCACTGGGGATGAAGGGGTTAAGGCCCCTCTGCGCCCCTGTCACAAGCCGCCACTCTCTCCGTCCATCTGCTGCCCTGTGGGGGGTGATCCTGGGAATCTCCACGGTCATCTGCCCTTGTTGTGTGGGACGCCGGAGCACACCCTGTCCGGGAGTGCGGCGCCATGTGTACCCGTGTTCAGTCTGCGGGAGGCTGGGACCGGAGCTGTCACTCACCTGGGCCCGGAGCGGTCGGCGCTTCTCCCTGCCCCTGCTGCCGGTCACCTCTGTCTTCCGGCGCAGCTCTCTCCCGCTGCTCTAGGTCTCCTTGTGCCACGCTGCGTGCTCCTCCCGGGGCTCCACGCTGCAGCTTCTCTCCTGTCCTCCGGCTCCTTCCTCCAACACTTCCTGGCTCTCCTCGTGCCAGACCTCCCAGCCAATCCCAGCCCGGCTTCCTCTCTCCTCCCCAGGTGAGTCCCGCCTCTTCTCCTCCGGTGCCCGCAGTGATGGGGGTTTATTTAACCCCCTCACTGCAGTGGGGTCAGTATCATGGGCACAGTTTAGTGGGACCCGCTGCTGGGTGCCACACTAGCGCCCCCGCCTCCAGCGCCCGGTGCGCGTGACCCCCTAGCCCCCCCCCCCCTAGTTACGGCCCTGACATATATATATATGACACAAAAGTCACATTGGTTCCACGGAGGAGAACCATAAGGAAATATTAAGATTGATATTGCATACCGCCAATAGGGAAGCCTTGATTTACCAGGCTCTATATTGAGCTCAGATCTCCATGCTGATGTTCTTGCATAGAAAAACATGTTCATGGTATTTTTATTATTATCCTTGGCTATAGCACCACCATATTATATAGAGCTGTACAGAGCATATTTAATAAGCTGGAGTCTGAATTCCATTTTACAGTCTAAAATCTCCCTTTTGTAAACCATTATTTTGTTTTAAATAATAAACTTAAAAGATAAGAGGCTGCGTTATTTCAAACCAGCGCCAGCTCTGACATCATCACTAAAGGTGCGTACACATGGGGCAATATGATGCTAGCAATATATTGCTCAGTGTCCCGTTTTCATCTGCGACCAGAGATGGTCACAGATGAAAATGTCACAATGCCGGGAGAAGAGGCAGGGGAAGTCGCTGGTCGGAGGAGCATGCTCCTCCGACCAGCGACCATTCAGGGGCTGAAAACGGGAGTGCGCACCTGGCGATTTACCGGTCCATATTCCAGCAACAAGTTCATTTATAGCTGTATATTATGTTTGCCGTCACCAGTATGGATAAATATATTTCCAAAAGAATAATTAATTTGCCCAGTCGCAACCACAGTGGTACCGGGCTGCGGCACCCGCCGCTGAGAGTCTTTAGGTTATATTTCCGTTCACCAGTTAGGAAGTATTGCATATGAATGATGCTGTATGGGCACGGTATGCGCGTCTCTCACCCATGCTGTCGAAGGCGATGTTGCAAAGGGACGGCTAGCGCTTCTCTCACCTGCGCTGCCGCGTGCTCCCACTCTCACTGGAATCCTCTAGGACTCACGGGCTGTGACTGTGCAAAATTGATAAATCCAGCCGGTTTGATTGCATTTTACAATGCGATCCTGGCCGGTAATATTCCGCCCAGACCGCATTGTAAATGCGATCTTGATAAATGTGCCCCAAGTATATAACACATATATAAATATACTTCTAAAAAATATAAATAAATATGCATAAATATAGACATATAGATAAATATACAGATACATATATGTAGCTATATAGATGTGTAAGAAACGCCCTGCTGTATACAAGGCACCCCGGCAATTGCATTTCTGAAAGGAGAGTGCCGGCTACTCGTCTGATATATATATATATATATATATATATATATATAATATATATATATTATATATATATATATATATATATTATATATATATAATATATATATATATATATATATATATATATATATATATATATATATATATATATATATATATATATACAAACCTCCAATGCACAGCACTCCACTTCAATGCAAAAAACTTCTTTAATACGCAACGTTTCAAAGCCTCCGCTTTGTCCTCAGGCGATACAAAACACAATGCAAACAAACACATTTAAATAGCTCACCCGTGCTGGTGTCCCGCCCGGAGTCCCGCTCACTTCCGGGTTGGCGCAATACGATGACGTCACCACGCTGCTCAGACAACTTCGTCGGCAGTGGGGGCGTCATCAGTGACCCGTCACCATGGTAACATGTAAACAATTCTAAAAAGAAAAGAATACACATGATTAGACCAGTGATAATTAATACAATTAAAAACAACAAGACATGTAGTAATCCTGAAATACTCATGATGGAACATATTATGGAAACCTATTTGGATAATATTGATAAACCAGTGTATTCATTAAGACCGTTGGGCGTCAGGGTCCCCAGACGCTGAATCCAACGGGCTTCGCATCTCATCAATGACAGTCCTCGATTGCCACCCCTCAATGACTGAGGGATATGGTCAATCATTCTGTACCTCAGACTCGCCACACTATGTTTCTTAGCTAGAAAATGGCGGGCCACAGGCTGTTCACTAACGCCAGTGGCTAGGGCCTTCCTGATGGCAGAACGGTGAGCAGCCATTCTGTCCTTAAAGGGACCCTCCGTCTTTCCAATATAAGATAGTCCACAAGGACAAATTATTTGGTAGGCGGTGAAGCGAGAATTGCATGTCAAGGTATGGCGAATCTGGTACATTTTACCAGAATGAGGGGGAGCAAAATGGGGGCCAGCCAACATAAAACCACAAGCTACACAAGTACATAGAATACAACCCTTAGCCCTATTATCCCGTTGATACATATTGGATGAAGAGTCCGTTTTGACCAAAATGTCACATAGACTTCTTGCTCGCTTGAAGCAAGGCCAATTTTTCTTAAGGACATTACTAATAACAGGGCTCATGGTATTATAGGTGCTAACCCAGGGAATAAAAGGTGTAGTTTTTTCCTCTTGAGATTTAGGTTTCAATAGGTCTGTCCTATTTAGGGCAAGGGCTCTGGTTTTAGAACGGAGAAGTTCATCTACAGGGTAACCTCGTGGTTTTATGTTGGCTGTCATCTTGCAATGCTGCCAGTCATATTTCGCCATTCGGTCACATGTGGTGTCTTCATGGGGGATACGGTCACTAGGTCTCCAGTAACTAGGTCGACAAGCATTAGGTCGATACCACTAGGTCGACATGACTGAAGGGCGACATGGGTTAGGTCGACACAAGTGTTAGGTCGACATTGGGGAAGGTCGACAGTAAAAAGTTCGACATGGGGTTTTTCACTTTTTTTTCAGCCGACAGGTGCCGACAGGCGGTATTGCATGCCCTGCCATCCAATAGTGCGTGGATTATTGACTGTAATGACTCCGCCTTGGCTTTCCAGCGATTGCTGGGATTTGGAGTCCATCAGTGGTAGCAAAGCAGACAAGGACCAAAAAAATTGGTAATCGAAAAGCACTCGTACCAGCCATAGGCGCGCTCAGCACATTTTATTAGTGGGTGCACCATCAAACGGGTTAATCTAGCACCGCCTATTGGGCATATCTAGCACCGCCTATTGGGTGTGTCCAACACTGCCAATCACACATACCTACCACCATCTATTGGCACACGCCACACCATAATCTCCTGCCTTTTTCAGTTTTAGTCTTCTAATTATTCTTTGTAAAAGTACATGCAAATAATGTCAAAAACATACATGGATGACTCGGGTATGTATATGACAATGGTCTAGTCCAATTAGCAATGCAAACACACATAACTGATTACTGGACACTTCTTTAAATGGAATACAGTTCCAAAAAACCAAACATCTTTGGTAACAGGTATTGCTAGCGGCAGGGATGTGTTCATAAGGGTGGGCACAGCACAGCATTATAGGGGGGGGGGATACCTGTGCACCCCTTACACTCAATGTGCGCACGCCAGTGATTCCAACATCAACAGGTCGCACTTACATATGGCTAACACAGTCCCTGGCAATCCTAACATGGAGTGCCAACCCAAAGATGGAGTCGCTTCCACCTTGCCAATCACAAAACGGCACAACTTGCAGCTTCTGCCGTAGCAGGTTGAAACACAATCATTGTGACTCAGTGTATAGTGTAAAAAGGCGGAGCTCTGCTGCGACGGCTGAGAGAGAGAGAGAGAGTGGAGCTCCTTGGGTGCTGACAACCGTAGCCACGCCCCTGGAAGGCCATTTGTCGGTTGTGCGCGCATATTGATGAAATGAGGTTTAGGAGAGATTTTGTGTCGAATTGAGCAAATGGATGAAAATAGAGGGGTGCAGGCAGAGTTGGTGGATGCTTGAGGAGGGAATAAGGGCAGCGGTGAGCGTAGCTGAATACCTCTAAATGTGTCCCTACGAGAGTACTGACGAAGGCTTTTGCGGAGCCATAAATACAGAGCAAGAACCAACCGTCCGCGGCTGATGCTGTCGCCACCAGTCTGTTCATCACGCTAAATAATCGCCCACTATGCCTTGGCACCACACTCGCCTTTTTCTTTCCTCCGGATCACAAACACACTACTATCATTCCATGCCCCTCCTCACAATCATCATCTCATTTATCTGCCACTATCATGTCACTCTTCTCATGTTCCGCAATGGCCGGGAACATCACAGGGGGATTTTCTACTGACCGCTGAATGACCCGGAGCTAAATCTACAGAGGGAGTTCAGACAACATGGGTCCTTACAACCCACGGCTTGTCAGCTGTTACGGGAACTACAAGTCCCAGGGTACTCTTTCCTCATCTTGCAATGCTGCCAGTCAGATTTTGCCATTCGGGTCACATGTGGTGTCTTCATGGGGGATACGGTCACTAGGTCTCCAGTAACTAGGTCAACATGACTGAAGGTCGACATGGGTTAGGTCGACAGGCCACTAGGTCGACACAAGCGTTAGGTCGACATTGGGGAAGGTCGACAGTCAAAAGTTCGACATGGGGTTTTTCACTTTTTTTTCAGCCGACAGGTGCCGACAGGCGGTATTGCATGCCCTGCCATCCACTAGTGCGTGGATTATTGACTGTAATGACTCCGCCTTGGGTAAAGATTGGCTTTCCAGCGATTGCTGGGATTTGGAGTCCATCAGTGGTAGCAAAGCAGATAAGGACCAAAAAATGGGTGATCGAAAAGCACTCGTACCAGCCATAGGCGCGCTCAGCACATTTTATTAGGGGGTGCACCATCCAACGGGTTTGTCTAGCACCACCTATTGGGCATATCTAGCACCGCCTATTGGGCATATCTAGCACCACCTATTGGGCATATCTAGCACCACCTATTGGGTGTGTCCAACACCACCAATCACACATGCCTACCACCATGTATTGGCACACGCCACACCATAATCTCCTTCCTTTTTCAGTTTTAGTCTTCTAATTATTCTTTGTAACAGTACATGCAAAAAATGTCAAAAACATATATGGATGACTCGGGTATGTATATGACAATGGTCTAGTCCAATTAGCAATGCAAACACACATAACTGATTACTGGACGCTTCTTTAAATGGAATACAGTTCCAAAAAAACAAACATCTTTGGTAACAGGTATTGCTAGCGGCAGGGATGTGTTCATAAGGGTGGGCACGGCACAGCATTAGGGGGGGATGCCTGTGCACCCCTAACACTCAATGTGCGCACGCCTATGATTCCAACATCAAGAGGTCGCACTTACATATGGCTAACACAGTCCCTGCCAATCCCAACATGGAGTGCCAACCCAAAGATGGAGTCGCTTCCACCCTGCCAATCACAAAACGGCACAACTTGCAGCTTCTGCCGTAGCAGGTTGAAACACAATCATTGTGACTCAGTGTATAGTGTGAAAAAAGGCGGAGCTCTGCTGCGACGGCTGAGAGAGAGAGAGAGAGAGTGGAGCTCCTTGGGTGCTGACAACCGTAGCCACGCCCCTGGAAGGCCATTTGTCGGTTGTGCGCGCATATTGATGAAATGAGGTTTAGGAGAGATTTTGTGGCGAATTGAGCAAGGGATTATTCAAAGGGAGGAGAGGCGGTTGATGGTTTCAATGCGAAGTCCACATGTGCCTGCCAAAGACATCGTCACGTTCCTGAGCAGATCCTGCACGGTCATCAGGGACCCCACAAGGGTCCTGCTGAGCAACGGGCTCTGGGACGGAAAGTGGTCGGTGGTGGTCAGGCTCCACAAGGACACTTCGTGCCCAGACGGAGTCAAGCACCTCAAACAGTGCTTCTCCCTGGGGGGAACCGCTGGACTCATCTACTACGCGGATCAACCACGCACCTGTCGAAAGTGCAGTGGGAAAGACCACGTGGGCAGAGAGTGCAAGGTCTCGGCATGCAAGTTCTGTCACGTGGCCGGCCACGAGACAAAGGACTGCCCCACGAAGCTCGTCTGCAACCTGTGCGGCAAAGGAGACCACCTCTACAAGGCATGCCCTGACAGAGCGAGGTCCTACGCCGCAGCAGTGAAGGGACTTACCCCCATGGTGCCTCCCCAGCCTGTACAGAAGCAGCCAAAGCCGGAGCCGCAGAAACAAGGTGGTAAGAAACCCTCCCCTGCCCCTGTCATCCCCACCCCTCCTCCCCTACCTCCCTCTGTGACAGCACCCCCCTCTACTGCTGCTCACCCCCCTTCCTCACCCTCCCGACCTCTTGCCCAACCCACCCCTCTTCCCTCCACCCCCTCTGCCCCTCCCCTCTCCGAGGAGGAGTTTCCACCCCTTGCCTCTGCAGGTCCGACCACGCTGAGACGGAAGAGGAAGGTGTTGGAGAGCCCCGCTGCCGACCCGGAAACTTCCAAAAAGGCAGCAGTTGAGTTGGTGGAACCACCCCAGCCCGCCCCCACCCTCGAGGAATGGTGGAATGTTACGACGAGTTCGGGGTGACTGAACTCGTCTGCGACAGCGACATCGACCAGCTGCTTGGCATTACGGAACCAACCCATGAAGGAGATCCAGCTGCAGAGCCGGACGCTGCGCCCCCTGATGGGAGTGGTAACGTAAACGTATCGTAACCTAACCTGCCCTTTCTCTTAACAGATGGTAGCTTTTAATATTCTTACCATTAATGTGAGGAGCATTAAGGATAAGGCTAGGAGACAGTCTGTTTTTACTTTCCAAGGTATCCTGGGCCATGGTTTTCCATCTGGCCCAGGCTCCTGGAAGTTGAACTGTGCACTGCTGGAAAAGGAGGAGGTATTGGCTGAACTTAAGGATGCCTACATCACATGGAAAAATGACAAATGTTATTTTGACTGCATGTCTGACTGGTGGGAATATGCCAAATCTAACATCCGCAGTTTCTTTCAGGTCAAAGGGCGTATCCAGGCATGCGACCGTAAGTGGAACCTCAGAAATCTGCAGCGTGAGCTCCAGTCCCTGGTGGACCTCCAGCGGTGCGGCTGGGACGTGAAGGACGACCTGGATGAGACCAAAAAGAGCCTGAAAAGGCACTTTGAGGAGGAGTCCAGACGTATCGTCTTCCGTTCCAAGGTGGAGAATCTGGAGAAGGGTGAGAAGTGTTCTTCTTTCTTTTTCAGGAAACTCCACTCTGGCCACACGCCCCTGACCGAGCTGCGAGATGAGAATGGCATTCCCAGACAGGGGAAGGAGGGCGTGATGAAGGTCGTCCGCGACTACTACAGCGACCTCTACTCCCCTAAGACGACATGGCCGACAAGTTCCTGTCAGGTATCACTAACCCTATTGACCCTGCAGGCAGATCGGCGCTGGACGCTCCCCTGACGCTGGAGGAGGTATTCTCTGCCACCAAATCCTTTAGGCAAGGCAGGACTCCAGGTAACGATGGTCTCCCAGCTGAGCTCTATGTAGCGCTGTGGGATCTAATCGGCCCGGACCTGCTCGAGCTGTATGAGGAGATGGTGGTGGAGGGAAAAATGCCTCCTTCGCTGAGGGAAGGGATGATCACGATCTTGTATAAGCGGAAGGGGGAGAGATGTGAGCTGAAAAATTGGAGGCCCATCTCTCTTCTGAACGTGGACTATAAGATCCTCGCCAAGGTACTGGCCAATAGGCTGAAGGCTGTCATCGGACAGATTGTTCATCCGGATCAGACCTGTGGTATACCAGGCCGCAGGATCGCAGACAGCCTTGCCCTCCTCAGGGACACGGTCCATTACGTGAAAGATCGTAATGTGCGCACGGCCCTGATCAGTCTTGATCAGGAAAAGGCCTTTGACCGTGTCTCTCATGAGCTGATGGGTAAGGTGCTGCGAAAATTTGGTCTTGGTGAATTGTTTTGTTCGTATGTTAACCTTATGTACCTTGATATCCACAGCACGGTGTTGGTGAACGGCTGGAAGACTGACCCCTTTCTTGTTCTCTCTGGGGTCAGACAAGGCTGCCCTCTTTCACCTCTTCTTTTTGTTTGTGTTATAGAGCTCCTGGCCCTATCCATCAGACAGAATCCAGAGATTAGAGGGATCACCGCACCAGGTCCAGACCACCCAGTGGCCAAGTGCTCGCTGTACATGGACGACGTCACTGTCTTCTGCGCGGATCATCGCTCGGTGGCAGCACTCGTCCAGACCTGTGAGGACTTCGGCCGTGCTTCGGGGGCAAAAGTCAACTGCGGGAAGTCAGAGGCCATGCTCTTCGGAAAGTGGCACCTGTCGTCCTCGGCTCCTTTCCCATTTACCGTCAAACCGGACCTCATCAAAATTCTGGGTGTCTGGTTCGGTGATGATGGAGCCGCCCGGAAGTGCTGGGATGAGAAACTTGCGACAGTGAGACAGAAAATTGGACTGTGGAGCCTCAGAGACCTTTCCATCCTGCAGTACACAGCTCTGGCCTGGCCGCCGCCAACTGCGGTCTGCAAGGCCATTACCCAGGCCACTTTCCACTTCATCTGGGGCTCCAAAATGGACAGAGTGAAGCGGAGCATTATGTACAAGGATCCCCTCAAAGGTGGCAAAGGCATTCCAGACATTCCAACTATGCTGAGAGCCTTCTTTGTATGTACTTGCATCCGCAGAACTTTGATTGACAATTGTGCCGGCTCTGCGGGGAACTCCATGTCCCGCTTCTTCCTCCTACCATTGTGGAGGACCCTTAAATGGGACAAGTGGGACAGCTCCATCCCTTACAACTGGACCACTCCGTGGTTCTACATGGACGTGTCCAAGTTTGTGAGGGAACACCAACTGGAGGGATTGAAACCCGACTTGTGGAAGCCAAAAACTGTCCACAAGCTTATCAGAGCCAGAGACACTATGGAATCGATCCCAGGGCTCCCGGCGGCAACTGTTAAGTTTGTCTGGGAGTATGTGGCATCCAAGAGACTGACTAATAGACATAAAGACTTGTCATGGATGGCCATCCAGGGCGGCTTGCCTCACCGGTCATTCATGCACTCACGAAACTTGTGTAGGTACAGACATTGTCCCTGGTGCCTCGTTCGCGAGGAAACATCTATGCACCTCTTCTGGGACTGCACCTATGCCCAGTTGCTGCTGGATGCCCTAGAGACTGAGTTTAAGGACTGTGTGCCCAGGAGCCACCTATCGTACTATTCAGTGCTTTATGGACTGTTCCCCGGCACACACACTGTTGGGGCGACCCAGGAAGCCTGGCGCCTTATAAACTGTTTTAAGGACGCTGTGTGGTTTGCCAGGAATCGCCTCATCCTGAGGAGGGAGAGGATGTCCGTGCAGGACTGCCGCAGGCTGATCCACAGCCTGCTCAGAGACTACTCCATCCGGGATAGCCCTGAGGAAGAAGAGGACTAACCCCCACTCCCCCATTTCACGATGTCTGTTGTTTTATTGATGTCCTGTCTATTTATTGCCCTCCTCTTATATGTGTCTGTCTGGTCAATAAAGCTTTGGGCAACGTGACTCCCCCTCCCTCATCCACCTCCCCTCCACCCATAGTCTTATCCATAGTCAATGATTGTTTAAGGTTAGAATGCATAGTGCATACCATGTCTTATGGTATTTGATTTCTTATGCTGTATTTCATGAAATGTACTATACAGTTTTTGCATGTGTGCTGTGTTTTGGCTGTGCTGCGACACAGTATATATGCCTAAATGTTACCGTCTGTTTTTTGCTTTCTTTATGTATGATAAAGATTTGCCTTTTCAATCAAAAAAACATGACTGAAGGTCGACATGGGTTAGGTCGACAGGCCACTAGGTCGACACAAGCGTTAGGTCGACATTGGGGAAGGTCGACAGTCAAAAGTTCGACATGGGGTTTTTCACTTTTTTTTCAGCCGACAGGTGCCGACAGGCGGTATTGCATGCCCTGCCATCCACTAGTGCATGGATTATTGACTGTAATGACTCCGCCTTGGGTAAAGATTGGCTTTCCAGCGATTGCTGGGATTTGGAGTCCATCAGTGGTAGCAAAGCAGACAAGGACCAAAAAATGGGTGATCGAAAAGCACTCGTACCAGCCATAGGCGCGCTCAGCACATTTTATTAGGGGGTGCACCATCCAACGGGTTTGTCTAGCACCACCTATTGGGCATATCTAGCACCGCCTATTGGGTGTGTCCAACACCACCAATCACACATGCCTTGGTGAACGGCTGGAAGACTGACCCCTTTCTTGTTCTCTCTGGGGTCAGACAAGGCTGCCCTCTTTCACCTCTTCTTTTTGTTTGTGTTATAGAGCTCCTGGCCCTATCCATCAGACAGAATCCAGAGATTAGAGGGATCACCGCACCAGGTCCAGACCACCCAGTGGCCAAGTGCTCGCTGTACATGGACGACGTCACTGTCTTCTGCGCGGATCATCGCTCGGTGGCAGCACTCGTCCAGACCTGTGAGGACTTCGGCCGTGCTTCGGGGGCAAAAGTCAACTGCGGGAAGTCAGAGGCCATGCTCTTCGGAAAGTGGCACCTGTCGTCCTCGGCTCCTTTCCCATTTACCGTCAAACCGGACCTCATCAAAATTCTGGGTGTCTGGTTCGGTGATGATGGAGCCGCCCGGAAGTGCTGGGATGAGAAACTTGCGACAGTGAGACAGAAAATTGGACTGTGGAGCCTCAGAGACCTTTCCATCCTGCAGTACACAGCTCTGGCCTGGCCGCCGCCAACTGCGGTCTGCAAGGCCATTACCCAGGCCACTTTCCACTTCATCTGGGGCTCCAAAATGGACAGAGTGAAGCGGAGCATTATGTACAAGGATCCCCTCAAAGGTGGCAAAGGCATTCCAGACATTCCAACTATGCTGAGAGCCTTCTTTGTATGTACTTGCATCCGCAGAACTTTGATTGACAATTGTGCCGGCTCTGCGGGGAACTCCATGTCCCGCTTCTTCCTCCTACCATTGTGGAGGACCCTTAAATGGGACAAGTGGGACAGCTCCATCCCTTACAACTGGACCACTCCGTGGTTCTACATGGACGTGTCCAAGTTTGTGAGGGAACACCAACTGGAGGGATTGAAACCCGACTTGTGGAAGCCAAAAACTGTCCACAAGCTTATCAGAGCCAGAGACACTATGGAATCGATCCCAGGGCTCCCGGCGGCAACTGTTAAGTTTGTCTGGGAGTATGTGGCATCCAAGAGACTGACTAATAGACATAAAGACTTGTCATGGATGGCCATCCAGGGCGGCTTGCCTCACCGGTCATTCATGCACTCCCGAAACTTGTGTAGGTACAGACATTGTCCCTGGTGCCTCGTTCGCGAGGAAACATCTATGCACCTCTTCTGGGACTGCACCTATGCCCAGTTGCTGCTGGATGCCCTAGAGACTGAGTTTAAGGACTGTGTGCCCAGGAGCCACCTATCGTACTATTCAGTGCTTTATGGACTGTTCCCCGGCACACACACTGTTGGGGCGACCCAGGAAGCCTGGCGCCTTATAAACTGTTTTAAGGACGCTGTGTGGTTTGCCAGGAATCGCCTCATCCTGAGGAGGGAGAGGATGTCCGTGCAGGACTGCCGCAGGCTGATCCACAGCCTGCTCAGAGACTACTCCATCCGGGATAGCCCTGAGGAAGAAGAGGACTAACCCCCCCCTTCTTCTGGCCCTTTCCCCATTGAACTGAGTGCAGAGCCGGCCTTAGGCATAGACAAACTAGGCAATTGCCTAGGGCATTTGGAATGCATAGGGGCATCAGCAGCTTCTGCTGATTAAAATGATATGCAGCATGCCTATATTCTGTGTGTGAGTGAGGCTGTATCTGCATATTTTTACTTGGAAAGAAAAGAGTGTCTTTTTTTGGTGCACCTAGAGAGTAATGTTAATAAAACGTCACTTTTATTAAATTCATTTAAATGACAGTATCACTCACATTTGTTATATAAATTCAAATACATTAATTTAAATGAATTTAATAAAAGTGACGTTTTATTAACATTACTCTCTAGGTGCACCAAAAAAAGACACTCTTTTCTTTCAATGTCCTCTCCGTGTCTGTGGTAGCACACCCTCGCACTTATTATTAATAAATTGTTGATAATATACAAGGAGGGTCCACCCGTGCATAAGAAACCAATTAATTTCTGTGCGACTGACCATACCCTCTTCTAATTCTGTATCTGCATATGATATAGTGTATTCATGGAAATCACTGTAACATAGCAATCTGTATGCAGGTACAGCCACAGTCGCACACAGAATATATTCATGCCACATATCATTTTAATCATCGGAAGCTCCTTGTGTGTCCTGGTCACATAACAATGCAAATAACACGAATTTTCAGCAAAAAAGGCACCCAACGTTAGCAGAACTGGCCAGGAGCTACATGGCCTATTGAGGCAAGATGTATGAGGAAACATCTGTATCCAAGCAGAGGCAGAGGTCACAGTGTCAGTGGCTGTGCGAGTGCTGTCTGTTGGTGGGTTGGTTGTGCAATAGTGTTCAGCATATGTGTAAGGGGCATTATGTGTGTCATGTATAAATGCATTAATAATGTGCGACATATGTGTAACAGGCATTGTGTGTGTCATGTGTATAAGGGCATTAATAATGTGCAACATATGTGTAACAATCACTATGTGTGTCATGTGTATAAAGGCATTAATAAATGTGCAACATATGTGTGATGGGCATTATGTGTGTCATGTGTATAAGGGCATTAATAATGTGCAACATATGTGTAAGGGGCATTATTTGTGTCATTATGTGTATGAAGGGCATTAATAAAGGTTGGCATAATGTGTGGTTATAAGGACATTAATAATGTGTGTCATGTGTAAGGGGAATTACTGCGTGGTATTATCAGGGGTGCCGAGAGAAAGGGGTAGGGGATACAAATTACCCAGGCTAAAGTCTTATGGAAGGGCCCAGTGGGGGCCCCGGGCCCCCTCCCCTTAAGTGACAGCAGCAGCTGCAGCTCTTCTCTGCCCAGCACACACTGCTTTGTGCTGGATTGCAGTGTGGCCATGGAGGTGCTTAAAATACAATATTTTCTCAGGATTTTTTTCTAAAGGTATAATGTGAATAATGTGAGGAGTAATGTACATAAGGTAAAGTGGTACTACTGTGTGATGTAATGTGAATAAGGGACACCATCACATGATATAATGTGAATAAAGTTGCACTACTGTGTGGCATAATTTGAATTGGGGGTACTATTGGGTGGCCATGCCCCTTCCCAGCAAGAACACCCACCTGTTTGGGCTGCGCACCGAATGTTTGCACTGTTTCTATTTAAATATTGCGGGTAGGAGCACCAAAATTATGACTGCTATGATGAGGGTTGATGGTGCTGGGAAAGGGGAGCAGGGTCAGAGGCGGAACTACTGGTGGTGCTAGGGGGCACCAGCCAAAATCTTGTCTAGGGCGTCATTTAGGCTAGGGCCGGCTCTGACTGAGTGATAAGAACTGTGACGTGGCCCCACTCCCCCATTTCACGATGTCTGTTGTTTTATTGATGTCCTGTCTATTTATTGCCCTCCTCTTATATGTGTCTGTCTGGTCAATAAAGCTTTGGGCAACGTGACTCCCCCTCCCTCATCCACCTCCCCTCCACCCATAGTCTTATCCATAGTCAATGATTGTTTAAGGTTAGAATGCATAGTGCATACCATGTCTTATGGTATTTGATTTCTTATGCTGTATTTCATGAAATGTACTATACAGTTTTTGCATGTGTGCTGTGTTTTGGCTGTGCTGCGACACAGTATATATGCCTAAATGTTACCGTCTGTTTTTTGCTTTCTTTATGTATGATAAAGATTTGCCTTTTCAATCAAAAAAACATGACTGAAGGTCGACATGGGTTAGGTCGACAGGCCACTAGGTCGACACAAGCGTTAGGTCGACATTGGGGAAGGTCGACAGTCAAAAGTTCGACATGGGGTTTTTCACTTTTTTTTCAGCCGACAGGTGCCGACAGGCGGTATTGCATGCCCTGCCATCCACTAGTGCGTGGATTATTGACTGTAATGACTCCGCCTTGGGTAAAGATTGGCTTTCCAGCGATTGCTGGGATTTGGAGTCCATCAGTGGTAGCAAAGCAGATAAGGACCAAAAAATGGGTGATCGAAAAGCACTCGTACCAGCCATAGGCGCACTCAGCACATTTTATTAGGGGGTGCACCATCCAACGGGTTTGTCTAGCACCACCTATTGGGCATATCTAGCACCGCCTATTGGGCATATCTAGCACCACCTATTGGGCATATCTAGCACCGCCTATTGGGTGTGTCCAACACCACCAATCACACATGCCTACCACCATGTATTGGCACACGCCACACCATAATCTCCTTCCTTTTTCAGTTTTAGTCTTCTAATTATTCTTTGTAAAAGTACATGCAAATAATGTCAAAAACATACATGGATGACTCGGGTATGTATATGACAATGGTCTAGTCCAATTAGCAATGCAAACACACATAACTGATTACTGGACGCTTCTTTAAATGGAATACAGTTCCAAAAAACCAAACATCTTTGGTAACAGGTATTGCTAGCGGCAGGGATGTGTTAATAAGGGTGGGCACAGCACAGCATTAGGGGGGGATGCCTGTGCACCCCTAACACTCAATGTGCGCACGTCTATGATTCCAACATCAAGAGGTCGCACTTACACATGGCTAACACAGTCCCTGCCAATCCCAACAAGGAGTGCCAACCCAAAAATGGAGTCGCTTCCACCCTGCCAATCACAAAACGGCACAACTTGCAGCTTCTGCCGTAGCAGGTTGAAACACAATCATTGTGACTCAGTGTATAGTGTGAAAAAAGGCGGAGCTCTGCTGCAATGGCTGAGAGAGAGAGAGAGAGAGAGAGAGAGAGGAGCTCCTTGGGTGCTGACAACCGTAGCCACGCCCCTGGAAGGCCATTTGTCGGTTGTGCGCGCATATTGATGAAATGAGGTTTAGGAGAGATTTTGTGTCGAATTGAGCAAATGGATGAAAATAGAGGGGTGCAGGCAGAGTTGGTGGATGCTTGAGGAGGGAATAAGGGCAGCAGTGAGCGTAGCTGAGCACCTCTAAATGTGTCACTACGAGAGTACTGACGGAGGCTTTTGCGGAGCCATAAATACAGAGCATGAACCAACCGTCCGTAATCGCCCACTATGCCTTGGCAACACACTCGCCTTTTTCTTTCCTCCGGATCACAAACACACTACTTACATTCCATGCCCCTCCTCACAATCATCATCTCATTTATCTGCCACTATCATGTCACTCTTCTCATGTTCCGCAATGGCCGGGAACATCACAGGGGGATTTTCTACTGACCGCTGAATGATCCGGAGCTAAATCTACAGAGGGAGTTCAGACAACATGGGTCCTTACAACCCACGGCTTGTCAGCTGTTACGGGAACTACAAGTCCCAGGGTACTCTCCTCATCTTGCAATGCTGCCAGTCAGATTTCGCCATTCGGGTCACATGTGGTGTCTTCATGGGGGATACGGTCACTAGGTCTCCAGTAACTAGGTCAACATGACTGAAGGTCGACATGGGTTAGGTCGACAGGCCACTAGGTCGACATTGGGGAAGGTCGACAGTCAAAAGTTCGACATGGGGTTTTTCACTTTTTTTTCAGCCGTGCCGACAGGCGGTATTGCATGCCCTGCCATCCACTAGTGCTTGGATTATTGACTGTAATGACTCCGCCTTGGGTAAAGATTGGCTTTCCAGCGATTGCTGGGATTTGGAGTCCATCAGTGGTAGCAAAGCAGACAAGGACCAAAAAATGGGTGATCGAAAAGCACTCGTACCAGCCATAGGCGCGCTCAGCACATTTTATTAGGGGGTGCACCATCAAACGGGTTTGTCTAGCACCACCTATTGGGCATATCTAGCACCGCCTATTGGGCATATCTAGCACCACCTATTGGGCATATCTAGCACCGCCTATTGGGTGTGTCCAACACCACCAATCACACATGCCTACCACCATCTATTGGCAAACGCCACACCATAATCTCCTGCCTTTTTCAGTTTTAGTCTTCTAATTATTCTTTGTAACAGTACATGCAAATAATGTCAAAAACATACATGGATGACTCGGTTATGTATTTGACAATGGTCTAGTCCAATTAGCAATGCAAACACACATATCTGATTACTTGACACTTCTTTAAATGGAATACAGTTCCAAAAAACCAAACATCTTTGGTAACAGGTATTGCTAGCGGCAGGGATGTGTTAATAAGGGTGGGCACAGCACAGCATTAGGGGGGGATGCCTGTGCACCCCTAACACTCAATGTGCGCACGTCTATGATTCCAACATCAAGAGGTCGCACTTACATATGGCTAACACAGTCCCTGCCAATCCCAACATGGAGTGCCAACCCAAAGATGGAGTCGCTTCCACCCTGCCAATCACAAAACGGCACAACTTGCAGCTTCTGCCGTAGCAGGTTGAAACACAATCATTGTGACTCAGTGTATAGTGTGAAAAAAGGCGGAGCTCTGCTGCGACGGCTGAGAGAGAGAGAGTGGAGCTCCTTGGGTGCTGACAACCGTAGCCACGCCCCTGGAAGGCCATTTGTCGGTTGTGCGCGCATATTGATGAAATGAGGTTTAGGAGAGATTTTGTGTCGAATTGAGCAAATGGATGAAAATAGAGGGGTGCAGGCAGAGTTGGTGGATGCTTGAGGAGGGAATAAGGGCAGCAGTGAGCGTAGCTGAGCACCTCTAAATGTGTCACTACGAGAGTACTGACGGAGGCTTTTGCGGAGCCATAAATACAGAGCAAGAACCAACCGTCCGCGGCTGATGCTGTCGCCACCAGTCTGTTCATCACGCTAAATAATCGCCCACTATGCCTTGGCAACACACTCGCCTTTTTCTTTCCTCCGGATCACAAACACACTACTTACAATCCATGCCCCTCCTCACAATCATCATCTCATTTATCTGCCACTATCATGTCACTCTTCTCATGTTCCGCAATGGCCGGGAACATCACAGGGGGATTTTCTACTGACCGCTGAATGATCCGGAGCTAAATCTACAGAGGGAGTTCAGACAACATGGGTCCTTACAACCCACGGCTTGTCAGCTGTTACGGGAACTACAAGTCCCAGGGTACTCTCCTCATCTTGCAATGCTGCCAGTCAGATTTCGCCATTCGGGTCACATGTGGTGTCTTCATGGGGGATACGGTCACTAGGTCTCCAGTAACTAGGTCAACATGACTGAAGATCGCTTCTCGGCCTTTTGGCTAAGATCAAGTGTAGTATCTGTTCTTATCAGTTCATTCTGAGAGGCAGCTCTGCTCCTTGTTTCTTGGACCGACAACGGTCCTTCTCAGGGCTACCGCTGCTGGCCGAGAGAGCGAAAGAGCGAAGACGTCGAGACTGCGAGGAGGAGAAGACATCGCTGAAGAGGGAGAAGCCGGCGAAGAAGACTGAGGGTCAGACTTGTCTGCTCTGCCCTCCGAAGCGACTGCCGACCCCTCCGCCTCTCGACGCCGAGGAAGAAGCTCCGCCCCCGACTGCGAGGAGAAGAGGATTTCGCCTAAGGAGGGAGATCAACGCACCCTAGCCACCTGGGAGAGGCAGACTTGTTTGCTCTGCCCTCTCGAAGCCTTGCAGCACTCCCGAGCTGCCTAGGAGGGTCAGACTTTTCTGCTCTGCCCTCTGAAGCCTTCCACCGCTCCGGAGCCGCCACCGAGGGTCAGACTTTCTGCTCTGCCCTCCGAAGCTCTGCAACGCTCCCCAGCCTCCGTGGAGGGTTAGACTTGCTTTGCTCTGCCCTCTGAAGCCGTGCATCGCTCTCTAGCCACCTTGGAGGGTTAGACTTGTGTTGCTCTGCCCTCTGAAGAGATCTCCTCCTTCCCCTCCTGCCGGGGTCCCGGAAAAGACCCTTTTGCCCCGAGAAGCCGGAAGGATGGCCACAGCCTCCGCTCCAGCCCCCCTCGCCGGGAAGAAGGGCAAGTCCCCGGCCGAAACCCCAGCAAATGTGGCCGGCCCCAGCTCCTGCCCCCCTTCAGGGACACCACCAGCGGTGCCCGCCAGGGATGGCTCCAAGGCTACCCCAGCCCTGGAACCCTGGATGAGGCAAACCGTGGTGATGAAGCTGAAGGACGTGGACGGACGGGTGCCGGACCTTTCGCTGGTGCAATTCGGCAAGATGATGGTCCTGGACCAAGGATTCTCGGCCCCCGAAGTCCTCAGCACCCAGACCTTCATCAAGGGGATCTTTTATGTCACCTTCGCCACCATTGCCATCTGCAAGAGGTATTGGGAGGCGGTGAAAGCGGCGAAGCCTGATTCCACTCTCTCTCGCTTTGTGGGCAACTGCCCTATTCAAAGAGAGGAGAGGCGGTTGATGGTTTCAATGCGAAGTCCACATGTGCCTGCCAAAGACATCGTCACGTTCCTGAGCAGATCCTGCACGGTCATCAGGGACCCCACAAGGGTCCTGCTGAGCAACGGGCTCTGGGACGGAAAGTGGTCGGTGGTGGTCAGGCTCCACAAGGACACTTCGTGCCCAGACGGAGTCAAGCACCTCAAACAGTGCTTCTCCCTGGGGGGAACCGCTGGACTCATCTACTACGCGGATCAACCACGCACCTGTCGAAAGTGCAGTGGGAAAGACCACGTGGGAAGAGAGTGCAAGGTCTCGGCATGCAAGTTCTGTCACGTGGCCGGCCACGAGACAAAGGACTGCCCCACGAAGCTCGTCTGCAACCTGTGCGGCAAAGGAGATCACCTCTACAAGGCATGCCCTGACAGAGCGAGGTCCTACGCTGCAGCAGTGAAGGGAGCTACCCCCATGGTACCTCCCCAGCCGGTACAGAAACAGCCGAAGCCGAAGCCGCAGAGACAAGGTGGTAAGAAACCCTCCTCTGCCCCTGTCATTCCCACCCCTCCTCCCCTACCTCCCTCTGTGACAGCACCCCCCTCCGCTGCTGCTCACACCCCTCCCTCACCCTCCCGACCTCCTGCCCAACCCACCCCTCTACCCTCCACCCCCTCTGTCCCTCTCCTCTCCGAGGAGGAGTTCCCACCCCTTGCCCCTGCAGGTCCGACCCCGCTGAGACGGAAGAGGAAGGTGTTGGAGAGCCCAGCTGCCGACCCGGAAACTTCCAAAAAGGCAGCAGTTGAGTCGGTGGAACCACCCCAGCCCGCCCCCTCCCTCGAGGAGGAGATGGCGGCCTTGGTGGAATGTTACGATGAGTTTGGGCCAACTGAACTTGTCTGCGACAGCGACATCGACCAGCTGCTTGGCATTACGGAACCAGCCCATGAAGGTGATCCAGCTGCAGAGCCGGAAGCTGCGCCCCCCGATGGGAGTGGTAACGTAAATGTATCGTAACCTAACCCGACCTTTCTCTTAACAGATGGTAGCTTTTAATATTCTTACCATTAATGTGAGGAGCATTAAGGATAAGGCTAGGAGACAGTCTGTTTTTACTTTCCTTGACTTTCAGAAATGTGATGTATACATGTTGCAGGAATGCTCTCTCCCTTTCTCCAGGTCCTACAAGCACCTGGCCCGGCAGTGGTCCCATGGCCCGTCCTACTGGTCCGGTGGAGGTGAGTGTAAGTCTGCAGGGGTAGCCATTCTGATCAGGGGGAGCCTCTTCACGCTGGATTCTGTTCAGGAGCTTGTCTGCGGCAGGTTAATTGTCGTAGACGGCTCCTGGGCAGGGGAGCCTATCAGGCTTATCTGCGTGTACGCTTCACCTATCAAGAATGAGCGTTTGGAACTATTCCAGACCCTGCGGACCCAGCTCGCCACCACCAGGGCTGTAGTGATGGCTGGAGACTTCAACTGCCCGATCGAAGGGGATGGACGAAGCACCTGCAACTCTGCGAAGTTGGACATCACGTCCAATCTGCTCCGGGAAATGGTGGCCGAAGCGTCACTGCGGGACGCTGTGGGCTCCATGGGGGCCGGCTCCGTGAATTTCACGTGGAGCCGCCCCGATGGCTCTGTGCGTTCCCGCATTGACTTTGTGTTCACCTCCCGGGCAGTGCAGCAGGTTAGGCATTCTATGGTTCCCTGCTTCTTCTCTGACCACAGGGCCATTCTCTTCCAAGGAATCCTGGGCCATGGTTTTCCATCTGGCCCAGGCTCCTGGAAGTTGAACTGTGCACTGCTGGAAAGGGAGGAGGTATTGGCTGAACTTAAGGATGCCTACATCACATGGAAAAATGACAAATGTTATTTTGACTGTATGTCTGACTGGTGGGAATATGCCAAATCTAACATCCGCAGTTTCTTTCAGGTCAAAGGGCGTATCCAGGCATGCGACCGTAAGAGGAACCTCAGAAATCTGCAGCGTGAGCTCCAGTCCCTGGTGGACCTCCAGCGGTGCGGCTGGGACGTGAAGGACGACCTGGATGAGACCAAAAAGAGCCTGAAAAGGCACTTTGAGGAGGAGTCCAGACGTATCATCTTCCGTTCCAAGGTGGAGAATCTGGAGAAGGGTGAGACGTGTTCTTCTTTCTTTTTCAGGAAACTCCACTCTGGCCACACGCCCCTGACCGAGCTGCGAGATGAGAATGGCATTCCCAGACAGGGGAAGGAGGGCGTGATGAAGGTCGTCCGCGACTACTACAGCGACCTCTACTCCCCTAAGACGACTGACAACGACATGGCCGACAAGTTCCTGTCAGGTATCACTAACCCTATTGATCCTGCAGGCAGATCGGCGCTGGACGCTCCCCTGATGCTGGAGGAGGTATTCTCTGCCACCAAATCCTTTAGGCAAGGCAGGACTCCAGGTAACGATGGTCTCCCAGCTGAGCTCTATGTAGCGCTGTGGGATCTAATCGGCCCGGACCTGCTCGAGCTGTATGAGGAGATGGTGGTGGAGGGAAAAATGCCTCCTTCGCTGAGGGAAGGGATGATCACGATCTTGTATAAGCGGAAGGGGGAGAGATGTGAGCTGAAAAATTGGAGGCCCATCTCTCTTCTGAACGTGGACTACAAGATCCTCGCCAAGGTACTGGCCAATAGGCTGAAGGCTGTCATCGGACAGATTGTTCATCCGGATCAGACCTGTGGTATACCAGGCCGCAGGATCGCAGACAGCCTTGCCCTCCTCAGGGACACGGTCCATTACGTGAAAGATCGTAATGTGCGCACGGCCCTGATCAGTCTTGATCAGGAAAAGGCCTTTGACCGTGTCTCTCATGAGCTGATGGGTAAGGTGCTGCGAAAATTTGGTCTTGGTGAATTGTTTTGTTCGTATGTTAACCTTATGTACCTTGATATCCACAGCACGGTGTTGGTGAACGGCTGGAAGACTGACCCCTTTCCGGTCCTCTCTGGGGTCAGACAAGGCTGCCCTCTTTCACCTCTTCTTTTTGTTTGTGTTATAGAGCTCCTGGCCCTATCCATCAGACAGAATCCAGAGATTAGAGGGATCACCGCACCAGGTCCAGACCACCCAGTGGCCAAGTGCTCGCTGTACATGGACGACGTCACTGTCTTCTGCGCGGATCAACGCTCGGTGGCAGCACTCGTCCAGACCTGTGAGGACTTCGGCCGTGCTTCGGGGGCAAAAGTCAACTGCGGGAAGTCAGAAGCCATGCTCTTCGGAAACTGGCACCTGTCATCCTCGGCTCCTTTCCCATTTACCGTCAAACCGGACCTCATCAAAATTCTGGGTGTCTGGTTCGGTGATGATGGAGCCGCCCGGAAGTGCTGGGATGAGAAACTTGCTACAGTGAGACAGAAAATTGGACTGTGGAGCCTCAGAGACCTTTCCATCGAAGGGAAAGCCCTTGTGCTGCGGAACGAGATCCTTCCCGTCCTGCAGTACACAGCCCAGGCCTGGCCGCCGCCAACTGCGGTCTGCAAGGCCATTACCCGGGCCACTTTCCACTTCATCTGGGGCTCCAAAATGGACAGAGTGAAGCGGAGCATTATGTACAAGGATCCCCTCAAAGGTGGCAAAGGCATTCCAGACATTCCAACTATGCTGAGAGCCTTCTTTGTATGTACGTGCATCCGCAGAACTTTGATTGACAGTTGTGCCGGCTCTGCGGGGAACTCCATGTCCCGCTTCTTCCTCCTACCACTGTGGAGGACCCTTAAATGGGACAAGTGGGACAGCTCCATCCCTTACAACTGGACCACTCCGTGGTTTTACCTGGACGTGTCCAAGTTTGTGAGGGAACACCAACTGGAGGGATTGAAACCCGACTTGTGGAAGCCAAAAACTGTCCACAAGCTCATCAGAGCCAAAGACACTATGGAATCGATCCCAGGGCTCCCGGCGGCAACTGTTAAGTTTGTCTGGGAGTACGTGGCATCCAAGAGACTGACTAATAGACATAAAGACTTGTCATGGATGGCCATCCAGGGGGGTTTGCCTCTCCGGTCATTCATGCACTCCCGAAACTTGTGTAGGTACAGACATTGTCCCTGGTGCCTCGTTCGCGAGGAAACATCTATGCACCTCTTCTGGGACTGCACCTATGCACAGTTGCTGCTGGATGCCCTAGAGACTGAGTTTAAGGACTGTGTGCCCAGGAGCCACCTATCGTACCATTCGGTGCTTTACGGACTGTTCCCCGGCACACACACTGTTGGGGCGACCCAGGAAGCCTGGCGCCTTATAAACTGTTTTAAGGACGCTGTGTGGTTTGCCAGGAATCGCCTCATTATGAGGAGGGAGAGGATGTCCGTGCAGGACTGCCGCAGGCTGATCCACAGCCTGCTCAGAGACTACTCCATCCGGGATAGCCCTGAGGAAGAAGAGGACTAACCCCCCCCTTCTTCTGGCCCTTTCCCCATTGAACTGAGTGATAAGAACTGTGACGTGGCCCCACTCCCCCATTTTACGATGTCTGTTGTTTTATTGATGTCCTGTCTATTTATTGCCCTCCCCTTATATGTGTCTGTCTGGTCAATAAAGCTTCGGGCAACGTGACTCCCCCTCCCTCATCCCCCTCCCCTCCACCCATAGTCTTATCCATAGTCAATGATTGTTTAAGGTTAGAATGCATAGTGCATAGCATGTCTTATGGTATTTGATTTCTTATACTGTATTTCATGAAATGTACTATACAGTTTTGCATGTGTGCTGTGTTTTGGCTGTGCTGCGACACAGTATATATGTCTGAATGTTACCGTCTGTTTTTTGCTTTCTTTATGTACAATAAAGATTTGCCTTTTCAATCAAAAAACATGACTGAAGGTCGACATGGGTTAGGTCGACAGGCCACTAGGTCGACATTGGGGAAGGTCGACAGTCAAAAGTTCGACATGGGGTTTTTCACTTTTTTTTCAGCCGACAGGTGCCGACAGGCGGTATTGCATGCCCTGCCATCCACTAGTGCATGGATTATTGACTGTAATGACTCCGCCTTGGGTAAAGATTGGCTTTCCAGCGATTGCTGGGATTTGGAGTCCATCAGTGGTAGCAAAGCAGATAAGGACCAAAAAATGGGTGATCGAAAAGCACTCGTACCAGCCATAGGCGCACTCAGCACATTTTATTAGGGGGTGCACCATCAAACGGGTTTGTCTAGCACCACCTATTGGGCATATCTAGCACCGCCTATTGGGCATATCTAGCACCACCTATTGGGCATATCTAGCACCGCCTATTGGGTGTGTCCAACACCACCAATCACACATGCCTACCACCATCTATTGGCAAACGCCACACCATAATCTCCTGCCTTTTTCAGTTTTAGTCTTCTAATTATTCTTTGTAACAGTACATGCAAATAATGTCAAAAACATACATGGATGACTCGGGTATGTATATGACAATGGTCTAGTCCAATTAGCAATGCAAACACACATATCTGATTACTTGACACTTCTTTAAATGGAATACAGTTCCAAAAAACCAAACATCTTTGGTAACAGGTATTGCTAGCGGCAGGGATGTGTTAATAAGGGTGGGCACAGCACAGCATTAGGGGGGGATGCCTGTGCACCCCTAACACTCAATGTGCGCACGTCTATGATTCCAACATCAAGAGGTCGCACTTACATATGGCTAACACAGTCCCTGCCAATCCCAACATGGAGTGCCAACCCAAAGATGGAGTCGCTTCCACCCTGCCAATCACAAAACGGCACAACTTGCAGCTTCTGCCGTAGCAGGTTGAAACACAATCATTGTGACTCAGTGTATAGTGTGAAAAAAGGCGGAGCTCTGCTGCGACGGCTGAGAGAGAGAGAGTGGAGCTCCTTGGGTGCTGACAACCGTAGCCACGCCCCTGGAAGGCCATTTGTCGGTTGTGCGCGCATATTGATGAAATGAGGTTTAGGAGAGATTTTGTGGCGAATTGAGCAAATGGATGAAAATAGAGGGGTGCAGGCAGAGTTGGTGGATGCTTGAGGAGGGAATAAGGGCAGCAGTGAGCGTAGCTGAGCACCTCTAAATGTGTCACTACGAGAGTACTGACGGAGGCTTTTGCGGAGCCATAAATACAGAGCAAGAACCAACCGTCCGCGGCTGATGCTGTCGCCACCAGTCTGTTCATCACGCTAAATAATCGCCCACTATGCCTTGGCAACACACTCGCCTTTTTCTTTCCTCCGGATCACAAACACACTACTTACATTCCATGCCCCTCCTCACAATCATCATCTCATTTATCTGCCACTATCATGTCACTCTTCTCATGTTCCGCAATGGCCGGGAACATCACAGGGGGATTTTTTACTGACCGCTGAATGATCCGGAGCTAAATCTACAGAGGGAGTTCAGACAACATGGGTCCTTACAACCCACGGCTTGTCAGCTGTTACGGGAACTACAAGTCCCAGGGTACTCTCGTCATCCTGCAATGCTGCCAGTCAGATTTCGCCATTCGGTCACATGTGGTGTCTTCATGGGGGATACGGTCACTAGGTCTACAGTAACTAGGTCGACAAGCATTAGGTCGATACCACTAGGTCGACATGACTGAAGGTCGACATGGGTTAGGTCGACATTGGGGAAGGTCGACAGTCAAAAGTTCGACATGGGGTTTTTCACTTTTTTTTCAGCCGACAGGCGCTATGGCATGCCCTGCCATCCACTAGTGCGTGGATTATTGACTGTAATGACTCCGCCTTGGGTAAAGATTGGCTTTCCAGCGATTGCTGGGATTTGGAGTCCATCAGTGGTAGCAAAGCAGACAAGGACCAAAAAATGGGTGATCGAAAAGCACTCGTACCAGCCATAGGCACGCTCAGCACATTTTATTAGGGGGTGCACCATCAAACGGGTTTGTCTAGCACCACCTATTGGGTGTGTCCAACACCGCCAATCACACATGCCTACCACCATCTATTGGCACACGCCACACCATAATCTCCTGCCTTTTTCAGTTTTAGTCTTCTAATTATTCTTTGTAACAGTACATGCAAATAATGTCAAAAACATATGTGGATGACTCGGGTATGTATATGACAATGGTGGTGCGGGGACAGGGAGCAGGAGACAGGGAGAGAGAGAGCGCGTCAGCGAGAGACAGGGGGAGAGAGAGAGCGCGTCAGCGAGAGACAGAGCGCGTCAGCGAGAGACAGGGGGAGAGAGAGAACGCGTCAGCGAGAGACAGGGGTAGAGAGAGCGCTTCAGCGAGAGACAGGGGTAGAGAGAGCGCGTCAGCGAGAGACAGGGGGGAAGAGAGCGCGTCAGCGAGAGACAGGGGGAGAGAGCGCGTCAGCGAGTGACAGTGGGGAGAGAGCGCGTCAGCGAGAGACAGGGGGAGAGAGCGCGTCAGCGAGAGACAGTGGGAGAGAGCTCGTCAGCGAGAGACAGGGGGAGAGAGCGCGTCAGCGAGTGACAGTGGGGAGAGAGCGCGTCAGCGAGAGACAGGGGGGAGAGAGCGCGTCAGCGAGAGACAGGGGGGAGAGAGCGCGTCAGCGAGAGACAGGGGGGAGAGAGCGCGTCAGCGAGAGACAGGGGGGAGAGAGCGCGTCAGCGAGAGACAGGGGGGAGAGAGCGCGTCAGCAAGAGACAGGGGGGAGAGAGCGCGTCAGCGAGAGACAGGGGGGAGAGAGCTCGTCAGCGAGAGACAGTGGTAGAGAGATCGGGTCAGCACGTCAGTGAGAGACTGGGGGAGAGAGAGCGCAGGAGCAAGAGACAGGGGAGACAGAGCGCATCAGCGAGAGACAGGGGAGAGAGAGCGCACGCTGCCCTAACCGTCTGTATATATATATTTGCAGATCATTGATCTACTATTGTATCTACTAGTGTGTAGCAGCTATTGTTCCTTGCCAGTCAAAAGCATCTAAATAAAACACAGAAAACAGGTGATTTGCATGACATGAAATGATTTACCTCAACATAATCATGGTGAGCGGGCAGCCCCTGGGATTCCGATGGGGTGATATAAACATTACACCCAACTAGTGTGCCAAAGTAACACTCCAGCTTCTCCATAATGTGCCATAGCTTGTCCTGTGGAGATACAGCAGTATAGTCAACCAAACTTCTGATATCATTATATATTACATTAGGGATACAGTATAATGGCTCATTTAGAAGGATAACTTTTTTCAAGTTCCTTGCATTAGGTTGTATTCGGAAAGGAAATAAAATAAATAAATAAAATAAGCACCCACAGCCCTAACACCAGGCACCTCGCACATTTACTTACATGAGCAGGTGGTGCAACCGGAAGTGGGGAAGAGGGCAACAGTGCCTGGACGCCAGCAGTGCGGACAGGTGCGGGGGTGTGGCATATGCAGCGTGACCTCTGACCACGCAACGCTGCGCAGAGCTGCAACGCCATGATTGGTAACAGCCGGGCAGTGTCTAAGAGACATGGCCCGGCATTAGACTGTGCATGCACAATCTAATCCCAAAATCCCAGGATTGGAAACTCCAGTCCTGGAAATTGTGGGGCCAAATCCCAGGATCAGTCTATCCTGATCCCGGAATTGGCAACCCTAGCTGCAAGGTAATCTCACAGCTGAAAAGTGCGTTCAAACAAGCTCTAAAGTAACCTTGGAACTATTAATAACTATAAAGCAGGTGCTCCCGACCATGGTCCCCAAGGCAGACTAACAGTACAGGTTTTAGTCACATCCATACTTGAGCACAGATGGCTAAATCCAAATAACTGAGGTACTAATTAACTCAACTGTGTTCAAGTATAGCTATTCTGTTTGATTGATAGAAGCAGATGGTTTGCAGAACACCATTGCTTTGTCCCATATTGCTGAATAAATCCCTGCGTCACTTTAATACATCAGGTGTGTCCACTCCTTATTATAGCAACCATGCAGAAGTTAGAATAAATGTTTCTAATGCAAATCAGAACTAAGGAAGTGTGCGATCAGGATACAGCATACACGCTACTGTACCTGTATGTTAATAAGTGATGTTATCTCAGGAATCCGCAGATCACTCACTGTACATGTTGGGGTAAATGTATTAAGCCTGATGAAGTGATAAAGTGGAAGGTGACTGATAATGCATCAGCCAATCAGCTGTGAAAAAATGACAGTAGGGATTTGATTGGTTGGTGCTTACTCTGTTCACCTGGCTTAATATATGCATCTGCCCCATTGTTCCCTACACCAGATTCATCACTGCAACTGTGGATAGTCTAATCTAAAATACAAATAAATCTGCTGTTTGACATGACATAGACACATAGACTGTGATATCAGTTAAGAACAATGTGGCCCATTCAGCCTGCCCTCAACACTTTGTATGCACATACTTCTGCTACTGAGGAGCCTTGTAATAGATTATACATTTCTCTTTAAAAATATAAAAAAAAATACAAAGTACAGAAGACAATGCAAACTTGTGTGACAGGTGTACAGTGTATACCTGAGACACATTATAGGAGATAGCAGTGCTAAGCTGTATAACGTGCTAGCTAGTGGCTGCATGCCCTCACCTGGACTGGCACCGGCTGTAATATACCCGTCCCTATAACCTCAGATTGTCCCAGGCACAGGATTACAGCACACACGTGTAAGCTTGCACTCAGCAGATCAGCAATGCTTCCTGTCCTGAGGCTCCCGGGAGATCCTGCTGCTCTGTAGGGAGACACCTAGTGGCTGCAGTCTCCAAGTGCAGTCTGAGTACATTTCTTTGTATTATGTTGTATAATATTCATGTACACACAACCTGCTGGGAGTTAAATGTCCCCCTCCCTGCTTATCTCACCACGAACCTGTTCCAGAAGCCTCCATTCTCTAAGGTAATAATGTCTCCCACGTCACAGCAGCAGCTGCAGTAGCAGAGACTCTGCCCCAAGTTTAGAAATTAGCAGCAGCAGGGGGAAATGAATGGGAATTTTAGCGGAGCTCAGCGCGTGCTATTAATTCATCAACATTCCAGTTGTAGTTCCAGCAGCTGCCAATAGGTGGCAGCAATGATGCAGCACAGCATGAATGACGTCACTGCAATGTAGCTTCGAGTTACACGGAGAAGCGTACTATGGTTGGCTGGCGCAGTGGCGTGCGTCCTTAGTCCCTCGCCTGGGAAGCCTGGGCTGCTGCGGGTTCGAGACCCGCCAGAGCTTAGGTAGTAGGTACAGGACTGAGCGCAGAAATTAGTTAGGGAATTCAGCTCTGTAGCTGGGGGTGTAGTGCACTCGGACCTTCAGCAGCCTGTTTATTTTTTGTGTGTACAGGGGGAAAGCACAAATAGATAGGGAAATGCAGCTGTGGCAGGGGGTGTAGTGCACTCGGACCTTGGCAGCAGCCTGTGTCTTCCACTGAATCAAGATGTTTAAACTACAAATGAGGGGAAGGGGGCGGGGTCCGAGCCAGGAGTGGGCGGAGAAAATGTGATCAATAGATTATTCAAAGATATATTGTTCCAGTGTTCTCATATAATAGAGAACACTGGAACAATATATCTTTGATTAATCTATTGATGAGTTTATATAGACGTGGGGAAAATCTTCTAATATCTAGAGCCTGGTGGTACAATGGTTAAATACTTGGTCTACTATAGAACGAACTGACATAGGACATATTAGGGTTATATGTATTTTTTATTCATTTATTTTTATGTGAGTTTATTTTATTCAATATGTGTGTGGATATACACACCAGTGAGGGGATCTCCCTCTGGATTGTCTTTTTTTTATTATTTTTATTATTTTTTATTTTTTTTTCGCTATTATTATTTATATCTTATTATTTCTTTTTTAGGTGTTTTGTAGATGTTGATTTATATAGTAATAATATATTCGGTACTTGTGTAATATCTGGGCTCCCGATATTTTCATCGCATGCCAGTACTTAAGGCATGCGATGCGACGCGATTGGACCTGATTTTCGGGGTTATTGGACGTTCCCTGTACAATGTAAAAATCGGTCGCATCGCATGACATTATAATGGCATGCGATGCAACGCGACCGACCCGATTTTTACATTGGACCCAATGTTAAATGGTCCCTCAGACCCGATTTAACATTGGACCCAATGTTAAATGCCCCCCAGACCCGATTTTTAATTGTATACCCACCCTGATGGTTAATTATTAGGTCAAATGCCCCCCCATTGTTAACGCCACCCCACAATCAACGCCAACCCGAAGTGTTGGGAGCGGTGGCGGTAAGCGTCCTCCGACCTTTTCATACCCCCACTATCCACGTCGGTGTGGAGTTGATTTTATATAGTGTGGCGAGCAAAGCGAGCCCAAAGCGTGGCGAGCCCCGCGTAATACGTGCTTCGGGCTCGTGGCACGCTGCGCTCGCCACACTACATAAAATCGACTCCATACGGACATGGATAGTGGGGGTATGAAAAGGTCGGAGGACGCGTACCACCGCCGCCCCTCGCGGGCCTAGAGGACTCCAGTGAGAGTGGGAGCACGCGGCAGCGCAGGTGAGAGAAGCGCTAGCTGTCCCTTTGCAACATCGCCTTCGACAGCATGGGTGAGAGACACGCCAGCCTTACCACCTACAAGGCTTCTCCCCGGTTTCTCTTACTGGAGGGACACTCTTACCCACAATACCGGCCGGGCCATTAGTGCAGTGGAGCGCAGGTGAGAGATGCGCATACCGTGCCCATACAGCATCATTCATATGCAATACTTCCTAACTGGTGAATGGTAATATAACCTAAAGACTCTCAGCGGCAGGTGCCGCAGCCCGGTACCACTGTGGTTGCGACTGGGCAAATTAATTATTCTTTTGGAAATATATTCATCCATACTGGTGACGGCAAACATAATATACAGCTATAAATGAACTTGTTGCTGGAATATGGACCGAGTGCTATCTATTCTTAAACAATACATACAGTGATTTATATTAGAGATGTGCGGCGGCCACTTTTCGGTTTTTGGATCTGGATCTCCCTTCGTGTTTTGGATCTGGATTGGTTTTGGCAAAACCACCCTTGGGGGTTTTGGATCTGGATTTTTATGAAATAATGCTAAAAATGGCTAAAACCAGAATTTGAGCCTGGTTTTTGCCCCTAAAGGACACAGCCCCTGGACAGTGGACACAGCCCCTGTACACTGGGCACAGCCCCAGTACACTGGACACAGCCCCTTGTATTATGGACACTGCAGCCCCTGTACAGTGAGTGTACAGTCAGCAGCACTGCAGCCCCTGCGTGTGAGCACTGCAGCACCTAGTTTACAAGAAAATAAAAAATAAGTCACTAAATAAATCACAGCACAGGGCACGGAGCACAGATCCCAACCACCCTCTTCCCTCTCCTATAATGGAGTGAAGATGGCGGGGCGCGCGTGCGTCTTATATAGAATCTAGATCCCGCGAGAATCTGACGTTTTGCCATGTTTTCGGTCCGGAATTCAGGCGGGAACTCCCGAGCCGGTTCGGATCCTGACTCGAATCACCATATTCGGATCTGGCGGATCCCGGAGATCTGGACCCGCTCATCTCTAATTTATATATGAAATCATTTCAAGGCTCAATTTTAATTATATAAATATTATATTAATTTATTCTAGTATTATTGTACTGTTGTTATTTATTTTTAGGTGGCCGCCTAAACTATGTTCCAATTTTTATTTTTCAGAAATAAACACATACAATTTATATTAATTACTATCTAGAGTGTCCGTGTGAGTGCATTCATCCATGGTGCTTTAAATTCCTAATTAGCGCAGAAACTCAATTTTCTTTGGTTTGGGGGTTAGTGATGATGTCAGAGCCGGCGCTGGTTTGAAATAACGCAGCCTCTTATCTTTTAAGTTTATTATTTAAAACAAAATAATGGTTTACAAAAGGGAGATTTTAGACTGTAAAATGTTATTCAGACTCCAGCTTATTAAATATGCTCTGTACAGCTCTATATAATATGGTGGTGCTATAGCCAAGGATAATAATAAAAATACCATGAACATGTTTTTCTATGGAAGAACATCAGCATGGAGATCTGAGCTCATTATAGAGCCTGGTAAATCAAGGCTTCCCTATTGGCGGTATGCAATATCAATCTAAAGGTGTGTACACACGGGTGCGATATGGCTTCCGATGTTGACGATATAGTGCACATCGGAAGCCATATCGTATACCGATTGTGTACTTTTCAGGGCTTGCGAGCCCGATGCGCTGCTAATGCGCGCTCCCGAGTGAGCGCAAATCGGCAGCGACATAGTGAGGGCAGGCAAGACTATATAGTGCAGATCTGCACTATATAGTCTTTGTGCATGAATACTCACTATAGCTCCGGCGGCCAGAGGGTGAGGGGCTTCTCCTGGGGCTGTGCTGCAGGGCTGATGACCCAGAAGAAGTCCGCCTAAAGAGGAGGGAGGGGTGTGGCCTAATGTCTGCACGGCGGGGGGGAAGCTGTTTGATGTGCCGCGGCCCCGGGTGTCGCAGCACGCTGACATCCCGGCACCCTGGTGACAGGTACTGTCCTCTGCTCTCCTTCATGTTCTTACACGGTCGACATGCTGCCGTGCGATGCGAGTCCCGATGCCATCAGATCGCATCGGGACTCGCATCGCACGGCAGCATGTCGACCGTGTGTACACACCATTAATATTTCCTTATGGTTCTCCATATATACAAGGGGAGCAGCCTGTGGTGTCCTGGCAAGACACCACAGGCTGCTCCCTCTGTATAATTATACCTTACACCACAGGCTGCTCCCCCTGTATAATTATACCAAGACTGTCCTGGTATAATTATACAGGGGGAGCAGCCTGTGGTGTCCTCGCAGGACACCAAAGACAGGCTGCTCCCCCTGTATAATTATACCTTACACCACAGGCTGCTCCCCCTGTATAATTATACCAAGACTGTCCTGGTATAATTATACAGGGGGAGCAGCCTGTGGTGTCCTCGCAGGACACCAAAGACAGGCTGCTCCCCCTGTGTAATTATACCATACACCACAGGCAGCTCCCCCTGTATAATTATACCAAGACTGTCCTGGTGTAATTATACAGGGGGAGCAGCCTGTGGTGTCCTCGCAGGACACCAAAGACAGGCTGCTCCCCTGTGTAATTATACCATACACCACAGGCAGCTCCCCCTGTATAATTATACCAAGACTGTCCTGGTGTAATTATACAGGGGGAGCAGCCTGTGGTGTCCTGGCAGGACACCACAGGCTGCTCCCCCTGTATAATTATACCAAGACTGTCCTGGAATAATTATACAGGGGGAGCAGCCTGTGGTGTCCTGGCAGGACACCACAGGCTGCTCCCCCTGTTTATTTATACCAGGACACCACAGGCAGCTCCCCCTGTATAATTACACTAAGACTGTTCTGGTATAATTATACAGGGGGAGCAGCCTGACACCACAGGCTGCTCCCCCTGTATAATTATAACAGGACACCACAGGCAGCTCCCCCGCCCCCGATTATAACACCCAAAACATAGTGCTCTGCTGTAACTGTAACTTGCCCGGGTCCGTGCTCCACTGCTGCGGCTCCCGTCTCTCTGCCCTGCCTGGCTGCCACACGCTGCAGCTCCATCCTCCGAGTAGCAGTACTCCGTGGCCCGCCCCTTCCCCCCTAGACGCACAATGCTTGGTTGGCCAGGAATGTTAGTGTAACAGGCGGCCGGCCCGGGACATGTGAACATGTCCTCATGCAGGAGGCCGGCGGCCATGTTCCTGTAGCCGTGGCACGGCTACAGGAACAGAATGTGAAATACAGGGCGGCCCGAAAAAGTAACTTTTAGAGCGGCCCGTGGGGGATCATGGCACTCTGCCCCCCGGCCCAGCCCGCCCCTAACCATGGGTGAATTTTCAGTCCTGACGGTTATCGAATGACCACGCATATGCCCAGTACGCTGGCTTCCTCCACAGTGGTCAGGTAATTGACAGCTCAGTAACAAAGAGAACACTGATCCACAAGTAGACATCTACGGCTTTAATGTAAGACACCTGAGGCATTGAGGCACTCACTACTGTGATGATGGTGGACATGGACAGTACCGTGGTGATACCTGTTGGTAAGCAGTGAGTGACAGAGTTAGATAAGTTATGGGAATATTACATTCACGCTCTGTATTATTGGCTAAGAAAGTGATAGGAGAGGGATCCAAATAAAAGTAGTGACAGGGAAAGAGAGAGCATGTCAGTAAGAGACAGGGAGAGAGAGCGCGTCAGCGAGAGACAGGGGGAGAGAGAGAGTGCGTCAGCTAGAGACAGGGGGAGAGAGAGAGTGCGTCAGCGAGAGACAGGGGGAGAGAGAGAACGCGTCAGCGAGAGACAGGGGGAGAGAGAGAACGCGTCAGCGAGAGACAGGGGGAGAGAGAGAACGCGTCAGCGAGAGACAGGGGGAGAGAGAGAACGCGTCAGCGAGAGACAGGGGGAGAGAGCGCGTCAGAGAGAGACAGGGGGAGAGAGCGCGTCAGAGAGAGACAGGGGTCGAGAGCGCGTCAGAGAGAGACAGGGGGGAGAGAGCGTGTCAGCGAGAGACAGGGGGAGAGAGCGCGTCAGCGAGAGACAGGGGGAGAGAGCGCGTCAGCGAGAGACAAGGGGAGAGAGAGCGCGTCAGCGAGAGACAGGGGGGAGAGAGCGCGTCAGCGAGAGACAGGGGGGGGAGAGAGCGCGTCAGCGAGAGACAGTGGGAGAGAGCTCGTCATCGAGAGACAGGGGGGAGAGAGCGCGTCAGCGAGAGACAGTGGGAGAGAGCTCGTCAGCGAGAGACAGTGGGAGAGAGAGCGGGTCAGCACGTCAGTGAGAGACTGGGGGAGAGAGAGTGCATCAGCGAGAGACAGGGGGAGAGAGAGCGCAGGAGCGAGAGACAGGGGAGACAGAGTGCATCAGCGAGAGACAGGGGGAGAGAGCTGCCCTATCACGCTGCCCTAACCGTCTGTAGATATATCTGCAGATCATTGATCTACTAATGTATCTACTAGTGTGTAGCAGCTATTGTTCCTTGCCAGTCAAAAGCATCCAATTAAAACACAGAAAACAGGTGATTTGCATGACATGAAATGATTTACCTCAACATAATCATGGTGAGCGGGCAGCCCCTGGGAGTCCAATGGGGTGATATAAACATTACACCCAACTAGTGTGCCAAAGTAACACTCCAGCTTCTCCATAATGTGCCATAGCTTGTCCTGTGGAGATACAGCAGTATAGTCAACCAAAATTCTGATATCATTATATATTACATTAGGGATACAGTATAATGGCTCATTTTGAAGATAACTTTTTCAAGTTCCTTGCATTAGGTTGTATTCGGAAAGGAAATAAAATAAATAAATAAAATAAGCACCCACAGCCCTAACACCAGGCACCTCGCACATTTACTTACATGAGCAGGTGGTGCAACCGGAAGTGGGGAAGAGGGCAACAGTGCCTGGACGCCAGCAGTGCGGACAGGTGCGGGGGTGTGGCATATGCAACGTGACCTCTGACCACGCAACGCTGCGCAGAGCTGCAACGCCATGATTGGTAACAGCTGGGCATTGTCTAAGAGACATGGCCCGGCATTAGACTGTGCATGCACAATCTAATCCCAGGATTGGAAACTCCAGTCCTGGAAATTGTGGGGCCAAATCCCAGGATTAGTCTATCCTGATCCCGGAATTGGCAACCCTAGCTGCAAGGTAATCTCACAGCTGAAAAGTGCGTTCAAACAAGCTCTAAAGTAACCTTGGAACTATTAATAACTATAAAGCAGGTGCTCCCGACCATGGTCACCAAGGCAGACTAACAGTACAGGTTTTAGTCACATCCATACTTGAGCACAGATGGCTAAATCCAAATAACTGAGGTACGCATTAACTCAACTGTGTTCAAGTATAGCTATTCTTTTTGATTGATAGAAGCAGATGGTTTGCAGAACACCATTGCTTTGTCCCATATTGCTGAATAAATCCCTGCGTCACTTTAATACATCAGGTGTGTCCACTCCTTATTATAGCAACCATGCATAAGTTAGAATAAATGTTTCTAATGCAAATCAGAACTAAGGAAGTGTGCGACCAGGATACAGCATACACGCTACTGTACCTGTATGTTAATAAGTGATGTTATCTCAGGAATCCGCAGATCACTCACTGTACATGTTGGGGTAAATGTATTAAGCCTGGTGAAGTGATAAAGAGGAAGGTGACTGATAATGCATCAGCCAATCAGCTGTGAAAAAATGACAGTAGGGATTTGATTGGTTGGTGCTTACTCTGTTCACCTGGCTTAATATATGCATCTGCCCCATTGTTCCCTACACCAGATTCATCATCACTGCAACTGTGGATAGTCTAATCTAAAATACAAAAAAATCTGCTGTTTGACATGACATAGATACATAGACTGTGATATCAGTTAAGAACAATGTGGCCCATTCAGCCTGCCCTCAACACTTTGTATGCACATACTTCTGCTACTGAGGAGCCTTGTAATAGATTATACATTTCTCTGTAAAAATATAAAAAAAAATACAAAGTACAGAAGACAATGCAAACTTGTGTGACAGGTGTACAGTGTATACCTGAGACACATTATAGGAGATAGCAGTGCTAAGCTGTATAACGTGCTACCTAGTGGCTGCATGCCCTCACCTGGACTGGCACCGGCTGTAATATACCCGTCCCTATAACCTCAGATTGTCCCAGGCACAGTATTACAGCACACACGTGTAAGCTTGCACTCAGCAGATCAGCAATGCTTCCTGAGGCTCCCGGGAGATCCTGCTGCTCTGTAGGGAGACACCTAGTGGCTGCAGTCTCCAAGTGCAGTCTGAGTACATTTATTTGTATTATGTTGTATAATATTCATGTACACACAACCTGCTGGGAGTTAAATGTCCCCCTCCCTGCTTATCTCACCACGAACCTGTTCCAGAAGCCTCCATTCTCTAAGGTAATAATGTCTCCCACGTCACAGCAGCAGCTGCAGTAGCAGAGACTCTGCCCCAAGTTTAGCAATTAGCAGCAGCAGCAGCAGCAGGGGGAAATGAATGGGAATTTTAGCGGAGCTCAGCGCGTGCTATTAATTCATCAACATTCCAGTTGTAGTTCCAGCAGCTGCCAATAGGTCGCAGCAATGATGCAGCACAGCATGAATGACGTCACTGCAATGTAGCTTCGAGTTACACGGAGAAGTGTACTATGGTTGGCTGGCGCAGTGGCGTGCGTCCTTAGTCCCTCGCCTGGGAAGCCCGGGCTGCTGCGGGTTCGAGACCCGCCAGAGCTTAGGTAGTAGGTACAGGACTGAGCGCAGAAATTAGTTAGGGAATTCAGCTCTGTAGCTGGGGGTGTAGTGCACTCGGACCTTCAGCAGCCTGTTTATTTTTTGTGTGTACAGGGGGAAAGCACAAATAGATAGGGAAATGCAGCTGTGGCAGGGGGTGTAGTGCACTCGGACCTTGGCAGCAGCCTGTGTCTTCCACTGAATCAAGATGTTTAAACTACAAATGAGGGGAAGGGGGCGGGGTCCGAGCCAGGAGTGGGCGGAGAAAATGTGATCAATAGATTATTCAAAGATATATTGTTCCAGTGTTCTCATATAATAGAGAACACTGGAACAATATATCTTTGATTAATCTATTGATGAGTTTATATAGACGTGGGGAAAATCTTCTAATATCTAGAGCCTGGTGGTACAATGGTTAAATACTTGGTCTACTATAGAACGAACTGACATAGGACATATTAGGGTTATATGTATTTTTTATTCATTTATTTTTATGTGAGTTTATTTTATTCAATATGTGTGTGGATATACACACCAGTGAGGGGATCTCCCTCTGGATTGTCTTTTTTTTTTTTTTTTAGTATTGTTTTTTTTTTTTTTCTTCGCTATTATTATTTATATCTTATTATTTCTTTTTTAGGTGTTTTGTAGATGTTGATTTATATAGTAATAATATATTCGGTACTTGTGTAATATCTGGGCTCCCGATATTTTCATCGCATGCCAGTACTTAAGGCATGAGATGCGACGCGATTGGACCTGATTTTCGGGGTTATTGGACATTCCCTGTACAATGTAAAAATCGGTCGCATCACATGCCATTATAATGGCATGCGATGCAACGCGACCGACCCGATTTTTACATTGGACCCAATGTTAAATGGTCCCTCAGACCCGATTTAACATTGGACCCAATGTTAAATGCCCCCCAGACCCGATTTTTAATTGTATACCCACCCTGATGGTTAATTATTAGGTCAAATGCCCCCCCCCCCCCCAATTGTTAACGCCACCCCACAATCAACGCCAACCAGAAGAGTTGGGAGCGGTGGCGGTAAGCGTCCTCCGACCTTTTCATACCCCCACTAACCACGTCGGTGTGGAGTTGATTTTATATACTGTGTCGAGCAATGCGAGCCCGAAGCGTGGCGAGCCCTGCGAGGGGACGCGTAATACGTGCTTCGGGCTCGTGGCGCGCTGCGCTCGCCACACTACATAAAATCGACTCCATACGGACATGGATAGTGGGGGTATGAAAAGGTCGGAGGACGCGTACCACCGCCGCCCCTCGCGGGCCTAGAGGACTCCAGTGAGAGTGGGAGCACGCGGCAGCGCAGGTGAGAGAAGCGCTAGCCATCCCTTTGCAACATCGCCTTCGACAGCATGGGTGAGAGACACGCCAGCCTTACCACCTACAAGGCTTCTCCCCGGTTTCTCTTACTGGAGGGACACTCTAACCCACAATACCGGCCGGGCCATTAGTGCAGGGGAGCGCAGGTGAGAGACGCGCATACCGTGCCCATACAGCATCATTCATATGCAATACTTCCTAACTGGTGAATGGTAATATAACCTAAAGACTCTCAGCGGCAGGTGCCGCAGCCCGGTACCACTGGGCAAATTAATTATTCTTTTGGAAATATATTCATCCATACTGGTGACGGCAAACATAATATACAGCTATAAATGAACTTGTTGCTGGAATATGGACCGAGTGCTATCTATTCTTAAACAATACATACAGTGATTTATATTAGAGATGTGCGGTGGCCACTTTTCGGGTTTTGGATCTGGATCTCCCTTCGTGTTTTGGATCTGGATTGGTTTTGGCAAAACCACCCTTGGGGGTTTTGGATCTGGATTTTTATGAAATAATGCTAAAAATGGCTAAAACCAGAATTTGAGCCTGTTTTTTGCCCCTAAAGTATTAGTAACCTCAATAACATTAGTTTCCAGTCATTTCTAGTCAATTTTGATCACAAAATTGTTTTCCTTTACTGTAGTTGGGCTAAAAGGTTATACCGAGGTAGCTGGATGACTGAGCTAAGCGACAGCAGTGGGCATCACATACATGTGGACCTTACACATCCAACCTGGCACATCTTGGAAGCAGAGTGGCACTGCAGGGGCAGAGGGTGGCAGTTTAATAAATTACCCCCAAAAAAGAGAAATGATCCAAAGAGCAAAAAATACAAAGAGGTATCGGCCTTGTCATGACTGTTGGTAGCAGCTTCAGCACTTCTATCAGGTTGCTGATCTCCCACAATTTCCTCCTCCATCATCCACCAAAAATGTGTTTTTATTTTATTTATTACTTTTATTCATTTTTCTTACTTTACACTGGACACAGCCTGTCACACTGGACACAGCTTATGTACACTGGACACAACCGTTCACACTGGACACAGCCCGTCACCCTGGACACAGCCCCTGGACAATGGACACCGCCCCCTGGACACAGCTCCTGTACACTGGACACAGCCCGTCACCCTGGACACAGTCCCTGTACACTGGACACAGCCATCACACTGGACAGTGGACACAGCCCCTGGACAGTGGACACAGCCCCTGTACACTGGACACAGCCCCTTGTATTATGGACACTGCAGCCCCTGTACAGTGAGTGTACAGTCAGCAGCACTGCAGCCCCTGCGTGTGAGCACTGCAGCACCTAGTTTACAAGAAAATAAAAAATCAGTCACTAAATAAATCACAGCACAGGGCACGGAGCACAGAGCACGGAGCACAGATCCCAACCACCCTCTTCCCTCTCCTATAATGGAGTGAAGATGGCGGGGCGTGCGTGCGTCTTATATAGAATCCAGATCCCGCGAGAATCTGACGTTTTGCCACGTTTTCGGTCCGGAATTCAGGCGGGAACTCCTGAGCCGGTTCGGATCCTGACTCGAATCACCATATTAGGATCTGACGGATCCCAGAGATCTGGACCCGCTCATCTCTAATTTATATATGAAATCATTTCAAGGCTCAATTTTAATTATATAAATATTATATTAATTTATTCTAGTATTATTGTACTGTTGTTATTTATTTTTAGGTGGCCGCCTAAACTATGTTCCAATTTTTATTTTTCAGAAATAAACACATACAATTTATATTAATTACTATCTAGAGTGTCCGTGTGAGTGCATTCATCCATGGTGCTTTAAATTCCTAATTAGCGCAGAAACTCAATTTTCTTTGGTTTGGGGGTTAGTGATGATGTCAGAGCCGGCGCTGGTTTGAAATAACGCAGCCTCTTATCTTTTAAGTTTATTATTTAAAACAAAATAATGGTTTACAAAAGGGAGATTTTAGACTGTAAAATGTTATTCAGACTCCAGCTTATTAAATATGCTCTGTACAGCTCTATATAATATGGTGGTGCTATAGCCAAGGATAATAATAAAAATACCATGAACATGTTTTTCTATGGAAGAACATCAGCATGGAGATCTGAGCTCATTATAGAGCCTGGTAAATCAAGGCTTCCCTATTGGCGGTATGCAATATCAATCTAAAGGTGTGTACACACGGGTGCGATATGGCTTCCGATGTTGACGATATAGTGCACATCGGAAGCCATATCGTATACCGATTGTGTACTTTTCAGGGCTTGCGAGCCCGATGCGCTGCCGATGCGCGCTCCCGAGTGAGCGCAAATCGGCAGCGACATAGTGAGGGCAGGCAAGACTATATAGTGCAGATCTGCACTATATAGTCTTTGTGCCTGAATACTCACTATAGCTCCGGTGGCCAGAGGGTGAGGGGCTTCTCCTGGGGCTGCGCTGCAGGGCTGATGACCCAGAAGAAGTCCGCCTAAAGAGGAGGGAGGGGTGTGGCCTGATGTCTGCACGGCGGGGGGGGGGGGGAAGCTGTTTGATGTGCCGCGGCCCCGGGTGTCGCAGCACGCTGACATCCCGGCACCCTGGTGACAGGTACTGTCCTCTGCTCTCCTTCATGTTCTTACACGGTCGACATGCTGCCGTGCGATGCGAGTCCCGATGCCATCAGATCGCATCGGGACTCGCATCGCACGGCAGCATGTCGACCGTGTGTACACACCATTAATATTTCCTTATGGTTCTCCTCCGTTACTCAGGAACCAATGTGACATATGCACTGCAGGTGGGGCTGATGTAACATGTGCAGAGAGAGTTAGATATGGGTTAATACTGGCTGCTTTGTTTTTACACTGCAATATAGAGATCAGTAATACAAACCCCACCCAAATCTAACTCTCTCTGCACATGTTACATCAGCCCCACCTGCAGTGCATATGGTTTTGTCCATTAGAGAGTGAATTTCCCTTTGCGAGTGAACCAGAATAATCCCCATGGAGCATAGCACCTTAGCACCACCACCCAGTGTGCTGCTAAACCCCTCCCACTTAGCTTGCAACTTGCTTGTTCCCCACTAAGGATTTAATGCCGTTAAAGTCAATCGCTGATGGCACCATCGATGAGGACCATCAAACGTTAGCTTGTTACTTTATAAGTCAGTAAATAAATATGGAGGAGTTAAATGCCAAAGAAGAACCAATAGAAATTAGTCACCTCTTTTTTTCTTTAACAGTACATTCAATATGTATTAACATATGTACAACTCCACATCATTTAATCTCATAAGTACATGCCCCAGTACAAAAAATGAAATACAATATAGATAATAGGGAAGAAAATCCTAGAATAAGTGTCAATGGCATGGTTGTTCTCTAGGATTATTCTGCCAACGTTCCCTTTTATGGATCTCTTGCGTTTCACACGTGCGGCATCTAGGGTGGCAACACTGGCAGCCCGCCCACGTGATGAGGTCTCCTCGGAATGTATGGAATAGCTCCGGTCGGCATCGCTGTCATGGTAACAGCCATCAAACGCCATGGCCTGCACTGCCCCCAGGTTCAGTGTCCCCGAAGACTAGGGGGGAAAGAAAATATATGTAGGTCATTCAGAAGAGATAATTTCTTGGTATGGTCAGAGGATCGCCGTAATTTCTATGAAAATGGAGCATGGCCCCTCACAGGCATTTTATAGCTTTCTATGAAAACGCTCTTAGGGGCTAATTCAGCTTGGATTGCAAATTCACAAATCAAGCCATTATCAAATTACTGCGCAGGCATAGCGTATGCATCACGCATGCGCAATTGGAAATAGCGACATTAAAGGCATGTGCATCGTGAGACAACAATGGTTCTCCCCTTCTGATTAACTGAATACCCTGATGTTCCTTTTCATTTGGATAAGATTTTAGGTACTTCTGTAGTTTCACGGCGCCAGCTTCCGGGTTCTACGCTCGCCACGAAATATGTCAAAAAAAGTAACTTAACTCCATGCCAACATGGACAGTTGATACCCCCACTATCTATGTTGGCATGGAGTTGATTTTAAATAGCGTGGCGAGCGTAGGGAGCCACCGAGCCCGCAGCGTGGCGAGCCCCGCAAGGGGACTCAGACGCACGGCGCCATACTGGTGCCGTGAAACTACAGAAGTACCAGATTTTATTATCTGTGTGGACCATACATGGGGCATTATTCAGTCAGTTAGGTGAAAAATTATCAGAAAATGCAACCTAGGGCCCAATTGGAGTCAGACAAAATGGTGTTGTTTATGCCAAGGGACCATGGGTGAATTTTCAGTCCTGACGGTTATCGAATGACCACGCATATGCCCAGTACGCTGGCTTCCTCCACAGTGGTCAGGTAATTGACAGCTCAGTAACAAAGAGAACACTGATCCACAAGTAGACATCTACGGCTTTAATGTAAGACACCTGAGGCATTGAGGAACTCACTACTGTGATGATGGTGGACATGGACAGTACCGTGGTGATACCTGTTGGTAAGCAGTGAGTGACAGAGTTAGATAAGTTATGGGAATATTACATTCACGCTCTGTATTATTGGCTAAGAAAGTGATAGGAGAGGGATCCAAATAAAAGTAGTGACAGGGAAAGAGAGAGCATGTCAGCTAGAGACAGGGAAAGAGAGAGCGCGTCAGCTAGAGACAGGGGGAGAGAGCGAACGCGTCAGCGAGAGACAGGGGGAGAGAGCGAACGCGTCAGCGAGAGACAGGGGGAGAGAGAGAACGCGTCAGCGAGAGACAGGGGGAGAGAGAGTGCGTCAGAGAGACAGAGGGAGAGAGCGCGTCAGCGAGAGACAGGGGGGAGAGAGCGCGTCAGCGAGAGACAGGGGGGTGAGAGCGCGTCAGCGAGAGACAGGGGGGAGAGAGCGCGTCACCGAGACAGGGGGAGAGAGCGCATCAGCGAGAGACAGGGGGGAGAGAGCGCATCAGCGAGAGACAGGGGGAGAGAGCGCGTCAGCGAGAGACAGGGGGGAGAGAGCGCGTCAGCGAGAGACAGGGGGGAGAGAGAGCATCAGCGAGAGACAGGGGGAAAGAGCGCGTCAGCGAGAGACAGGGGGAGAGAGCGCGTCAGCGAGAGACAGGGGGAGAGAGCGCGTCAGCGAGAGACAGGGGGAGAGAGCGCGTCAGCGAGAGACAGGGGGGAGAGAGCGCGTCAGCGAGAGACAGGGGGGAGAGAGCGCGTCAGCGAGAGACAGGGGGGAGAGAGCGCGTCAGCGAGAGACAGGGGGAGAGAGCGCATCAGCGAGAGACGGGGAGAGAGCACGTCAGCGAGAGACAGGGGGGAGAGAGCGCGTCAGCGAGAGACAGTGGGAGAGAGCTCGTCAGCAAGAGACAGTGGGAGAGAGAGCGGGTCAGCATGTCAGTGAGAGACTGGGGGAGAGAGAGTGCATCAGCGAGAGACAGGGGGAGAGAGAGCGCAGGAGCGAGAGACAGGGGGAGAGAGAGTGCATCAGCGAGAGACAGGGGGAGAGAGCTGCCCTATCACGCTGCCCTAACCGTCTGTAGATATATCTGCAGATCATTGATCTACTAATGTATCTACTAGTGTGTAGCAGCTATTGTTCCTTGCCAGTCAAAAGCATCCAATTAAAACACAGAAAACAGGTGATTTGCATGACATGAAATGATTTACCTCAACATAATCATGGTGAGCGGGCAGCCCCTGGGAGTCCGATGGGGTGATATAAACATTACACCCAACTAGTGTGCCAAAGTAACACTCCAGCTTCTCCATAATGTGCCATAGCTTGTCCTGTGGAGATACAGCAGTATAGTCAACCAAAATTCTGATATCATTATATATTACATTAGGGATACAGTATAATGGCTGGTACTTGTTTCCTAGCACGGCCACAACGATCATGATCGTGGGCATCGTAAGGGAAAATCGGGGGCATCGCGGCCATCGCATGCACTAAAAAATCGGGTGCGATGGTCGTGACGCGATGCCTGCGATTTCCCCATAGGGAACAATGTTAAATGCCTCAAATTAGCCACGATGCCCCCGATTTCCCATAGGAAACAATGGTAAATGGGCCAGAAACCCCCCAAAACACCCCTGAACAGTGAAATGTCCCCCCAAAAGTATTTTACGCCACCCCACGATCAACGCGAACCCGAAGCGCGGCGGTACGCGTCCTCCGACCTTTTCATACCCCCACTTTCCACGTCGGTGTGGAGTTGAGAATAGAATAGTGTGGCGAGCGCAGCGAGCCACCGAGCCCGAAGCATGGCAAGCGCAGCGAGCCCCGCGAGGGGACGCGGATACCTGTGAAGCCCGCGAAGGGACGCGTTTACCTGTGAAGGTATCCGCGTCCGCTCGCCACGCTTCGGGCTCGGTGGCTCGCTGCGCTCGCCACACTATTCTATTCTCAACTCCACGCCGATGTGGATAGTGGGGGTATGAAAAGGTCGGAGGACGCGTACCGCCGCCGCTCGCCACGCTTCGGGTTCGCATTGATCGTGGGGTGGCGTAAAATAGTTTTGGGGGGAAATTTCACTGTTCAGGGGTGTTTTTGGGGGGTTTCTGGCCCATTTACCATTGTTCTCTATGATGATTTGGTGAAATTGAGGCATTTAACATTGTTCCCTATGGAAAATCGGGGGCATCGCGGGTACATTGAGCCATTTAACATTGTTTCCTATGGGGAAATCGTGGGCATCGCGTCTGCACCATTTAAGCCTTTTTTAGCCGCATACGACGCGACCGACACGATTTTGACTGTTTTCAATGCATTTCAATGGGAAAATCGGGGGCATCGCGTCGGTCGCGTCGTATACCACTAAAAATGACACACGATGCCCGCGATTGTGGCCGTGCTAGGAAACAAGTACCTAATGGCTCATTTAGAGGATAACTTTTTCAAGTTCCTTGCATTAGGTTGTATTCGGAAAGGAAATAAAATAAATAAATAAAATAAGCACCCACAGCCCTAACACCAGGCACCTCGCACATTTACTTACATGAGCAGGTGGTGCAACCGGAAGTGGGGAAGAGGGCAACAGTGCCTGGACGCCAGCAGTGCGGACAGGTGCGGGGGTGTGGCATATGCAGCGTGACCTCTGACCACGCAACGCTGCGCAGAGCTGCAACGCCATGATTGGTAACAGCCGGGCAGTGTCTAAGAGACATGGCCCGGCATTAGACTGTGCATGCACAATCTAATCCCAGGATTGGAAACTCCAGTCCTGGAAATTGTGGGGCCAAATCCCAGGATTAGTCTATCCTGATCCCGGAATTGGCCTAGCTGCAAGGTAATCTCACAGCTGAAAAGTGCGTTCAAACAAGCTCTAAAGTAACCTTGGAACTATTAATAACTATAAAGCAGGTGCTCCCGACCATGGTCACCAAGGCAGACTAACAGTACAGGTTTTAGTCACATCCATACTTGAGCACAGATGGCTAAATCCAAATAACTGAGGTACTCATTAACTCAACCGTGTTCAAGTATAGCTATTCTTTTTGATTGATAGAAGCAGATGGTTTGCAGAACACCATTGCTTTGTCCCATATTGCTGAAAAAATCCCTGCGTCACTTTAATACATCAGGTGTGTCCAATCCTTATTATAGCAACCATGCATAAGTTAGAATAAATGTTGGTACTCTTTACCTAGCACGGCGCCCATCGTGGGGATCGCGGGCATCGCGGTCAGTACATTAACGGCCGCGACGCGATGCCCGCGATCCCCACGATTTACCATAGGGTTCAATGTTAAATTTAGTGCTGCCCGCGATTTTACATTCAATGCTTCAATGGCCGCGATTTGGCCATAGGAATCAATGTTAAATGGGCCACAGAGCCCAAATAGGCACAATTAACACTTAAATGTCCCCCCAAATTTGTAACGCCACCCCACGATCCACGCCAACCCGAAGCGTGGCGAGCGCAGCGAGCCCGCGAGGGGCGGCGGTACGCGTCCTCCGACCTTTTCATACCCCCACTATCCACGTCGGCGTGGAGTTGAGAATAGAATAGTGTGGCGAGCGCAGCGAGCCACCGTGCCCGAAGCGTGGCGAGCGCACGCGGATACCTGTAAAGGCCGCGTAGGGCCACGTTTACCTGTGAAGGTATCCGCGTCCGCTCGCCACGCTTCGGGCTCGGTGGCTCGCTGCGCTCGCCACACTATTCTATTCTCAACTCCACGCCGACGTGGATAGTGAGGGTATGAAAAGGTCGGAGGACGCGTACCGCCGCTGCTCGCCACGCTTCGGGTTGGCGTGGATCGTGGGGTGGCGTTACAAATTTGGGGGGACATTTAAGTGTTAATTGTGCCTATTTGGGCTCTGTGGCCCATTTAACATTGATTCCTATGGCCAAATTGCGGCCATTGAAGCATTGAATGTAAAATCGCGGGCAGCACTAAATTTAACATTGAACCCTATGGGAAATCACGGGGATCGCGGGCATCGCGTCGCGGCCGTTAATGTACTGACCGCGATGCACGCGATCCGCACGATTTCTTTACCCGCGACGGAGATCGTGGGCGCCGTGCTAGGTAAAGAGTACCAAATGTTTCTAATGCAAATCAGAACTAAGGAAGTGTGCGACCAGGATACAGCATACACGCTACTGTACCTGTATGTTAATAAGTGATGTTATCTCAGGAATCCGCAGATCACTCACTGTACATGTTGGGGTAAATGTATTAAGCCTGGTGAAGTGATAAAGTGGAAGGTGAGGACCATGCGGTGAGGCTGTATTCTCCCCCCTCTCCTCTCCCAGGTGACAGGTGCGAGAGCAGCCTCATCAGATGGAGCACCCCCGGACAGGACACCCCCGGACCGGATACTACAAGCTCCGGAATGCAGAGTTTGATGTCCAGTCCGGCATTCCGGTGTCTTATCCGATTCCGGATTTTACCCCTACCCAATAAATCTGCTGTTTGACATGACATAGACACATAGACTGTGATATCAGTTAAGAACAGAACAATGTGGCCCATTCAGCCTGCCCTCAACACTTTGTATGCACATACTTCTGCTACTGAGGAGCCTTGTAATAGATTATACATTTCTCTGTAAAAATATAAAAAAAAATACAAAGTACAGAAGACAATGCAAACTTGTGTGACAGGTGTACAGTGTATACCTGAGACACATTATAGGAGATAGCAGTGCTAAGCTGTATAACGTGCTAGCTAGTGGCTGCATGCCCTCACCTGGACTGGCACCGGCTGTAATATACCCGTCCCTATAACCTCAGATTGTCCCAGGCACAGTATTACAGCACACACGTGTAAGCTTGCACTCAGCAGATCAGCAATGCTTCCTGAGGCTCCCGGGAGATCCTGCTGCTCTGTAGGGAGACACCTAGTGGCTGCAGTCTCCAAGTGCAGTCTGAGTACATTTCTTTGTATTATGTTGTATAATATTCATGTACACACAACCTGCTGGGAGTTAAATGTCCCCCTCCCTGCTTATCTCACCACGAACCTGTTCCAGAAGCCTCCATTCTCTAAGGTAATAATGTCTCCCACGTCACAGCAGCAGCTGCAGTAGCAGAGACTCTGCCCCAAGATTAGAAATTAGCAGCAGCAGGGGGAAATGAATGGGAATTTTAGCGGAGCTCAGCGCGTGCTATTAATTCATCAACATTCCAGTTGTAGTTCCAGCAGCTGCCAATAGGTGGCAGCAATGATGCAGCACAGCATGAATGACGTCACTGCAATGTAGCTTCGAGTTACACGGAGAAGTGTACTATGGTTGGCTGGCGCAGTGGCGTGCGTCCTTAGTCCCTCGCCTGGGAAGCCCGGGCTGCTGCGGGTTCGAGACCCGCCAGAGCTTAGGTAGTAGGTACAGGACTGAGCGCAGAAATTAGTTAGGGAATTCAGCTCTGTAGCTGGGGGTGTAGTGCACTCGGACCTTCAGCAGCCTGTTTATTTTTTGTGTGTACAGGGGGAAAGCACAAATAGATAGGGAAATGCAGCTGTGGCAGGGGGTGTAGTGCACTCGGACCTTGGCAGCAGCCTGTGTCTTCCACTGAATCAAGATGTTTAAACTACAAATGAGGGGAAGGGGGCGGGGTCCGAGCCAGGAGTGGGCGGAGAAAATGTGATCAATAGATTATTCAAAGATATATTGTTCCAGTGTTCTCATATAATAGAGAACACTGGAACAATATATCTTTGATTAATCTATTGATGAGTTTATATAGACGTGGGGAAAATCTTCTAATATCTAGAGCCTGGTGGTACAATGGTTAAATACTTGGTCTACTATAGAACGAACTGACATAGGACATATTAGGGTTATATGTATTTTTTATTTATTTATTTTTATGTGAGTTTATTTTATTCAATATGTGTGTGGATATACACACCAGTGAGGGGATCTCCCTCTGGATTGTCTTTTTTTTTATTATTTTTAGTATTGTTTTTTTTTTTTTGCTATTATTATTTATATCTTATTATTTCTTTTTTAGGTGTTTTGTAGATGTTCATTTATATAGTAATAATATATTCGGTACTTGTGTAATATCTGGGCTCCCGATATTTTCATCGCATGCCAGTACTTAAGGCATGCGATGCGACGCGATTGGAACTGATTTTCGGGGTTATTGGACATTCCCTGTACAATGTAAAAATCGGTCGCATCACATGCCATTATAATGGCATGCGATGCAACGCGACCGACCCGATTTTTACATTGGACCCAATGTTAAATGGTCCCTCAGACCCGATTTAACATTGGACCCAATGTTAAATGCCCCCCAGACCCGATTTTTAATTGTATACCCACCCTGATGGTTAATTATTAGGTCAAATGCCCCCCCATTGTTAATGCCACCCCACAATCAACGCCAACCCGAAGCGTTGGGAGCGGTGGCGGTAAGCGTCCTCCGACCTTTTCATACCCCCACTATCCATGTCGGTGTGGAGTTGACTTTATATAGTGTGGCGAGCAAAGCGAGCCCGAAGCGTGGCGAGCCCCGCGAGGGGACGCGTAATATGTGCTTCGGGCTCGTGGCGCGCTGGGCTCGCCACACTACATAAAATCGACTCCATACGGACATGGATAGTGGGGGTATGAAAAGGTCGGAGGACGCGTACCACCGCCGCCCCTCGCGGGCCTAGAGGACTCCAGTGAGAGTGGGAGCACGCGGCAGCGCAGGTGAGAGAAGCGCAAGCCGTCCCTTTGCAACATCGCCTTCGACAGCATGGGTGAGAGACACGCCAGCCTTACCACCTACAAGGCTTCTCCCCGGTTTCTCTTACTGGAGGGACACTCTTACCCACAATACCGGCCGGGCTATTAGTGCAGTGGAGCGCAGGTGCGAGACGCGCATACCGTGCCCATACAGCATCATTCATATGCAATACTTCCTAACTGGTGAATGGTAATATAACCTAAAGACTCTCAGCGGCAGGTGCCGCAGCCCGGTACCACTGTGGTTGCGACTGGGCAAATTAATTATTCTTTCGGAAATATATTAATCCATACTGGTGACGGCAAACATAATATACAGCTATAAATGAACTTGTTGCTGGAATATGGACCGAGTGCTATCTATTCTTAAACAATACATACAGTGATTTATATTAGAGATGTGCGGCGGCCACTTTTCGGGTTTTGGATCTGGATCTCCCTTCGTGTTTTGGATCTGGATTGGTTTTGGCAAAACCACCCTTGGGGGTTTTGGTTTTGGATCTGGATTTTTATGAAATAATGCTAAAAATGGCTAAAACCAGAATTTGAGCCTGTTTTTTGCCCCTAAAGTATTATTAACCTCAATAACATTAGTTTCCAGTCATTTCTAGTCAATTTTGATCAAAAAATTGTTTTCCTTTACTGTAGTTGGGCTAAAAGGTTATACCGAGGTAGCTGGATGACTGAGCTAAGCGACAGCAGTGGGCATCACATACATGTGGACCTTACACATCCAACCTGGCACATCTTGGAAGCAGAGCGGCACTGCAGGGGCAGAGGGTGGCAGTTTAATAAATTTCCCCCAAAAAAGAGAAATGCTCCAAAGAGCAAAAAATACAAAGAGGTATCGGCCTTGTCTTGACTGGTGGTAGCAGCTTCAGCACTTCTATCAGGTTGCTGATCTCCCACTATTTCCTCCTCCATCATCCTCCAAAAATGTGTTTTTATTTTATTTATTACTTTTATTTATTTTTCTTAATTTACACTGGACACAGCCCCTGGACACTGGACACAGCTTATGTACACTGGACACAACCGTTCACACTGGACACAGCCCCTGGACACTGCCCGTCACCCTGGACACAGCCCCTGGACAATGGACACCGCCCCTGGACACAGCTCCTGTACACTGGACACAGCCCGTCACCCTGGACACAGTCCCTGTACACTGGACACAGCCATCACACTGGACAGTGGACACAGCCCCTGGACAGTGGACACAGCCCCTGTACACTGGGCACAGCCCCAGTACACTGGACACAGCCCCTTGTATTATGGACACTGCAGCCCCTGTACAGTGAGTGTACAGTCAGCAGCACTGCAGCCCCTGCGTGTGAGCACTGCAGCACCTAGTTTACAAGAAAATAAAAAATCAGTCACTAAATAAATCACAGCACAGGGCACGGAGCACAGATCCCAACCACCCTCTTCCCTCTCCTATAATGGAGTGAAGATGGCGGGGCGCGCGTGCGTCTTATATAGAATCCAGATCCCGCGAGAATCTGACGTTTTGCCACGTTTTCGGTCCGGAATTCAGGCGGGAACTCCCGAGCCGGTTCGGATCCTGACTCGAATCACCATATTCGGATCTGACGGATCCCGGAGATCTGGACCCGCTCATCTCTAATTTATATATGAAATCATTTCAAGGCTCAATTTTAATTATATAAATATTATATTAATTTATTCTAGTATTATTGTACTGTTGTTATTTATTTTTAGGTGGCCGCCTAAACTATGTTCCAATTTATATTTTTCAGAAATAAACACATACAATTTATATTAATTACTATCTAGAGTGTCCGTGTGAGTGCATTCATCTATGGTGCTTTAAATTTCTAATTAGCGCAGAAACTCAATTTTCTTTGGTTTGGGGGTTAGTGATGAAGTCAGAGCCGGCGCTGGTTTGAAATAACGCAGCCTCTTATCTTTTAAGTTTATTATTTAAAACAAAATAATGGTTTACAAAAGGGAGATTTTAGACTGTAAAATGTTATTCAGACTCCAGCTTATTAAATATGCTCTGTACAGCTCTATATAATATGGTGGTGCTATAGCCAAGGATAATAATAAAAATACCATGAACATGTTTTTCTATGGAAGAACATCAGCATGGAGATCTGAGCTCATTATAGAGCCTGGTAAATCAAGGCTTCCCTATTGGCGGTATGCAACATCAATCTAAAGGTGTGTACACACGGGTGCGATATGGCTTCCGATGTTGACGATATAGTGCACATCGGAAGCCATATCGTATACCGATTGTGTACTTTTCAGGGCTTGCGAGCCCGATGCGCTGCCGATGCGCGCTCTCAAGTGAGCGCAAATCGGCAGTGACATAGTGAGGGCAGGCAAGACTATATAGTGCAGATCTGCACTATATAGTCTTTGTGCCTGAATACTCACTATAGCTCCGGCGGCCAGAGGGCGAGGGGCTTCTCCTGGGGCTGCGCTGCAGGGCTGATGACCCAGAAGAAGTCCGCCTAAAGAGGAGGGAGGGGTGTGGCCTGATGTCTGCACGGCGGGGGGGAAGCTGTTTGATGTGCCGCGGCCCCGGTTGTCGCAGCACGCTGACATCCCGGCACCCTGGTGACAGGTACTGTCCTCTGCTCTCCTTCATGTTCTTACACGGTCGACATGCTGCCGTGCGATGCGAGTCCCGATGCCATCAGATCGCATCGGGACTTGCATCGCACGGCAGCATGTCGACCGTGTGTACACACCATTAATATTTCCTTATGGTTCTCCTCCGTTACTCATGAACCAATGTGACTTTTGTGTCATATATATATATATATATATATATATATATATATATATATATATATATATATATATATATATGTAATGTATGATAAAAATAGTGGCACACCCATGGATGATGTTTTGCCATTCAAAAATAAATGACAGTCAGTCATTGATGGCTCAGAGACTACAATGTTTTTATTCCTCTTGGGGTAGGGACATGGGGGGGTTATTCTGGTTCACTTGCAGAGGCAAATTCATTCTTTAAATGACAAAAACATATGCACTGCAGGTGGGGCTGATGTAACATGTGCAGAGAGAGTTAGATATGGGTTAATACTGGCTGCTTTGTTTTTACACTGCAATATAGAGATCAGTAGTACAAACCCCACCCAAATCTAACTCTCTCTGCACATGTTACATCAGCCCCACCTGCAGTGCATATGGTTTTGTCCATTAGAGAGTGAATTTCCCTTTGCGAGTGAACCAGAATAATCCCCATGGAGCATAGCACCTTAGCACCTCCACCCAGTGTGCTGCTAAACCCCTCCCACTTAGCTTGCAACTTGCTTGTTCCCCACTAAGGATTTAATGCCGTTAAAGTCAATCGCTGATGGCACCATCGATGAGGACCATCAAACGTTAGCTTGTTACTTTATAAGTCAGTAAATAAATATAGAGGAGTTAAATGCCACAGAAGAACCAATAGAAATTATTCACCTCTTTTTTTCTTTTACAGTACATTCAATATGTATTAACATATGTACAACTCCACATCATTTAATGTCATAAGTACATGCCCCAGTACAAAAAATGAAATACAATATAGATAATAGGGAAGAAAATCCTAGAATAAGTGTCAATGGCATGGTTGTTCTCTAGGATTATTCTGCCAACGTTCCCTTTTATGGATCTCTTGCGTTTCACACGTGCGGCATCTAGGGTGGCAACACTGGCAGCCCGCCCACGTGATGAGGTCTCCTCGGAATGTATGGAATAGCTCCGGTCGGCATCGCTGTCATGGTAACAGCCATCAAACGCCATGGCCTGCACTGCCCCCAGGTTCAGTGTCCCCGAAGATTAGGGGGGAAAGAAAATATATGTAGGTCATTGAGAAGAGATAATTTCTTGGTATGGTCAGAGGATCGCCGTCATTTCTATGAAAATGGAGCATGGCCCCTCACAGGCATTTTATAGCTTTCTATGAAACCGCTCTTAGGGGCTAATTCAGCTTGGATTGCAAATTCACAAATCAAGCCATTATCAAATTACTGCGCAGGCATAGCGTATGCATCACGCATGCGCAATTGGAAATAGCGACATTAAAGGCATGTGCATCATGAGCGCAGTCCGCTCGCATTTTGCCTGTCAGGAAGTTGGCATTTGGGAGTAGGTCTGTGACATCAGCGCTGACCACTTCCACCCTGTTTCAGTCAGAGATACTCAGATTGGCACGGATGGCAAAGTTTATTCAGTGTTTCAGAAATTCCGTACGGAGTTGCGAGTGAATAGCAATCTGTGTTCCATTCACAATTCTTCCACAATTTATCGAGGGGCTTACTCCTCGCAGACAACTGCAATCTCTCAGTTTAGCGATCCACGCTGAATTAGCCCCTTACTTCTCAATTAATGTGCTTCAGAGGGCATCGCATGGACTATATTATATAGGCACTGGCAGCCTTGCATACAACAATGGTTCTCCCCTTCTGATTAACTGAATACCCTGATGTTCCTTTTCATTTGGATAAGATTTTAGGTACTTCTGTAGTTTCACGGCGCCAGCATCCGGGTTCTACGCTCGCCACAAAATATGCCAAAAAAAGTAACTTAACTCCATGCCAACATGGATAGTTCATACCCCCACTATCTATGTTGGCACGGAGTTGATTTTAAATAGCGTGGCGAGCGTAGCGAGCCACCGAGCCCGCAGCGTGGGCGAGCGAAGCAAGCCCCGCAAGGGGACTCAGACGCACGGCGCCATACTGGCGCCGTGAAACTACAGAAGTACCAGATTTTATTATCTGTGTGGACCATACATGGGGCATTATTCAGTCAGTTAGGTGAAAAATTATCAGAAAATGCAACTTAGGGCCCAATTGGAGTCAGACAAAATGGTGTTGTTTATGCCAAGGGACCATGGGTGAATTTTTAGTCCTGACGGTTATCGAATGACCACGCATATGCCCAGTACGCTGGCTTCCTCCACAGTGGTCAGGTAATTGACAGCTCAGTAACAAAGAGAACACTGATCCACAAGTAGACATCTACGGCTTTAATGTAAGACACCTGAGGCATTGAGGCACTCACTACTGTGATGATGGTGGACATGGACAGTACCGTGGTGATACCTGTTGGTAAGCAGTGAGTGACAGAGTTAGATAAGTTATGGGAATATTACATTCATGCTCTGTATTATTGGCTAAGAAAGTGATAGGAGAGGGACCCAAATAAAAGTAGTGACAGGGAAAGAGAGAGCATGTCAGTAAGAGACAGGGAGAGAGAGCGCGTCAGCTAAAGACAGGGAAAGAGAGAGCGCGTCAGCTAGAGACAGGGGGAGAGAGAGAGTGCGTCAGCGAGAGACAGGGGGAGAGAGAGAACGCGTCAGCGAGAGACAGGGGGTGAGAGAGAGAACGTGTCAGCGAGAGACAGGGGGAAACAGAACGCGTCAGCGAGAGACAGGGGTAGAGAGAGTGCGTCAGAGAGAGACAGGGGGAGAGAGCGTGTCAGCGAGAGACAGGGGAGAGAGCGCGTCAGCGAGAGACAGGGGGGAGAGAGCGCGTCAGCGAGAGACAGGGGGAGAGAGCGCATCAGCGAGAGACAAGGGGAGAGAGCGCGTCAGCGAGAGACAGGGGGGGAGAGAGCGCGTCAGCGAGAGACAGTGGGAGAGAGCTCGTCAGCGAGAGACAGTGGGAGAGAGAGCGTGTCAGCACGTCAGTAAGAGACTGGGGGAGAGAGAGTGCATCAGCGAGAGACAGGGGGAGAGAGAGCGCAGGAGCAAGAGACAGGGGAGACAGAGTGCATCAGCGAGAGACAGGGGGAGAGAGCTGCCCTATCACGCTGCCCTAACCGTCTGTAGATATATCTGCAGATCATTGATCTACTAATGTATCTACTAGTGTGTAGCAGCTATTGTTCCTTGCCAGTCAAAAGCATCCAATTAAAACACAGAAAACAGGTGATTTGCATGACATGAAATGATTTACCTCAACATAATCATGGTGAGCGGGCAGCCCCTGGGAGTCTGATGGGGTGATATAAACATTACACCCAACTAGTGTGCCAAAGTAACACTCCAGCTTCTCCATAATGTGCCATAGCTTGTCCTGTGGAGATACAGCAGTATAGTCAACCAAAATTCTGATATCATTATATATTACATTAGGGATACAGTATAATGGCTCATTTAGAAGATAACTTTTTCAAGTTCCTTGCATTAGGTTGTATTCGGAAAGGAAATAAAATAAATAAATAAAATAAGCACCCACAGCCCTAACACCAGGCACCTCGCACATTTACTTACATGAGCAGGTGGTGCAACCGGAAGTGGGGAAGAGGGCAACAGTGCCTGGACGCCAGCAGTGCGCACAGGTGCGGGGGTGTGGCATATGCAGCGTGACCTCTGACCACGCAACGCTGCGCAGAGCTGCAACGCCATGATTGGTAACAGCCGGGCAGTGTCTAAGAGACATGGCCCGGCATTTGACTGTGCATGCACAATCTAATCCCAGGATTGGAAACTCCAGTCCTGGAAATTGTGGGGCCAAATCCCAGGATTAGTCTATCCTGATCCCGGAATTGGCAACCCTAGCTGCAAGGTAATCTCACAGCTGAAAAGTGCGTTCAAACAAGCTCTAAAGTAACCTTGGAACTATTAATAACTATAAAGCAGGTGCTCCCGACCATGGTCACCAAGGCAGACTAACAGTACAGGTTTTAGTCACATCCATACTTGAGCACAGATGGCTAAATCCAAATAACTGAGGTACTCATTAACTCAACCGTGTTCAAGTATAGCTATTCTTTTTGATTGATAGAAGCAGATGGTTTGCAGAACACCATTGCTTTGTCCCATATTGCTGAAAAAATCCCTGCGTCACTTTAATACATCAGGTGTGTCTACTCCTTATTATAGCAACCATGCATAAGTTAGAATAAATGTTGGTACTCTTTACCTAGCACGGCGCCCATCGTGGGGATCGCGGGCATCGCGGTCAGTACATTAACGGCCGCGACGCGATGCCCGCGATCCCCACGATTTACCATAGGGTTCAATGTTAAATTTAGTGCTGCCCGCGATTTTACATTCAATGCTTCAATGGCCGCGATTTGGCCATAGGAATCAATGTTAAATGGGCCACAGAGCCCAAATAGGCATAATTAACACTTAAATGTCCCCCCAAATTTGTAACGCCACCCCACGATCCACGCCAACCCGAAGCGTGGCGAGCGCAGCGAGCCCGCGAGGGGCGGCGGTACGCGTCCTCCGACCTTTTCATACCCCCACTATCCACGTCGGCGTGGAGTTGAGAATAGAATAGTGTGGCGAGCGCAGCGAGCCACCGTGCCCGAAGCGTGGCGAGCGCACGCGGATACCTGTGAAGCCCGCGTAGGGCCACGTTTACCTGTGAAGGTATCCGCGTCCGCTCGCCACGCTTCGGGCTCGGTGGCTCGCTGCGCTCGCCACACTATTCTATTCTCAACTCCACGCCGACGTGGATAGTGAGGGTATGAAAAGGTCGGAGGACGCGTACCGCCGCTGCTCGCCACGCTTCGGGTTGCCGTGGATCGTGGGGTGGCGTTACAAATTTGGGGGGACATTTAAGTGTTAATTGTGCCTATTTGGGCTCTGTGGCCCATTTAACATTGATTCCTATGGCCAAATTGCGTCCATTGAAGCATTGAATGTAAAATCGCGGGCAGCACTAAATTTAACATTGAACCCTATGGGAAATCACGGGGATCGCGGGCATCGCGTCGCGGCCGTTAATGTACTGACCGCGATGCACGCGATCCGCACGATTTCTTTACCCGCGACGGAGATCGTGGGCGCCGTGCTAGGTAAAGAGTACCAAATGTTTCTAATGCAAATCAGAACTAAGGAAGTGTGCGACCAGGATACAGCATACACGCTACTGTACCTGTATGTTAATAAGTGATGTTATCTCAGGAATCCGCAGATCACTCACTGTACATGTTGGGGTAAATGTATTAAGCCTGGTGAAGTGATAAAGTGGAAGGTGACTGATAATGCATCAGCCAATCAGCTGTGAAAAAATGACAGTAGGGATTTGATTGGTTGGTGCTTACTCTGTTCACCTGGCTTAATATATGCATCTGCCCCATTGTTCCCTACAACAGATTCATCATCACTGCAACTGTGGATATTCTAATCTAAAATACAAATAAATCTGGGACTAAGTAAAAACCGGACCCGGATAAGACACCGGAACGCCGGACCAGACATCAAACTCTGCATTCCGGAGCTTATAGTGTCTGGTCCGAGGGGTGTCCCATGCGGGGGGTGTCTTGTCCGGGGGGATGCCTGTGATTGCTCACACCAGGGACATGGGGAAGGGGAGATTACAGCCTCCCCGTGTGGTCTGGACCGTTCCAGTTTTTATTACACCCCCGGACCATGCGGTGAGGCTGTATTCTCCCCCCTCTCCTCTCCCAGGTGACAGGTGCGAGAGCAGCCTCATCAGATGGAGCACCCCCGGACAGGACACCCCCGGACCGGATACTACAAGCTCCGGAATGCAGAGTTTGATGTCCAGTCCGGCATTCCGGTGTCTTATCCGATTCCGGATTTTACCCCTACCCAATAAATCTGCTGTTTGACATGACATAGACACATAGACTGTGATATCAGTTAAGAACAATGTGGCCCATTCAGCCTGCCCTCAACACTTTGTATGCACATACTTCTGCTACTGAGGAGCCTTGTAATAGATTATACATTTCTCTGTAAAAATATAAAAAAAAATACAAAGTACAGAAGACAATGCAAACTTGTGTGACAGGTGTACAGTGTATACCTGAGACACATTATAGGAGATAGCAGTGCTAAGCTGTATAACGTGCTAGCTAGTGGCTGCATGCCCTCACCTGGACTGGCACCGGCTGTAATATACCCGTCCCTATAACCTCAGATTGTCCCAGGCACATTATTACAGCACACACGTGTAAGCTTGCACTCAGCAGATCAGCAATGCTTCCTGAGGCTCCCGGGAGATCCTGCTGCTCTGTAGGGAGACACCTAGTGGCTGCAGTCTCCAAGTGCAGTCTGAGTACATTTCTTTGTATTATGTTGTATAATATTCATGTACACACAACCTGCTGGGAGTTAAATGTCCCCCTCCCTGCTTATCTCACCACGAACCTGTTCCAGAAGCCTCCATTCTCTAAGGTAATAATGTCTCCCACGTCACAGCAGCAGCTGCAGTAGCAGAGACTCTGCCCCAAGTTTAGAAATTAGCAGCAGCAGGGGGAAATGAATGGGAATTTTAGCGGAGCTCAGCGCGTGCTATTAATTCATCAACATTCCAGTTGTAGTTCCAGCAGCTGCCAATAGGTGGCAGCAATGATGCAGCACAGCATGAATGACGTCACTGCAATGTAGCTTCGAGTTACACGGAGAAGTGTACTGTGGTTGGCTGGCGCAGTGGCGTGCGTCCTTAGTCCCTCGCCTGGGAAGCCCGGGCTGCTGCGGGTTCGAGACCCGCCAGAGCTTAGGTAGTAGGTACAGGACTGAGCGCAGAAATTAGTTAGGGAATTCAGCTCTGTAGCTGGGGGTGTAGTGCACTCGGACCTTCAGCAGCCTGTTTATTTTTTGTGTGTACAGGGGGAAAGCACAAATAGATAGGGAAATGCAGCTGTGGCAGGGGGTGTAGTGCACTCGGACCTTGGCAGCAGCCTGTGTCTTCCACTGAATCAAGATGTTTAAACTACAAATGAGGGGAAGGGGGCGGGGTCCGAGCCAGGAGTGGGCGGAGAAAATGTGATCAATAGATTATTCAAAGATATATTGTTCCAGTGTTCTCATATAATAGAGAACACTGGAACAATATATCTTTGATTAATCTATTGATGAGTTTATATAGACGTGGGGAAAATCTTCTAATATCTAGAGCCTGGTGGTACAATGGTTAAATACTTGGTCTACTATAGAACGAACTGACATAGGACATATTAGGGTTATATGTATTTTTTATTCATTTATTTTTATGTGAGTTTATTTTATTCAATATGTGTGTGGATATACACACCAGTGAGGGGATCTCCCTCTGGATTGTCTTTTTTTTTTTAGTATTGTTTTTTTTTTTTCTTCGCTATTATTATTTATATCTTATTATTTCTTTTTTAGGTGTTTTGTAGATGTTGATTTATATAGTAATAATATATTCGGTACTTGTGTAATATCTGGGCTCCCGATATTTTCATCGCATGCCAGTACTTAAGGCATGAGATGCGACGCGATTGGACCTGATTTTCGGGGTTATTGGACATTCCCTGTACAATGTAAAAATCGGTCGCATCACATGCCATTATAATGGCATGCGATGCAACGCGACCGACCCGATTTTTACATTGGACCCAATGTTAAATGGTCCCTCAGACCCGATTTAACATTGGACCCAATGTTAAATGCCCCCCAGACCCGATTTTTAATTGTATACCCACCCTGATGGTTAATTATTAGGTCAAATGCCCCCCCCCCCCCCCAATTGTTAACGCCACCCCACAATCAACGCCAACCCGAAGAGTTGGGAGCGGTGGCGGTAAGCGTCCTCCGACCTTTTCATACCCCCACTAACCACGTCGGTGTGGAGTTGATTTTATATACTGTGTCGAGCAATGCGAGCCCGAAGCGTGGCGAGCCCTGCGAGGGGACGCGTAATACGTGCTTCGGGCTCGTGGCGCGCTGCGCTCGCCACACTACATAAAATCGACTCCATACGGACATGGATAGTGGGGGTATGAAAAGGTCGGAGGACGCGTACCACCGCCGCCCCTCGCGGGCCTAGAGGACTCCAGTGAGAGTGGGAGCACGCGGCAGCGCAGGTGAGAGAAGCGCTAGCCATCCCTTTGCAACATCGCCTTCGACAGCATGGGTGAGAGACACGCCAGCCTTACCACCTACAAGGCTTCTCCCCGGTTTCTCTTACTGGAGGGACACTCTAACCCACAATACCGGCCGGGCCATTAGTGCAGGGGAGCGCAGGTGAGAGACGCGCATACCGTGCCCATACAGCATCATTCATATGCAATACTTCCTAACTGGTGAATGGTAATATAACCTAAAGACTCTCAGCGGCAGGTGCCGCAGCCCGGTACCACTGGGCAAATTAATTATTCTTTTGGAAATATATTCATCCATACTGGTGACGGCAAACATAATATACAGCTATAAATGAACTTGTTGCTGGAATATGGACCGAGTGCTATCTATTCTTAAACAATACATACAGTGATTTATATTAGAGATGTGCGGTGGCCACTTTTCGGGTTTTGGATCTGGATCTCCCTTCGTGTTTTGGATCTGGATTGGTTTTGGCAAAACCACCCTTGGGGGTTTTGGATCTGGATTTTTATGAAATAATGCTAAAAATGGCTAAAACCAGAATTTGAGCCTGTTTTTTGCCCCTAAAGTATTAGTAACCTCAATAACATTAGTTTCCAGTCATTTCTAGTCAATTTTGATCACAAAATTGTTTTCCTTTACTGTAGTTGGGCTAAAAGGTTATACCGAGGTAGCTGGATGACTGAGCTAAGCGACAGCAGTGGGCATCACATACATGTGGACCTTACACATCCAACCTGGCACATCTTGGAAGCAGAGTGGCACTGCAGGGGCAGAGGGTGGCAGTTTAATAAATTACCCCCAAAAAAGAGAAATGATCCAAAGAGCAAAAAATACAAAGAGGTATCGGCCTTGTCATGACTGTTGGTAGCAGCTTCAGCACTTCTATCAGGTTGCTGATCTCCCACAATTTCCTCCTCCATCATCCACCAAAAATGTGTTTTTATTTTATTTATTACTTTTATTCATTTTTCTTACTTTACACTGGACACAGCCTGTCACACTGGACACAGCTTATGTACACTGGACACAACCGTTCACACTGGACACAGCCCGTCACCCTGGACACAGCCCCTGGACAATGGACACCGCCCCCTGGACACAGCTCCTGTACACTGGACACAGCCCGTCACCCTGGACACAGTCCCTGTACACTGGACACAGCCATCACACTGGACAGTGGACACAGCCCCTGGACAGTGGACACAGCCCCTGTACACTGGACACAGCCCCTTGTATTATGGACACTGCAGCCCCTGTACAGTGAGTGTACAGTCAGCAGCACTGCAGCCCCTGCGTGTGAGCACTGCAGCACCTAGTTTACAAGAAAATAAAAAATCAGTCACTAAATAAATCACAGCACAGGGCACGGAGCACAGAGCACGGAGCACAGATCCCAACCACCCTCTTCCCTCTCCTATAATGGAGTGAAGATGGCGGGGCGTGCGTGCGTCTTATATAGAATCCAGATCCCGCGAGAATCTGACGTTTTGCCACGTTTTCGGTCCGGAATTCAGGCGGGAACTCCTGAGCCGGTTCGGATCCTGACTCGAATCACCATATTCGGATCTGACGGATCCCAGAGATCTGGACCCGCTCATCTCTAATTTATATATGAAATCATTTCAAGGCTCAATTTTAATTATATAAATATTATATTAATTTATTCTAGTATTATTGTACTGTTGTTATTTATTTTTAGGTGGTCGCCTAAACTATGTTCCAATTTTTATTTTTCAGAAATAAACACATACAATTTATATTAATTACTATCTAGAGTGTCCGTGTGAGTGCATTCATCCATGGTGCTTTAAATTCCTAATTAGCGCAGAAACTCAATTTTCTTTGGTTTGGGGGTTAGTGATGATGTCAGAGCCGGCGCTGGTTTGAAATAACGCAGCCTCTTATCTTTTAAGTTTATTATTTAAAACAAAATAATGGTTTACAAAAGGGAGATTTTAGACTGTAAAATGTTATTCAGACTCCAGCTTATTAAATATGCTCTGTACAGCTCTATATAATATGGTGGTGCTATAGCCAAGGATAATAATAAAAATACCATGAACATGTTTTTCTATGGAAGAACATCAGCATGGAGATCTGAGCTCATTATAGAGCCTGGTAAATCAAGGCTTCCCTATTGGCGGTATGCAATATCAATCTAAAGGTGTGTACACACGGGTGCGATATGGCTTCCGATGTTGACGATATAGTGCACATCAGAAGCCATATCGTATACCGATTGTGTACTTTTCAGGGCTTGCGAGCCCGATGCGCTGCCGATGCGCGCTCCCGAGTGAGCGCAAATCGGCAGCGACATAGTGAGGGCAGGCAAGACTATATAGTGCAGATCTGCACTATATAGTCTTTGTGCCTGAATACTCACTATAGCTCCGGTGGCCAGAGGGTGAGGGGCTTCTCCTGGGGCTGCGCTGCAGGGCTGATGACCCAGAAGAAGTCCGCCTAAAGAGGAGGGAGGGGTGTGGCCTGATGTCTGCACGGCGGGGGGGGGGGAAGCTGTTTGATGTGCCGCGGCCCCGGGTGTCGCAGCACGCTGACATCCCGGCACCCTGGTGACAGGTACTGTCCTCTGCTCTCCTTCATGTTCTTACACGGTCGACATGCTGCCGTGCGATGCGAGTCCCGATGCCATCAGATCGCATCGGGACTCGCATCGCACGGCAGCATGTCGACCGTGTGTACACACCATTAATATTTCCTTATGGTTCTCCTCCGTTACTCAGGAACCAATGTGACTTTTGTGTTATATATATATATATATATATATACACATGTAATGTATGATAAAAATAGTGGCACACCCATGGATGATGTTTTGCCATTCAAAAATAAATGACAGTCAGTCATTGATGGTTTAGAGACTGCAATGTTTTTATTCCTCTTGGGGTAGGGACATGGGGGGTTATTCTGGTTCATTTGCAGAGGCAAATTCATTCTTTAATTGACAAAAACATATGCACTGCAGGTGGGGCTGATGTAACATGTGCAGAGAAAGTTAGATATGGGTTAATACTGGCTGCTTTGTTTTTACACTGCAATATAGAGATCAGTAATACAAACCCCACCCAAATCTAACTCTCTCTGCACATGTTACATCAGCCCCACCTGCAGTGCATATGGTTTTGTCCATTAGAGAGTGAATTTCCCTTTGCGAGTGAACCAGAATAATCCCCATGGAGCATAGCACCTTAGCACCACCACCCAGTGTGCTGCTAAACCCCTCACACTTAGCTTGCAACTTGCTTGTTCCCCACTAAGGATTTAATGCCGTTAAAGTCAATCGCTGATGGCACCATCGATGAGGACCATCAAACGTTAGCTTGTTACTTTATAAGTCAGTAAATAAATATGGAGGAGTTAAATGCCAAAGAAGAACCAATAGAAATTAGTCACCTCTTTTTTTCTTTAACAGTACATTCAATATGTATTAACATATGTACAACTCCACATCATTTAATCTCATAAGTACATGCCCCAGTACAAAAAATGAAATACAATATAGATAATAGGGAAGAAAATCCTAGAATAAGTGTCAATGGCATGGTTGTTCTCTAGGATTATTCTGCCAACGTTCCCTTTTATGGATCTCTTGCGTTTCACACGTGCGGCATCTAGGGTGGCAACACTGGCAGCCCGCCCACGTGATGAGGTCTCCTCGGAATGTATGGAATAGCTCCGGTCGGCATCGCTGTCATGGTAACAGCCATCAAACGCCATGGCCTGCACTGCCCCCAGGTTCAGTGTCCCCGAAGACTAGGGGGGAAAGAAAATATATGTAGGTCATTCAGAAGAGATAATTTCTTGGTATGGTCAGAGGATCGCCGTAATTTCTATGAAAATGGAGCATGGCCCCTCACAGGCATTTTATAGCTTTCTATGAAAACGCTCTTAGGGGCTAATTCAGCTTGGATTGCAAATTCACAAATCAAGCCATTATCAAATTACTGCGCAGGCATAGCGTATGCATCACGCATGCGCAATTGGAAATAGCGACATTAAAGGCATGTGCATCGTGAGACAACAATGGTTCTCCCCTTCTGATTAACTGAATACCCTGATGTTCCTTTTCATTTGGATAAGATTTTAGGTACTTCTGTAGTTTCACGGCGCCAGCTTCCGGGTTCTACGCTCGCCACGAAATATGTCAAAAAAAGTAACTTAACTCCATGCCAACATGGACAGTTGATACCCCCACTATCTATGTTGGCATGGAGTTGATTTTAAATAGCGTGGCGAGCGTAGCGAGCCACCGAGCCCGCAGCGTGGCGAGCCCCGCAAGGGGACTCAGACGCACGGCGCCATACTGGTGCCGTGAAACTACAGAAGTACCAGATTTTATTATCTGTGTGGACCATACATGGGGCATTATTCAGTCAGTTAGGTGAAAAATTATCAGAAAATGCAACCTAGGGCCCAATTGGAGTCAGACAAAATGGTGTTGTTTATGCCAAGGGACCATGGGTGAATTTTCAGTCCTGACGGTTATCGAATGACCACGCATATGCCCAGTACGCTGGCTTCCTCCACAGTGGTCAGGTAATTGACAGCTCAGTAACAAAGAGAACACTGATCCACAAGTAGACATCTACGGCTTTAATGTAAGACACCTGAGGCATTGAGGCACTCACTACTGTGATGATGGTGGACATGGACAGTACCGTGGTGATACCTGTTGGTAAGCAGTGAGTGACAGAGTTAGATAAGTTATGGGAATATTACATTCACGCTCTGTATTATTGGCTAAGAAAGTGATAGGAGAGGGATCCAAATAAAAGTAGTGACAGGGAAAGAGAGAGCATGTCAGCTAGAGACAGGGAAAGAGAGAGCGCGTCAGCTAGAGACAGGGGGAGAGAGCGAACGCGTCAGCGAGAGACAGGGGGAGAGAGCGAACGCGTCAGCGAGAGACAGGGGGAGAGAGAGAACGCGTCAGCGAGAGACAGGGGGAGAGAGAGTGCGTCAGAGAGACAGAGGGAGAGAGCGCGTCAGCGAGAGACAGGGGGGAGAGAGCGCGTCAGCGAGAGACAGGGGGGTGAGAGCGCGTCAGCGAGAGACAGGGGGGAGAGAGCGCGTCACCGAGACAGGGGGAGAGAGCGCATCAGCGAGAGACAGGGGGGAGAGAGCGCATCAGCGAGAGACAGGGGGAGAGAGCGCGTCAGCGAGAGACAGGGGGGAGAGAGCGCGTCAGCGAGAGACAGGGGGGAGAGAGAGCATCAGCGAGAGACAGGGGGAAAGAGCGCGTCAGCGAGAGACAGGGGGAGAGAGCGCGTCAGCGAGAGACAGGGGGAGAGAGCGCGTCAGCAAGAGACAGGGGGAGAGAGCGCGTCAGCGAGAGACAGGGGGGAGAGAGCGCGTCAGCGAGAGACAGGGGGAAGAGAGCGCGTCAGCGAGAGACAGGGGGGAGAGAGCGCGTCAGCGAGAGACAGGGGGAGAGAGCGCATCAGCGAGAGACGGGGAGAGAGCGCGTCAGCGAGAGACAGGGGGGAGAGAGCGCGTCAGCGAGAGACAGTGGGAGAGAGCTCGTCAGCAAGAGACAGTGGGAGAGAGAGCGGGTCAGCATGTCAGTGAGAGACTGGGGGAGAGAGAGTGCATCAGCGAGAGACAGGGGGAGAGAGAGCGCAGGAGCGAGAGACAGGGGGAGAGAGAGTGCATCAGCGAGAGACAGGGGGAGAGAGCTGCCCTATCACGCTGCCCTAACCGTCTGTAGATATATCTGCAGATCATTGATCTACTAATGTATCTACTAGTGTGTAGCAGCTATTGTTCCTTGCCAGTCAAAAGCATCCAATTAAAACACAGAAAACAGGTGATTTGCATGACATGAAATGATTTACCTCAACATAATCATGGTGAGCGGGCAGCCCCTGGGAGTCCGATGGGGTGATATAAACATTACACCCAACTAGTGTGCCAAAGTAACACTCCAGCTTCTCCATAATGTGCCATAGCTTGTCCTGTGGAGATACAGCAGTATAGTCAACCAAAATTCTGATATCATTATATATTACATTAGGGATACAGTATAATGGCTGGTACTTGTTTCCTAGCACGGCCACAACGATCATGATCGTGGGCATCGTAAGGGAAAATCGGGGGCATCGCGGCCATCGCATGCACTAAAAAATCGGGTGCGATGGCCTGCGATTTCCCCATAGGGAACAATGTTAAATGCCTCAAATTAGCCACGATGCCCCCGATTTCCCATAGGAAACAATGGTAAATGGGCCAGAAACCCCCCAAAACACCCCTGAACAGTGAAATGTCCCCCCAAAAGTATTTTACGCCACCCCACGATCAACGCGAACCCGAAGCGCGGCGGTACGCGTCCTCCGACCTTTTCATACCCCCACTTTCCACGTCGGTGTGGAGTTGAGAATAGAATAGTGTGGCGAGCGCAGCGAGCCACCGAGCCCGAAGCATGGCAAGCGCAGCGAGCCCCGCGAGGGGACGCGGATACCTGTGAAGCCCGCGAAGGGACGCGTTTACCTGTGAAGGTATCCGCGTCCGCTCGCCACGCTTCGGGCTCGGTGGCTCGCTGCGCTCGCCACACTATTCTATTCTCAACTCCACACTGATGTGGATAGTGGGGGTATGAAAAGGTCGGAGGACGCGTACCGCCGCCGCTCGCCACGCTTCGGGTTCGCATTGATCGTGGGGTGGCGTAAAATAGTTTTGGGGGGAAATTTCACTGTTCAGGGGTGTTTTTGGGGGGTTTCTGGCCCATTTACCATTGTTCTCTATGATGATTTGGTGAAATTGAGGCATTTAACATTGTTCCCTATGGAAAATCGGGGGCATCGCGGGTACATTGAGCCATTTAACATTGTTTCCTATGGGGAAATCGTGGGCATCGCGTCTGCACCATTTAAGCCTTTTTTAGCCGCATACGACGCGACCGACACGATTTTGACTGTTTTCAATGCATTTCAATGGGAAAATCGGGGGCATCGCGTCGGTCGCGTCGTATACCACTAAAAATGACACACGATGCCCGCGATTGTGGCCGTGCTAGGAAACAAGTACCTAATGGCTCATTTAGAGGATAACTTTTTCAAGTTCCTTGCATTAGGTTGTATTCGGAAAGGAAATAAAATAAATAAATAAAATAAGCACCCACAGCCCTAACACCAGGCACCTCGCACATTTACTTACATGAGCAGGTGGTGCAACCGGAAGTGGGGAAGAGGGCAACAGTGCCTGGACGCCAGCAGTGCGGACAGGTGCGGGGGTGTGGCATATGCAGCGTGACCTCTGACCACGCAACGCTGCGCAGAGCTGCAACGCCATGATTGGTAACAGCCGGGCAGTGTCTAAGAGACATGGCCCGGCATTAGACTGTGCATGCACAATCTAATCCCAGGATTGGAAACTCCAGTCCTGGAAATTGTGGGGCCAAATCCCAGGATTAGTCTATCCTGATCCCGGAATTGGCCTAGCTGCAAGGTAATCTCACAGCTGAAAAGTGCGTTCAAACAAGCTCTAAAGTAACCTTGGAACTATTAATAACTATAAAGCAGGTGCTCCCGACCATGGTCACCAAGGCAGACTAACAGTACAGGTTTTAGTCACATCCATACTTGAGCACAGATGGCTAAATCCAAATAACTGAGGTACTCATTAACTCAACCGTGTTCAAGTATAGCTATTCTTTTTGATTGATAGAAGCAGATGGTTTGCAGAACACCATTGCTTTGTCCCATATTGCTGAAAAAATCCCTGCGTCACTTTAATACATCAGGTGTGTCCAATCCTTATTATAGCAACCATGCATAAGTTAGAATAAATGTTGGTACTCTTTACCTAGCACGGCGCCCATCGTGGGGATCGCGGGCATCGCGGTCAGTACATTAACGGCCGCGACGCGATGCCCGCGATCCCCACGATTTACCATAGGGTTCAATGTTAAATTTAGTGCTGCCCGCGATTTTACATTCAATGCTTCAATGGCCGCGATTTGGCCATAGGAATCAATGTTAAATGGGCCACAGAGCCCAAATAGGCACAATTAACACTTAAATGTCCCCCCAAATTTGTAACGCCACCCCACGATCCACGCCAACCCGAAGCGTGGCGAGCGCAGCGAGCCCGCGAGGGGCGTCGGTACGCGTCCTCCGACCTTTTCATACCCCCACTATCCACGTCGGCGTGGAGTTGAGAATAGAATAGTGTGGCGAGCGCAGCGAGCCACCGTGCCCGAAGCGTGGCGAGCGCACGCGGATACCTGTAAAGCCCGCGTAGGGCCACGTTTACCTGTGAAGGTATCCGCGTCCGCTCGCCACGCTTCGGGCTCGGTGGCTCGCTGCGCTCGCCACACTATTCTATTCTCAACTCCACGCCGACGTGGATAGTGAGGGTATGAAAAGGTCGGAGGACGCGTACCGCCGCTGCTCGCCACGCTTCGGGTTGGCGTGGATCGTGGGGTGGCGTTACAAATTTGGGGGGACATTTAAGTGTTAATTGTGCCTATTTGGGCTCTGTGGCCCATTTAACATTGATTCCTATGGCCAAATTGCGGCCATTGAAGCATTGAATGTAAAATCGCGGGCAGCACTAAATTTAACATTGAACCCTATGGGAAATCACGGGGATCGCGGGCATCGCGTCGCGGCCGTTAATGTACTGACCGCGATGCACGCGATCCGCACGATTTCTTTACCCGCGACGGAGATCGTGGGCGCCGTGCTAGGTAAAGAGTACCAAATGTTTCTAATGCAAATCAGAACTAAGGAAGTGTGCGACCAGGATACAGCATACACGCTACTGTACCTGTATGTTAATAAGTGATGTTATCTCAGGAATCCGCAGATCACTCACTGTACATGTTGGGGTAAATGTATTAAGCCTGGTGAAGTGATAAAGTGGAAGGTGAGGACCATGCGGTGAGGCTGTATTCTCCCCCCTCTCCTCTCCCAGGTGACAGGTGCGAGAGCAGCCTCATCAGATGGAGCACCCCCGGACAGGACACCCCCGGACCGGATACTACAAGCTCCGGAATGCAGAGTTTGATGTCCAGTCCGGCATTCCGGTGTCTTATCCGATTCCGGATTTTACCCCTACCCAATAAATCTGCTGTTTGACATGACATAGACACATAGACTGTGATATCAGTTAAGAACAGAACAATGTGGCCCATTCAGCCTGCCCTCAACACTTTGTATGCACATACTTCTGCTACTGAGGAGCCTTGTAATAGATTATACATTTCTCTGTAAAAATATAAAAAAAAATACAAAGTACAGAAGACAATGCAAACTTGTGTGACAGGTGTACAGTGTATACCTGAGACACATTATAGGAGATAGCAGTGCTAAGCTGTATAACGTGCTAGCTAGTGGCTGCATGCCCTCACCTGGACTGGCACCGGCTGTAATATACCCGTCCCTATAACCTCAGATTGTCCCAGGCACAGTATTACAGCACACACGTGTAAGCTTGCACTCAGCAGATCAGCATAGGGATGGACATCGATGGTCGATGTTTCTGAAACATCGATGTTTTTCTTTCGATGTTAGTGTTTTTACCATTTAATGGTGACCTTCCGATGTTTGTCACCATCGAATGCTAATCATTCGATGGTGTACCGATGGTGGCTTATTTTTTGTAATTCCCAAAAGCTATGCCTCCCCTGGCTGCTGTGTCTGTGTCAGGGAAACTTCCTAGGTTCGTTGGAGGCTGTCTGACTTTCTCTCTGCTTCCCTCCCTCTCCCTCTCTATGGTTGCTGTAGCTGCTAGGCAACAGGGCCCACTGCTAGTTCTGATTGGCTCTCCCTGACTCAGAGAGCCAATCAGAGCACAAACCTCACCCTGCAGCACCAGTCACTCAAACAGCAGCAAATTTCACAGACACACACTGAGCTCTGGAGGATTCAGAGAGGAGGAGGAGACGTCACTGAATGTTATACCAGCTCAGGCAAGCTACAATAATAATAGGTACACAATACAACTAGCTACAGATATTTGTGAATGTCAGTCACACAACACTCATTAATATACTGCATTAGTATTACCAGGCAGCAACCACTCTATGATCATCAGTGAAGTGTTGGTCAGAGATTGTCTGTTTCTGTGAATATAGTGAGATAGTGAGGAACAATATACACAGTCCTGGGGCACCAGTGGAATGAACCAAGATAAAGGTGCCCATACACTGCTGTGACGTCTCGCAGCAGTGTACGGACACAGGACAGCCTGCAGGCTGCAGGGACCTTCCCGGCGGCACGAACGCATGCGATCCGTTGTGATAGATTGCATGCATCCCTGCTTCCCACCCGCCTCACCGCCAGGAGGAACGTGTGGCTGCCTGCCGGTCTGAGCACCTGGTCGGGTCCGATGCGCACGGGACCCAACAGCATGTCAGGGAGAGGCGATTTGGTCCGATTTAAGGGGTCGATTGGTCGCAATTGGCCACAATCGGACCAAATCGCCTCAGTGTAGGGGCACCTTAACTGTTTTTATATATAGTGAACTATTTTTTATATTACGTGACCTTGTCGCTAGCGATTGGTCGCTCAGTGACCGAATTGCTGGTTATCAGTATTTTACTGGGGACCAGTGATTCTAGCAAGTTCCTGCGACCGTCGCTGGGCTGCGGTGGGAGCGCACACACGGCGAAGGTCGCTAGGTATCACCGGCAATATGGTCACTGAGCGACCATATAGCTGACGATGGAAGCTAGAATCGCTTAGTGTGTAGCATTATAGTGGTGCCCCCACAGATCCTGGCACCCTAGGCAGCTGCCTAATGGTAGAGCCAGCCCTGCTCATTGCAATATTTATCTCACCATATAAATGATGTGATGACCACTATACCGTCATCTCCCTTATTTGTGTGTGTGTGTGTGTGTGTGTGTGTGTGTGTGTGTGTGTGTGTGTGTGTGTAGTTACCCTTGCCTTAATAAATAGACATTTTCCTATCTGGAAAAATAGTGAAACCTAAAACGAGTTAGTTTACAATTTATCTAATTTTATTACATTTTGATTACTTGCTGTTAAAGTGTTAATAATGTGTACAAAATTATTATACTACTTCATCATTGGGCTTTGTGTGAATATTATATATGTATATTATACACACAATGTCCAATGATAAAGTAATATGTTGCTCAGAGCCTGGGCCCTGCCACCAAACTCAATTACTACCTTACAAATGGCAATACAGGCTTTTGCGCATGCACTAGTCATATAACTAGTTTTCACCATCGAATACTTTTGATTCGATGGTTAGTTACCATCGCATCGAAAGTTTCAATGGTGGAAGCACTGCCATCATTTGATGGTTGGCTTCCGATGTCCATCCCTAGATCAGCAATGCTTCCTGAGGCTCCCGGGAGATCCTGCTGCTCTGTAGGGAGACACCTAGTGGCTGCAGTCTCCAAGTGCAGTCTGAGTACATTTCTTTGTATTATGTTGTATAATATTCATGTACACACAACCTGCTGGGAGTTAAATGTCCCCCTCCCTGCTTATCTCACCACGAACCTGTTCCAGAAGCCTCCATTCTCTAAGGTAATAATGTCTCCCACGTCACAGCAGCAGCTGCAGTAGCAGAGACTCTGCCCCAAGATTAGAAATTAGCAGCAGCAGGGGGAAATGAATGGGAATTTTAGCGGAGCTCAGCGCGTGCTATTAATTCATCAACATTCCAGTTGTAGTTCCAGCAGCTGCCAATAGGTGGCAGCAATGATGCAGCACAGCATGAATGACGTCACTGCAATGTAGCTTCGAGTTACACGGAGAAGTGTACTATGGTTGGCTGGCGCAGTGGCGTGCGTCCTTAGTCCCTCGCCTGGGAAGCCCGGGCTGCTGCGGGTTCGAGACCCGCCAGAGCTTAGGTAGTAGGTACAGGACTGAGCGCAGAAATTAGTTAGGGAATTCAGCTCTGTAGCTGGGGGTGTAGTGCACTCGGACCTTCAGCAGCCTGTTTATTTTTTGTGTGTACAGGGGGAAAGCACAAATAGATAGGGAAATGCAGCTGTGGCAGGGGGTGTAGTGCACTCGGACCTTGGCAGCAGCCTGTGTCTTCCACTGAATCAAGATGTTTAAACTACAAATGAGGGGAAGGGGGCGGGGTCCGAGCCAGGAGTGGGCGGAGAAAATGTGATCAATAGATTATTCAAAGATATATTGTTCCAGTGTTCTCATATAATAGAGAACACTGGAACAATATATCTTTGATTAATCTATTGATGAGTTTATATAGACGTGGGGAAAATCTTCTAATATCTAGAGCCTGGTGGTACAATGGTTAAATACTTGGTCTACTATAGAACGAACTGACATAGGACATATTAGGGTTATATGTATTTTTTATTTATTTATTTTTATGTGAGTTTATTTTATTAATATGTGTGTGGATATACACACCAGTGAGGGGATCTCCCTCTGGATTGTCTTTTTTTTTATTATTTTTAGTATTGTTTTTTTTTTTTTGCTATTATTATTTATATCTTATTATTTCTTTTTTAGGTGTTTTGTAGATGTTGATTTATATAGTAATAATATATTCGGTACTTGTGTAATATCTGGGCTCCCGATATTTTCATCGCATGCCAGTACTTAAGGCATGCGATGCGACGCGATTGGAACTGATTTTCGGGGTTATTGGACATTCCCTGTACAATGTAAAAATCGGTCGCATCACATGCCATTATAATGGCATGCGATGCAACGCGACCGACCCGATTTTTACATTGGACCCAATGTTAAATGGTCCCTCAGACCCGATTTAACATTGGACCCAATGTTAAATGCCCCCCAGACCCGATTTTTAATTGTATACCCACCCTGATGGTTAATTATTAGGTCAAATGCCCCCCCATTGTTAATGCCACCCCACAATCAACGCCAACCCGAAGCGTTGGGAGCGGTGGCGGTAAGCGTCCTCCGACCTTTTCATACCCCCACTATCCATGTCGGTGTGGAGTTGATTTTATATAGTGTGGCGAGCAAAGCGAGCCCGAAGCGTGGCGAGCCCCGCGAGGGGACGCGTAATATGTGCTTCGGGCTCGTGGCGCGCTGGGCTCGCCACACTACATAAAATCGACTCCATACGGACATGGATAGTGGGGGTATGAAAAGGTCGGAGGACGCGTACCACCGCCGCCCCTCGCGGGCCTAGAGGACTCCAGTGAGAGTGGGAGCACGCGGCAGCGCAGGTGAGAGAAGCGCAAGCCGTCCCTTTGCAACATCGCCTTCGACAGCATGGGTGAGAGACACGCCAGCCTTACCACCTACAAGGCTTCTCCCCGGTTTCTCTTACTGGAGGGACACTCTTACCCACAATACCGGCCGGGCTATTAGTGCAGTGGAGCGCAGGTGCGAGACGCGCATACCGTGCCCATACAGCATCATTCATATGCAATACTTCCTAACTGGTGAATGGTAATATAACCTAAAGACTCTCAGCGGCAGGTGCCGCAGCCCGGTACCACTGTGGTTGCGACTGGGCAAATTAATTATTCTTTTGGAAATATATTAATCCATACTGGTGACGGCAAACATAATATACAGCTATAAATGAACTTGTTGCTGGAATATGGACCGAGTGCTATCTATTCTTAAACAATACATACAGTGATTTATATTAGAGATGTGCGGCGGCCACTTTTCGGGTTTTGGATCTGGATCTCCCTTCGTGTTTTGGATCTGGATTGGTTTTGGCAAAACCACCCTTGGGGGTTTTGGTTTTGGATCTGGATTTTTATGAAATAATGCTAAAAATGGCTAAAACCAGAATTTGAGCCTGTTTTTTGCCCCTAAAGTATTATTAACCTCAATAACATTAGTTTCCAGTCATTTCTAGTCAATTTTGATCAAAAAATTGTTTTCCTTTACTGTAGTTGGGCTAAAAGGTTATACCGAGGTAGCTGGATGACTGAGCTAAGCGACAGCAGTGGGCATCACATACATGTGGACCTTACACATCCAACCTGGCACATCTTGGAAGCAGAGCGGCACTGCAGGGGCAGAGGGTGGCAGTTTAATAAATTTCCCCCAAAAAAGAGAAATGCTCCAAAGAGCAAAAAATACAAAGAGGTATCGGCCTTGTCTTGACTGGTGGTAGCAGCTTCAGCACTTCTATCAGGTTGCTGATCTCCCACTATTTCCTCCTCCATCATCCTCCAAAAATGTGTTTTTATTTTATTTATTACTTTTATTTATTTTTCTTAATTTACACTGGACACAGCCCCTGGACACTGGACACAGCTTATGTACACTGGACACAACCATTCACACTGGACACAGCCCCTGGACACTGCCCGTCACCCTGGACACAGCCCCTGGACAATGGACACCGCCCCTGGACACAGCTCCTGTACACTGGACACAGCCCGTCACCCTGGACACAGTCCCTGTACACTGGACACAGCCATCACACTGGACAGTGGACACAGCCCCTGGACAGTGGACACAGCCCCTGTACACTGGGCACAGCCCCAGTACACTGGACACAGCCCCTTGTATTATGGACACTGCAGCCCCTGTACAGTGAGTGTACAGTCAGCAGCACTGCAGCCCCTGCGTGTGAGCACTGCAGCACCTAGTTTACAAGAAAATAAAAAATCAGTCACTAAATAAATCACAGCACAGGGCACGGAGCACAGATCCCAACCACCCTCTTCCCTCTCCTATAATGGAGTGAAGATGGCGGGGCGCGCGTGCGTCTTATATAGAATCCAGATCCCGCGAGAATCTGACGTTTTGCCACGTTTTCGGTCCGGAATTCAGGCGGGAACTCCCGAGCCGGTTCGGATCCTGACTCGAATCACCATATTCGGATCTGACGGATCCCGGAGATCTGGACCCGCTCATCTCTAATTTATATATGAAATCATTTCAAGGCTCAATTTTAATTATATAAATATTATATTAATTTATTCTAGTATTATTGTACTGTTGTTATTTATTTTTAGGTGGCCGCCTAAACTATGTTCCAATTTATATTTTTCAGAAATAAACACATACAATTTATATTAATTACTATCTAGAGTGTCCGTGTGAGTGCATTCATCTATGGTGCTTTAAATTTCTAATTAGCGCAGAAACTCAATTTTCTTTGGTTTGGGGGTTAGTGATGATGTCAGAGCCGGCGCTGGTTTGAAATAACGCAGCCTCTTATCTTTTAAGTTTATTATTTAAAACAAAATAATGGTTTACAAAAGGGAGATTTTAGACTGTAAAATGTTATTCAGACTCCAGCTTATTAAATATGCTCTGTACAGCTCTATATAATATGGTGGTGCTATAGCCAAGGATAATAATAAAAATACCATGAACATGTTTTTCTATGGAAGAACATCAGCATGGAGATCTGAGCTCATTATAGAGCCTGGTAAATCAAGGCTTCCCTATTGGCGGTATGCAACATCAATCTAAAGGTGTGTACACACGGGTGCGATATGGCTTCCGATGTTGACGATATAGTGCACATCGGAAGCCATATCGTATACCGATTGTGTACTTTTCAGGGCTTGCGAGCCCGATGCGCTGCCGATGCGCGCTCTCAAGTGAGCGCAAATCGGCAGTGACATAGTGAGGGCAGGCAAGACTATATAGTGCAGATCTGCACTATATAGTCTTTGTGCCTGAATACTCACTATAGCTCCGGCGGCCAGAGGGCGAGGGGCTTCTCCTGGGGCTGCGCTGCAGGGCTGATGACCCAGAAGAAGTCCGCCTAAAGAGGAGGGAGGGGTGTGGCCTGATGTCTGCACGGCGGGGGGGAAGCTGTTTGATGTGCCGCGGCCCCGGTTGTCGCAGCACGCTGACATCCCGGCACCCTGGTGACAGGTACTGTCCTCTGCTCTCCTTCATGTTCTTACACGGTCGACATGCTGCCGTGCGATGCGAGTCCCGATGCCATCAGATCGCATCGGGACTTGCATCGCACGGCAGCATGTCGACCGTGTGTACACACCATTAATATTTCCTTATGGTTCTCCTCCGTTACTCATGAACCAATGTGACTTTTGTGTCATATATATATATATATATATATATATATATATATATATATATATATATATATATATATATATGTAATGTATGATAAAAATAGTGGCACACCCATGGATGATGTTTTGCCATTCAAAAATAAATGACAGTCAGTCATTGATGGCTCAGAGACTGCAATGTTTTTATTCCTCTTGGGGTAGGGACATGGGGGGGGTTATTCTGGTTCACTTGCAGAGGCAAATTCATTCTTTAAATGACAAAAACATATGCACTGCAGGTGGGGCTGATGTAACATGTGCAGAGAGAGTTAGATATGGGTTAATACTGGCTGCTTTGTTTTTACACTGCAATATAGAGATCAGTAGTACAAACCCCACCCAAATCTAACTCTCTCTGCACATGTTACATCAGCCCCACCTGCAGTGCATATGGTTTTGTCCATTAGAGAGTGAATTTCCCTTTGCGAGTGAACCAGAATAATCCCCATGGAGCATAGCACCTTAGCACCTCCACCCAGTGTGCTGCTAAACCCCTCCCACTTAGCTTGCAACTTGCTTGTTCCCCACTAAGGATTTAATGCCGTTAAAGTCAATCGCTGATGGCACCATCGATGAGGACCATCAAACGTTAGCTTGTTACTTTATAAGTCAGTAAATAAATATAGAGGAGTTAAATGCCACAGAAGAACCAATAGAAATTATTCACCTCTTTTTTTCTTTTACAGTACATTCAATATGTATTAACATATGTACAACTCCACATCATTTAATGTCATAAGTACATGCCCCAGTACAAAAAATGAAATACAATATAGATAATAGGGAAGAAAATCCTAGAATAAGTGTCAATGGCATGGTTGTTCTCTAGGATTATTCTGCCAACGTTCCCTTTTATGGATCTCTTGCGTTTCACACGTGCGGCATCTAGGGTGGCAACACTGGCAGCCCGCCCACGTGATGAGGTCTCCTCGGAATGTATGGAATAGCTCCGGTCGGCATCGCTGTCATGGTAACAGCCATCAAACGCCATGGCCTGCACTGCCCCCAGGTTCAGTGTCCCCGAAGATTAGGGGGGAAAGAAAATATATGTAGGTCATTGAGAAGAGATAATTTCTTGGTATGGTCAGAGGATCGCCGTCATTTCTATGAAAATGGAGCATGGCCCCTCACAGGCATTTTATAGCTTTCTATGAAACCGCTCTTAGGGGCTAATTCAGCTTGGATTGCAAATTCACAAATCAAGCCATTATCAAATTACTGCGCAGGCATAGCGTATGCATCACGCATGCGCAATTGGAAATAGCGACATTAAAGGCATGTGCATCATGAGCGCAGTCCGCTCGCATTTTGCCTGTCAGGAAGTTGGCATTTGGGAGTAGGTCTGTGACATCAGCGCTGACCACTTCCACCCTGTTTCAGTCAGAGATACTCAGATTGGCACGGATGGCAAAGTTTATTCAGTGTTTCAGAAATTCCGTACGGAGTTGCGAGTGAATAGCAATCTGTGTTCCATTCACAATTCTTCCACAATTTATCGAGGGGCTTACTCCTCGCAGACAACTGCAATCTCTCAGTTTAGCGATCCACGCTGAATTAGCCCCTTACTTCTCAATTAATGTGCTTCAGAGGGCATCGCATGGACTATATTATATAGGCACTGGCAGCCTTGCATACAACAATGGTTCTCCCCTTCTGATTAACTGAATACCCTGATGTTCCTTTTCATTTGGATAAGATTTTAGGTACTTCTGTAGTTTCACGGCGCCAGCATCCGGGTTCTACGCTCGCCACAAAATATGCCAAAAAAAGTAACTTAACTCCATGCCAACATGGATAGTTCATACCCCCACTATCTATGTTGGCACGGAGTTGATTTTAAATAGCGTGGCGAGCGTAGCGAGCCACCGAGCCCGCAGCGTGGGCGAGCGAAGCAAGCCCCGCAAGGGGACTCAGACGCACGGCGCCATACTGGCGCCGTGAAACTACAGAAGTACCAGATTTTATTATCTGTGTGGACCATACATGGGGCATTATTCAGTCAGTTAGGTGAAAAATTATCAGAAAATGCAACTTAGGGCCCAATTGGAGTCAGACAAAATGGTGTTGTTTATGCCAAGGGACCATGGGTGAATTTTTAGTCCTGACGGTTATCGAATGACCACGCATATGCCCAGTACGCTGGCTTCCTCCACAGTGGTCAGGTAATTGACAGCTCAGTAACAAAGAGAACACTGATCCACAAGTAGACATCTACGGCTTTAATGTAAGACACCTGAGGCATTGAGGCACTCACTACTGTGATGATGGTGGACATGGACAGTACCGTGGTGATACCTGTTGGTAAGCAGTGAGTGACAGAGTTAGATAAGTTATGGGAATATTACATTCATGCTCTGTATTATTGGCTAAGAAAGTGATAGGAGAGGGACCCAAATAAAAGTAGTGACAGGGAAAGAGAGAGCATGTCAGTAAGAGACAGGGAGAGAGAGCGCGTCAGCTAAAGACAGGGAAAGAGAGAGCGCGTCAGCTAGAGACAGGGGGAGAGAGAGAGTGCGTCAGCGAGAGACAGGGGGAGAGAGAGAACGCGTCAGCGAGAGACAGGGGGTGAGAGAGAGAACGTGTCAGCGAGAGACAGGGGGAAACAGAACGCGTCAGCGAGAGACAGGGGTAGAGAGAGTGTGTCAGAGAGAGACAGGGGGAGAGAGCGTGTCAGCGAGAGACAGGGGAGAGAGCGCGTCAGCGAGAGACAGGGGGGAGAGAGCGCATCAGCGAGAGACAGGGGGAGAGAGCGCATCAGCGAGAGACAAGGGGAGAGAGCGCGTCAGCGAGAGACAGGGGGGGAGAGAGCGCGTCAGCGAGAGACAGTGGGAGAGAGCTCGTCAGCGAGAGACAGTGGGAGAGAGAGCGGGTCAGCACGTCAGTAAGAGACTGGGGGAGAGAGAGTGCATCAGCGAGAGACAGGGGGAGAGAGAGCGCAGGAGCAAGAGACAGGGGAGACAGAGTGCATCAGCGAGAGACAGGGGGAGAGAGCTGCCCTATCACGCTGCCCTAACCGTCTGTAGATATATCTGCAGATCATTGATCTACTAATGTATCTACTAGTGTGTAGCAGCTATTGTTCCTTGCCAGTCAAAAGCATCCAATTAAAACACAGAAAACAGGTGATTTGCATGACATGAAATGATTTACCTCAACATAATCATGGTGAGCGGGCAGCCCCTGGGAGTCCGATGGGGTGATATAAACATTACACCCAACTAGTGTGCCAAAGTAACACTCCAGCTTCTCCATAATGTGCCATAGCTTGTCCTGTGGAGATACAGCAGTATAGTCAACCAAAATTCTGATATCATTATATATTACATTAGGGATACAGTATAATGGCTCATTTAGAAGATAACTTTTTCAAGTTCCTTGCATTAGGTTGTATTCGGAAAGGAAATAAAATAAATAAATAAAATAAGCACCCACAGCCCTAACACCAGGCACCTCGCACATTTACTTACATGAGCAGGTGGTGCAACCGGAAGTGGGGAAGAGGGCAACAGTGCCTGGACGCCAGCAGTGCGGACAGGTGCGGGGGTGTGGCATATGCAGCGTGACCTCTGACCACGCAACGCTGCGCAGAGCTGCAACGCCATGATTGGTAACAGCCGGGCAGTGTCTAAGAGACATGGCCCGGCATTAGACTGTGCATGCACAATCTAATCCCAGGATTGGAAACTCCAGTCCTGGAAATTGTGGGGCCAAATCCCAGGATTAGTCTATCCTGATCCCGGAATTGGCAACCCTAGCTGCAAGGTAATCTCACAGCTGAAAAGTGCGTTCAAACAAGCTCTAAAGTAACCTTGGAACTATTAATAACTATAAAGCAGGTGCTCCCGACCATGGTCACCAAGGCAGACTAACAGTACAGGTTTTAGTCACATCCATACTTGAGCACAGATGGCTAAATCCAAATAACTGAGGTACTCATTAACTCAACCGTGTTCAAGTATAGCTATTCTTTTTGATTGATAGAAGCAGATGGTTTGCAGAACACCATTGCTTTGTCCCATATTGCTGAAAAAATCCCTGCGTCACTTTAATACATCAGGTGTGTCTACTCCTTATTATAGCAACCATGCATAAGTTAGAATAAATGTTGGTACTCTTTACCTAGCACGGCGCCCATCGTGGGGATCGCGGGCATCGCGGTCAGTACATTAACGGCCGCGACGCGATGCCCGCGATCCCCACGATTTACCATAGGGTTCAATGTTAAATTTAGTGCTGCCCGCGATTTTACATTAAATGCTTCAATGGCCGCGATTTGGCCATAGGAATCAATGTTAAATGGGCCACAGAGCCCAAATAGGCACAATTAACACTTAAATGTCCCCCCAAATTTGTAACGCCACCCCACGATCCACGCCAACCCGAAGCGTGGCGAGCGCAGCGAGCCCGCGAGGGGCGGCGGTACGCGTCCTCCGACCTTTTCATACCCCCACTATCCACGTCGGCGTGGAGTTGAGAATAGAATAGTGTGGCGAGCGCAGCGAGCCACCGTGCCCGAAGCGTGGCGAGCGCACGCGGATACCTGTGAAGCCCGCGTAGGGCCACGTTTACCTGTGAAGGTATCCGCGTCCGCTCGCCACGCTTCGGGCTCGGTGGCTCGCTGCGCTCGCCACACTATTCTATTCTCAACTCCACGCCGACGTGGATAGTGAGGGTATGAAAAGGTCGGAGGACGCGTACCGCCGCTGCTCGCCACGCTTCGGGTTGCCGTGGATCGTGGGGTGGCGTTACAAATTTGGGGGGACATTTAAGTGTTAATTGTGCCTATTTGGGCTCTGTGGCCCATTTAACATTGATTCCTATGGCCAAATTGCGTCCATTGAAGCATTGAATGTAAAATCGCGGGCAGCACTAAATTTAACATTGAACCCTATGGGAAATCACGGGGATCGCGGGCATCGCGTCGCGGCCGTTAATGTACTGACCGCGATGCACGCGATCCGCACGATTTCTTTACCCGCGACGGAGATCGTGGGCGCCGTGCTAGGTAAAGAGTACCAAATGTTTCTAATGCAAATCAGAACTAAGGAAGTGTGCGACCAGGATACAGCATACACGCTACTGTACCTGTATGTTAATAAGTGATGTTATCTCAGGAATCCGCAGATCACTCACTGTACATGTTGGGGTAAATGTATTAAGCCTGGTGAAGTGATAAAGTGGAAGGTGACTGATAATGCATCAGCCAATCAGCTGTGAAAAAATGACAGTAGGGATTTGATTGGTTGGTGCTTACTCTGTTCACCTGGCTTAATATATGCATCTGCCCCATTGTTCCCTACAACAGATTCATCATCACTGCAACTGTGGATATTCTAATCTAAAATACAAATAAATCTGGGACTAAGTAAAAACCGGACCCGGATAAGACACCGGAACGCCGGACCAGACATCAAACTCTGCATTCCGGAGCTTATAGTGTCTGGTCCGAGGGGTGTCCCATGCGGGGGGTGTCTTGTCCGGGGGGATGCCTGTGATTGCTCACACCAGGGACATGGGGAAGGGGAGATTACAGCCTCCCCGTGTGGTCTGGACCGTTCCAGTTTTTATTACACCCCCGGACCATGCGGTGAGGCTGTATTCTCCCCCCTCTCCTCTCCCAGGTGACAGGTGCGAGAGCAGCCTCATCAGATGGAGCACCCCCGGACAGGACACCCCCGGACCGGATACTACAAGCTCCGGAATGCAGAGTTTGATGTCCAGTCCGGCATTCCGGTGTCTTATCCGATTCCGGATTTTACCCCTACCCAATAAATCTGCTGTTTGACATGACATAGACACATAGACTGTGATATCAGTTAAGAACAATGTGGCCCATTCAGCCTGCCCTCAACACTTTGTATGCACATACTTCTGCTACTGAGGAGCCTTGTAATAGATTATACATTTCTCTGTAAAAATATAAAAAAAAATACAAAGTACAGAAGACAATGCAAACTTGTGTGACAGGTGTACAGTGTATACCTGAGACACATTATAGGAGATAGCAGTGCTAAGCTGTATAACGTGCTAGCTAGTGGCTGCATGCCCTCACCTGGACTGGCACCGGCTGTAATATACCCGTCCCTATAACCTCAGATTGTCCCAGGCACATTATTACAGCACACACGTGTAAGCTTGCACTCAGCAGATCAGCAATGCTTCCTGAGGCTCCCGGGAGATCCTGCTGCTCTGTAGGGAGACACCTAGTGGCTGCAGTCTCCAAGTGCAGTCTGAGTACATTTCTTTGTATTATGTTGTATAATATTCATGTACACACAACCTGCTGGGAGTTAAATGTCCCCCTCCCTGCTTATCTCACCACGAACCTGTTCCAGAAGCCTCCATTCTCTAAGGTAATAATGTCTCCCACGTCACAGCAGCAGCTGCAGTAGCAGAGACTCTGCCCCAAGTTTAGAAATTAGCAGCAGCAGGGGGAAATGAATGGGAATTTTAGCGGAGCTCAGCGCGTGCTATTAATTCATCAACATTCCAGTTGTAGTTCCAGCAGCTGCCAATAGGTGGCAGCAATGATGCAGCACAGCATGAATGACGTCACTGCAATGTAGCTTCGAGTTACACGGAGAAGTGTACTATGGTTGGCTGGCGCAGTGGCGTGCGTCCTTAGTCCCTCGCCTGGGAAGCCCGGGCTGCTGCGGGTTCGAGACCCGCCAGAGCTTAGGTAGTAGGTACAGGACTGAGCGCAGAAATTAGTTAGGGAATTCAGCTCTGTAGCTGGGGGTGTAGTGCACTCGGACCTTCAGCAGCCTGTTTATTTTTTGTGTGTACAGGGGGAAAGCACAAATAGATAGGGAAATGCAGCTGTGGCAGGGGGTGTAGTGCACTCGGACCTTGGCAGCAGCCTGTGTCTTCCACTGAATCAAGATGTTTAAACTACAAATGAGGGGAAGGGGGCGGGGTCCGAGCCAGGAGTGGGCGGAGAAAATGTGATCAATAGATTATTCAAAGATATATTGTTCCAGTGTTCTCATATAATAGAGAACACTGGAACAATATATCTTTGATTAATCTATTGATGAGTTTATATAGACGTGGGGAAAATCTTCTAATATCTAGAGCCTGGTGGTACAATGGTTAAATACTTGGTCTACTATAGAACGAACTGACATAGGACATATTAGGGTTATATGTATTTTTTATTTATTTATTTTTATGTGAGTTTATTTTATTCAATATGTGTGTGGATATACACACCAGTGAGGGGATCTCCCTCTGGATTGTCTTTTTTTTTATTATTTTTAGTATTGTTTTTTTTTTTTGCTATTATTATTTATATCTTATTATTTATTTTTTAGGTGTTTTGTAAATGTTGATTTATATAGTAATAATATATTCGGTACTTGTGTAATATCTGGGCTCCCGATATTTTCATCGCATGCCAGTACTTAAGGCATGCGATGCGACGCGATTGGACCTGATTTTCGGGGTTATTGGACATTCCCTGTACAATGTAAAAATCGGTCGCATCACATGCCATTATAATGGCATGCGATGCAACGCGTCCGACCCGATTTTTACATTGGACCCAATGTTAAATGGTCCCTCAGACCCGATTTAACATTGGACCCAATGTTAAATGCCCCCCAGACCCGATTTTTAATTGTATACCCACCCTGATGGTTAATTATTAGGTCAAATGCCCCCCCATTGTTAATGCCACCCCACAATCAACGCCAACCCGAAGCGTTGGGAGCGGTGGCGGTAAGCGTCCTCCGACCTTTTCATACCCCCACTATCCATGTCGGTGTGGAGTTGATTTTATATAGTGTGGCGAGCAAAGCGAGCCCGAAGCGTGGCGAGCCCCGCGAGGGGACGCGTAATATGTGCTTCGGGCTCGTGGCGCGCTGGGCTCGCCACACTACATAAAATCGACTCCATACGGACATGGATAGTGGGGGTATGAAAAGGTCGGAGGACGCGTACCACCGCCGCCCCTCGCGGGCCTAGAGGACTCCAGTGAGAGTGGGAGCACGCGGCAGCGCAGGTGAGAGAAGCGCAAGCCGTCCCTTTGCAACATCGCCTTCGACAGCATGGGTGAGAGATACGCCAGCCTTACCACCTACAAGGCTTCTCCCCGGTTTCTCTTACTGGAGGGACACTCTTACCCACAATACCGGCCGGGCCATTAGTGCAGTGGAGCGCAGGTGCGAGACGCGCATACCGTGCCCATACAGCATCATTCATATGCAATACTTCCTAACTGGTGAATGGTAATATAACCTAAAGACTCTCAGCGGCAGGTGCCGCAGCCCGGTACCACTGTGGTTGCGACTGGGCAAATTAATTATTCTTTTGGAAATATATTAATCCATACTGGTGACGGCAAACATAATATACAGCTATAAATGAACTTGTTGCTGGAATATGGACCGAGTGCTATCTATTCTTAAACAATACATACAGTGATTTATATTAGAGATGTGCGGCGGCCACTTTTCGGGTTTTGGATCTGGATCTCCCTTCGTGTTTTGGATCTGGATTGGTTTTGGCAAAACCACCCTTGGGGGTTTTGGTTTTGGATCTGGATTTTTATGAAATAATGCTAAAAATGGCTAAAACCAGAATTTGAGCCTGTTTTTTGCCCCTAAAGTATTATTAACCTCAATAACATTAGTTTCCAGTCATTTCTAGTCAATTTTGATCAAAAAATTGTTTTCCTTTACTGTAGTTGGGCTAAAAGGTTATACCGAGGTAGCTGGATGACTGAGCTAAGCGACAGCAGTGGGCATCACATACATGTGGACCTTACACATCCAACCTGGCACATCTTGGAAGCAGAGCGGCACTGCAGGGGCAGAGGGTGGCAGTTTAATAAATTACCCCCAAAAAAGAGAAATGCTCCAAAGAGCAAAAAATACAAAGAGGTATCGGCCTTGTCATGACTGGTGGTAGCAGCTTCAGCACTTCTATCAGGTTGCTGATCTCCCACTATTTCCTCCTCCATCATCCTCCAAAAATGTGTTTTTATTTTATTTATTACTTTTATTTATTTTTCTTAATTTACACTGGACACAGCCCCTGGACACTGGACACAGCTTATGTACACTGGACACAACCGTTCACACTGGACACAGCCCCTGGACACTGCCCGTCACCCTGGACACAGCCCCTGGACAATGGACACCGCCCCTGGACACAGCTCCTGTACACTGGACACAGCCCGTCACCCTGGACACAGTCCCTGTACACTGGACACAGCCATCACACTGGACAGTGGACACAGCCCCTGGACAGTGGACACAGCCCCTGTACACTGGGCACAGCCCCAGTACACTGGACACAGCCCCTTGTATTATGGACACTGCAGCCCCTGTACAGTGAGTGTACAGTCAGCAGCACTGCAGCCCCTGCGTGTGAGCACTGCAGCACCTAGTTTACAAGAAAATAAAAAATCAGTCACTAAATAAATCACAGCACAGGGCACGGAGCACAGATCCCAACCACCCTCTTCCCTCTCCTATAATGGAGTGAAGATGGCGGGGCGCGCGTGCGTCTTATATAGAATCCAGATCCCGCGAGAATCTGACGTTTTGCCACGTTTTCGGTCCGGAATTCAGGCGGGAACTCCCGAGCCGGTTCGGATCCTGACTCGAATCACCATATTCGGATCTGACGGATCCCGGAGATCTGGACCCGCTCATCTCTAATTTATATATGAAATCATTTCAAGGCTCAATTTTAATTATATAAATATTATATTAATTTATTCTAGTATTATTGTACTGTTGTTATTTATTTTTAGGTGGCCGCCTAAACTATGTTCCAATTTTTATTTTTCAGAAATAAACACATACAATTTATATTAATTACTATCTAGAGTGTCCGTGTGAGTGCATTCATCTATGGTGCTTTAAATTTCTAATTAGCGCAGAAACTCAATTTTCTTTGGTTTGGGGGTTAGTGATGATGTCAGAGCCGGCGCTGGTTTGAAATAATGCAGCCTCTTATCTTTTAAGTTTATTATTTAAAACAAAATAATGGTTTACAAAAGGGAGATTTTAGACTGTAAAATGTTATTCAGACTCCAGCTTATTAAATATGCTCTGTACAGCTCTATATAATATGGTGGTGCTATAGCCAAGGATAATAATAAAAATACCATGAACATGTTTTTCTATGGAAGAACATCAGCATGGAGATCTGAGCTCATTATAGAGCCTGGTAAATCAAGGCTTCCCTATTGGCGGTATGCAACATCAATCTAAAGGTGTGTACACACGGGTGCGATATGGCTTCCGATGTTGACGATATAGTGCACATCGGAAGCCATATCGTATACCGATTGTGTACTTTTCAGGGCTTGCGAGCCCGATGCGCTGCCGATGCGCGCTCTCAAGTGAGCGCAAATCGGCAGCGACATAGTGAGGGCAGGCAAGACTATATAGTGCAGATCTGCACTATATAGTCTTTGTGCCTGAATACTCACTATAGCTCCGGCGGCCGGAGGGCGAGGGGCTTCTCCTGGGGCTGCGCTGCAGGGCTGATGACCCAGAAGAAGTCCGCCTAAAGAGGAGGGAGGGGTGTGGCCTGATGTCTGCACGGCGGGGGGGAAGCTGTTTGATGTGCCGCGGCCCCGGTTGTCGCAGCACGCTGACATCCCAGCACCCTGGTGACAGGTACTGTCCTCTGCTCTCCTTCATGTTCTTACACGGTCGACATGCTGCCGTGCGATGCGAGTCCCGATGCCATCAGATCGCATCGGGACTCGCATCGCACGGCAGCATGTCGACCGTGTGTACACACCATTAATATTTCCTTATGGTTCTCCTCCGTTACTCATGAACCAATGTGACTTTTGTGTCATATATATATATATATATATATATGTAATGTATGATAAAAATAGTGGCACACCCATGGATGATGTTTTGCCATTCAAAAATAAATGACAGTCAGTCATTGATGGCTCAGAGACTGCAATGTTTTTATTCCTCTTGGGGTAGGGACATGGGGGGGTTATTCTGGTTCACTTGCAGAGGCAAATTCATTCTTTAAATGACAAAAACATATGCACTGCAGGTGGGGCTGATGTAACATGTGCAGAGAGAGTTAGATATGGGTTAATACTGGCTGCTTTGTTTTTACACTGCAATATAGAGATCAGTAGTACAAACCCCACCCAAATCTAACTCTCTCTGCACATGTTACATCAGCCCCACCTGCAGTGCATATGGTTTTGTCCATTAGAGAGTGAATTTCCCTTTGCGAGTGAACCAGAATAATCCCCATGGAGCATAACACCTTAGCACCTCCACCCAGTGTGCTGCTAAACCCCTCCCACTTAGCTTGCAACTTGCTTGTTCCCCACTAAGGATTTAATGCCGTTAAAGTCAATCGCTGATGGCACCATCGATGAGGACCATCAAACGTTAGCTTGTTACTTTATAAGTCAGTAAATAAATATAGAGGAGTTAAATGCCACAGAAGAACCAATAGAAATTATTCACCTCTTTTTTTCTTTTACAGTACATTCAATATGTATTAACATATGTACAACTCCACATCATTTAATGTCATAAGTACATGCCCCAGTACAAAAAATGAAATACAATATAGATAATAGGGAAGAAAATCCTAGAATAAGTGTCAATGGCATGGTTGTTCTCTAGGATTATTCTGCCAACGTTCCCTTTTATGGATCTCTTGCGTTTCACACGTGCGGCATCTAGGGTGGCAACACTGGCAGCCCGCCCACGTGATGAGGTCTCCTCGGAATGTATGGAATAGCTCCGGTCGGCATCGCTGTCATGGTAACAGCCATCAAACGCCATGGCCTGCACTGCCCCCAGGTTCAGTGTCCCCGAAGACTAGGGGGGAAAGAAAATATATGTAGGTCATTGAGAAGAGATAATTTCTTGGTATGGTCAGAGGATCGCCGTCATTTCTATGAAAATGGAGCATGGCCCCTCACAGGCATTTTATAGCTTTCTATGAAACCGCTCTTAGGGGCTAATTCAGCTTGGATTGCAAATTCACAAATCAAGCCATTATCAAATTACTGCGCAGGCATAGCGTATGCATCACGCATGCGCAATTGGAAATAGCGACATTAAAGGCATGTGCATCGTGAGCGCAGTCCGCTCGCATTTTGACTGTCAGGAAGTTGGCATTTGGGAGTAGGTCTGTGACATCAGCGCTGACCACTTCCACCCTGTTTCAGTCACAGAGTAGTGAAAGCCTCAGAGATACTCAGATTGGCACGGATGGCAAAGTTTATTCAGTGTTTCAGAAATTCCGTACGGAGTTGCGAGTGAATAGCAATCTGTGTTCCATTCACAATTCTTCCACAATTTATCGAGGGGCTTACTCCTCGCAGACAACTGCAATCTCTCAGTTTAGCGATCCACGCTGAATTAGCCCCTTACTTCTCAATTAATGTGCTTCAGAGGGCATCGCATGGACTATATTATATAGGCACTGGCAGCCTTGCATACAACAATGGTTCTCCCCTTCTGATTAACTGAATACCCTGATGTTCCTTTTCATTTGGATAAGATTTTAGGTACTTCTGTAGTTTCACGGCGCCAGCATCCGGGTTCTACGCTCGCCACAAAATATGCCAAAAAAAGTAACTTAACTCCATGCCAACATGGATAGTTCATACCCCCACTATCTATGTTGGCACGGAGTTGATTTTAAATAGCGTGGCGAGTGTAGCGAGCCACCGAGCCCGCAGCGTGGGCGAGTGAAGCAAGCCCCGCAAGGGGACTCAGACGCACGGCGCCATACTGGCGCCGTGAAACTACAGAAGTACCAGATTTTATTATCTGTGTGGATCATACATGGGGCATTATTCAGTCAGTTAGGTGAAAAATTATCAGAAAATGCAACTTAGGGCCCAATTGGAGTCAGACAAAATGGTGTTGTTTATGCCAAGGGACCATGGGTGAATTTTTAGTCCTGACGGTTATCGAATAACCACGCATATGCCCAGTACGCTGGCTTCCTCCACAGTGGTCAGGTAATTGACAGCTCAGTAACAAAGAGAACACTGATCCACAAGTAGACATCTTCGGCTTTAATGTAAGACACCTGAGGCATTGAGGCACTCACTACTGTGATGATGGTGGACATGGACAGTACCGTGGTGATACCTGTTGGTAAGCAGTGAGTGACAGAGTTAGATAAGTTATGGGAATATTACATTCATGCTCTGTATTATTGGCTAAGAAAGTGATAGGAGAGGGACCCAAATAAAAGTAGTGACAGGGAAAGAGAGAGCATGTCAGTAAGAGACAGGGAGAGAGAGCGCGTCAGCTAAAGACAGGGAAAGAGAGAGCGCGTCAGCTAGAGACAGGGGGAGAGAGAGAGTGCGTCAGCGAGAGACAGGGGGAAAGAGAGAACGCGTCAGCGAGAGACAGGGGGTGAGAGAGAGAACGTGTCAGCGAGAGACAGGGGGAAACAGAACGCGTCAGCGAGAGACAGGGGTAGAGAGAGTGCGTCAGAGAGAGACAGGGGGAGAGAGAGCGTGTCAGCGAGAGACAGGGGGAGAGAGCGCGTCAGCGAGAGACAGGGGGGAGAGAGCGCGTCAGCGAGAGACAGGGGGAGAGAGCGCATCAGCGAGAGACAAGGGGAGAGAGCGCGTCAGCGAGAGACAGGGGGGAGAGAGCGCGTCAGCGAGAGACAGTGGGAGAGAGCTCGTCAGCGAGAGACAGTGGGAGAGAGAGCGGGTCAGCACGTCAGTGAGAGACTGGGGGAGAGAGAGTGCATCAGCGAGAGACAGGGGGAGAGAGAGCGCAGGAGCAAGAGACAGGGGAGACAGAGTGCATCAGCGAGAGACAGGGGGAGAGAGCTGCCCTATCACGCTGCCCTAACCGTCTGTAGATATATCTGCAGATCATTGATCTACTAATGTATCTACTAGTGTGTAGCAGCTATTGTTCCTTGCCAGTCAAAAGCATCCAATTAAAACACAGAAAACAGGTGATTTGCATGACATGAAATGATTTACCTCAACATAATCATGGTGAGCGGGCAGCCCCTGGGAGTCTGATGGGGTGATATAAACATTACACCCAACTAGTGTGCCAAAGTAACACTCCAGCTTCTCCATAATGTGCCATAGCTTGTCCTGTGGAGATACAGCAGTATAGTCAACCAAAATTCTGATATCATTATATATTACATTAGGGATACAGTATAATGGCTCATTTAGAAGGATAACTTTTTTCAAGTTCCTTGCATTAGGTTGTATTCGGAAAGGAAATAAAATAAATAAATAAAATAAGCACCCACAGCCCTAACACCAGGCACCTCGCACATTTACTTACATGAGCAGGCGGTGCAACCGGAAGTGGGGAAGAGGGCAACAGTGCCTGGACGCCAGCAGTGCGGACAGGTGCGGGGGTGTGGCATATGCAGCGTGACCTCTGACCACGCAACGCTGCGCAGAGCTGCAACGCCATGATTGGTAACAGCCGGGCAGTGTCTAAGAGACATGGCCCGGCATTAGACTGTGCATGCACAATCTAATCCCAGGATTGAAAACTCCAGTCCTGAAAATTGTGGGGCCAAATCCCAGGATTAGTCTATCCTGATCCCGGAATTGGCAACCCTAGCTGCAAGGTAATCTCACAGCTGAAAAGTGCGTTCAAACAAGCTCTAAAGTAACCTTGGAACTATTAATAACTATAAAGCAGGTGCTCCCGACCATGGTCACCAAGGCAGACTAACAGTACAGGTTTTAGTCACATCCATACTTGAGCACAGATGGCTAAATCCAAATAACTGAGGTACTCATTAACTCAACCGTGTTCAAGTATAGCTATTCTTTTTGATTGATAGAAGCAGATGGTTTGCAGAACACCATTGCTTTGTCCCATATTGCTGAATAAATCCCTGCGTCACTTTAATACATCAGGTGTGTCTACTCCTTATTATAGCAACCATGCATAAGTTAGAATAAATGTTGGTACTCTTTACCTAGCACGGCGCCCATCGTGGGGATCGCGGGCATCGCGGTCAGTACATTAACGGCCGCGACGCGATGCCCGCGATCCCCACGATTTACCATAGGGTTCAATGTTAAATTTAGTGCTGCCCGCGATTTTACATTCAATGCTTCAATGGCCGCGATTTGGCCATAGGAATCAATGTTAAATGGGCCACAGAGCCCAAATAGGCACAATTAACACTTAAATGTCCCCCCAAATTTGTAACGCCACCCCACGATCCACGCCAACCCGAAGCGTGGCGAGCGCAGCGAGCCCGCGAGGGGCGGCGGTACGCGTCCTCCGACCTTTTCATACCCCCACTATCCACGTCGGCGTGGAGTTGAGAATAGAATAGTGTGGCGAGCGCAGCGAGCCACCGTGCCCGAAGCGTGGCGAGCGCACGCGGATACCTGTGAAGCCCGCGTAGGGCCACGTTTACCTGTGAAGGTATCCGCGTCCGCTCGCCACGCTTCGGGCTCGGTGGCTCGCTGCGCTCGCCACACTATTCTATTCTCAACTCCACGCCGACGTGGATAGTGAGGGTATGAAAAGGTCGGAGGACGCGTACCGCCGCTGCTCGCCACGCTTCGGGTTGCCGTGGATCGTGGGGTGGCGTTACAAATTTGGGGGGACATTTAAGTGTTAATTGTGCCTATTTGGGCTCTGTGGCCCATTTAACATTGATTCCTATGGCCAAATTGCGGCCATTGAAGCATTGAATGTAAAATCGCGGGCAGCACTAAATTTAACATTGAACCCTATGGGAAATCGCGGGGATCGCGGCCGTTAATGTACTGACCGCGATGCACGCGATCCGCACGATTTCTTTACCCGCGACGGAGATCGTGGGCGCCGTGCTAGGTAAAGAGTACCAAATGTTTCTAATGCAAATCAGAACTAAGGAAGTGTGCGACCAGGATACAGCATACACGCTACTGTACCTGTATGTTAATAAGTGATGTTATCTCAGGAATCCGCAGATCACTCACTGTACATGTTGGGGTAAATGTATTAAGCCTGGTGAAGTGATAAAGTGGAAGGTGACTGATAATGCATCAGCCAATCAGCTGTGAAAAAATGACAGTAGGGATTTGATTGGTTGGTGCTTACTCTGTTCACCTGGCTTAATATATGCATCTGCCCCATTGTTCCCTACAACAGATTCATCATCACTGCAACTGTGGATATTCTAATCTAAAATACAAATAAATCTGGGACTAAGTAAAAACCGGACCCGGATAAGACACCGGAACGCCAGACCAGACATCAAACTCTGCATTCCGGAGCTTATAGTGTCTGGTCCGAGGGGTGTCCCATGCGGGGGGTGTCTTGTCCGGGGGGATGCCTGTGATTGCTCACACCAGGGACATGGGGAAGGGGAGATTACAGCCTCCCCGTGTGGTCTGGACCGTTCCAGTTTTTATTACATCCCCGGACCATGCGGTGAGGCTGTATTCTCCCCCCTCTCCTCTCCCAGGTGACAGGTGCGAGAGCAGCCTCATCAGATGGAGCACCCCCGGACAGGACACCCCCGGACCGGATACTACAAGCTCCGGAATGCAGAGTTTGTTGTCCAGTCCGGCATTCCGGTGTCTTATCCGATTCCGGATTTTACCCCTACCCAATAAATCTGCTGTTTGACATGACATAGACACATAGACTGTGATATCAGTTAAGAACAATGTGGCCCATTCAGCCTGCCCTCAACACTTTGTATGCACATACTTCTGCTACTGAGGAGCCTTGTAATAGATTATACATTTCTCTGTAAAAATATAAAAAAAAATACAAAGTACAGAAGACAATGCAAACTTGTGTGACAGGTGTACGTACAGTGTATACCTGAGACACATTATAGGAGATAGCAGTGCTAAGCTGTATAACGTGCTAGCTAGTGGCTGCATGCCCTCACCTGGACTGGCACCGGCTGTAATATACCCGTCCCTATAACCTCAGATTGTCCCAGGCACATTATTACAGCACACACGTGTAAGCTTGCACTCAGCAGATCAGCAATGCTTCCTGAGGCTCCCGGGAGATCCTGCTGCTCTGTAGGGTGACACCTAGTGGCTGCAGTCTCCAAGTGCAGTCTGAGTACATTTCTTTGTATAAACCGCTGAGCGCCTGATGCCCCTCACCAGTCAACAAACCTTGAACCCAAAGCACCATCTCCTCCCCTTCTTTCCCCTTTTGTAACCTTCCCCTTGTACCTGAAATAACCAGTCGGAGTATAGTATTTTTGGCGAATTAAATGGTCACAATTTATTAACTTGATTTCAGATTTACTGTTACTTAATTTGGGTGGCAAAGATAGCACTGCGGTCCACCAGCCCTTACCAACTGAATCATGTAACCGCCTGGGGGGCCGGGATCCCCTTCTCGCAACTGACGCCCTGTACCCGTGGGTGATCCCGTTTTGCCCCCCGACGCCAGGCCTGGCGCCCACCTTGGCTGGCCCGCAGTACTTCCGCCCCCGACGCCAGGCCTAGCGCCATACCATGGCTGGTCCGCAGTACTTCCGTCTGCTGCTTTGCCTTCTTGAAGTTGCTTAATGTTGTTCCTTCTTCCTCTTGTGGTGGGTGGGTGGGATCCTTGCGGGGGGTTGCTTCTGAGTGTAATGACCCCCTTCCTGCAAATTTACTGTTACTTAATTTGGGTGGCAAAGATAGCACTGCGGTCCACCAGCCCTTCTCACAACTGAATCATGTAACCGCCTGGGGGGCCGGGATCCCCTTCTCGCAACTGATGACCTGTACCCGTGGGTGATCCCGTTTTGCCCCCGACACCAGGCCTGGCGCCCACCTTGGCTGGCCCGCAGTACTTCCGCCCCCCGACACCAGGCCTAGCGCCATACCATGGCTGGTCTGCAGTACTTCCGTCTGTTGCTTTGCCTTCTTGAAGTTGCTTAATGTTGTTCCTTCTTCCTCTTGGGGTGGGTGGGTGGGATCCTTGCTGGGGTTGCTTCTGAGTGTAATGACCCCCATCCTCCACCTTCCTTAAGTATGGCCTATGCCCTGGGGAGGGGCCATTAATCTTTTGTTCTTCACCTTATCTTCACTCTTGCTTTAAGCTGGCACCTACCCTACCTGCCTTCCCCCCTCCAGCAATTATGTCTCTTTTTTGTGGAGCACAGGCTGAGCGTTTATACTCATTCGTTGCTATTTGCAGCTCATTCTCTTTAAACCGCTGAGCGCCTGATGCCCCTCACCAGTCAACAAACCTTGAACCCAAAGCACCATCTCCTCCCCTTCTTTCCCCTTTTGTAACCTTCCCCTTGTACCTGAAATAACCAGTCGGAGTATAGTATTTTTGGCGAATTAAATGGTCACAATTTATTAACTTGATTTCAGATTTACTGTTACTTAATTTGGGTGGCAAAGATAGCACTGCGGTCCACCAGCCCTTACCAACTGAATCATGTAACCGCCTGGGGGGCCGGGATCCCCTTCTCGCAACTGACGCCCTGTACCCGTGGGTGATCCCGTTTTGCCCCCCGACGCCAGGCCTGGCGCCCACCTTGGCTGGCCCGCAGTACTTCCGCCAACGCTAGGTCCTAGGACCGTAGCCCGCCACCCTACCGTGACCCTACCTCGCCCTGGACTCTAGTCTGATGGGTTTTTTTTTTTTTTTTGTCCCCTAATGCCTGCTGGTGTCCTAGTCCCCAGCTTACTCTCTGCCCAGATGGCTGTGACCGAGCTATGTTCTTGTCCATACTGTGCTCTGACCTTTGTTGCCTGTTGTTGTGGTAACACCTCGTCTTCACAATCTGCCATAAGTGATGAGAGCAGGTTAAACCTTGCAGCTGAGCCTGCGGTGCTGCCTCCCTAAAGGCTTCGCATTTTCCCCTGGAGAGGGCATCGGCTATTTTGTTGTCTACACCTGGCACGGAAGTTAATGTTGTGTTGTAGACACCCCAATACCAGGTGCCTGATTAGGTTAATCGCTGGCGGGGAGGAGGCCATTCCTTGTTGACCGCCTGCACCTCCCCAAGTTGTCACACCAGAAAGTTATCTCCTTGTTGGCTAACCTGCTGCCCCACAATTCAACTGCTACTATTATTGGGAACAGCTCCAGAAGCAGCAAGTTCTTAGTCAGCCCCTCCTCTGCCCAGCTCTGGGGCCACAGCGCCGCGCACCATTCTCCCTCTAGGTAATCTCCGAAGCCCCATGACTCTGCTGCGTCCGTGTATAGGTGTAACTTCTTGTTTGGCACGGGTGGTGCCAGCCGGATCCTTACTCCATTGACTTTCTAGAAAAAGGTTTCCCACATGAGCATGTCTTCTCTAATCTCTGCTGTTAACTAAGTGATGCCCCTTTTTGTCCCCGCTGTGGCCCTTTCCAGTTTGCGACAGAAGATTCTGCCCATAGGGATCATCCTGCACGCAAAGTTTAGTGACCCCAGCAATGATTGGAGCTGTTTTAGTGTCAATTTCTTTGCCCTTGCGTGCTCGCTAATCTGCCCCAGGAGGTTGGACACCTTGTCTTCTGGTAACCTAAACGTCTTGTCTGAGGTGTCTATTTCAATGCCTAGGTAGGAGAGCCTTGTTGTTGGTCCTTCTGTTTTTTCGGTTGCTATTGGTACCCCCAATGTGTGGAATAGCGCCTGGGTGGATTTGAGCAGCTGCTCGCGTCTATCGGTATTAGCCTGGCCAACCATTAGAAAGTCGTCCAAGTAGTGTGCCATTGTCTTACTGCCTGTTCCTGCTTCCACACACCAGTGCAGGAACGTACTGAATTTTTCGAAGAAAGCGCATGAAATGGCGCAGCCCATTGGTAAGTATAGGTCAATGAAATAACTGCCCTCAAATTTGAGGCCCATGAATCTTTGACTCTGGGGGTGAAGCAGAAGGAGCCTGAATGCTGATTCGATATCTATCTTCCCCATAAGGGCCACTTCCCCGCAGCTGCGCACTATTTTGAGCACATCCTCAAAAGACTGGTAAGCCACGCTGCACTGCTGCTTTTCTATAGCATCGTTTACCGACCCTCCTGTGGGGTATGACATGTGCTGTATTTATATGAATTTTCCAGGCATCCTTTTTGGTACTACCCCCAAGGGGGACACTACTAGCTGCTGTAAAGTGGGTTCCTTTTCCAGAAACTCTGCATCTTCTTTGTTGTGGTACCATCCTAGCCATTTTTGCATGTTTTTAGTTGTATCGGGGTTGCGGCCTTACTTATTGCGCTGATGTCCTTCTGTTTTAGGCACTGTGTAACCGCCTGCTCTCTTGTAGCATTCCTTTGCTGGGTGCCCTTTGCCACAGTGTGTGCATGCGTGCCTGTATTTGCAGTACTGGCCCCTGGTGCTGTATGTGCTGTTGTATGTGAAGCATTATTGGGGACAGCTCCAGTAGCAGACCCTCCTCTTGCCTGCATGCCGGGTACCTCATACCTCCTCCATGCTGGCCTTAACTTGTTCTTTCCTGGGGCCCCATGAATGGCCATGCTAGCTTCACCCCTCCTTCCTGTCAAGGAAGAGTACTTTTGCATACTACGCTTTCTGCATTGTCGTAGCACAGTGTCCGTCCAGGTCATCAGCCTGCCCGCCTCCTCCGATCATTAGGCATCTGCATGTGGAAGAAGAAGGGTTGCACTGCGAGGTGACATAAAACATGTTAGTTTGTACTGTGTGTAAATACGTTGGACCATGCAGCCTCCCAAACCTGAGCAATAATCCTATAATGCCACCTCCATGCATTCTCCTTTTTCCGTTTCTTAAACTGCCTCTATCCATATACAAGTGACTGAATTTGCGCTGATAACTACCCCCATGGAATTTGTAACGGCTTTTTCAGTAAATAGTTCATTACCTTTGTTCTAAATGACCATGATAGAGAACTTGTACTAAGCTTAAACAGAGAACCCAATTTCCTAATGAAAATTGGGGTTGTTAAACTGCTAGCATGTTGTCGAAGGGGCTGTTATCCCTCGTATTTGCATAAAGGTTAGAAGATTTAGCCACCACATTGCTGGCAGGTGCACTGGGCATATGTCTGCTTGCACCCTTCTGATCCCTGTCATTATGGCAGCTATGATGGTATACTACCCAAGTTACATAAAATGACATAGCTTTTCTTATAATTATTGTGCTTTGCTTATTCCATGTCAGAATTTCCAGCACATTCCTCCTAATTGGCAAGCTAGTGCGCACTGAGCAGTTACCTGTACTGTGTAGTTAATTTATTGATTTATAAACAGATTCTTATATAGCGCAGCAGATTCCATTGTGCTTTACAATTGTAAACAGTGATAAAACAAACTGGGTAACAACAGCTAGACTTGGAGGGAAGATTATGCGTACACCCATTTTTATTTACTTATTTATTTTGCCTTATCTGTTAAAGGATCCATCTACCTTTGCACCCAGCATCAGTAATGTTTCTTCCATGCGAAGGCCATGCATGTACCGCAAACTGTCGTCTCTCCTCCACCCTGATCACTGCTTCCCATGCTAGAGTACAGGACTTTGCCCGTGCTGCACCCCTTCAGTGGAACGCACTCCCTCGCTCCATTAGACTCTCCCCGACCTTGCAAAGCTTCAAACGGGCACTGAAAACTCACCTATTCATCAAAGCGTACCCTTCCACTGCATAAACCAGCTGGTTCTCCGACCCCTTGCCTGTTTCCTGTTTACATCCTGCTATCTAACCACCACCCCCTCGCTTGCACCTCTTGTAATCTGTCTGTCTCCCCTTCCTACTAGATTGTAAGCTCCTCCGAGTAGGGCCCTCTTCCCTCCTGTTGTCAAAGCCCACTTCTCTTCACATCTCACTCACAGCTCTCCTTTACTCCAACACTCAGTGACCATCTTCGTCTGCATACTCCTCTCCATCATTGGCCTCAAGCCTCTAGTTGTATGTTGATTGAGTCCTCACTACTTGTACCCAAGCTGTAATGTGTATTGATCTGTGGCGCTCTTTATTTGTACTGTATTTTTGTTATTTATTCAATGTTATGCCAAGTTTTGTTTCCCTGTATTGTTCCTTTGTACGGCGCTGCGAAACACTTGTGGCGCCTTATAAATAAAATTATAATAATAATAACTTAGTTGCTATCAGACTTATGGTTCCATCCCTGTGCCCTTATTAATAATACCCATTAGATATTGCGCAGTGCTTTACAGAGAATATTTGAACATTCAGTCTAATACTGAAGTAAAATGCTAAAGATGCACAAACATAATGAATTCACTTATTGATATCATGTACTACCATTATGATTGTACATATAACATGTAACAATGAAGTTACTATTTTGTATGCAACACCATGTTATACTTCTGAATGCAGCTTAATCTAACCTGATACAATATATCATCCCCCATTCAGCAACATCTTTCTGATACTGTATATTATAACCCTATGATGCCTTGCACGCTGAAAAATGTGCCACCATATTAATTCTCCTGCCTTATATTGCATTATATTAACATTATAAATATACACTTGCAACCATGCATTCCCATATTTGCATTCTGCCTCTTACATTATTGATTAGCCGTATCCTAATAACGCTGCTACGCAATATTATATTATGTTACTGAAAAAACAATTCAGTTTTTCCAACATTTATCTGTACAAAACTATGCATTTGTTTTCCATTGCTAGGCAGCCTGGTTCATGGTTCATGTTGGGAGGAGTAGATGCAGGGTGAAAGGCGATATCATCTCTATCAAAGAAAATCCCCCCTGCTATGTTATGTAAAAAAGCCCTCAGTAATTTCATTAAGGGGGGTGGGGGGGATCATGATACTTGTTTTAAACTTGCTTGTCTCCATTGGGCCTAATTCTCTGCTGCTTTGCTAAAGGTTGCAGGGAGTATAATCTTAAATCCCTTATATATATAAAGTACTATTTTGGCCTTGTCCCTTGTAGTAACCTCCTATTAAGCAGCATTGAACTACTCCTGCCCTGAATCCCAACTGTACTGTTAGATAATTGGTGTACAAACCCCATAAGGTGCCTTTATTCCTTAGGGGAAAGTTTCCCAAACAGTATGTGGTATTACTGAGAGAGGACAGATGCATAATAAGAGAGCAGCAATGGCAATCCTGCCCACTGTGACCAGGCAGAACCAGAACCTCTGTGACCAGGCAGAACCAGAGCCACTGTGACAGGCAGAACCAGAACCTGTGTATGCTGCATTGACTATTGAATTCATAACATACATTGGGAGTTTGTGACAGGCGACTATAGAGGGTGGCAGGGTGCCGAATAGGAGATTAAGTAAAAGAATAAGAAGGAATACTTGTAAATAAATAGATACTTAGCATAATTTCTGGTTCCGTTTCTTGCTGCTGGATGATCCTTGCTGGGGTTGCTTCTGAGTGTAATGACCCCCATCCTCCACCTTCCTTAAGTATGGCCTATGCCCTGGGGAGGGGCCATTAATCTTTTGTTCTTCACCTTATCTTCACTCTTGCTTTAAGCTGGCACCTACCCTACCTGCCTTCCCCCCTCCAGCAATTATGTCTCTTTTTTGTGGAGCACAGGCTGAGCGTTTATACTCATTCGTTGCTATTTGCAGCTCATTCTCTTTTATGTTGTATAATATTCATGTACACACAACCTGCTGGGAGTTAAATGTCCCCCTCCCTGCTTATCTCACCACGAACCTGTTCCAGAAGCCTCCATTCTCTAAGGTAATAATGTCTCCCACGTCACAGCAGCAGCTGCAGTAGCAGAGACTCTGCCCCAAGTTTAGAAATTAGCAGCAGCAGGGGGAAATGAATGGGAATTTTAGCGGAGCTCAGCGCGTGCTATTAATTCATCAACATTCCAGTTGTAGTTCCAGCAGCTGCCAATAGGTGGCAGCAATGATGCAGCACAGCATGAATGACGTCACTGCAATGTAGCTTCGAGTTACACGGAGAAGTGTACTATGGTTGGCTGGCGCAGTGGCGTGCGTCCTTAGTCCCTCGCCTGGGAAGCCCGGGCTGCTGCGGGTTTGAGACCCGCCAGAGCTTAGGTAGTAGGTACAGGACTGAGCGCAGAAATTAGTTAGGGAATTCAGCTCTGTAGCTGGGGGTGTAGTGCACTCGGACCTTCAGCAGCCTGTTTATTTTTTGTGTGTACAGGGGGAAAGCACAAATAGATAGGGAAATGCAGCTGTGGCAGGGGGTGTAGTGCACTCGGACCTTGGCAGCAGCCTGTGTCTTCCACTGAATCAAGATGTTTAAACTACAAATGAGGGGAAGGGGGCGGGGTCCGAGCCAGGAGTGGGCGGAGAAAATGTGATCAATAGATTATTCAAAGATATATTGTTCCAGTGTTCTCATATAATAGAGAACACTGGAACAATATATCTTTGATTCAGTGACGTGCGGTGAGGTTTGTGGTTGGTGAGGCACTGGCTAGGCAGAGCCAGTGCCACCAGGCTCTGTGGGGTGCATTGGGTTCGGGATGTTTCTGCGCTGACAGGCAGGTGCAGTAGCGACTTGCCAGAGCAGCTCCTGCCTGTCAGCGCAGAAACAACCTGGACCCAGCGCTTGCCACAGACCCATCGTTGCTGGCTCCACCAAGCCACCATGGGGTCTGCCCACATACCTTTTCACTTGTGACAGAGGTGTGTATGTGTGTAAAGTGACAGAGGTGTGTATGTGTGTAAAGTGACAGGTGTGTACGGTTTCTGTGTGTTTGTGTAAAATAAGTATATTTTTAAATGAAGTAAACAGTATTGGCCCAATGTACTGGCCTCTGAGTTCACTGGCTGTGTGGGGTGCTGGCTGAAACTGAGTTTTTTTTTAAAAGGGCAATTATTTACAATGCATGGTTTTGCCTTGTAAATATTTGCCTCTTTAAAAGAACTCAGAGGCCAGTACATTGGGCCAATATACTTAATTTAAAAAACACACAGAAACAGTACACACCTGTCACATTACACAAACACACACCTGTCACTTTACACAAATACAGATACACACCACAACAACGCAAACACACATGCCTTTTTGTCCCTTAACACAAACATAAACGATCACCTATGCCACAAAAAAAACACAGCCCCCAACCTCCACAACTTACAATTCAGCGTATACCAAGGCAGCCTGGCAGCAGTGACCGGCGCAGCGTCTCCTGGGACAGGCAGCCAAACACCGAACAAGAGCGCCGGGCGGGAGGCAGGAGAGAGACCTGCCCGGCCCCGGACAGTAAAGGGGAGCAGCAGCAGAGCATGTGCCGGTGCCTGGTGCCTGAACGGCTCGGCGCAGCTCCGCTCCGCCTCCCCCACCCCCGGCAATACAAGTCAGTAGACGAGCTGTGCAGCGGTTGCACAGCTCGTCCACCTTTAAAACTTAAACTGTGCTATAAGCGGCACCTCACCTTTAGAAGTGCCATCGTTCAGGGACGCGCTTTCTGCCTTTATGAAAGCTGCCCCTGTCACTGAGACAGCGCCACTGTGTCCAATCACAGCTGCCTCAGTGACAGGGGCGTGCTTTCATATAGGCAGAAAAGCACATCCCTGCCACCGAGGCACCGCTATAGGTGCCGCCTATACACATTTTTTCAAATGCGCTTTCACAGCTAAGTTCCCTGCCCACTGCCCGCCCCTGTGTCAGTTCATTTAATATGGACAGCGGGAGGCACCGCTCTTGGTGCCTCCTTAGCTAATAAAAAATAAAAAAAAAACGAGTAAAAGTGATTCTAATAATACAAAGCATATACTTATGACACATAATATGTGTCATAAGTTTTTTCTTTGTATTGTGTTATTATATTAAACCTAAATGACAGGGGAGGCTCTGCCTCCCCTGACTGCACGTCCCTGCTTTGATTAATCTATTGATGAGTTTATATAGACGTGGGGAAAATCTTCTAATATCTAGAGCCTGGTGGTACAATGGTTAAATACTTGGTCTACTATAGAACGAACTGACATAGGACATATTAGGGTTATATGTATTTTTTATTTATTTATTTTTATGTGAGTTTATTTTATTCAATATGTGTGTGGATATACACACCAGTGAGGGGATCTCCCTCTGGATTGTCTTTTTTTTTATTATTTTTAGTATTGTTTTTTTTTTTTTTTTTTTTTGCTATTATTATTTATATCTTATTATTTATTTTTTAGGTGTTTTGTAGATGTTGATTTATATAGTAATAATATATTCGGTACTTGTGTAATATCTGGGCTCCCGATATTTTCATCGCATGCCAGTACTTAAGGCATGCGATGCGACGCGATTGGACCTGATTTTCGGGGTTATTGGACATTCCCTGTACAATGTAAAAATCGGTCGCATCACATGCCATTATAATGGCATGCGATGCAACGCGACCGACCCGATTTTTACATTGGACCCAATGTTAAATGGTCCCTCAGACCCGATTTAACATTGGACCCAATGTTAAATGCCCCCCAGACCCGATTTTTAATTGTATACCCACCCTGATGGTTAATTATTAGGTCAAATGCCCCCCCATTGTTAATGCCACCCCACAATCAACGCCAACCCGAAGCGTTGGGAGCGGTGGCGGTAAGCGTCCTCCGACCTTTTCATACCCCCACTATCCATGTCGGTGTGGAGTTGATTTTATATAGTGTGGCGAGCAAAGCGAGCCCGAAGCGTGGCGAGCCCCGCGAGGGGACGCGTAATATGTGCTTCGGGCTCGTGGCGCGCTGGGCTCGCCACACTACATAAAATCGACTCCATACGGACATGGATAGTGGGGGTATGAAAAGGTCGGAGGACGCGTACCACCGCCGCCCCTCGCGGGCCTAGAGGACTCCAGTGAGAGTGGGAGCACGCGGCAGCGCAGGTGAGAGAAGCGCAAGCCGTCCCTTTGCAACATCGCCTTCGACAGCATGGGTGAGAGACACGCCAGCCTTACCACCTACAAGGCTTCTCCCCGGTTTCTCTTACTGGAGGGACACTCTTACCCACAATACCGGCCGGGCCATTAGTGCAGTGGAGCGCAGGTGCGAGACGCGCATACCGTGCCCATACAGCATCATTCATATGCAATACTTCCTAACTGGTGAATGGTAATATAACCTAAAGACTCTCAGCGGCAGGTGCCGCAGCCCGGTACAACTGTGGTTGCGACTGGGCAAATTAATTATTCTTTTGGAAATATATTAATCCATACTGGTGACGGCAAACATAATATACAGCTATAAATGAACTTGTTGCTGGAATATGGACCGAGTGCTATCTATTCTTAAACAATACATACAGTGATTTATATTAGAGATGTGCGGCGGCCACTTTTCGGGTTTTGGATCTGGATCTCCCTTCGTGTTTTGGATCTGGATTGGTTTTGGCAAAACCACCCTTGGGGGTTTTGGTTTTGGATCTGGATTTTTATGAAATAATGCTAAAAATGGCTAAAACCAGAATTTGAGCCTGTTTTTTGCCCCTAAAGTATTATTAACCTCAATAACATTAGTTTCCAGTCATTTCTAGTCAATTTTGATAAAAAAATTGTTTTCCTTTACTGTAGTTGGGCTAAAAGGTTATACCGAGGTAGCTGGATGACTGAGCTAAGCGACAGCAGTGGGCATCACATACATGTGGACCTTACACATCCAACCTGGCACATCTTGGAAGCAGAGCGGCACTGCAGGGGCAGAGGGTGGCAGTTTAATAAATTACCCCCAAAAAAGAGAAATGCTCCAAAGAGCAAAAAATACAAAGAGGTATCGGCCTTGTCATGACTGGTGGTAGCAGCTTCAGCACTTCTATCAGGTTGCTGATCTCCTACTATTTCCTCCTCCATCATCCTCCAAAAATGTGTTTTTATTTTATTTATTACTTTTATTTATTTTTCTTAATTTACACTGGACACAGCCCCTGGACACTGGACACAGCTTATGTACACTGGACACAACCGTTCACACTGGACACAGCCCCTGGACACTGCCCGTCACCCTGGACACAGCCCCTGGACAATGGACACCGCCCCTGGACACAGCTCCTGTACACTGGACACAGCCCGTCACCCTGGACACAGTCCCTGTACACTGGACACAGCCATCACACTGGACAGTGGACACAGCCCCTGGACAGTGGACACAGCCCCTGTACACTGGGCACAGCCCCAGTACACTGGACACAGCCCCTTGTATTATGGACACTGCAGCCCCTGTACAGTGAGTGTACAGTCAGCAGCACTGCAGCCCCTGCGTGTGAGCACTGCAGCACCTAGTTTACAAGAAAATAAAAAATCAGTCACTAAATAAATCACAGCACAGGGCACGGAGCACAGATCCCAACCACCCTCTTCCCTCTCCTATAATGGAGTGCGTCTTATATAGAATCCAGATCCCGCGAGAATCTGACGTTTTGCCACGTTTTCGGTCCGGAATTCAGGCGGGAACTCCCGAGCCGGTTCGGATCCTGACTCAAATCACCATATTCGGATCTGACGGATCCCGGAGATCTGGACCCGCTCATCTCTAATTTATATATGAAATCATTTCAAGGCTCAATTTTAATTATATAAATATTATATTAATTTATTCTAGTATTATTGTACTGTTGTTATTTATTTTTAGGTGGCCGCCTAAACTATGTTCCAATTTTTATTTTTCAGAAATAAACACATACAATTTATATTAATTACTATCTAGAGTGTCCGTGTGAGTGCATTCATCTATGGTGCTTTAAATTTCTAATTAGCGCAGAAACTCAATTTTCTTTGGTTTGGGGGTTAGTGATGATGTCAGAGCCGGCGCTGGTTTGAAATAACGCAGCCTCTTATCTTTTAAGTTTATTATTTAAAACAAAATAATGGTTTACAAAAGGGAGATTTTAGACTGTAAAATGTTATTCAGACTCCAGCTTATTAAATATGCTCTGTACAGCTCTATATAATATGGTGGTGCTATAGCCAAGGATAATAATAAAAATACCATGAACATGTTTTTCTATGGAAGAACATCAGCATGGAGATCTGAGCTCATTATAGAGCCTGGTAAATCAAGGCTTCCCTATTGGCGGTATGCAACATCAATCTAAAGGTGTGTACACACGGGTGCGATATGGCTTCCGATGTTGACGATATAGTGCACATCGGAAGCCATATCGTATACCGATTGTGTACTTTTCAGGGCTTGCGAGCCCGATGCGCTGCCGATGCGCGCTCTCAAGTGAGCGCAAATCGGCAGCGACATAGTGAGGGCAGGCAAGACTATATAGTGCAGATCTGCACTATATAGTCTTTGTGCCTGAATACTCACTATAGCTCCGGCGGCCAGAGGGCGAGGGGCTTCTCCTGGGGCTGCGCTGCAGGGCTGATGACCCAGAAGAAGTCCGCCTAAAGAGGAGGGAGGGGTGTAGCCTGATGTCTGCACGGCGGGGGGGAAGCTGTTTGATGTGCCGCGGCCCCGGTTGTCGCAGCACGCTGACATCCCGGCACCCTGGTGACAGGTACTGTCCTCTGCTCTCCTTCATGTTCTTACACGGTCGACATGCTGCCGTGCGATGCGAGTCCCGATGCCATCAGATCGCATCGGGACTCGCATCGCACGGCCGCATGTCGACCGTGTGTACACACCATTAATATTTCCTTATGGTTCTCCTCCGTTATTCATGAACCAATGTGACTTTTGTGTCATATATATATATATATATATGTAATGTATGATAAAAATAGTGGCACACCCATGGATGATGTTTTGCCATTCAAAAATAAATGACAGTCAGTCATTGATGGCTCAGAGACTGCAATGTTTTTATTCCTCTTGGGGTAGGGACATGGGGGGGTTATTCTGGTTCACTTGCAGAGGCAAATTCATTCTTTAAATGACAAAAACATATGCACTGCAGGTGGGGCTGATGTAACATGTGCAGAGAGAGTTAGATATGGGTTAATACTGGCTGCTTTGTTTTTACACTGCAATATAGAGATCAGTAGTACAAACCCCACCCAAATCTAACTCTCTCTGCACATGTTACATCAGCCCCACCTGCAGTGCATATGGTTTTGTCCATTAGAGAGTGAATTTCCCTTTGCGAGTGAACCAGAATAATCCCCATGGAGCATAGCACCTTAGCACCTCCACCCAGTGTGCTGCTTAACCCCTCCCACTTAGCTTGCAACTTGCTTGTTCCCCACTAAGGATTTAATGCCGTTAAAGTCAATCGCTGATGGCACCATCGATGAGGACCATCAAACGTTAGCTTGTTACTTTATAAGTCAGTAAATAAATATAGAGGAGTTAAATGCCACAGAAGAACCAATAGAAATTATTCACCTCTTTTTTTCTTTTACAGTACATTCAATATGTATTAACATATGTACAACTCCACATCATTTAATGTCATAAGTACATGCCCCAGTACAAAAAATGAAATACAATATAGATAATAGGGAAGAAAATCCTAGAATAAGTGTCAATGGCATGGTTGTTCTCTAGGATTATTCTGCCAACGTTCCCTTTTATGGATCTCTTGCGTTTCACACGTGCGGCATCTAGGGTGGCAACACTGGCAGCCCGCCCACGTGATGAGGTCTCCTCGGAATGTATGGAATAGCTCCGGTCGGCATCGCTGTCATGGTAACAGCCATCAAACGCCATGGCCTGCACTGCCCCCAGGTTCAGTGTCCCCGAAGACTAGGGGGGAAAGAAAATATATGTAGGTCATTGAGAAGAGATAATTTCTTGGTATGGTCAGAGGATCGCCGTCATTTCTATGAAAATGGAGCATGGCCCCTCACAGGCATTTTATAGCTTTCTATGAAACCGCTCTTAGGGGCTAATTCAGCTTGGATTGCAAATTCACAAATCAAGCCATTATCAAATTACTGCGCAGGCATAGCGTATGCATCACGCATGCGCAATTGGAAATAGCGACATTAAAGGCATGTGCATCATGAGCGCAGTCCGCTCGCATTTTGCCTGTCAGGAAGTTGGCATTTGGGAGTAGGTCTGTGACATCAGCGCTGACCACTTCCACCCTGTTTCAGTCACAGAGTAGTGAAAGCCTCAGAGATACTCAGATTGGCACGGATGGCAAAGTTTATTCAGTGTTTCAGAAATTCCGTACGGAGTTGCGAGTGAATAGCAATCTGTGTTCCATTCACAATTCTTCCACAATTTATCGAGGGGCTTACTCCTCGCAGACAACTGCAATCTCTCAGTTTAGCGATCCACGCTGAATTAGCCCCTTACTTCTCAATTAATGTGCTTCAGAGGGCATCGCATGGACTATATTATATAGGCACTGGCAGCCTTGCATACAACAATGGTTCTCCCCTTCTGATTAACTGAATACCCTGATGTTCCTTTTCATTTGGATAAGATTTTAGGTACTTCTGTAGTTTCACGGCGCCAGCATCCGGGTTCTACGCTCGCCACAAAATATGCCAAAAAAAGTAACTTAACTCCATGCCAACATGGATAGTTCATACCCCCACTATCTATGTTGGCACGGAGTTGATTTTAAATAGCGTGGCGAGCGTAGCGAGCCACCGAGCCCGCAGCGTGGGCGAGCGAAGCAAGCCCCGCAAGGGGACTCAGACGCACGGCGCCATACTGGCGCCGTGAAACTACAGAAGTACCAGATTTTATTATCTGTGTGGACCATACATGGGGCATTATTCAGTCAGTTAGGTGAAAAATTATCAGAAAATGCAACTTAGGGCCCAATTGGAGTCAGACAAAATGGTGTTGTTTATGCCAAGGGACCATGGGTGAATTTTTAGTCCTGACGGTTATCGAATGACCACGCATATGCCCAGTACGCTGGCTTCCTCCACAGTGGTCAGGTAATTGACAGCTCAGTAACAAAGAGAACACTGATCCACAAGTAGACATCTACGGCTTTAATGTAAGACACCTGAGGCATTGAGGCACTCACTACTGTGATGATGGTGGACATGGACAGTACCGTGGTGATACCTGTTGGTAAGCAGTGAGTGATAGAGTTAGATAAGTTATGGGAATATTACATTCATGCTCTGTATTATTGGCTAAGAAAGTGATAGGAGAGGGACCCAAATAAAAGTAGTGACAGTGAAAGAGAGAGCATGTCAGTAAGAGACAGGGAGAGAGAGCGCGTCAGCTAAAGACAGGGAAAGAGAGAGCGCGTCAGCTAGAGACAGGGGGAGAGAGAGAGTGCGTCAGCGAGAGACAGGGGGAGAGAGAGAACGCGTCAGCGAGAGACAGGGGGTGAGAGAGAGAACGTGTCAGCGAGAGACAGGGGGAAACAGAACGCGTCAGCGAGAGACAGGGGTAGAGAGAGTGCGTCAGAGAGAGACAGGGGGAGAGAGCGTGTCAGCGAGAGACAGGGGGAGAGAGCGCGTCAGCGAGAGACAGGGGGGAGAGAGCGTGTCAGCGAGAGACAGGGGGAGAGAGCGCGTCAGCGAGAGACAGGGGGGAGAGAGCGCGTCAGCGAGAGACAGGGGGAGAGAGCGCATCAGCGAGAGACAAGGGGAGAGAGCGCGTCAGCGAGAGACAGGGGGGGAGAGAGCGCGTCAGCGAGATACAGTGGGAGAGAGCTCGTCAGCGAGAGACAGTGGGAGAGAGAGCGGGTCAGCACGTCAGTGAGAGACTGGGGGAGAGAGAGTGCATCAGCGAGAGACAGGGGGAGAGAGAGCGCAGGAGCAAGAGACAGGGGAGACAGAGTGCATCAGCGAGAGACAGGGGGAGAGAGCTGCCCTATCACGCTGCCCTAACCGTCTGTAGATATATCTGCAGATCATTGATCTACTAATGTATCTACTAGTGTGTAGCAGCTATTGTTCCTTGCCAGTCAAAAGCATCCAATTAAAACACAGAAAACAGGTGATTTGCATGACATGAAATGATTTACCTCAACATAATCATGGTGAGCGGGCAGCCCCTGGGAGTCTGATGGGGTGATATAAACATTACACCCAACTAGTGTGCCAAAGTAACACTCCAGCTTCTCCATAATGTGCCATAGCTTGTCCTGTGGAGATACAGCAGTATAGTCAACCAAAATTCTGATATCATTATATATTACATTAGGGATACAGTATAATGGCTCATTTAGAAGATAACTTTTTCAAGTTCCTTGCATTAGGTTGTATTCGGAAAGGAAATAAAATAAATAAATAAAATAAGCACCCACAGCCCTAACACCAGGCACCTCGCACATTTACTTACATGAGCAGGTGGTGCAACCGGAAGTGGGGAAGAGGGCAACAGTGCCTGGACGCCAGCAGTGCGGACAGGTGCGGGGGTGTGGCATATGCAGCGTGACCTCTGACCACGCAACGCTGCGCAGAGCTGCAACGCCATGATTGGTAACAGCCGGGCAGTGTCTAAGAGACATGGCCCGGCATTAGACTGTGCATGCACAATCTAATCCCAGGATTGGAAACTCCAGTCCTGGAAATTGTGGGGCCAAATCCCAGGATTAGTCTATCCTGATCCCGGAATTGGCAACCCTAGCTGCAAGGTAATCTCACAGCTGAAAAGTGCGTTCAAACAAGCTCTAAAGTAACCTTGGAACTATTAATAACTATAAAGCAGGTGCTCCCGACCATGGTCACCAAGGCAGACTAACAGTACAGGTTTTAGTCACATCCATACTTGAGCACAGATGGCTAAATCCAAATAACTGAGGTACTCATTAACTCAACCGTGTTCAAGTATAGCTATTCTTTTTGATTGATAGAAGCAGATGGTTTGCAGAACACCATTGCTTTGTCCCATATTGCTGAAAAAATCCCTGCGTCACTTTAATACATCAGGTGTGTCTACTCCTTATTATAGCAACCATGCATAAGTTAGAATAAATGTTGGTACTCTTTACCTAGCACGGCGCCCATCGTGGGGATCGCGGGCATCGCGGTCAGTACATTAACGGCCGCGACGCGATGCCCGCGATCCCCACGATTTACCATAGGGTTCAATGTTAAATTTAGTGCTGCCCGCGATTTTACATTCAATGCTTCAATGGCCGCGATTTGGCCATAGGAATCAATGTTAAATGGGCCACAGAGCCCAAATAGGCACAATTAACACTTAAATGTCCCCCCAAATTTGTAACGCCACCCCACGATCCACGCCAACCCGAAGCGTGGCGAGCGCAGCGAGCCCGCGAGGGGCGGCGGTACGCGTCCTCCGACCTTTTCATACCCCCACTATCCACGTCGGCGTGGAGTTGAGAATAGAATAGTGTGGCGAGCGCAGCGAGCCACCGTGCCCGAAGCGTGGCGAGCGCACGCGGATACCTGTGAAGCCCGCGTAGGGCCACGTTTACCTGTGAAGGTATCCGCGTCCGCTCGCCACGCTTCAGGCTCGGTGGCTCGCTGCGCTCGCCACACTATTCTATTCTCAACTCCACGCCGACGTGGATAGTGAGGGTATGAAAAGGTCGGAGGACGCGTACCGCCGCTGCTCGCCACGCTTCGGGTTGCCGTGGATCGTGGGGTGGCGTTACAAATTTGGGGGGACATTTAAGTGTTAATTGTGCCTATTTGGGCTCTGTGGCCCATTTAACATTGATTCCTATGGCCAAATTGCGGCCATTGAAGCATTGAATGTAAAATCGCGGGCAGCACTAAATTTAACATTGAACCCTATGGGAAATCGCGGGGATCGCGGGCATCGCGTCGCGGCCGTTAATGTACTGACCGCGATGCACGTGATCCGCACGATTTCTTTACCCGCGACGGAGATCGTGGGCGCCGTGCTAGGTAAAGAGTACCAAATGTTTCTAATGCAAATCAGAACTAAGGAAGTGTGCGACCAGGATACAGCATACACGCTACTGTACCTGTATGTTAATAAGTGATGTTATCTCAGGAATCCGCAGATCACTCACTGTACATGTTGGGGTAAATGTATTAAGCCTGGTGAAGTGATAAAGTGGAAGGTGACTGATAATGCATCAGCCAATCAGCTGTGAAAAAATGACAGTAGGGATTTGATTGGTTGGTGCTTACTCTATTCACCTGGCTTAATATATGCATCTGCCCCATTGTTCCCTACAACAGATTCATCATCACTGCAACTGTGGATATTCTAATCTAAAATACAAATAAATCTGGGACTAAGTAAAAACCGGACCCGGATAAGACACCGGAACGCCGGACCAGACATCAAACTCTGCATTCCGGAGCTTATAGTGTCTGGTCCGAGGGGTGTCCCATGCGGGGGGTGTCTTGTCCGGGGGGATGCCTGTGATCGCTCACACCAGGGACATGGGGAAGGGGAGATTACAGCCTCCCCGTGTGGTCTGGACCGTTCCAGTTTTTATTACACCCCCGGACCATGCGGTGAGGCTGTATTCTCCCCCCTCTCCTCTCCCAGGTGACAGGTGCGAGAGCAGCCTCATCAGATGGAGCACCCCCGGACAGGACACCCCCGGACCGGATACTACAAGCTCCGGAATGCAGAGTTTGATGTCCAGTCCGGCATTCCGGTGTCTTATCCGATTCCGGATTTTACCCCTACCCAATAAATCTGCTGTTTGACATGACATAGACACATAGACTGTGATATCAGTTAAGAACAATGTGGCCCATTCAGCCTGCCCTCAACACTTTGTATGCACATACTTCTGCTACTGAGGAGCCTTGTAATAGATTATACATTTCTCTGTAAAAATATAAAAAAAAATACAAAGTACAGAAGACAATGCAAACTTGTGTGACAGGTGTACAGTGTATACCCGAGACACATTATAGGAGATAGCAGTGCTAAGCTGTATAACGTGCTACCTAGTGGCTGCATGCCCTCACCTGGACTGGCACCGGCTGTAATATACCCGTCCCTATAACCTCAGATTGTCCCAGGCACAGTATTACAGCACACACGTGTAAGCTTGCACTCAGCAGATCAGCAATGCTTCCTGAGGCTCCCGGGAGATCCTGCTGCTCTGTAGGGAGACACCTAGTGGCTGCAGTCTCCAAGTGCAGTCTGAGTACATTTCTTTGTATTATGTTGTATAATATTCATGTACACACAACCTGCTGGGAGTTAAATGTCCCCCTCCCTGCTTATCTCACCACGAACCTGTTCCAGAAGCCTCCATTCTCTAAGGTAATAATGTCTCCCACGTCACAGCAGCAGCTGCAGTAGCAGAGACTCTGCCCCAAGTTTAGAAATTAGCAGCAGCAGGGGGAAATGAATGGGAATTTTAGCGGAGCTCAGAGCGTGCTATTAATTCATCAACATTCCAGTTGTAGTTCCAGCAGCTGCCAATAGGTGGCAGCAATGATGCAGCACAGCATGAATGACGTCACTGCAATGTAGCTTCGAGTTACACGGAGAAGTGTACTATGGTTGGCTGGCGCAGTGGCGTGCGTCCTTAGTCCCTCGCCTGGGAAGCCTGGGCTGCTGCGTGTTCGAGACCCGCCAGAGCTTAGGTAGTAGGTACAGGACTGAGCGCAGAAATTAGTTAGGGAATTCAGCTCTGTAGCTGGGGGTGTAGTGCACTCGGACCTTCAGCAGCCTGTTTATTTTTTGTGTGTACAGGGGGAAAGCACAAATAGATAGGGAAATGCAGCTGTGGCAGGGGGTGTAGTGCACTCGGACCTTGGCAGCAGCCTGTGTCTTCCACTGAATCAAGATGTTTAAACTACAAATGAGGGGAAGGGGGCGGGGTCCGAGCCAGGAGTGGGCGGAGAAAATGTGATCAATAGATTATTCAAAGATATATTGTTCCAGTGTTCTCATATAATAGAGAACACTGGAACAATATATCTTTGATTAATCTATTGATGAGTTTATATAGACGTGGGGAAAATCTTCTAATATCTAGAGCCTGGTGGTACAATGGTTAAATACTTGGTCTACTATAGAACGAACTGACATAGGACATATTAGGGTTATATGTATTTTTTATTTATTTATTTTTATGTGAGTTTATTTTATTCAATATGTGTGTGGATATACACACCAGTGAGGGGAGCTCCCTCTGGATTGTCTTTTTTTTTATTATTTTTAGTATTGTTTTTTTTTTTTTTTTGCTATTATTATTTATATCTTATTATTTATTTTTTAGGTGTTTTGTAGATGTTGATTTATATAGTAATAATATATTCGGTACTTGTGTAATATCTGGGCTCCCGATATTTTCATCGCATGCCAGTACTTAAGGCATGCGATGCGACGCGATTGGACCTGATTTTCGGGGTTATTGGACATTCCCTGTACAATGTAAAAATCGGTCGCATCACATGCCATTATAATGGCATGCGATGCAACGCGACCGACCCGATTTTTACATTGGACCCAATGTTAAATGGTCCCTCAGACCCGATTTAACATTGGACCCAATGTTAAATGCCCCCCAGACCCGATTTTTAATTGTATACCCACCCTGATGGTTAATTATTAGGTCAAATGCCCCCCCATTGTTAATGCCACCCCACAATCAACGCCAACCCGAAGCGTTGGGAGCGGTGGCGGTAAGCGTCCTCCGACCTTTTCATACCCCCACTATCCACGTCGGTGTGGAGTTGATTTTATATAGTGTGGCGAGCAAAGCGAGCCCGAAGCGTGGCGAGCCCCGCGAGGGGACGCGTAATATGTGCTTCGGGCTCGTGGCGCGCTGGGCTCGCCACACTACATAAAATCGACTCCATACGGACATGGATAGTGGGGGTATGAAAAGGTCGGAGGACGCGTACCACCGCCGCCCCTCGCGGGCCTAGAGGACTCCAGTGAGAGTGGGAGCACGCGGCAGCGCAGGTGAGAGAAGCGCTAGCCGTCCCTTTGCAACATCGCCTTCGACAGCATGGGTGAGAGACACGCCAGCCTTACCACCTACAAGGCTTCTCCCCGGTTTCTCTTACTGGAGGGACACTCTAACCCACAATACCGGCCGGGCTATTAGTGCAGTGGAGCGCAGGTGCGAGACGCGCATACCGTGCCCATACAGCATCATTCATATGCAATACTTCCTAACTGGTGAATGGTAATATAACCTAAAGACTCTCAGCGGCAGGTGCCGCAGCCCGGTACCACTGTGGTTGCGACTGGGCAAATTAATTATTCTTTTGGAAATATATTAATCCATACTGGTGACGGCAAACATAATATACAGCTATAAATGAACTTGTTGCTGGAATATGGACCGAGTGCTATCTATTCTTAAACAATACATACAGTGATTTATATTAGAGATGTGCGGCGGCCACTTTTCGGGTTTTGGATCTGGATCTCCCTTCGTGTTTTGGATCTGGATTGGTTTTGGCAAAACCACCCTTGGGGGTTTTGGTTTTGGATCTGGATTTTTATGAAATAATGCTAAAAATGGCTAAAACCAGAATTTGAGCCTGTTTTTTGCCCCTAAAGTATTATTAACCTCAATAACATTAGTTTCCAGTCATTTCTAGTCAATTTTGATCAAAAAATTGTTTTCCTTTACTGTAGTTGGGCTAAAAGGTTATACCGAGGTAGCTGGATGACTGAGCTAAGCGACAGCAGTGGGCATCACATACATGTGGACCTTACACATCCAACCTGGCACATCTTGGAAGCAGAGCGGCACTGCAGGGGCAGAGGGTGGCAGTTTAATAAATTACCCCCAAAAAAGAGAAATGCTCCAAAGAGCAAAAAATACAAAGAGGTATCGGCCTTGTCATGACTGGTGGTAGCAGCTTCAGCACTTCTATCAGGTTGCTGATCTCCCACTATTTCCTCCTCCATCATCCTCCAAAAATGTGTTTTTATTTTATTTATTACTTTTATTTATTTTTCTTAATTTACACTGGACACAGCCCCTGGACACTGGATACAGCTTATGTACACTGGACACAACCGTTCACACTGGACACAGCCCCTGGACACTGCCCGTCACCCTGGACACAGCCCCTGGACAATGGACACCGCCCCTGGACACAGCTCCTGTACACTGGACACAGCCCGTCACCCTGGACACAGTCCCTGTACACTGGACACAGCCATCACACTGGACAGTGGACACAGCCCCTGGACAGTGGACACAGCCCCTGTACACTGGGCACAGCCCCAGTACACTGGACACAGCCCCTTGTATTATGGACACTGCAGCCCCTGTACAGTGAGTGTACAGTCAGCAGCACTGCAGCCCCTGCGTGTGAGCACTGCAGCACCTAGTTTACAAGAAAATAAAAAATCAGTCACTAAATAAATCACAGCACAGGGCACGGAGCACAGATCCCAACCACCCTCTTCCCTCTCCTATAATGGAGTGAAGATGGCGGGGCGCGCGTGCGTCTTATATAGAATCCAGATCCCGCGAGAATCTGACGTTTTGCCACGTTTTCAGTCCGGAATTCAGGCGGGAACTCCCGAGCCGGTTCGGATCCTGACTCGAATCACCATATTCGGATCTGACGGATCCCGAAGATCTGGACCCGCTCATCTCTAATTTATATATGAAATCATTTCAAGGCTCAATTTTAATTATATAAATATTATATTAATTTATTCTACTATTATTGTACTGTTGTTATTTATTTTTAGGTGGCCGCCTAAACTATGTTCCAATTTTTATTTTTCAGAAATAAACACATACAATTTATATTAATTACTATCTAGAGTGTCCGTGTGAGTGCATTCATCTATGGTGCTTTAAATTTCTAATTAGCGCAGAAACTCAATTTTCTTTGGTTTGGGGGTTAGTGATGATGTCAGAGCCGGCGCTGGTTTCAATTAAAACGCAGCCTCTTATCTTTTAAGTTTATTATTTAAAACAAAATAATGGTTTACAAAAGGGAGATTTTAGACTGTAAAATGTTATTCAGACTCCAGCTTATTAAATATGCTCTGTACAGCTCTATATAATATGGTGGTGCTATAGCCAAGGATAATAATAAAAATACCATGAACATGTTTTTCTATGGAAGAACATCAGCATGGAGATCTGAGCTCATTATAGAGCCTGGTAAATCAAGGCTTCCCTATTGGCGGTATGCAACATCAATCTAAAGGTGTGTACACACGGGTGCGATATGGCTTCCGATGTTGACGATATAGTGCACATCGGAAGCCATATCGTATACCGATTGTGTACTTTTCAGGGCTTGCGAGCCCGATGCGCGCTCTCAAGTGAGCGCAAATCGGCAGCGACATAGTGAGGGCAGGCAAGACTATATAGTGCAGATCTGCACTATATAGTCTTTGTGCCTGAATACTCACTATAGCTCCGGCGGCCAGAGGGCGAGGGGCTTCTCCTGGGGCTGCGCTGCAGGGCTGATGACCCAGAAGAAGTTCGCTGATGGCACCATCGATGAGGACCATCAAACGTTAGCTTGTTACTTTATAAGTCAGTAAATAAATATAGAGGAGTTAAATGCCACAGAAGAACCAATAGAAATTATTCACCTCTTTTTTTCTTTTACAGTACATTCAATATGTATTAACATATGTACAACTCCATATCATTTAATGTCATAAGTACATGCCCCAGTACAAAAAATGAAATACAATATAGATAATAGGGAAGAAAATCCTAGAATAAGTGTCAATGGCATGGTTGTTCTCTAGGATTATTCTGCCAACGTTCCCTTTTATGGATCTCTTGCGTTTCACACGTGCGGCATCTAGGGTGGCAACACTGGCAGCCCGCCCACGTGATGAGGTCTCCTCGGAATGTATGGAATAGCTCCGGTCGGCATCGCTGTCATGGTAACAGCCATCAAACGCCATGGCCTGCACTGCCCCCAGGTTCAGTGTCCCCGAAGACTAGGGGGGAAAGAAAATATATGTAGGTCATTGAGAAGAGATAATTTCTTGGTATGGTCAGAGGATCGCCGTCATTTCTATGAAAATGGAGCATGGCCCCTCACAGGCATTTTATAGCTTTCTATGAAACCGCTCTTAGGGGCTAATTCAGCTTGGATTGCAAATTCACAAATCAAGCCATTATCAAATTACTGCGCAGGCATAGCGTATGCATCACGCATGCGCAATTGGAAATAGCGACATTAAAGGCATGTGCATCATGAGCGCAGTCCGCTCGCATTTTGCCTGTCAGGAAGTTGGCATTTGGGAGTAGGTCTGTGACATCAGCGCTGACCACTTCCACCCTGTTTCAGTCACAGAGTAGTGAAAGCCTCAGAGATACTCAGATTGGCACGGATGGCAAAGTTTATTCAGTGTTTCAGAAATTCCGTACGGAGTTGCGAGTGAATAGCAATCTGTGTTCCATTCACAATTCTTCCACAATTTATCGAGGGGCTTACTCCTCGCAGACAACTGCAATCTCTCAGTTTAGCGATCCACGCTGAATTAGCCCCTTACTTCTCAATTAATGTGCTTCAGAGGGCATCGCATGGACTATATTATATAGGCACTGGCAGCCTTGCATACAACAATGGTTCTCCCCTTCTGATTAACTGAATACCCTGATGTTCCTTTTCATTTGGATAAGATTTTAGGTACTTCTGTAGTTTCACGGCGCCAGCATCCGGGTTCTACGCTCGCCACAAAATATGCCAAAAAAAGTAACTTAACTCCATGCCAACATGGATAGTTCATACCCCCACTATCTATGTTGGCACGGAGTTGATTTTAAATAGCGTGGCGAGCGTAGCGAGCCACCGAGCCCGCAGCGTGGGCGAGCGAAGCAAGCCCCGCAAGGGGACTCAGACGCACGGCGCCATACTGGCGCCGTGAAACTACAGAAGTACCAGATTTTATTATCTGTGTGGACCATACATGGGGCATTATTCAGTCAGTTAGGTGAAAAATTATCAGAAAATGCAACTTAGGGCCCAATTGGAGTCAGACAAAATGGTGTTGTTTATGCCAAGGGACCATGGGTGAATTTTTAGTCCTGACGGTTATCGAATGACCACGCATATGCCCAGTACGCTGGCTTCCTCCACAGTGGTCAGGTAATTGACAGCTCAGTAACAAAGAGAACACTGATCCACAAGTAGACATCTACGGCTTTAATGTAAGACACCTGAGGCATTGAGGCACTCACTACTGTGATGATGGTGGACATGGACAGTACCGTGGTGATACCTGTTGGTAAGCAGTGAGTGACACAGAGTTAGATAAGTTATGGGAATATTACATTCATGCTCTGTATTATTGGCTAAGAAAGTGATAGGAGAGGGACCCAAATAAAAGTAGTGACAGGGAAAGAGAGAGCATGTCAGTAAGAGACAGGGAGAGAGAGCGCGTCAGCTAAAGACAGGGAAAGAGAGAGCGCGTCAGCTAGAGACAGGGGGAGAGAGAGAGTGCGTCAGCGAGAGACAGGGGGAGAGAGAGAACGCGTCAGCGAGAGACAGGGGGTGAGAGAGAGAACGTGTCAGCGAGAGACAGGGGGAAACAGAACGCGTCAGCGAGAGACAGGGGTAGAGAGAGTGCGTCAGAGAGAGACAGGGGGAGAGAGCGTGTCAGCGAGAGACAGGGGGAGAGAGCGCGTCAGCGAGAGACAGGGGGGAGAGAGCGCGTCAGCGAGAGACAGGGGGAGAGAGCGCATCAGCGAGAGACAAGGGGAGAGAGCGCGTCAGCGAGAGACAGGGGGGGAGAGAGCGCGTCAGCGAGAGACAGTGGGAGAGAGCTCGTCAGCGAGAGACAGTGGGAAAGAGAGCGGGTCAGCACGTCAGTGAGAGACTGGGGGAGAGAGAGTGCATCAGCGAGAGACAGGGGGAGAGAGAGCGCAGGAGCAAGAGACAGGGGAGACAGAGTGCATCAGCGAGAGACAGGGGGAGAGAGCTGCCCTATCACGCTGCCCTAACCGTCTGTAGATATATCTGCAGATCATTGATCTACTAATGTATCTACTAGTGTGTAGCAGCTATTGTTCCTTGCCAGTCAAAAGCATCCAATTAAAACACAGAAAACAGGTGATTTGCATGACATGAAATGATTTACCTCAACATAATCATGGTGAGCGGGCAGCCCCTGGGAGTCCGATGGGGTGATATAAACATTACACCCAACTAGTGTGCCAAAGTAACACTCCAGCTTCTCCATAATGTGCCATAGCTTGTCCTGTGGAGATACAGCAGTATAGTCAACCAAAATTCTGATATCATTATATATTACATTAGGGATACAGTATAATGGCTCATTTAGAAGATAACTTTTTCAAGTTCCTTGCATTAGGTTGTATTCGGAAAGGAAATAAAATAAATAAATAAAATAAGCACCCACAGCCCTAACACCAGGCACCTCGCACATTTACTTACATGAGCAGGTGGTGCAACCGGAAGTGGGGAAGAGGGCAACAGTGCCTGGACGCCAGCAGTGCGCACAGGTGCGGGGGTGTGGCATATGCAGCGTGACCTCTGACCACGCAACGCTGCGCAGAGCTGCAACGCCATGATTGGTAACAGCCGGGCAGTGTCTAAGAGACATGGCCCGGCATTAGACTGTGCATGCACAATCTAATCCCAGGATTGGAAACTCCAGTCCTGGAAATTGTGGGGCCAAATCCCAGGATTAGTCTATCCTGATCCCGGAATTGGCAACCCTAGCTGCAAGGTAATCTCACAGCTGAAAAGTGCGTTCAAACAAGCTCTAAAGTAACCTTGGAACTATTAATAACTATAAAGCAGGTGCTCCCGACCATGGTCACCAAGGCAGACTAACAGTACAGGTTTTAGTCACATCCATACTTGAGCACAGATGGCTAAATCCAAATAACTGAGGTACTCATTAACTCAACCGTGTTCAAGTATAGCTATTCTTTTTGATTGATAGAAGCAGATGGTTTGCAGAACACCATTGCTTTGTCCCATATTGCTGAAAAAATCCCTGCGTCACTTTAATACATCAGGTGTGTCTACTCCTTATTATAGCAACCATGCATAAGTTAGAATAAATGTTGGTACTCTTTACCTAGCACGGCGCCCATCGTGGGGATCGCGGGCATCGCGGTTAGTACATTAACGGCCGCGACGCGATGCCCGCGATCCCCACGATTTACCATAGGGTTCAATGTTAAATTTAGTGCTGCCCGCGATTTTACATTCAATGCTTCAATGGCCGCGATTTGGCCATAGGAATCAATGTTAAATGGGCCACAGAGCCCAAATAGGCACAATTAACACTTAAATGTCCCCCCAAATTTGTAACGCCACCCCACGATCCACGCCAACCCGAAGCGTGGCGAGCGCAGCGAGCCCGCGAGGGGCGGCGGTACGCGTCCTCCGACCTTTTCATACCCCCACTATCCACGTCGGCGTGGAGTTGAGAATAGAATAGTGTGGCGAGCGCAGCGAGCCACCGTGCCCGAAGCGTGGCGAGCGCACGCGGATACCTGTGAAGCCCGCGTAGGGCCACGTTTACCTGTGAAGGTATCCGCGTCCGCTCGCCACGCTTCGGGCTTGGTGGCTCGCTGCGCTCGCCACACTATTCTATTCTCAACTCCACGCCGACGTGGATAGTGAGGGTATGAAAAGGTCGGAGGACGCGTACCGCCGCTGCTCGCCACGCTTCGGGTTGCCGTGGATCGTGGGGTGGCGTTACAAATTTGGGGGGACATTTAAGTGTTAATTGTGCCTATTTGGGCTCTGTGGCCCATTTAACATTGATTCCTATGGCCAAATTGCGGCCATTGAAGCATTGAATGTAAAATCGCGGGCAGCACTAAATTTAACATTGAACCCTATGGGAAATCGCGGGGATCGCGGGCATCGCGTCGCGGCCGTTAATGTACTTACCGCGATGCACGCGATCCGCACGATTTCTTTACCCGCGACGGAGATCGTGGGCGCCGTGCTAGGTAAAGAGTACCAAATGTTTCTAATGCAAATCAGAACTAAGGAAGTGTGCGACAAGGATACAGCATACACGCTACTGTACCTGTATGTTAATAAGTGATGTTATCTCAGGAATCCGCAGATCACTCACTGTACATGTTGGGGTAAATGTATTAAGCCTGGTGAAGTGATAAAGTGGAAGGTGACTGATAATGCATCAGCCAATCAGCTGTGAAAAAATGACAGTAGGGATTTGATTGGTTGGTGCTTACTCTGTTCACCTGGCTTAATATATGCATCTGCCCCATTGTTCCCTACAACAGATTCATCATCACTGCAACTGTGGATATTCTAATCTAAAATACAAATAAATCTGGGACTAAGTAAAAACCGGACCCGGATAAGACACCGGAACGCCGGACCAGACATCAAACTCTGCATTCCGGAGCTTATAGTGTCTGGTCCGAGGGGTGTCCCATGCGGGGGGTGTCTTGTCCGGGGGGATGCCTGTGATTGCTCACACCAGGGACATGGGGAAGGGGAGATTACAGCCTCCCCGTGTGGTCTGGACCGTTCCAGTTTTTATTACACCCCCGGACCATGCGGTGAGGCTGTATTCTCCCCCCTCTCCTCTCCCAGGTGACAGGTGCGAGAGCAGCCTCATCAGATGGAGCCCCCCGGACCGGATACTACAAGCTCCGGAATGCAGAGTTTGATGTCCAGTCCGGCATTCCGGTGTCTTATCCGATTCCGGATTTTACCCCTACCCAATAAATCTGCTGTTTGACATGACATAGACACATAGACTGTGATATCAGTTAAGAACAATGTGGCCCATTCAGCCTGCCCTCAACACTTTGTATGCACATACTTCTGCTACTGAGGAGCCTTGTAATAGATTATACATTTCTCTGTAAAAATATAAAAAAAAATACAAAGTACAGAAGACAATGCAAACTTGTGTGACAGGTGTACAGTGTATACCTGAGACACATTATAGGAGATAGCAGTGCTAAGCTGTATAACGTGCTAGCTAGTGGCTGCATGCCCTCACCTGGACTGGCACCGGCTGTAATATACCCGTCCCTATAACCTCAGATTGTCCCAGGCACAGTATTACAGCACACACGTGTAAGCTTGCACTCAGCAGATCAGCAATGCTTCCTGAGGCTCCCGGGAGATCCTGCTGCTCTGTAGGGAGACACCTAGTGGCTGCAGTCTCCAAGTGCAGTCTGAGTACATTTCTTTGTATTATGTTGTATAATATTCATGTACACACAACCTGATGGGAGTTAAATGTCCCCCTCCCTGCTTATCTCACCACGAACCTGTTCCAGAAGCCTCCATTCTCTAAGGTAATAATGTCTCCCACGTCACAGCAGCAGCTGCAGTAGCAGAGACTTTGCCCCAAGTTTAGAAATTAGCAGCAGCAGGGGGAAATGAATGGGAATTTTAGCGGAGCTCAGCGCGTGCTATTAATTCATCAACATTCCAGTTGTAGTTCCAGCAGCTGCCAATAGGTGGCAGCAATGACGCAGCACAGCATGAATGACGTCACTGCAATGTAGCTTCGAGTTACACGGAGAAGTGTACTATGGTTGGCTGGCGCAGTGGCGTGCGTCCTTAGTCCCTCGCCTGGGAAGCCCGGGCTGCTGCGGGCTCGAGACCCGCCAGAGCTTAGGTAGTAGGTACAGGACTGAGCGCAGAAATTAGTTAGGGAATTCAGCTCTGTAGCTGGGGGTGTAGTGCACTCGGACCTTCAGCAGCCTGTTTATTTTTTGTGTGTACAGGGGGAAAGCACAAATAGATAGGGAAATGCAGCTGTGGCAGGGGGTGTAGTGCACTCGGACCTTGGCAGCAGCCTGTGTCTTCCACTGAATCAAGATGTTTAAACTACAAATGAGGGGCAGAGCCAGATTAAGGTGTAAATGGGCCTGGAGCTGAAAATGATCAAGGGCCTATTATGCGCAATAATAGGGGCTGTGGCCAGCACCTAATAATGTGGGGGTCGTGACCAGTGTTCTGTTTGGGTGGTCTGCTCATGGGTGTGTCTGTATTTGTGTAAATACTTTCAACTAATTATATATGCCTGGAAAAGGCAGGGGGCTGGATTAAGAAAAATGCAGGGATATATATTGGCGGGTGCCCTCCAAAGGTGCACATGCAGGATACCGATGTTCTAAGATACTTGCGGGGTGAGGCGGCACTCCAGTCATAAAAAAAATACTGAAAGCCGAAACTTGGTAGACAACATTTCAGCACCTTTTATGTGGCTACCTAAATTTACCACACCATATACCCCTTATACATATCATGCAACACAATAGTAACCCCTTATACTGTACTTGCCTCTTACACATTGTGCCACATGGAATGAGCCAAAATTCACACTGACTGAGCCAAAATTCACACTATGGCACACAGATTGAGTCAAAATTCACGTTATGCCACACAGATTAAGGCAAAATACACATTTTGCCACATGGATTGAGCCAAAATACACATTATTATACCAAACAGATTGAGCAATAATGCACAATATGCTTCATAAATAGGGGCATTGCGCGCTGAAGGCGCGCATTAAAAATTTACACCATAATGCCCATTACATGTTAAACCACACACCATTATCTCCATTACGTATTATGCCAAACACCATAATGCCTATTAAAAATGATGCTACTTAAGTGTTGCTTACCAACATGTTCATTGCCAGGGGTTCCATGCTTATTGCCAGGGGTTCCATGCTCATTGCCATGTGGGATTACATGCTCATTTCCAAGGGGGAATACATGCTTGCGGTAACTGGGGGATAGCCGCCGCTGGGCAGAAATGACAGCCATTGACAGCTGGGCAGAGAGCAGGGGGCTGCCTGGCTGTATTCAGAGCACGGCATGTCCTGGCTATTTGAAATAATACCCCTTTCACACCAGAAAATGCAGGGATTTACCCGGGAATATGGCCCCAAGATCATGCAGGGACATTCCCGGACTGGACCGTTTTACACCAGCCTAGTCCCTGCATTTTTTTGTGTGAGGGGGAGAGAACAGGGCCGGCGCTACCCGCTCAGCAGAGGATGCAAAGCAGGTAGGCGCCGGGCAGGAGAGGCGCCACTGTCCCTGCTCTGCATCCCCTGCTGTCTCTGACTCTCTGAGCCTGCCGGCTGCTGCTGCGCCTATCATACTGCAGGGCACGCAGCAGCGCCGGAGGCACAGAGTTCCCTCCAGGCTCCTATAGTATACATCAGGGCAGCAGTATGTACTAAAAGGGGTGGGGCTACATGGACAGAGGGGCGGGGCTACACGGACGGAGGGGCGGGGCTATGATGGAGCAAGACTAAAGAGAGACACAGGAGAGACTGAGCTGCCAGGACAGCCGACTAAAGTGTGAGTGTACTAATGTTGGCAACTGGTGTGGGCACGTGTATAGGCAGGCAGTATTACCAATGTCAGCAACTGGTGTGAGCATGTGTGTAGGCATCATTACTAATGTCGGCAACTGATGTGGGGATGTGTATAGGTAGTGCTACTAATGTCGGCAACTGGTGTGAGCATGTGTGTAGACATTTCTACTAATGTTGGCAACTGATGTAGACATGTGTATAGTCAGCACTACTAATGTCAGCAACTGGTGTGAGCATGTGTGTAGACAGCGCTACTAATGTCAGCAACTGGTGTGGACATGTGTATAGTCAGCGCTACTAATGTCAGCAACTGGTGTGGGCACGTGTATAGTCAGTGCTACTAATGTCGGCAACTGGTGTGGGCACATGTATAGTCAGCGCTACTAATGTCGGCAACTGGTGTGGCACGTGTATAGTTAGCGCTACTAATGTCAGCAAATGGTGTTGGCACATGTATAGTCAGCGCTACTAATGTTGGCAACTAGTGTCAGCATGTGTGTAGACATCGCTACTAATGTCGGTAACTGATGTAGGCATGTACATACCCTCCAACATGACCCATTCCATTAGGTACAAAATTCTCTGTTTCTGGACTTCCCTGCCAGTGGCAGTTGCAGATGTGAGCCTACAGCACAGTCCAATATTCAAAGAGGGGAGCAACACCTACTGCCACCCCAAACATCACTGTCCTGGACTCACTGACAGTTGATGTGACCCCCCTCTTTGAATTTTGGACTGTGCAGGAGCCCCACCTCTATAATTGCCACTGGTAAGGAAGTCCAGGAACAGAGCATTTTGTACCTAATGGAATGGGTCATGTTGGAGGGTATGCATGTGTATAGTCAGTGCTACTAATGTCAGCAACTGGTGTGGGCACGTGAATAGTCAGTGCTACTAACGTCGGCAACTGCTGTGGTCACGTTTATAGTCAGCGCTACTAATGTCGGCAACTGGTGTAGGCATGTATATAGTTAGCGCTACTAATGTCAGCAACTGGTGTGGGCACGTGTATAGTCAGCGCTACTAATGTCGGCAACTGGTGTGAGCATGTGTGTAGACAGAGCTAGTGATGTCGGCAACTGGTGGGGGCACATGTATAGGCAGTGCTACTGCTGTTGGCAACTGGTGTGGGTATATGGTTACACAGTGCTACTAATGTCGGTAACTGGTGTGGGCATATGGTTACACAGTAGCGCCTTTAGTCCTGTTGGAGAAAGTGCGCTATATAAATTCTACTTACTTACTTACAGTGCTACTAATGTCGGCAACTGGTGTGGGCATATGGTTACACAGTGCTTCTAATGTTGGCAACTGGTGTGAGCACTACGTATAAGCAGAGCAACTACTTTTGGCAACTGGTGTGGGCATTCTGAGTAAGCAGCCCTTCAAATGTGGGTATATCCAGGAGTATTCGGAGCATTATGTGTAGCATAATGTGTGTCAATATCATATGGGCATTATGGTGCATGGCATATTTTGTAAGGAGAATTACGGTGTGTGGCATAATGTGTAATGGGCATTATGGTGTGCTGCATATTGTGTAAGTGGCATCATGATGTGTGACATAATGTATAATTTGCATTACTGTGTGTGGTATAATGTGTAATGGGCATTGAGGTGTGAAGCATAATGTGTTATGGGGATTACAGTGTAATTGGTACTTTTGTGCTCCTACAGCGCAAACTCTCCCTGTTTTTTTAACTCATGGCACCAAAATGGCTAGTTACAGCTTTGTAAGGTGAATAATATTGTGCTACTATGTGGTGTAATTTGGAGTGGGAGTATTATTGTGTGGCCATTCCCCTTCCTTGAGAGATCACACATTTTTCTTTTGGTGTGCGCTGTCCCTTTGTAAAGCTTGGGTGGGCGCAAATTTATAGTTTGCAGGAGGGCGCCGAACCCCCTAGCACCGGCCCTGGGAGAGAAAACAACCCCGCCCCCCTTTAAACAACCAGCTACATCTTCGGAACCAACTGACTGATTTACATGTAGGCTTCAAATGATTTTGGTCCCGTTAAACTGGGCCATTTGGTTCCAGAGAAATCTGTCAAACAACATGAACAGCCATGTAATTACATTTCAGAAATGAAAAAAAATTGGTTTACCCGCAATATCTCTAGAACCAATGAACCCATATGGACCAGGTATCAGATTGAAGGCCCAGCGATTTGGGTTCGACTGAGATCAACCTCAAGCTTCTGTGATGCCGGAGGGGGAACTGGCAGCCGTTGGAACCGGGTGGAGGTCGGAATTAGCGGGTCCCATGTTATCCTATGGGGAAAACGTTCCAGGTTTGCCTGTCGGTATCTCCGGTTCCCGGGGGGCTACCGACACGGGGCTGGGCTCGTTGGAAAGCTCTGGCCCTCAGCTACAGAATGGGCCTATTTGGAGAATGGGCCTGGAGCTGTAGCTCCATCAGCCCCATTGTTAATCCGGCCCTGGGTGTGGGTATATGGTTACACAGTGCTACTAATGTCGGTAACTGGTGTGGGCATATGGTTACACAGTAGCGCCTTTAGTCCTGTTGGAGAAAGTGCGCTATATAAATTCTACTTACTTACTTACAGTGCTACTAATGTCGGCAACTGGTGTGGGCATATGGTTACACAGTGCTTCTAATGTTGGCAACTGGTGTGAGCACTACGTATAAGCAGAGCAACTACTTTTGGCAACTGGTGTGGGCATTCTGAGTAAGCAGCCCTTCAAATGTGGGTATATCCAGGAGTATTCGGAGCATTATGTGTAGCATAATGTGTGTCAATATCATATGGGCATTATGGTGCATGGCATATTTTGTAAGGAGAATTACGGTGTGTGGCATAATGTGTAATGGGCATTATGGTGTGCTGCATATTGTGTAAGTGGCATCATGATGTGTGACATAATGTATAATTTGCATTACTGTGTGTGGTATAATGTGTAATGGGCATTGAGGTGTGAAGCATAATGTGTTATGGGGATTACAGTGTAATTGGTACTTTTGTGCTCCTACAGCGCAAACTCTCCCTGTTTTTTTAACTCATGGCACCAAAATGGCTAGTTACAGCTTTGTAAGGTGAATAATATTGTGCTACTATGTGGTGTAATTTGGAGTGGGAGTATTATTGTGTGGCCATTCCCCTTCCTTGAGAGATCACACATTTTTCTTTTGGTGTGCGCTGTCCCTTTGTAAAGCTTGGGTGGGCGCAAATTTATAGTTTGCAGGAGGGCGCCGAACCCCCTAGCACCGGCCCTGGGAGAGAAAACAACCCCGCCCCCCTTTAAACAACCAGCTACATCTTCGGAACCAACTGACTGATTTACATGTAGGCTTCAAATGATTTTGGTCCCGTTAAACTGGGCCATTTGGTTCCAGAGAAATCTGTCAAACAACATGAACAGCCATGTAATTACATTTCAGAAATGAAAAAAAATTGGTTTACCCGCAATATCTCTAGAACCAATGAACCCATATGGACCAGGTATCAGATTGAAGGCCCAGCGATTTGGGTTCGACTGAGATCAACCTCAAGCTTCTGTGATGCGGGAGGGGGAACTGGCAGCCGTTGGAACCGGGTGGAGGTCGGAATTAGCGGGTCCCATGTTATCCTATGGGGAAAACGTTCCAGGTTTGCCTGTCGGTATCTCCGGTTCCCGGGGGGCTACCGACACGGGGCTGGGCTCGTTGGAAAGCTCTGGCCCTCAGCTACAGAATGGGCCTATTTGGAGAATGGGCCTGGAGCTGTAGCTCCATCAGCCCCATTGTTAATCCGGCCCTGATGAGGGGAAGGGGGCGGGGTCCGAGCCAGGAGTGGGCGGAGAAAATGTGATCAATAGATTATTCAAAGATATATTGTTCCAGTGTTCTCATATAATAGAGAACACTGGAACAATATATCTTTGATTAATCTATTGATGAGTTTATATAGACGTGGGGAAAATCTTCTAATATCTAGAGCCTGGTGGTACAATGGTTAAATACTTGGTCTACTATAGAACGAACTGACATAGGACATATTAGGGTTATATGTATTTTTTTTTTATTTATTTTTATGTGAGTTTATTTTATTCAATATGTGTGTGGATATACACACCAGTGAGGGGATCTCCTTCTGGATTGTCTTTTTTTTTATTATTTTTAGTATTGTTTTTTTTTTTTTTTTGCTATTATTATTTATATCTTATTATTTATTTTTTAGGTGTTTTGTAGATGTTGATTTATATAGTAATAATATATTCGGTACTTGTGTAATATCTGGGCTCCCGATATTTTCATCGCATGCCAGTACTTAAGGCATGCGATGCGACGCGATTGGACCTGATTTTCGGGGTTATTGGACATTCCCTGTACAATGTAAAAATTATAATGGCATGCGATGCAACGCGACCGACCCGATTTTTACATTGGACCCAATGTTAAATGGTCCCTCAGACCCGATTTAACATTGGACCCAATGTTAAATGCCCCCCAGACCCGATTTTTAATTGTATACCCACCCTGATGGTTAATTATTAGGTCAAATGCCCCCCCATTGTTAATGCCACCCCACAATCAACGCCAACCCGAAGCGTTGGGAGCGGTGGCGGTAAGCGTCCTCCGACCTTTTCATACCCCCACTATCCACGTCGGTGTGGAGTTGATTTTATATAGTGTGGCAAGCAAAGCGAGCCCGAAGCGTGGCGAGCCCCGCGAGGGGACGCGTTATATGTGCTTCGGGCTCGTGGCGCGCTGGGCTCGCCACACTACATAAAATCGACTCCATACGGACATGGATAGTGGGGGTATGAAAAGGTCGGAGGACGCGTACCACCGCCGCCCCTCGCGGGCCTAGAGGACTCCAGTGAGAGTGGGAGCACGCGGCAGCGCAGGTGAGAGAAGCGCAAGCCGTCCCTTTGCAACATCGCCTTCGACAGCATGGGTGAGAGACACGCCAGCCTTACCACCTACAAGGCTTCTCCCCGGTTTCTCTTACTGGAGGGACACTCTTACCCACAATACCGGCCGGGCTATTAGTGCAGTGGAGCGCAGGTGCGAGACGCGCATACCGTGCCCATACAGCATCATTCATATGCAATACTTCCTAACTGGTGAATGGTAATATAACCTAAAGACTCTCAGCGGCAGGTGCCGCAGCCCGGTACCACTGTGGTTGCGACTGGGCAAATTAATTATTCTTTTGGAAATATATTAATCCATACTGGTGACGGCAAACATAATATACAGCTATAAATGAACTTGTTGCTGGAATATGGACCGAGTGCTATCTATTCTTAAACAATACATACAGTGATTTATATTAGAGATGTGCGGCGGCCACTTTTCGGGTTTTGGATCTGGATCTCCCTTCGTGTTTTGGATCTGGATTGGTTTTGGCAAAACCATCCTTGGGGGTTTTGGTTTTGGATTTTTATGAAATAATGCTAAAAATGGCTAAAACCAGAATTTGAGCCTGTTTTTTGCCCCTAAAGTATTATTAACCTCAATAACATTAGTTTCCAGTCATTTCTAGTCAATTGGGCTAAAAGGTTATACCGAGGTAGCTGGATGACTGAGCTAAGCGACAGCAGTGGGCATCACATACATGTGGACCTTACACATCCAACCTGGCACATCTTGGAAGCAGAGCGGCACTGCAGGGGCAGAGGGTGGCAGTTTAATAAATTACCCCCAAAAAAGAGAAATGCTCCAAAGAGCAAAAAATACAAAGAGGTATCGGCCAGTGTACTGGTGGTAGCAGCTTCAGCACTTCTATCAGGTTGCTGATCTCCCACTATTTCCTCCTCCATCATCCTCCAAAAATGTGTTTTTATTTTATTTATTACTTTTATTTATTTTTCTTAATTTACACTGGACACAGCCCCTGGACACAGCTTATGTACACTGGACACAACCGTTCACACTGGACACAGCCCCTGGACACTGCCCGTCACCCTGGACACAGCCCCTGGACAATGGACACCGCCCCTGGACACAGCTCCTGTACACTGGACACAGCCCGTCACCCTGGACACAGTCCCTGTACACTGGACACAGCCATCACACTGGACAGTGGACACAGCCCCTGTACACTGGGCACAGCCCCAGTACACTGGACACAGCCCCTTGTATTATGGACACTGCAGCCCCTGTACAGTGAGTGTACAGTCAGCAGCACTGCAGCCCCTGCGTGTGAGCACTGCAGCACCTAGTTTACAAGAAAATAAAAAATCAGTCACTAAATAAATCACAGCACAGGGCACGGAGCACAGATCCCAACCACCCTCTTCCCTCTCCTATAATGGAGTGAAGATGGCGGGGCGCGCATGCGTCTTATATAGAATCCAGATCCCGCGAGAATCTGACGTTTTGCCACGTTTTCGGTCCGGAATTCAGGCGGGAACTCCCGAGCCGGTTCGGATCCTGACTCGAATCACCATATTCGGATCTGACGGATCCCGGAGATCTGGACCCGCTCATCTCTAATTTATATATGAAATCATTTCAAGGCTCAATTTTAATTATATAAATATTATATTAATTTATTCTAGTATTATTGTACTGTTGTTATTTATTTTTAGGTGGCCGCCTAAACTATGTTCCAATTTTTATTTTTCAGAAATAAACACATACAATTTATATTAATTACTATCTAGAGTGCCCGTGTGAGTGCATTCATCTACGGTGCTTTAAATTTCTAATTAGCGCAGAAACTCAATTTTCTTTGGTTTGGGGGTTAGTGATGATGTCAGAGCCGGCGCTGGTTTGAAATAACGCAGCCTCTTATCTTTTAAGTTTATTATTTAAAACAAAATAATGGTTTACAAAAGGGAGATTTTAGACTGTAAAATGTTATTTAGACTCCAGCTTATTAAATATGCTCTGTACAGCTCTATATAATATGGTGGTGCTATAGCCAAGGATAATAATAAAAATACCATGAACATGTTTTTCTATGGAAGAACATCAGCATGGAGATCTGAGCTCATTATAGAGCCTGGTAAATCAAGGCTTCCCTATTGGCGGTATGCAACATCAATCTAAAGGTGTGTACACATGGGTGCGATATGGCTTCCGATGTTGACGATATAGTGCACATCGGAAGCCATATCGTATACCGATTGTGTACTTTTCAGGGCTTGCGAGCCCGATGCGCGCTCTCAAGTGAGCGCAAATCGGCAGCGACATAGTGAGGGCAGGCAAGACTATATAGTGCAGATCTGCACTATATAGTCTTTGTGCCTGAATACTCACTATAGCTCCGGCGGCCAGAGGGCGAGGGGCTTCTCCTGGGGCTGCGCTGCAGGGCTGATGACCCAGAAGAAGTCCGCCTAAAGAGGAGGGAGGGGTGTGGCCTGATGTCTGCACGGCGGGGGGGAAGCTGTTTGATGTGCCGCGGCCCCGGTTGTCGCAGCACGCTGACATCCCGGCACCCTGGTGACAGGTACTGTCCTCTGCTCTCCTTCATGTTCTTACATGGTCGACATGCTGCCGTGCGATGCGAGTCCCGATGCCATCAGATCGCATCGGGACTCGCATCGCACGGCAGCATGTCGACCGTGTGTACACACCATTAATATTTCCTTATGGTTCTCCTCCATTACTCAGGAACCAATGTGACTTTTGTGTCATATATATATATATATATATATATATTTATTTATTATTTATTAGCAGTTTCTTATATAGCGCACACATATTACGCAGCGCTTTACAGAGAATATTTGAACATTCACATCAGTCCCTGCCCCAGTGGAGCTTACAATCTATATTCCCTACCACATGTACACGCACACACAGACATTCTAGGGTTAATTTTTGTTAGAAGCCAATTAACCTATCTGTATATTTTTGGATTGTGGGAGGAAACCGGAGTACCCGGAGTAAACCCACGCAAGCACGGGGAGAATATACAAACTCCGCACAGTTAGAGCCATGGTGGGGATCGAACCCATGACCTCAGCGCTGTGAGGCAGTAATGCTAACCATTACACCATCCGTGCTGCCATCAGATCGCATCGGGACTCGCATCGCACGGCAGCATGTCGACCGTGTGTACACACCATTAATATTTCCTTATGGTTCTCCTCCGTTATTCATGAACCAATGTGACTTTTGTGTCATATATATATATATATATATATGTAATGTATGATAAAAATAGTGGCACACCCATGGATGATGTTTTGCCATTCAAAAATAAATGACAGTCAGTCATTGATGGCTCAGAGACTGCAATGTTTTTATTCCTCTTGGGGTAGGGACATGGGGGGGTTATTCTGGTTCACTTGCAGAGGCAAATTCATTCTTTAATTGACAAAAACATATGCACTGCAGGTGGGGCTGATGTAACATGTGCAGAGAGAGTTAGATATGGGTTAATACTGGCTGCTTTGTTTTTACACTGCAATATAGAGATCAGTAGTACAAACCCCACCCAAATCTAACTCTCTCTGCACATGTTACATCAGCCCCACCTGCAGTGCATATGGTTTTGTCCATTAGAGAGTGAATTTCCCTTTGCGAGTGAACCAGAATAATCCCCATGGAGCATAGCACCTTAGCACCTCCACCCAGTGTGCTGCTAAACCCCTCCCACTTAGCTTGCAACTTGCTTGTTCCCCACTAAGGATTTAATGCCGTTAAAGTCAATCGCTGATGGCACCATCGATGAGGACCATCAAACGTTAGCTTGTTACTTTATAAGTCAGTAAATAAATATAGAGGAGTTAAATGCCACAGAAGAACCAATAGAAATTATTCACCTCTTTTTTTCTTTTACAGTACATTCAATATGTATTAACATATGTACAACTCCACATCATTTAATGTCATAAGTACATGCCCCAGTACAAAAAATGAAATACAATATAGATAATAGGGAAGAAAATCTCTTATATATTTAGCCAGATCTGTCACTCAACCCCTGTGGAGAACGTTCCTGTGTAGAACAGTTTCACTTTCATGTGTCTGACGTTCCACCCCCTTGACATCACCTCCCCCCGCCCAGCCAGGGCTACAGTACACGCCCACCATCCACCATTACTCCACAGCCACCATCCACCATTACTCCTGCACATCCCTACCCTCTGCCAGGACCCCCGCGACCCCCCTCCCGTGATTCGCGGGACCCCCCGCGACCCCCCCTCCCGCGATTTGCGGTACCCCCCCGCGACCCCCCCTCCCGCGATTCGCGGGACCCCCGCGACCCCCCCTCCCGCAATTCGCGGGCCCCCCGTGACCCACCCTCCCGCGATTCGCGGGACCCCCGCGACCCCCCCTCCCGCGATTCGCGGAACCCCCGTGACCCCCCCTCCCGCCATTCGCAGGACCCCGCACCCCCCCTCCCGCGATTCGCGGGACCCCCGCTTTCCACCCTCCCGCGAGTCGCGGGACCCCCCCTCCCGTGATTCGCGGGACCCCCGCAAACCCCCCCTCCCGCGACCACCCTCCCGCGATTCGCGGGACCCCCGCGACCACCCCGGTATCCGGACTATTGTTAGACAGCACTTACATCGACAGCCATTACATCGACACCATTAGTTCGACACCTCAATAGGTCGACATGGTTTTAGGTCGACATACCATTAGGTCAACATGTCATTATGACGACAGCTCATTAGGTCGACAGCTCATTAGGTCGACAGCTCATTAGGTCGACATGTTTTTAGGTCGACACAGCCATTTGGTCGACAGTGTCTATGTCGACAGTCAAAAGGTCGACATGGGTTTTTTCACTGTTTATTGAGCCGACATGTGCCGACAGGCGGTATTTCATGCCCTACTATCCACTAGGGCGTGGTGGGAGAATAAAATAGTGTGCCGAGCGCAGCGAGGCACTGTGCCCGAAGCATAGCGAGCGGCTGCGGTACACTTCAAACTGTGTCCATGTCGACTGTGTCGACATTTCGGCCAAAAAACAGTGAAAAAACCCATGTCGACCTTTTGACTGTCGACATAGACTCTGTCGACCTAATGGCAGTGTCGACCTAATGAGCTGTCGACCTAATGAGCTGTCGACATAATGACATGTCGACCTAATGGTATGTCGACCTAAAACCATGTCGACCTATTGAGCTGTCGAACTAATGGTGTCGATGTAATAGCTGTTGATGTAAGTGCTGTCTAATATCCGTCCCAGACCCGACCACCCCCTCCCGCAATTCGCTGGACCTCCGCGACCACCCCCTCCCGCGAAACGCGGGACCCCCGCGACCCTCCCGCAAATCGCGGGACGCCAGCGACCCCTCCCTCCCGCGAGCCCCCTCCCGCGATTCGCAGGACCCCTGCATCCTCCCCTCCCGCGATTCGCGGGACCCCTGCGACCCCCCCTCCCGGCATTAAAAGGGCCTACCGCGACCCCCCCTCCCGCGATTCACGGCATCACCCCCCCCCTACTGTGATTTGCGACCCCCTCCCGCAATTCGCTCCGCCCCCTCCCGCGATTCACGCAACCCCCCGTAGCGCCCCCCTCCCGCGATTTGCGGGCCCCCTCGGCACTTCTCGCGATTTGCGACCGCCCCCTAATTCACACATTCGGGGACCCCACCTCCCGTGATTCATGCCCCCTCACGCAATTCACGGCACCTCCCACACCCCCCCTTCCTGCGATTCGCAACCCCCCACGACCCCCCCTCCCGCGATTCACGAAACCCCCCGAAGCGCCCCCCTCCTGCGATTTGCGGGCCCCCTCGCGATTTGCGACCGCCCCGTAATTCACACATTCGGGGACCCCCCCTCCCGCAATTCATGCCCCCTCACGCAATTCACGGCACCCCCCCATACCCCCCTTCCTGCGATTCGGAACCCCCCACGACCCCCCCTCCCGCGATTCATGCCCCCTCCCGCGATTCACGGACCCCCGCACCACCCCCCTGCGCCCACCCTCCCTTGATTCACGCCCCCCTCATGCAATTCACGGCAACCCCCCCTCCTGCGATTCGCAGCCCCCCCACGAGCCCGCCTCCTGCGATTCATGACCCCTCCCGTGATTCACGGACCCCCGCACCACCCCCACTTGACTCACGGCACCCCACGCGCCCCTCCCGCAATTCACGGACCTCCGCAACCCCCCCTCCCGCAATTCACTAACCCCGACAACCCCCCTCCCGGAATTTGCGGACCCCCCTTCCCATGATTCAAGCCCCCCCGCGCCCCCGCCCACGATCGACCATCAATGATTTTCAAATAATCGATGGTTTATGGCCGATGTTGAATACTTTTGCCATCAATGTGGGAGGACACTGCCCTGCCTCCTGTTCTCCTGCCCCGTAACTTCCGCCAGTGGAGACCCGCTCACCCTGTGTTGCCCACATTCCCCTATCATGCTTTACCGCCCAGCCTCCTGCTCTCATGCACCCTAACTCCCACCCAGTCGGAGGAGACACTGACTCCTGTATTTCTGTGCTGCCACGCTGGACCCTCACCCACTGGCAGAAGCTGCACAGTGTCCACCACCCTCTTTAGTCCCCCGTATGCCCACACACCCCTATCACTACCCAGCTTCCTGCTCTCCTGAACCGTAACTTCCACCACTGGGTAATCGCTGACGCTGTGTTGCCCACATACCCCTATCATGCCTCATATCCCAGCCTCCTGCTCTCATGCACCCTAACTCCCACCCAGTAGGAGGAGACACTGACTCAGGGCCACCGTCCGGTACTCCTGTGCTGCCACGCTGGACCCTCACCCACTGCCAGAAGCTGCAATACAGGGCATCTTTCATACAATTCTAACCATATTTCTCACAATACAAATGTTCACAAATTAAGGGGCGTAGCCCCTTACGCCGGTGTGAAGAGCGCCCGTAGGGCGCGATGAATCACCTAGTCCTAGAATAAGTGTCAATGGCATGGTTGTTCTCTAGGATTATTCTGCCAACGTTCCCTTTTATGGATCTCTTGCGTTTCACACGTGCGGCATCTAGGGTGGCAACACTGGCAGCCCGCCCACATGATGAGGTCTCCTCGGAATGTATGGAATAGCTCCGGTCGGCATCGCTGTCATGGTAACAGCCATCAAACGCCATGGCCTGCACTGCCCCCAGGTTCAGTGTCCCCGAAGACTAGGGGGGAAAGAAAATATATGTAGGTCATTGAGAAGAGATAATTTCTTGGTATGGTCAGAGGATCGCCGTCATTTCTATGAAAATGGAGCATGGCCCCTCACAGGCATTTTATAGCTTTCTATGAAACCGCTCTTAGGGTCTAATTCAGCTTGGATTGCAAATTCACAAATCAAGCCATTATCAAATTACTGCGCAGGCATAGCGTATGCATCACGCATGCGCAATTGGAAATAGCGACATTAAAGGCATGTGCATCATGAGCGCAGTCCGCTCGCATTTTGCCTGTCAGGAAGTTGGCATTTGGGAGTAGGTCTGTGACATCAGCGCTGACCACTTCCACCCTGTTTCAGTCACAGAGTAGTGAAAGCCTCAGAGATACTCAGATTGGCACGGATGGCAAAGTTTATTCAGTGTTTCAGAAATTCCGTACGGAGTTGCGAGTGAATAGCAATCTGTGTTCCATTCACAATTCTTCCACAATTTATCGAGGGGCTTACTCCTCGCAGACAACTGCAATCTCTCAGTTTAGCGATCCACGCTAAATTAGCCCCTTACTTCTCAATTAATGTGCTTCAGAGGGCATCGCATGGACTATATTATATAGGCACTGGCAGCCTTGCATACAACAATGGTTCTCCCCTTCTGATTAACTGAATACCCTGATGTTCCTTTTCATTTGGATAAGATTTTAGGTACTTCTGTAGTTTCACGGCGCCAGCATCCGGGTTCTACGCTCGCCACAAAATATGCCAAAAAAAGTAACTTAACTCCATGCCAACATGGATAGTTCATACCCCCACTATCTATGTTGGCACGGAGTTGATTTTAAATAGCGTGGCGAGCGTAGCGAGCCACCGAGCCCGCAGCGTGGGCGAGCGAAGCAAGCCCCGCAAGGGGACTCAGACGCACGGCGCCATACTGGCGCCGTGAAACTACAGAAGTACCAGATTTTATTATCTGTGTGGACCATACATGGGGCATTATTCAGTCAGTTAGGTGAAAAATTATCAGAAAATGCAACTTAGGGCCCAATTGGAGTCAGACAAAATGGTGTTGTTTATGCCAAGGGACCATGGGTGAATTTTTAGTCCTGACGGTTATCGAATGACCACGCATATGCCCAGTACGCTGGCTTCCTCCACAGTGGTCAGGTAATAGACAGCTCAGTAACAAAGAGAACACTGATCCACAAGTAGACATCTACGGCTTTAATGTAAGACACCTGAGGCATTGAGGCACTCACTACTGTGATGATGGTGGACATGGACAGTACCGTGGTGATACCTGTTGGTAAGCAGTGAGTGACAGAGTTAGATAAGTTATGGGAATATTACATTCATGCTCTGTATTATTGGCTAAGAAAGTGATAGGAGAGGGACCCAAATAAAAGTAGTGACAGGGAAAGAGAGAGCATGTCAGTAAGAGACAGGGAGAGAGAGCGCGTCAGCTAAAGACAGGGAAAGAGAGAGCGCGTCAGCTAGAGACAGGGGGAGAGAGAGAGTGCGTCAGCGAGAGACAGGGGGAGAGAGAGAACGCGTCAGCGAGAGACAGGGGGTGAGAGAGAGAACGTGTCAGCGAGAGACAGGGGGAAACAGAACGCGTCAGCGAGAGACAGGGGTAGAGAGAGTGCGTCAGAGAGAGACAGGGGGAGAGAGCGTGTCAGCGAGAGACAGGGGGAGAGAGCGCGTCAGCAAGAGACAGGGGGGAGAGAGCGCGTCAGCGAGAGACAGGGGAGAGAGCGCATCAGCGAGAGACAAGGGGAGAGAGCGCGTCAGCAAGAGACAGGGGGGAGAGAGCGCGTCAGCGAGAGACATTGGGAGAGAGCTCGTCAGCGAGAGACAGTGGGAGAGAGAGCGGGTCAGCACGTCAGTGAGAGACTGGGGGAGAGAGAGTGCATCAGCGAGAGACAGGGGGAGAGAGAGCGCAGGAGCAAGAGACAGGGGAGACAGAGTGCATCAGCGAGAGACAGGGGGAGAGAGCTGCCCTATCACGCTGCCCTAACCGTCTGTAGATATATCTGCAGATCATTGATCTACTAATGTATCTACTAGTGTGTAGCAGCTATTGTTCCTTGACAGTCAAAAGCATCCAATTAAAACACAGAAAACAGGTGATTTGCATGACATGAAATGATTTACCTCAACATAATCATGGTGAGCGGGCAGCCCCTGGGAGTCTGATGGGGTGATATAAACATTACACCCAACTAGTGTGCCAAAGTAACACTCCAGCTTCTCCATAATGTGCCATAGCTTGTCCTGTGGAGATACAGCAGTATAGTCAACCAAAATTCTGATATCATTATATATTACATTAGGGATACAGTATAATGGCTCATTTAGAAGGATAACTTTTTTCAAGTTCCTTGCATTAGGTTGTATTCGGAAAGGAAATAAAATAAATAAATAAAATAAGCACCCACAGCCCTAACACCAGGCACCTCGCACATTTACTTACATGAGCAGGTGGTGCAACCGGAAGTGGGGAAGAGGGCAACAGTGCCTGGACGCCAGCAGTGCGGACAGGTGTGGGGGTGTGGCATATGCAACGTGACCTCTGACCACGCAACGCTGCGCAGAGCTGCAACGCCATGATTGGTAACAGCCGGGCAGTGTCTAAGAGACATGGCCCGGCATTAGACTGTGCATGCACAATCTAATCCCAGGATTGGAAACTCCAGTCCTGGAAATTGTGGGGCCAAATCCCAGGATTAGTCTATCCTGATCCCGGAATTGGCAACCCTAGCTGCAAGGTAATCTCACAGCTGAAAAGTGCGTTCAAACAAGCTCTAAAGTAACCTTGGAACTATTAATAACTATAAAGCAGGTGCTCCCGACCATGGTCACCAAGGCAGACTAACAGTACAGGTTTTAGTCACATCCATACTTGAGCACAGATGGCTAAATCCAAATAACTGAGGTACTCATTAACTCAACCGTGTTCAAGTATAGCTATTATTTTTGATTGATAGAAGCAGATGGTTTGCAGAACACCATTGCTTTGTCCCATATTGCTGAAAAAATCCCTGCGTCACTTTAATACATCAGGTGTGTCTACTCCTTATTATAGCAACCATGCATAAGTTAGAATAAATGTTGGTACTCTTTACCTAGCACGGCGCCCATTGTGGGGATCGCGGGCATCGCGGTCAGTACATTAACGGCCGCGACGCGATGCCCGCGATCCCCACGATTTACCATAGGGTTCAATGTTAAATTTAGTGTGTACCTGCGATTTTACATTCAATGCTTCAATGGCCGCGATTTGGCCATAGGAATCAATGTTAAATGGGCCACAGAGCCCAAATAGGCACAATTAACACTTAAATGTCCCCCCAAATTTGTAACGCCACCCCACGATCCACGCCAACCCGAAGCGTGTCGAGCGCAGCGAGCCCGCGAGGGGCGGCGGTACGCGTCCTCCGACCTTTTCATACCCCCACTATCCACGTCGGCGTGGAGTTGAGAATAGAATAGTGTGGCGAGCGCAGCGAGCCACCGTGCCCGAAGCGTGGCGAGCGCACGCGGATACCTGTGAAGCCCGCGTAGGGCCACGTTTACCTGTGAAGGTATCCGCGTCCGCTCGCCACGCTTCGGGCTCGGTGGCTCGCTGCGCTCGCCACACTATTCTATTCTCAACTCCACGCCGACGTGGAAAGTAAGGGTATGAAAAGGTCGGAGGACGCGTACCGCCGCTGCTCGCCAAGCTTCGGGTTGCCGTGGATCGTGGGGTGGCGTTACAAATTTGGGGGGACATTTAAGTGTTAATTGTGCCTATTTGGGCTCTGTGGCCCATTTAACATTGATTCCTATGGCCAAATTGCGGCCATTGAAGCATTGAATGTAAAATCGCGGGCAGCACTAAATTTAACATTGAACTCTATGGGAAATCGCGGGGATCGCGGGCATCGCGGCCGTTAATGTACTGACCGCGATGCACGCGATCCGCACGATTTCTTTACCCGCGACGGAGATCGTGGGCGCCGTGCTAGGTAAAGAGTACCAAATGTTTCTAATGCAAATCAGAACTAAGGAAGTGTGCGACCAGGATACAGCATACACGCTACTGTACCTGTATGTTAATAAGTGATGTTATCTCAGGAATCCGCAGATCACTCACTGTACATGTTGGGGTAAATGTATTAAGCCTGGTGAAGTGATAAAGTGGAAGGTGACTGATAATGCATCAGCCAATCAGCTGTGAAAAAATGACAGTAGGGATTTGATTGGTTGGTGCTTACTCTGTTCACCTGGCTTAATATATGCATCTGCCCCATTGTTCCCTACAACAGATTCATCATCACTGCAACTGTGGATATTCTAATCTAAAATACAAATAAATCTGGGACTAAGTAAAAACCAGACCCGGATAAGACACCGGAACGCCGGACCAGACATCAAACTCTGCATTCCGGAGCTTATAGTGTCTGGTCCGAGGGGTGTCCCATGCGGGGGGTGTCTTGTCCGGGGGGATGCCTGTGATTGCTCACACCAGGGACATGGGGAAGGGGAGATTACAGCCTCCCCGTGTGGTCTGGACCGTTCCAGTTTTTATTACACCCCCGGACCATGCGGTGAGGCTGTATTCTCCCCCCTCTCCTCTCCCAGGTGACAGGTGCGAGAGCAGCCTCATCAGATGGAGCACCCCCAGACAGGACACCCCCGGACCGGATACTACAAGCTCCGGAATGCAGAGTTTGATGTCCAGTCCGGCATTCCGGTGTCTTATCCGATTCCGGATTTTACCCCTACCCAATAAATCTGCTGTTTGACATGACATAGACACATAGACTGTGATATCAGTTAAGAACAATGTGGCCCATTCAGCCTGCCCTCAACACTTTGTATGCACATACTTCTGCTACTGAGGAGCCTTGTGATAGATTATACATTTCTCTGTAAAAATATAAAAAAAAATACAAAGTACAGAATGTAGGAGGGCCCGGGGCGGGGCCCGACGCGCACCACCCGCTGCGCGTACTCACCTCGCTGCGCTCCGCCTCCTACCTTCGGGCCTGCGACGGTCCCGGTACCTTCTTCTTGCTCCACTGGTCTCCCGAAGCGACTGCACCTGTAGGGGAAACACGGGGGAAAACCCCCTAAGGGGGGGAGGGGATGCTCATCACAGGCACTATTGGCCTCAGAGTGGTTACGCCCGCTTGTGGAACACGGCAGGCGTAACTGAGGTGGGGGAACGCTCCGGGGAGGGGAAGGAGCACAAACAACACGACAACAGATTCAATACAATTTCTACTCACCAGTCGTTCACTGGTCCACCGTCACATTTCCAGTGCGGATACCGCCACCTGAAAAGGAACTCACGTAACCTCCTGCTCCCTAGGGCAGGGCAATACACCAACGCGCATGCGGCTTACCTCCTGCGCACCCTGCGGCCTGAAGCCGGCTTACGTAACTCGCGACCTAGCGCTGGATCCTTAGATGCCACAGCCTAGCGTCGCGCAACCTAGGACCTAACGCCGGATCTTCCGATGCCACGGCCTAGCGTCCTGCAACCTGGCGCCTAACGCCCGCGCAACCTGTGACCTAGCGCCGGATCTTCCGATGCCACGGCCTAGCGTCACGCAACCTGGCGCCTAACGCCCGCGCAACCTGTGACCTAGCGCCGGATCTTCCGATGCCACGGCCTAGCGTCACGCAACCTGAAAAGGAACACAATCTGCACAGGGCCACGATTGGTGAACCCCAGTACAGCATACAGTACACGGTGTCAAGTAAAACAGTGCAATGTAAAGAGACAACACTGCACCAACACCTAGCGAGGGCCTACCTCCCTCTGGCTGTTCCTAGCCTTACCGCGATACCCCTTGCGGCGATAACTGCACTCGAGGCCTGTCGATACAGGCCTGTTACTTCTAAGGAGAGGCCTCAGCCCTAGCAGGGTCTGAGCCTCGTACACGATCAGGGCCTTGCGCCCCACAGCCAGCTGGACCTGGTGTCCAGTGACCCAATAACTCAATGGGGCCCGAGGGGCCTACTATGTAAGGGCCTAAAGCCCAGAGCACCACTGGGCCTAATGCCCACACACACACACAAAAGGGGCCTAGGGCCCAACAGTACAAAAGGGGCCTAAGGCCCAACAATACAACAGGGGCCTGAGGCCCAACAATACAAAACCTTAGGTCCCCACGGGCCTAGAGCCCGACTACAATACCCACAGGCCTGGTGCCTGAATTGGCCCACGGACCTAATGCCCGCACGCCTGGTGGTCTAGGGAGGGGACCCACACTGTGGACTTACCCGTCCTAGGGCCTTCCGCTGGACCAAGCCTGGTCCAGCCACGAGGGTGGTCCGTCTTCACCGGAGGTGGGATGCTTCCCACCACCTCCGGGCTTCCTGCAGTCTTCGCCGGGGCAGCGGGGGCCGGGGCAAGCTCTTTTGCGTTGCACCCCGCCGCACCCGGGCTTCCTCCGTCTTCGCCGGCTGTCCCCGGCGCTGTGTCCTTCGCCCGGCGGGCGGCAGCGTGTAGCAGTACTCCGCACACAGCTGCCGCCTCCCGGGGCTTCCGGCGGCCGACCTCGCTCCGTCCAGCCGTCTCCTCTCCTCTGCCGCCCCGTCGCTGACTTCCCCTTCCCGCCCCCGGCGCTGGTTAGTTCAAACCAGCACCCGGGGGCGGGGCTCGTGACGTGGCGAGCCAGGATTGGCTCGCCGCCGCCACTTCCCATTGGGCGCCAGAGCGAGAGCCATGATTGGCTCTCCTTTGGCGCCGTATTTGAATCACCTTTGTTCGTGGGGATCAGCGGCAAAGGCTCGCCGCTGCCCCCACGCCTGGCGTCACTGGAGGGTCTGCTTCCGGCTCCCCGGGGTGGCGCCAGGCCACCCCAGGCCAGGAAGCAGGCGCCAGCCAGCAGCAGGGCCAGTGACCGCACTAGTACACTGGCCCTGGCTGCAGGGGGCGGCACCACCCGGCGGCGGCACTGCCCCTTTCGTCCCGGTGCAATAGCACCGGGGCGTATTTCTACACTTGCCCCCCCTTTTCCTTTGTGGTCCCCACAAAGTGAGCCATTACCTGCGTTCCGGCGTCAGGGTCACCCTGGCCCTCTCGGGAGGTTGGTCCTGGTCCGGGTGTCCCATCTGGGGTGCCTGGGCCAGCATCTGCAGAAGGAAAACTCACCTCCACCTTCTCGTCTGGGGGTGTGGCTTCTGGGTGTAGGTCTCCTGTGTCACGGGTGGTTGTCTCCAGGGACTGGTCCTGGTCCTCTGTGGGCAGTGGACTCCTGCGTTTGGCTTCCGCCCTCCTTCGCCGACTCCTCCGAGGGAGGGGTCGTTTGCCGGGGTCACCCGCCATAGGCCAACAGGGAGATTCCCCTTCCAAGGGCATCACCTCTACCCATTCTTCCCCCATCCGGCAGGGGGCCTCCATCTGGCTTTCCTGTTGAGGGGTTGCCCTCTGGCCACCGGCTGTTCCCTCTGGGGCACTTCCTACCTCTCGGGCAGCCGCCCTTGAGGGAGGGGGGTCGTCCTCCTCTTCCATAGTCTCCCAACCGTCGTCCTCAGATCCTCCAGGGTCAGTTTCTTCCCGCGAATCGTAGTCCATAGGCCAGGGGCATTCAGGGCGCATGTGGTCGAGGTCGCCGCAGCCCGTGCACCTCTCAGATTCCTCTTCGCTCCAGTCGTCCTCTGAGGACCAGTTGGTGGGGGCAGGGTGGTCGACATACCCTTGGCACCAATTCTTAATCGTCTGGGCGGAGACGTAGGGGCAATCCGGCGGTTCGTGGTCCACCTCGTTACAGAGTTCGCACCAGGGTTCGTCCCATTCGGTATCCTCTCTTACTGTGTAGCCTTCGTCTCTCTCGCTGGTTTCTGCTAGCCACTGTGCCATCGGCGAGACGTCTCGCTCCAGGACGTCCTCTGCCTCCGCGGAGTTCCTTCCTCCTATCGGCACGTCCCTGTCTTCCGAAGCTTCTGGTCCCAACCGTTCGAGTTGGAGACTGGTCCGGCATGGGGAGTGGCGAGGGTTCCCTGTTGTGCCTTTCTGCCCTGCCCAACATGGGGACATTTCCGCGATCCAGAAGGGGGATATCACGGCCTCCTCCGTCATCAAGGGGCCTGGATGGCTTGGCCCCTTCCACTCCGTCGATCTGATTGTTCCCATTGCCGCATGGCGTTGGGGACAGTCGCTGGTAAAGTGTCCCATCTGCTGACACGTCCGGCAAGGGGTCGCCAGAGCCTTCGCGAGCCTCTCCTCCCGTCGCTGGTCCTTGTCGCGCTGGATGGACCTCTGTACAATCCTCATCAGGTCCGCTCCTGTCACCGTCACCCAACCGTCTTCGTCCACGCAGGGGTACGGTGCTTCCGGAAGGTCCCTCCGGCGGGTCTCCCTGGGGGTGCCCCACATCGCAACTGTGGATTCAGATCCTGCCGACTACGCCAAAATGTAGGAGGGCCCGGGGCGGGGCCCGACGCGCACCACCCGCTGCGCGTACTCACCTCGCTGCGCTCCGCCTCCTACCTTCGGGCCTGCGACGGTCCCGGTACCTTCTTCTTGCTCCACTGGTCTCCCGAAGCGACTGCACCTGTAGGGGAAACACGGGGGAAAACCCCCTAAGGGGGGGAGGGGATGCTCATCACAGGCACTATTGGCCTCAGAGTGGTTACGCCCGCTTGTGGAACACGGCAGGCGTAACTGAGGTGGGGGAACGCTCCGGGGAGGGGAAGGAGCACAAACAACACGACAACAGATTCAATACAATTTCTACTCACCAGTCGTTCACTGGTCCACCGTCACATTTCCAGTGCGGATACCGCCACCTGAAAAGGAACTCACGTAACCTCCTGCTCCCTAGGGCAGGGCAATACACCAACGCGCATGCGGCTTACCTCCTGCGCACCCTGCGGCCTGAAGCCGGCTTACGTAACTCGCGACCTAGCGCTGGATCCTTAGATGCCACAGCCTAGCGTCGCGCAACCTAGGACCTAACGCCGGATCTTCCGATGCCACGGCCTAGCGTCCTGCAACCTGGCGCCTAACGCCCGCGCAACCTGTGACCTAGCGCCGGATCTTCCGATGCCACGGCCTAGCGTCACGCAACCTGGCGCCTAACGCCCGCGCAACCTGTGACCTAGCGCCGGATCTTCCGATGCCACGGCCTAGCGTCACGCAACCTGAAAAGGAACACAATCTGCACAGGGCCACGATTGGTGAACCCCAGTACAGCATACAGTACACGGTGTCAAGTAAAACAGTGCAATGTAAAGAGACAACACTGCACCAACACCTAGCGAGGGCCTACCTCCCTCTGGCTGTTCCTAGCCTTACCGCGATACCCCTTGCGGCGATAACTGCACTCGAGGCCTGTCGATACAGGCCTGTTACTTCTAAGGAGAGGCCTCAGCCCTAGCAGGGTCTGAGCCTCGTACACGATCAGGGCCTTGCGCCCCACAGCCAGCTGGACCTGGTGTCCAGTGACCCAATAACTCAATGGGGCCCGAGGGGCCTACTATGTAAGGGCCTAAAGCCCAGAGCACCACTGGGCCTAATGCCCACACACACACACAAAAGGGGCCTAGGGCCCAACAGTACAAAAGGGGCCTAAGGCCCAACAATACAACAGGGGCCTGAGGCCCAACAATACAAAACCTTAGGTCCCCACGGGCCTAGAGCCCGACTACAATACCCACAGGCCTGGTGCCTGAATTGGCCCACGGACCTAATGCCCGCACGCCTGGTGGTCTAGGGAGGGGACCCACACTGTGGACTTACCCGTCCTAGGGCCTTCCGCTGGACCAAGCCTGGTCCAGCCACGAGGGTGGTCCGTCTTCACCGGAGGTGGGATGCTTCCCACCACCTCCGGGCTTCCTGCAGTCTTCGCCGGGGCAGCGGGGGCCGGGGCAAGCTCTTTTGCGTTGCACCCCGCCGCACCCGGGCTTCCTCCGTCTTCGCCGGCTGTCCCCGGCGCTGTGTCCTTCGCCCGGCGGGCGGCAGCGTGTAGCAGTACTCCGCACACAGCTGCCGCCTCACAGAAGACAATGCAAACTTGTGTGACAGGTGTACAGTGTATACCCGAGACACATTATAGGAGATAGCAGTGCTAAGCTGTATAACGTGCTAGCTAGTGGCTGCATGCCCTCACCTGGACTGGCACCGGCTGTAATATACCCGTCCCTATAACCTCAGATTGTCCCAGGCACAGTATTACAGCACACACGTGTAAGCTTGCACTCAGCAGATCAGCAATGCTTCCTGAGGCTCCCGGGAGATCCTGCTGCTCTGTAGGGAGACACCTAGTGGCTGCAGTCTCCAAGTGCAGTCTGAGTACATTTCTTTGTATTATGTTGTATAATATTCATGTACACACAACCTGCTGGGAGTTAAATGTCCCCCTCCCTGCTTATCTCACCACGAACCTGTTCCAGAAGCCTCCATTCTCTAAGGTAATAATGTCTCCCACGTCACAGCAGCAGCTGCAGTAGCAGAGACTCTGCCCCAAGTTTAGAAATTAGCAGCAGCAGGGGGAAATGAATGGGAATTTTAGCGGAGCTCAGAGCGTGCTATTAATTCATCAACATTCCAGTTGTAGTTCCAGCAGCTGCCAATAGGTGGCAGCAATGATGCAGCACAGCATGAATGACGTCACTGCAATGTAGCTTCGAGTTACACGGAGAAGTGTACTATGGTTGGCTGGCGCAGTGGCGTGCGTCCTTAGTCCCTCGCCTGGGAAGCCCGGGCTGCTGCGGGTTCGAGACCCGCCAGAGCTTAGGTAGTAGGTACAGGACTGAGCGCAGAAATTAGTTAGGGAATTCAGCTCTGTAGCTGGGGGTGTAGTGCACTCGGACCTTCAGCAGCCTGTTTATTTTTTGTGTGTACAGGGGGAAAGCACAAATAGATAGGGAAATGCAGCTGTGGCAGGGGGTGTAGTGCACTCGGACCTTGGCAGCAGCCTGTGTCTTCCACTGAATCAAGATGTTTAAACTACAAATGAGGGGAAGGGGGCGGGGTCCGAGCCAGGAGTGGGCGGAGAAAATGTGATCAATAGATTATTCAAAGATATATTGTTCCAGTGTTCTCATATAATAGAGAACACTGGAACAATATATCTTTGATTAATCTATTGATGAGTTTATATAGACGTGGGGAAAATCTTCTAATATCTAGAGCCTGGTGGTACAATGGTTAAATACTTGGTCTACTATAGAACGAACTGACATAGGACATATTAGGGTTATATGTATTTTTTATTTATTTATTTTTATGTGAGTTTATTTTATTCAATATGTGTGTGGATATACACACCAGTGAGGGGATCTCCCTCTGGATTGTCTTTTTTTTTATTATTTTTAGTATTGTTTTTTTTTTTTTTTTGCTATTATTATTTATATCTTATTATTTATTTTTTAGGTGTTTTGTAGATGTTGATTTATATAGTAATAATATATTCGGTACTTGTGTAATATCTGGGCTCCCGATATTTTCATCGCATGCCAGTACTTAAGGCATGCGATGCGACGCGATTGGACCTGATTTTCGGGGTTATTGGACATTCCCTGTACAATGTAAAAATCGGTCGCATCACATGCCATTATAATGGCATGCGATGCAACGCGACCGACCCGATTTTTACATTGGACCCAATGTTAAATGGTCCCTCAGACCCGATTTAACATTGGACCCAATGTTAAATGCCCCCCAGACCCGATTTTTAATTGTATACCCACCCTGATGGTTAATTATTAGGTCAAATGCCCCCCCATTGTTAATGCCACCCCACAATCAACGCCAACCCGAAGCGTTGGGAGCGGTGGCGGTAAGCGTCCTCCGACCTTTTCATACCCCCACTATCCACGTCGGTGTGGAGTTGATTTTATATAGTGTGGCGAGCAAAGCGAGCCCGAAGCGTGGCGAGCCCCGCGAGGGGACGCGTAATATGTGCTTCGGGCTCGTGGCGCGCTGGGCTCGCCACACTACATAAAATCGACTCCATACGGACATGGATAGTGGGGGTATGAAAAGGTCGGAGGACGCGTACCACCGCCGCCCCTCGCGGGCCTAGAGGACTCCAGTGAGAGTGGGAGCACGCGACAGCGCAGGTGAGAGAAGCGCTAGCCGTCCCTTTGCAACATCGCCTTCGACAGCATGGGTGAGAGACACGCCAGCCTTACCACCTACAAGGCTTCTCCCCGGTTTCTCTTACTGGAGGGACACTCTAACCCACAATACCGGCCGGGCTATTAGTGCAGTGGAGCGCAGGTGCGAGACGCGCATACCGTGCCCATACAGCATCATTCATATGCAATACTTCCTAACTGGTGAATGGTAATATAACCTAAAGACTCTCAGCGGCAGGTGCCGCAGCCCGGTACCACTGTGGTTGCGACTGGGCAAATTAATTATTCTTTTGGAAATATATTAATCCATACTGGTGACGGCAAACATAATATACAGCTATAAATGAACTTGTTGCTGGAATATGGACCGAGTGCTATCTATTCTTAAACAATACATACAGTGATTTATATTAGAGATGTGCGGCGGCCACTTTTCGGGTTTTGGATCTGGATCTCCCTTCGTGTTTTGGATCTGGATTGGTTTTGGCAAAACCACCCTTGGGGGTTTTGGTTTTGGATCTGGATTTTTATGAAATAATGCTAAAAATGGCTAAAACCAGAATTTGAGCCTGTTTTTTGCCCCTAAAGTATTATTAACCTCAATAACATTAGTTTCCAGTCATTTCTAGTCAATTTTGATCAAAAAATTGTTTTCCTTTACTGTAGTTGGGCTAAAAGGTTATACCGAGGTAGCTGGATGACTGAGCTAAGCGACAGCAGTGGGCATCACATACATGTGGACCTTACACATCCAACCTGGCACATCTTGGAAGCAGAGCGGCACTGCAGGGGCAGAGGGTGGCAGTTTAATAAATTACCCCCAAAAAAGAGAAATGCTCCAAAGAGCAAAAAATACAAAGAGGTATCGGCCTTGTCATGACAGGTGGTAGCAGCTTCAGCGCTTCTATCAGGTTGCTGATCTCCCACTATTTCCTCCTCCATCATCCTCCAAAAATGTGTTTTTATTTTATTTATTACTTTTATTTATTTTTCTTAATTTACACTGGACACAGCCCCTGGACACTGGACACAGCTTATGTACACTGGACACAACCGTTCACACTGGACACAGCCCCTGGACACTGCCCGTCACCCTGGACACAGCCCCTGGACAATGGACACCGCCCCTGGACACAGCTCCTGTACACTGGACACAGCCCGTCACCCTGGACACAGTCCCTGTACACTGGACACAGCCATCACACTGGACAGTGGACACAGCCCCTGGACAGTGGACACAGCCCCTGTACACTGGGCACAGCCCCAGTACACTGGACACAGCCCCTTGTATTATGGACACTGCAGCCCCTGTACAGTGAGTGTACAGTCAGCAGCACTGCAGCCCCTGCGTGTGAGCACTGCAGCACCTAGTTTACAAGAAAATAAAAAATCAGTCACTAAATAAATCACAGCACAGGGCACGGAGCACAGATCCCAACCACCCTCTTCCCTCTCCTATAATGGAGTGAAGATGGCGGGGCGCGCGTGCGTCTTATATAGAATCCAGATCCCGCGAGAATCTGACGTTTTGCCACGTTTTCGGTCCGGAATTCAGGCGGGAACTCCCGAGCCGGTTCGGATCCTGACTCGAATCACCATATTCGGATCTGACGGATCCCGGAGATCTGGACCCGCTCATCTCTAATTTATATATGAAATCATTTCAAGGCTCAATTTTAATTATATAAATATTATATTAATTTATTCTAGTATTATTGTACTGTTGTTATTTATTTTTAGGTGGCCGCCTAAACTATGTTCCAATTTTTATTTTTCAGAAATAAACACATACAATTTATATTAATTACTATCTAGAGTGTCCGTGTGAGTGCATTCATCTATGGTGCTTTAAATTTCTAATTAGCGCAGAAACTCAATTTTCTTTGGTTTGGGGGTTAGTGATGATGTCAGAGCCGGCGCTGGTTTGAAATAACGCAGCCTCTTATCTTTTAAGTTTATTATTTAAAACAAAATAATGGTTTACAAAAGGGAGATTTTAGACTGTAAAATGTTATTCAGACTCCAGCTTATTAAATATGCTCTGTACAGCTCTTTATAATATGGTGGTGCTATAGCCAAGGATAATAATAAAAATACCATGAACATGTTTTTCTATGGAAGAACATCAGCATGGAGATCTGAGCTCATTATAGAGCCTGGTAAATCAAGGCTTCCCTATTGGCGGTATGCAACATCAATCTAAAGGTGTGTACACACGGGTGCGATATGGCTTCCGATTTTGACGATATAGTGCACATCGGAAGCCATATCGTATACCGATTGTGTACTTTTCAGGGCTTGCGAGCCCGATGCGCGCTCTCAAGTGAGCGCAAATCGGCAGCGACATAGTGAGGGCAGGCAAGACTATATAGTGCAGATCTGCACTATATAGTCTTTGTGCCTGAATACTCACTATAGCTCCGGCGGCCAGAGGGCGAGGGGCTTCTCCTGGGGCTGCGCTGCAGGGCTGATGACCCAGAAGAAGTCCGCCTAAAGAGGAGGGAGGGGTGTGGCCTGATGTCTGCACGGCGGGGGGGAAGCTGTTTGATGTGCCGCGGCCCCGGTTGTCGCAGCACGCTGACATCCCGGCACCCTGGTGACAGGTACTGTCCTCTGCTCTCCTTCATGTTCTTACACGGTCGACATGCTGCCGTGCGATGCGAGTCCCGATGCCATCAGATCGCATCGGGACTCGCATCGCACGGCAGCATGTCGACCGTGTGTACACACCATTAATATTTCCTTATGGTTCTCCTCCGTTACTCATGAACCAATGTGACTTTTGTGTCATATATATATATATATATATATGTAATGTATGATAAAAATAGTGGCACACCCATGGATGATGTTTTGCCATTCAAAAATAAATGACAGTCAGTCATTGATGGCTCAGAGACTGCAATGTTTTTATTCCTCTTGGGGTAGGGACATGGGGGGGTTATTCTGGTTCACTTGCAGAGGCAAATTCATTCTTTAAATGACAAAAACATATGCACTGCAGGTGGGGCTGATGTAACATGTGCAGAGAGAGTTAGATATGGGTTAATACTGGCTGCTTTGTTTTTACACTGCAATATAGAGATCAGTAGTACAAACCCCACCCAAATCTAACTCTCTCTGCACATGTTACATCAGCCCCACCTGCAGTGCATATGGTTTTGTCCATTAGAGAGTGAATTTCCCTTTGCGAGTGAACCAGAATAATCCCCATGGAGCATAGCACCTTAGCACCTCCACCCAGTGTGCTGCTAAACCCCTCCCACTTAGCTTGCAACTTGCTTGTTCCCCACTAAGGATTTAATGCCGTTAAAGTCAATCGCTGATGGCACCATCGATGAGGACCATCAAACGTTAGCTTGTTACTTTATAAGTGAGTAAATAAATATAGAGGAGTTAAATGCCACAGAAGAACCAATAGAAATTATTCACCTCTTTTTTTCTTTTACAGTACATTCAATATGTATTAACATATGTACAACTCCACATCATTTAATGTCATAAGTACATGCCCCAGTACAAAAAATGAAATACAATATAGATAATAGGGAAGAAAATCCTAGAATAAGTGTCAATGGCATGGTTGTTCTCTAGGATTATTCTGCCAACGTTCCCTTTTATGGATCTCTTGCGTTTCACACGTGCGGCATCTAGGGTGGCAACACTGGCAGCCCGCCCACGTGATGAGGTCTCCTCGGAATGTATGGAATAGCTCCGGTCGGCATCGCTGTCATGCTAACAGCCATCAAACGCCATGGCCTGCACTGCCCCCAGGTTCAGTGTCCCCGAAGACTAGGGGGGAAAGAAAATATATGTAGGTCATTGAGAAGAGATAATTTCTTGGTATGGTCAGAGGATCGCCGTCATTTCTATGAAAATGGAGCATGGCCCCTCACAGGCATTTTATAGCTTTCTATGAAACCGCTCTTAGGGGCTAATTCAGCTTGGATTGCAAATTCACAAATCAAGCCATTATCAAATTACTGCGCAGGCATAGCGTATGCATCACGCATGCGCAATTGGAAATAGCGACATTAAAGGCATGTGCATCATGAGCGCAGTCCGCTCGCATTTTGCCTGTCAGGAAGTTGGCATTTGGAAATAGGTCTGTGACATCAGCGCTGACCACTTCCACCCTGTTTCAGTCACAGAGTAGTGAAAGCCTCAGAGATACTCAGATTGGCACGGATGGCAAAGTTTATTCAGTGTTTCAGAAATTCCGTACGGAGTTGCGAGTGAATAGCAATCTGTGTTCCATTCACAATTCTTCCACAATTTATCGAGGGGCTTACTCCTCGCAGACAACTGCAATCTCTCAGTTTAGCGATCCACGCTGAATTAGCCCCTTACTTCTCAATTAATGTGCTTCAGAGGGCATCGCATGGACTATATTATATAGGCACTGGCAGCCTTGCATACAACAATGGTTCTCCCCTTCTGATTAACTGAATACCCTGATGTTCCTTTTCATTTGGATAAGATTTTAGGTACTTCTGTAGTTTCACGGCGCCAGCATCCGGGTTCTACGCTCGCCACAAAATATGCCAAAAAAAGTAACTTAACTCCATGCCAACATGGATAGTTCATTCCCCCACTATCTATGTTGGCACGGAGTTGATTTTAAATAGCGTGGCGAGCGTAGCGAGTCACCGAGCCCGCAGCGTGGGCGAGCGAAGCAAGCCCCGCAAGGGGACTCAGACGCACGGCGCCATACTGGCGCCGTGAAACTACAGAAGTACCAGATTTTATTATCTGTGTGGACCATACATGGGGCATTATTCAGTCAGTTAGGTGAAAAATTATCAGAAAATGCAACTTAGGGCCCAATTGGAGTCAGACAAAATGGTGTTGTTTATGCCAAGGGACCATGGGTGAATTTTTAGTCCTGACGGTTATCGAATGACCACGCATATGCCCAGTACGCTGGCTTCCTCCACAGTGGTCAGGTAATTGACAGCTCAGTAACAAAGAGAACACTGATCCACAAGTAGACATCTACGGCTTTAATGTAAGACACCTGAGGCATTGAGGCACTCACTACTGTGATGATGGTGGACATGGACAGTACCGTGGTGATACCTGTTGGTAAGCAGTGAGTGACAGAGTTAGATAAGTTATGGGAATATTACATTCATGCTCTGTATTATTGGCTAAGAAAGTGATAGGAGAGGGACCCAAATAAAAGTAGTGACAGGGAAAGAGAGAGCATGTCAGTAAGAGACAGGGAGAGAGAGCGCGTCAGCTAAAGACAGGGAAAGAGAGAGCGCGTCAGCTAGAGACAGGGGGAGAGAGAGAGTGCGTCAGCGAGAGACAGGGGGAGAGAGAGAACGCGTCAGCGAGAGACAGGGGGTGAGAGAGAGAACGTGTCAGCGAGAGACAGGGGGAAACAGAACGCGTCAGCGAGAGACAGGGGTAGAGAGAGTGCGTCAGAGAGAGACAGGGGGAGAGAGCGTGTCAGCGAGAGACAGGGGGAGAGAGCGCGTCAGCGAGAGACAGGGGGGAGAGAGCGCGTCAGCGAGAGACAGGGGGAGAGAGCGCATCAGCGAGAGACAAGGGGAGAGAGCGCGTCAGCGAGAGACAGGGGGGGAGAGAGCGCGTCAGCGAGAGACAGTGGGAGAGAGCTCGTCAGCGAGAGACAGTGGGAAAGAGAGCGGGTCAGCACGTCAGTGAGAGACTGGGGGAGAGAGAGTGCATCAGCGAGAGACAGGGGGAGAGAGAGCGCAGGAGCAAGAGACAGGGGAGACAGAGTGCATCAGCGAGAGACAGGGGGAGAGAGCTGCCCTATCACGCTGCCCTAACCGTCTGTAGATATATCTGCAGATCATTGATCTACTAATGTATCTACTAGTGTGTAGCAGCTATTGTTCCTTGCCAGTCAAAAGCATCCAATTAAAACACAGAAAACAGGTGATTTGCATGACATGAAATGATTTACCTCAACATAATCATGGTGAGCGGGCAGCCCCTGGGAGTCCGATGGGGTGATATAAACATTACACCCAACTAGTGTGCCAAAGTAACACTCCAGCTTCTCCATAATGTGCCATAGCTTGTCCTGTGGAGATACAGCAGTATAGTCAACCAAAATTCTGATATCATTATATATTACATTAGGGATACAGTATAATGGCTCATTTAGAAGATAACTTTTTCAAGTTCCTTGCATTAGGTTGTATTCGGAAAGCACCCACAGCCCTAACACCAGGCACCTCGCACATTTACTTACATGAGCAGGTGGTGCAACCGGAAGTGGGGAAGAGGGCAACAGTGCCTGGACGCCAGCAGTGCGGACAGGTGGGGGGGTGTGGCATATGCAGCGTGACCTCTGACCACGCAACGCTGCGCAGAGCTGCAACGCCATGATTGGTAACAGCCGGGCAGTGTCTAAGAGACATGGCCCGGCATTAGACTGTGCATGCACAATCTAATCCCAGGATTGGAAACTCCAGTCCTGGAAATTGTGGGGCCAAATCCCAGGATTAGTCTATCCTGATCCCGGAATTGGCAACCCTAGCTGCAAGGTAATCTCACAGCTGAAAAGTGCGTTCAAACAAGCTCTAAAGTAACCTTGGAACTATTAATAACTATAAAGCAGGTGCTCCCGACCATGGTCACCAAGGCAGACTAACAGTACAGGTTTTAGTCACATCCATACTTGAGCACAGATGGCTAAATCCAAATAACTGAGGTACTCATTAACTCAACCGTGTTCAAGTATAGCTATTCTTTTTGATTGATAGAAGCAGATGGTTTGCAGAACACCATTGCTTTGTCCCATATTGCTGAAAAAATCCCTGCGTCACTTTAATACATCAGGTGTGTCTACTCCTTATTATAGCAACCATGCATAAGTTAGAATAAATGTTGGTACTCTTTACCTAGCACGGCGCCCATCGTGGGGATCGCGGGCATCGCGGTCAGTACATTAACGGCCGCGACGCGATGCCCGCGATCCCCACGATTTACCATAGGGTTCAATGTTAAATTTAGTGCTGCCCGCGATTTTACATTCAATGCTTCAATGGCCGCAATTTGGCCATAGGAATCAATGTTAAATGGGCCACAGAGCCCAAATAGGCACAATTAACACTTAAATGTCCCCCCAAATTTGTAACGCCACCCCACGATCCACGCCAACCCGAAGCGTGGCGAGCGCAGCGAGCCCGCGAGGGGCGGCGGTACGCGTCCTCCGACCTTTTCATACCCCCACTATCCACGTCGGCGTGGAGTTGAGAATAGAATAGTGTGGCGAGCGCAGCGAGCCACCGTGCCCGAAGCGCGGCGAGCGCACGCGGATACCTGTGAAGCCCGCGTAGGGCCACGTTTACCTGTGAAGGTATCCGCGTCCGCTCGCCACGCTTCGGGCTCGGTGGCTCGCTGCGCTCGCCACACTATTCTATTCTCAACTCCACGCCGACGTGGATAGTGAGGGTATGAAAAGGTCGGAGGACGCGTACCGCCGCTGCTCGCCACGCTTCGGGTTGCCGTGGATCGTGGGGTGGCGTTACAAATTTGGGGGGACATTTAAGTGTTAATTGTGCCTATTTGGGCTCTGTGGCCCATTTAACATTGATTCCTATGGCCAAATTGCGGCCATTGAAGCATTGAATGTAAAATCGCGGGCAGCACTAAATTTAACATTGAACCCTATGGGAAATCGCGGGGATCGCGGGCATCGCGTCGCGGCCGTTAATGTACTGACCGCGATGCACGCGATCCGCACGATTTCTTTACCCGCGACGGAGATCGTGGGCGCCGTGCTAGGTAAAGAGTACCAAATGTTTCTAATGCAAATCAGAACTAAGGAAGTGTGCGACCAGGATACAGCATACACGCTACTGTACCTGTATGTTAATAAGTGATGTTATCTCAGGAATCCGCAGATCACTCACTGTACATGTTGGGGTAAATGTATTAAGCCTGGTGAAGTGATAAAGTGGAAGGTGACTGATAATGCATCAGCCAATCAGCTGTGAAAAAATGACAGTAGGGATTTGATTGGTTGGTGCTTACTCTGTTCACCTGGCTTAATATATGCATCTGCCCCATTGTTCCCTACAACAGATTCATCATCACTGCAACTGTGGATATTCTAATCTAAAATACAAATAAATCTGGGACTAAGTAAAAACCGGACCCGGATAAGACACCGGAACGCCGGACCAGACATCAAACTCTGCATTCCGGAGCTTATAGTGTCTGGTCCGAGGGGTGTCCCATGCGGGGGGTGTCTTGTCCGGGAGGATGCCTGTGATTGCTCACACCAGGGACATGGGGAAGGGGAGATTACAGCCTCCCCGTGTGGTCTGGACCTTTCCAGTTTTTATTACACCCCCGGACCATGCGGTGAGGCTGTATTCTCCCCCCTCTCCTCTCCCAGGTGACAGGTGCGAGAGCAGCCTCATCAGATGGAGCCCCCCGGACCGGATACTACAAGCTCCGGAATGCAGAGTTTGATGTCCAGTCCGGCATTCCGGTGTCTTATCCGATTCCGGATTTTACCCCTACCCAATAAATCTGCTGTTTGACATGACATAGACACATAGACTGTGATATCAGTTAAGAACAATGTGGCCCATTCAGCCTGCCCTCAACACTTTGTATGCACATACTTCTGCTACTGAGGAGCCTTGTAATAGATTATACATTTCTCTGTAAAAATATAAAAAAAAATACAAAGTACAGAAGACAATGCAAACTTGTGTGACAGGTGTACAGTGTATACCTGAGACACATTATAGGAGATAGCAGTGCTAAGCTGTATAACGTGCTAGCTAGTGGCTGCATGCCCTCACCTGGACTGGCACCGGCTGTAATATACCCGTCCCTATAACCTCAGATTGTCCCAGGCACAGTATTACAGCACACACGTGTAAGCTTGCACTCAGCAGATCAGCAATGCTTCCTGAGGCTCCCGGGAGATCCTGCTGCTCTGTAGGGAGACACCTAGTGGCTGCAGTCTCCAAGTGCAGTCTGAGTACATTTCTTTGTATTATGTTGTATAATATTCATGTACACACAACCTGCTGGGAGTTAAATGTCCCCCTCCCTGCTTATCTCACCACGAACCTGTTCCAGAAGCCTCCATTCTCTAAGGTAATAATGTCTCCCACGTCACAGCAGCAGCTGCAGTAGCAGAGACTCTGCCCCAAGTTTAGAAATTAGCAGCAGCAGGGGGAAATGAATGGGAATTTTAGCGGAGCTCAGCGCGTGCTATTAATTCATCAACATTCCAGTTGTAGTTCCAGCAGCTGCCAATAGGTGGCAGCAATGACGCAGCACAGCATGAATGACGTCACTGCAATGTAGCTTCGAGTTACACGGAGAAGTGTACTATGGTTGGCTGGCGCAGTGGCGTGCGTCCTTAGTCCCTCGCCTGGGAAGCCCGGGCTGCTGCGGGCTCGAGACCCGCCAGAGCTTAGGTAGTAGGTACAGGACTGAGCGCAGAAATTAGTTAGGGAATTCAGCTCTGTAGCTGGGGGTGTAGTGCACTCGGACCTTCAGCAGCCTGTTTATTTTTTGTGTGTACAGGGGGAAAGCACAAATAGATAGGGAAATGCAGCTGTGGCAGGGGGTGTAGTGCACTCGGACCTTGGCAGCAGCCTGTGTCTTCCACTGAATCAAGATGTTTAAACTACAAATGAGGGGAAGGGGGCGGGGTCCGAGCCAGGAGTGGGCGGAGAAAATGTGATCAATAGATTATTCAAAGATATATTGTTCCAGTGTTCTCATATAATAGAGAACACTGGAACAATATATCTTTGATTAATCTATTGATGAGTTTATATAGACGTGGGGAAAATCTTCTAATATCTAGAGCCTGGTGGTACAATGGTTAAATACTTGGTCTACTATAGAACGAACTGACATAGGACATATTAGGGTTATATGTATTTTTTATTTATTTATTTTTATGTGAGTTTATTTTATTCAATATGTGTGTGGATATACACACCAGTGAGGGGATCTCCCTCTGGATTGTCTTTTTTTTTATTATTTTTAGTATTGTTTTTTTTTTTTTTGCTATTATTATTTATATCTTATTATTTATTTTTTAGGTGTTTTGTAGATGTTGATCTATATAGTAATAATATATTCGGTACTTGTGTAATATCTGGGCTCCCGATATTTTCATCGCATGCCAGTACTTAAGGCATGCGATGCGACGCGATTGGACCTGATTTTCGGGGTTATTGGACATTCCCTGTACAATGTAAAAATCGGTCGCATCACATGCCATTATAATGGCATGCGATGCAACGCGACCGACCCGATTTTTACATTGGACCCAATGTTAAATGGTCCCTCAGACCCGATTTAACATTGGACCCAATGTTAAATGCCCCCCAGACCCGATTTTTAATTGTATACCCACCCTGATGGTTAATTATTAGGTCAAATGCCCCCCCATTGTTAATGCCACCCCACAATCAACGCCAACCCGAAGCGTTGGGAGCGGTGGCGGTAAGCGTCCTCCGACCTTTTCATACCCCCACTATCCACGTCGGTGTGGAGTTGATTTTATATAGTGTGGCGAGCAAAGCGAGCCCGAAGCGTGGCGAGCCCCGCGAGGGGACGCGTAATATGTGCTTCGGGCTCGTGGCGCGCTGGGCTCGCCACACTACATAAAATCGACTCCATACGGACATGGATAGTGGGGGTATGAAAAGGTCGGAGGACGCGTACCACCGCCGCCCCTCGCGGGCCTAGAGGACTCCAGTGAGAGTGGGAGCACGCGGCAGCGCAGGTGAGAGAAGCGCAAGCCGTCCCTTTGCAACATCGCCTTCGACAGCATGGGTGAGAGACACGCCAGCCTTACCACCTACAAGGCTTCTCCCCGGTTTCTCTTACTGGAGGGACACTCTTACCCACAATACCGGCCGGGCTATTAGTGCAGTGGAGCGCAGGTGCGAGACGCGCATACCGTGCCCATACAGCATCATTCATATGCAATACTTCCTAACTGGTGAATGGTAATATAACCTAAAGACTCTCAGCGGCAGGTGCCGCAGCCCGGTACCACTGTGGTTGCGACTGGGCAAATTAATTATTCTTTTGGAAATATATTAATCCATACTGGTGACGGCAAACATAATATACAGCTATAAATGAACTTGTTGCTGGAATATGGACCGAGTGCTATCTATTCTTAAACAATACATACAGTGATTTATATTAGAGATGTGCGGCGGCCACTTTTCGGGTTTTGGATCTTGATCTCCCTTCGTGTTTTGGATCTGGATTGGTTTTGGCAAAACCACCCTTGGGGGTTTTGGTTTTGGATCTGGATTTTTATGAAATAATGCTAAAAATGGCTAAAACCAGAATTTGAGCCTGTTTTTTGCCCCTAAAGTATTATTAACCTCAATAACATTAGTTTCCAGTCATTTCTAGTCAATTTTGATCAAAAAATTGTTTTCCTTTACTGTAGTTGGGCTAAAAGGTTATACCGAGGTAGCTGGATGACTGAGCTAAGCGACAGCAGTGGGCATCACATACATGTGGACCTTACACATCCAACCTGGCACATCTTGGAAGCAGAGCGGCACTGCAGGGGCAGAGGGTGGCAGTTTAATAAATTACCCCCAAAAAAGAGAAATGCTCCAAAGAGCAAAAAATACAAAGAGGTATCGGCCTTGTCATGACTGGTGGTAGCAGCTTCAGCACTTCTATCAGGTTGCTGATCTCCCACTATTTCCTCCTCCATCATCCTCCAAAAATGTGTTTTTATTTTATTTATTACTTTTATTTATTTTTCTTAATTTACACTGGACACAGCCCCTGGACACTGGATACAGCTTATGTACACTGGACACAACCGTTCACACTGGACACAGCCCCTGGACACTGCCCGTCACCCTGGACACAGCCCCTGGACAATGGACACCGCCCCTGGACACAGCTCCTGTACACTGGACACAGCCCGTCACCCTGGACACAGTCCCTGTACACTGGACACAGCCATCACACTGGACAGTGGACACAGCCCCTGGACAGTGGACACAGCCCCTGTACACTGGGCACAGCCCCAGTACACTGGACACAGCCCCTTGTATTATGGACACTGCAGCCCCTGTACAGTGAGTGTACAGTCAGCAGCACTGCAGCCCCTGCGTGTGAGCACTGCAGCACCTAGTTTACAAGAAAATAAAAAATCAGTCACTAAATAAATCACAGCACAGGGCACGGAGCACAGATCCCAACCACCCTCTTCCCTCTCCTATAATGGAGTGAAGATGGCGGGGCGCGCGTGCGTCTTATATAGAATCCAGATCCCGCGAGAATCTGACGTTTTGCCACGTTTTCGGTCCGGAATTCAGGCGGGAACTCCCGAGCCGGTTCGGATCCTGACTCGAATCACCATATTCGGATCTGACGGATCCCGGAGATCTGGACCCGCTCATCTCTAATTTATATATGAAATCATTTCAAGGCTCAATTTTAATTATATAAATATTATATTAATTTATTCTAGTATTATTGTACTGTTGTTATTTATTTTTAGGTGGCCGCCTAAACTATGTTCCAATTTTTATTTTTCAGAAATAAACACATACAATTTATATTAATTACTATCTAGAGTGTCCGTGTGAGTGCATTCATCTATGGTGCTTTAAATTTCTAATTAGCGCAGAAACTCAATTTTCTTTGGTTTGGGGGTTAGTGATGATGTCAGAGCCGGCGCTGGTTTGAAATAACGCAGCCTCTTATCTTTTAAGTTTATTATTTAAAACAAAATAATGGTTTACAAAAGGGAGATTTTAGACTGTAAAATGTTATTCAGACTCCAGCTTATTAAATATGCTCTGTACAGCTCTATATAATATGGTGGTGCTATAGCCAAGGATAATAATAAAAATACCATGAACATGTTTTTCTATGGAAGAACATCAGCATGGAGATCTGAGCTCATTATAGAGCCTGGTAAATCAAGGCTTCCCTATTGGCGGTATGCAACATCAATCTAAAGGTGTGTACACACGGGTGCGATATGGCTTCCGATGTTGACGATATAGTGCACATCGGAAGCCATATCGTATACCGATTGTGTACTTTTCAGGGCTTGTGTGATATCCTCATCCCTAACCAGAAGTATATCTTTATTGTGTTGTGTGTACATAGTTCTATGATAAAATACTGTAAGTCCACGGATGTTTAATGTATGGTGGATGTTAGGCACCCCTGTAGCAGCTTTTATGCTCCCATGGAAGGAACAGGGGGCTTACAGGAGTCACAATGTCATATGCTGGGTTAATGTACAGTGAAGCCTGGTAACCAGACTATGAGACTTAAGGCAGGAGCAGGCTGTGGCTCCGGGAGCTCGCGGGGACAGAGAATTGCCGCGGGGACAGTGCCTGGACAATAAAGTTATCTAGAGCGTGTCGGGCTCGGAGCAGGGAGACGGCGCGAGGGGTGAACCGTTGGAAGTGTGGCGCAGTTGACGGAGTGTAACGGAGAAAAAAGCAGAGCTGCGCAGTAAACGAGAGGCGGACAGCGGTGCTGACAGGTGCCCGGGACTCACCAAGTGAAGCGAGAGTGAGCGGCGACACGGGGACGCTGTAGCCTGTCATCAAGGTGTGTTGGTCGGGAAGTCTGGAGCAGTGTTCCGGCGGAGGCGGAGGTCCCGAGAGTGACGCAGCCTTGGGGCGGAGACCAGAGGCAGTAGGCGGTCCGGAAGGCGGCGACGCCATAGTCCTAATAGTAACATCGGGGAGTGGTGAGTGTTAGTCACACCCCCAGGCCAAGGTAGACGGCCTATAATTAAGTCAGGAACGCCCGCATCCACACCTCCTTAACCACCCCAGTTTGCTCATAGGCTAAACCCGGCTGTAGGAGAGCCAGGGGACGCCTACCGAAGGAAGCCTGCATATATTAAATTAAAGTAAATAAGCAAAGACCCTGTATCCCGGAGGCTAAACCCGGCTGTAATCTGAGCCAGGGGAATCCTCAGACGCAGGGTATACAGGATAGTGCACAGAGACTCATTACTTCTATAGCCAGTGCGACATCTCTAACGCCCCTAGTGGACACAGCAAGGGACAGTGTAACAGTCGGAAGAATAAACAGATACCCTGCAAGTGCATAGACAGAATAGCCAGCCAGCGACATACAAGCTTCATATAGTGTTAATAGAAGGGAAAAACTTACCTGCAGAAAGATCCGGAATATTCACTAGGAACTGTAATCTACTGGACAGTGGCCACGGGAAGGGGTTCTGGGAAAAAGGAAAAGCGCTTTCAGGTTTCTTATATTAATGTAGAGTTATTGCGCAATAACATAAATCTAACTAATAGATACACTGTTGACTTAATACATTGTGTTTGTGTAGAGTGATAGAAAGAATTATAAGGAAACTCCTTTGTTCACTCCCTTACTGCCGGGAGGAGACATAGAATTTAACTTGTTAAATACGCTATTTAATTTGAGCAAGTAAGGAGAAGGCAGAGGTTTAGCCAGTTATAGTCATAATTAGAGACAGGATTATATGCATTTGCATATTTGCATATGCATTTGCATATTTTGCCCATTCTCACTGGTTATTGCATATTTCACCTAAAATCTAGTGATGGTGCATATTTTAGGCCCTGCCCCCTTTCCACCCGCGAGTCACAGCACTGCTTTTGCCCTGCTGCTGCTGGCCATGTAGTGGTAGAGTGTGCAGGCTGGGGCAATATGTGCGCAGTGTGGGGAACCTTGGATGTACACTATGTCTGACACTGCTCTAGGCTGCCAATCCATGTTGATAAAAGTCAGTTGGGGGGGATGCCATTACGAAGCTCCTGAACCTTTGCCTGCCCCTGGCCTGGGACTTTACACCAGGAGACAGACTTCTGCAGCAGAGGAGGCAGGCAGAAGGGTTGTGACATCACGCGGCACAGAGGAAATGCCATGTCACAGTGAGTATGCGGCGCAGGGATGAAGCCTTCCACTGCGCCGCCCTCACACGCTATGCTGACATTTGTTCCATCGGTGCTGGAGATGAGGGTCCGTGTAGTTGATGCAAGAAGAGCTTTGGACGCTGTAGTCTGCTGTAGCAGCCAGGAAGAAAAAAAAAACCTGTGTATAGCACTAGACATCTGCAGATGCTGTGGGCCTATTTTGGAGGTTTATTTGCAACTAATTGTATGCTGATTTTTAAATAAATAAATAAAAAATTACTTTTTTAAATTATTTAATGTAGCATATTTTAACACTTTTCATGCATATTTTACGTATTTTTCATGCATATTTGCATGCATATTTCAAGCTTTTTATGTTGCATATAATCCTGTCTCTAGTCATAATAGTTGAAACTTGTTAACCTTGGAATGAGATTTTTTTTTTTATAGTAATCCAGGAACGTTGTATGTATAACAAGTAAACGACGAGAGAAGACAGTTCCTGTTCCAGTACAATAAAATTGTCCGTGTGATATTATAAGTGTGTTATGAAATGTAAAGGTTATGTTATATAAGGAAACTGTTGTAATAAATTTGTTGAAACCAATATATCGTGCCATAATTCCACTGTAACCACCGAAGGGAATAAACTCTACTCGCAGCGCCGTAGGACAAGGTCACACTTGCGAGCCCGATGCGCGCTCTCAAGTGAGCGCAAATCGGCAGCGACATAGTGAGGGCAGGCAAGACTATATAGTGCAGATCTGCACTATATAGTCTTTGTGCCTGAATACTCACTATAGCTCCGGCGGCCAGAGGGCGAGGGGCTTCTCCTGGGGCTGCGCTGCAGGGCTGATGACCCAGAAGAAGTCCGCCTAAAGAGGCGGGAGGGGTGTGGCCTGATGTCTGCACGGCGGGGGGGAAGCTGTTTGATGGGCCGCGGCCCCGGTTGTCGCAGCACGCTGACATCCCGGCACCCTGGTGACAGGTACTGTCCTCTGCTCTCCTTCATGTTCTTACACGGTCGACATGCTGCCGTGCGATGCGAGTCCCGATGCCATCAGATCGCATCGGGACTCGCATCGCACGGCAGCATGTCGACCGTGCGTACACACCATTAATATTTCCTTATGGTTCTCCTCCATTACTCATGAACCAATGTGACTTTTGTGTCATATATATATATATATATATATATATATATATATATATATATATATATATATATATATATATATATATGTAATGTATGATAAAAATAGTGGCACACCCATGGATGATGTTTTGCCATTCAAAAATAAATGACAGTCAGTCATTGATGGCTCAGAGACTGCAATGTTTTTATTCCTCTTGGGGTAGGGACATGGGGGGGTTATTCTGGTTCACTTGCAGAGGCAAATTCATTCTTTAAATGACAAAAACATATGCACTGCAGGTGGGGCTGATGTAACATGTGCAGAGAGAGTTAGATATGGGTTAATACTGGCTGCTTTGTTTTTACACTGCAATATAGAGATCAGTAGTACAAACCCCACCCAAATCTAACTCTCTCTGCACATGTTACATCAGCCCCACCTGCAGTGCATATGGTTTTGTCCATTAGAGAGTGAATTTCCCTTTGCGAGTGAACCAGAATAATCCCCATGGAGCATAGCACCTTAGCACCTCCACCCAGTGTGCTGCTAAACCCCTCCCACTTAGCTTGCAACTTGCTTGTTCCCCACTAAGGATTTAATGCTGTTAAAGTCAATCGCTGATGGCACCATCGATGAGGACCATCAGTACATTCAATATGTATTAACATATGTACAACTCCACATCATTTAATGTCATAAGTACATGCCCCAGTACAAAAAATGAAATACAATATAGATAATAGGGAAGAAAATCCTAGAATAAGTGTCAATGGCATGGTTGTTCTCTAGGATTATTCTGCCAACGTTCCCTTTTATGGATCTCTTGCGTTTCACACGTGCGGCATCTAGGGTGGCAACACTGGCAGCCCGCCCACGTGATGAGGTCTCCTCGGAATGTATGGAATAGCTCCGGTTGGCATCGCTGTCATGGTAACAGCCATCAAACGCCATGGCCTGCACTGCCCCCAGGTTCAGTGTCCCCGAAGACTAGGGGGGAAAGAAAATATATGTAGGTCATTGAGAAGAGATAATTTCTTGGTATGGTCAGAGGATCGCCGTCATTTCTATGAAAATGGAGCATGGCCCCTCACAGGCATTTTATAGCTTTCTATGAAACCGCTCTTAGGGGCTAATTCAGCTTGGATTGCAAATTCACAAATCAAGCCATTATCAAATTACTGCGCAGGCATAGCGTATGCATCACGCATGCGCAATTGGAAATAGCGACATTAAAGGCATGTGCATCATGAGCGCAGTCCGCTCGCATTTTGCCTGTCAGGAAGTTGGCATTTGGGAGTAGGTCTGTGACATCAGCGCTGACCACTTCCACCCTGTTTCAGTCACAGAGTAGTGAAAGCCTCAGAGATACTCAGATTGGCACGGATGGCAAAGTTTATTCAGTGTTTCAGAAATTCCGTACGGAGTTGCGAGTGAATAGCAATCTGTGTTCCATTCACAATTCTTCCACAATTTATCGAGGGGCTTACTCCTCGCAGACAACTGCAATCTCTCAGTTTAGCGATCCACGCTGAATTAGCCCCTTACTTCTCAATTAATGTGCTTCAGAGGGCATCGCATGGACTATATTATATAGGCACTGGCAGCCTTGCATACAACAATGGTTCTCCCCTTCTGATTAACTGAATACCCTGATGTTCCTTTTCATTTGGATAAGATTTTAGGTACTTCTGTAGTTTCACGGCGCCAGCATCCGGGTTCTACGCTCGCCACAAAATATGCCAAAAAAAGTAACTTAACTCCATGCCAACATGGATAGTTCATACCCCCACTATCTATGTTGGCACGGAGTTGATTTTAAATAGCGTGGCGAGCGTGGGCCAGCGAAGCAAGCCCCGCAAGGGGACTCAGACGCACGGCGCCATACTGGCGCCGTGAAACTACAGAAGTACCAGATTTTATTATCTGTGTGGACCATACATGGGGCATTATTCAGTCAGTTAGGTGAAAAATTATCAGAAAATGCAACTTAGGGCCCAATTGGAGTCAGACAAAATGGTGTTGTTTATGCCAAGGGACCATGGGTGAATTTTTAGTCCTGACGGTTATCGAATGACCACGCATATGCCCAGTACGCTGGCTTCCTCCACAGTGGTCAGGTAATTGACAGCTCAGTAACAAAGAGAACACTGATCCACAAGTAGACATCTACGGCTTTAATGTAAGACACCTGAGGCATTGAGGCACTCACTACTGTGATGATGGTGGACATGGACAGTACCGTGGTGATACCTGTTGGTAAGCAGTGAGTGACAGAGTTAGATAAGTTATGGGAATATTACATTCATGCTCTGTATTATTGGCTAAGAAAGTGATAGGAGAGGGACCCAAATAAAAGTAGTGACAGGGAAAGAGAGAGCATGTCAGTAAGAGACAGGGAGAGAGAGCGCGTCAGCTAAAGACAGGGAAAGAGAGAGCGCGTCAGCTAGAGACAGGGGGAGAGAGAGAGTGCGTCAGCGAGAGACAGGGGGAGAGAGAGAACGCGTCAGCGAGAGACAGGGGGTGAGAGAGAGAACGTGTCAGCGAGAGACAGGGGGAAACAGAACGCGTCAGCGAGAGACAGGGGTAGAGAGAGTGCGTCAGAGAGAGACAGGGGGAGAGAGCGTGTCAGCGAGAGACAGGGGGAGAGAGCGCGTCAGCGAGAGACAGGGGGGAGAGAGCGCGTCAGCGAGAGACAGGGGGAGAGAGCGCGTCAGCGAGAGACAGGGGGGGAGAGAGCGCGTCAGCGAGAGACAGGGGGGGAGAGAGCGCGTCAGCGAGAGACAGTGGGAGAGAGCTCGTCAGCGAGAGACAGTGGGAGAGAGAGCGGGTCAGCACGTCAGTGAGAGACTGGGGGAGAGAGAGTGCATCAGCGAGAGACAGGGGGAGAGAGAGCGCAGGAGCAAGAGACAGGGGAGACAGAGTGCATCAGCGAGAGACAGGGGGAGAGAGCTGCCCTATCACGCTGCCCTAACCGTCTGTAGATATATCTGCAGATCATTGATCTACTAATGTATCTACTAGTGTGTAGCAGCTATTGTTCCTTGCCAGTCAAAAGCATCCAATTAAAACACAGAAAACAGGTGATTTGCATGACATGAAATGATTTACCTCAACATAATCATGGTGAGCGGGCAGCCCCTGGGAGTCCGATGGGGTGATATAAACATTACACCCAACTAGTGTGCCAAAGTAACACTCCAGCTTCTCCATAATGTGCCATAGCTTGTCCTGTGGAGATACAGCAGTATAGTCAACCAAAATTCTGATATCATTATATATTACATTAGGGATACAGTATAATGGCTCATTTAGAAGATAACTTTTTCAAGTTCCTTGCATTAGGTTGTATTCGGAAAGGAAATAAAATAAATAAATAAAATAAGCACCCACAGCCCTAACACCAGGCACCTTGCACATTTACTTACATGAGCAGGTGGTGCAACCGGAAGTGGGGAAGAGGGCAACAGTGCCTGGACGCCAGCAGTGCGGACAGGTGTGGGGGTGTGGCATATGCAACGTGACCTCTGACCACGCAACGCTGCGCAGAGCTGCAACGCCATGATTGGTAACAGCCGGGCAGTGTCTAAGAGACATGGCCCGGCATTAGACTGTGCATGCACAATCTAATCCCAGGATTGGAAACTCCAGTCCTGGAAATTGTGGGGCCAAATCCCAGGATTAGTCTATCCTGATCCCGGAATTGGCAACCCTAGCTGCAAGGTAATCTCACAGCTGAAAAGTGCGTTCAAACAAGCTCTAAAGTAACCTTGGAACTATTAATAACTATAAAGCAGGTGCTCCCGACCATGGTCACCAAGGCAGACTAACAGTACAGGTTTTAGTCACATCCATACTTGAGCACAGATGGCTAAATCCAAATAACTGAGGTACTCATTAACTCAACCGTGTTCAAGTATAGCTATTCTTTTTGATTGATAGAAGCAGATGGTTTGCAGAACACCATTGCTTTGTCCCATATTGCTGAAAAAATCCCTGCGTCACTTTAATACATCAGGTGTGTCTACTCCTTATTATAGCAACCATGCATAAGTTAGAATAAATGTTGGTACTCTTTACCTAGCACGGCGCCCATCGTGGGGATCGCGGGCATCGCGGTCAGTACATTAACGGCCGCAACGCGATGCCCGCGATCCCCACGATTTACCATAGGGTTCAATGTTAAATTTAGTGCTGCCCGCGATTTTACATTCAATGCTTCAATGGCCGCGATTTGGCCATAGGAATCAATGTTAAATGGGCCACAGAGCCCAAATAGGCACAATTAACACTTAAATGTCCCCCCAAATTTGTAACGCCACCCCACGATCCACGCCAACCCGAAGCGTGGCGAGCGCAGCGAGCCCGCGAGGGGCGGCGGTACGCGTCCTCCGACCTTTTCATACCCCCACTATCCACGTCGGCGTGGAGTTGAGAATAGAATAGTGTGGCGAGCGCAGCGAGCCACCGTGCCCGAAGCGTGGCGAGCGCACGCGGATACCTGTGAAGCCCGCGTAGGGCCACGTTTACCTGTGAAGGTATCCGCGTCCGCTCGCCACGCTTCGGGCTCGGTGGCTCGCTGCGCTCGCCACACTATTCTATTCTCAACTCCACGCCGACGTGGATAGTGAGGGTATGAAAAGGTCGGAGGACGCGTACCGCCGCTGCTCGCCACGCTTCGGGTTGCCGTGGATCGTGGGGTGGCGTTACAAATTTGGGGGGACATTTAAGTGTTAATTGTGCCTATTTGGGCTCTGTGGCCCATTTAACATTGATTCCTATGGCCAAATTGCGGCCATTGAAGCATTGAATGTAAAATCGCGGGCAGCACTAAATTTAACATTGAACCCTATGGGAAATCGCGGGGATCGCGGGCATCGCGTCGCGGCCGTTAATGTACTGACCGCGATGCACGCGATCCGCACGATTTCTTTACCCGCGACGGAGATCGTGGGCGCCGTGCTAGGTAAAGAGTACCAAATGTTTCTAATGCAAATCAGAACTAAGGAAGTGTGCGACCAGGATACAGCATACACGCTACTGTACCTGTATGTTAATAAGTGATGTTATCTCAGGAATCCGCAGATCACTCACTGTACATGTTGGGGTAAATGTATTAAGCCTGGTGAAGTGATAAAGTGGAAGGTGACTGATAATGCATCAGCCAATCAGCTGTGAAAAAATGACAGTAGGGATTTGATTGGTTGGTGCTTACTCTGTTCACCTGGCTTAATATATGCATCTGCCCCATTGTTCCCTACAACAGATTCATCATCACTGCAACTGTGGATATTCTAATCTAAAATACAAATAAATCTGGGACTAAGTAAAAACCGGACCCGGATAAGACACCGGAACGCCGGACCAGACATCAAACTCTGCATTCCGGAGCTTATAGTGTCTGGTCCGAGGGGTGTCCCATGCGGGGGGTGTCTTGTCCGGGGGGATGCCTGTGATTGCTCACACCAGGGACATGGGGAAGGGGAGATTACAGCCTCCCCGTGTGGTCTGGACCGTTCCAGTTTTTATTACACCCCCGGACCATGCGGTGAGGCTGTATTCTCCCCCCTCTCCTCTCCCAGGTGACAGGTGCGAGAGCAGCCTCATCAGATGGAGCACCCCCGGACAGGACACCCCCGGACCGGATACTACAAGCTCCGGAATGCAGAGTTTGATGTCCAGTCCGGCATTCCGGTGTCTTATCCGATTCCGGATTTTACCCCTACCCAATAAATCTGCTGTTTGACATGACATAGACACATAGACTGTGATATCAGTTAAGAACAATGTGGCCCATTCAGCCTGCCCTCAACACTTTGTATGCACATACTTCTGCTACTGAGGAGCCTTGTAATAGATTATACATTTCTCTGTAAAAATATAAAAAAAAATACAAAGTACAGAAGACAATGCAAACTTGTGTGACAGGTGTACAGTGTATACCCGAGACACATTATAGGAGATAGCAGTGCTAAGCTGTATAACGTGCTAGCTAGTGGCTGCATGCCCTCACCTGGACTGGCACCGGCTGTAATATACCCGTACCTATAACCTCAGATTGTCCCAGGCACAGTATTACAGCACACACGTGTAAGCTTGCACTCAGCAGATCAGCAATGCTTCCTGAGGCTCCCGGGAGATCCTGCTGCTCTGTAGGGAGACACCTAGTGGCTGCAGTCTCCAAGTGCAGTCTGAGTACATTTCTTTGTATTATGTTGTATAATATTCATGTACACACAACCTGCTGGGAGTTAAATGTCCCCCTCCCTGCTTATCTCACCACGAACCTGTTCCAGAAGCCTCCATTCTCTAAGGTAATAATGTCTCCCACGTCACAGCAGCAGCTGCAGTAGCAGAGACTCTGCCCCAAGTTTAGAAATTAGCAGCAGCAGGGGGAAATGAATGGGAATTTTAGCGGAGCTCAGCGCGTGCTATTAATTCATCAACATTCCAGTTGTAGTTCCAGCAGCTGCCAATAGGTGGCAGCAATGATGCAGCACAGCATGAATGACGTCACTGCAATGTAGCTTCGAGTTACACGGAGAAGTGTACTATGGTTGGCTGGCGCAGTGGCGTGCGTCCTTAGTCCCTCGCCTGGGAAGCCCGGGCTGCTGCGGGTTCGAGACCCGCCAGAGCTTAGGTAGTAGGTACAGGACTGAGCGCAGAAATTAGTTAGGGAATTCAGCTCTGTAGCTGGGGGTGTAGTGCACTCGGACCTTCAGCAGCCTGTTTATTTTTTGTGTGTACAGGGGGAAAGCACAAATAGATAGGGAAATGCAGCTGTGGCAGGGGGTGTAGTGCACTCGGACCTTGGCAGCAGCCTGTGTCTTCCACTGAATCAAGATGTTTAAACTACAAATGAGGGGAAGGGGGCGGGGTCCGAGCCAGGAGTGGGCGGAGAAAATGTGATCAATAGATTATTCAAAGATATATTGTTCCAGTGTTCTCATATAATAGAGAACACTGGAACAATATATCTTTGATTAATCTATTGATGAGTTTATATAGACGTGGGGAAAATCTTCTAATATCTAGAGCCTGGTGGTACAATGGTTAAATACTTGGTCTACTATAGAACGAACTGACATAGGACATATTAGGGTTATATGTATTTTTTATTTATTTATTTTTATGTGAGTTTATTTTATTCAATATGTGTGTGGATATACACACCAGTGAGGGGATCTCCCTCTGGATTGTCTTTTTTTTTATTATTTTTAGTATTGTTTTTTTTTTTTGCTATTATTATTTATATCTTATTATTTATTTTTTAGGTGTTTTGTAGATGTTGATTTATATAGTAATAATATATTCGGTACTTGTGTAATATCTGGGCTCCCGATATTTTCATCGCATGCCAGTACTTAAGGCATGCGATGCGACGCGATTGGACCTGATTTTCGGGGTTATTGGACATTCCCTGTACAATGTAAAAATTGGTCGCATCACATGCCATTATAATGGCATGCGATGCAACGCGACCGACCCGATTTTTACATTGGACCCAATGTTAAATGGTCCCTCAGACCCGATTTAACATTGGACCCAATGTTAAATGCCCCCCAGACCCGATTTTTTATTGTATACCCACCCTGATGGTTAATTATTAGGTCAAATGCCCCCCCATTGTTAATGCCACCCCACAATCAACGCCAACCCGAAGCGTTGGGAGCGGTGGCGGTAAGCGTCCTCCGACCTTTTCATACCCCCACTATCCACGTCGGTGTGGAGTTGATTTTATATAGTGTGGCGAGCAAAGCGAGCCCGAAGCGTGGCGAGCCCCGCGAGGGGACGCGTAATATGTGCTTCGGGCTCGTGGCGCGCTGGGCTCGCCACACTACATAAAATCGACTCCATACGGACATGGATAGTGGGGGTATGAAAAGGTCGGAGGACGCGTACCACCGCCGCCCCTCGCGGGCCTAGAGGACTCCAGTGAGAGTGGGAGCACGCGGCAGCGCAGGTGAGAGAAGCGCAAGCCGTCCCTTTGCAACATCGCCTTCGACAGCATGGGTGAGAGACACGCCAGCCTTACCACCTACAAGGCTTCTCCCCGGTTTCTCTTACTGGAGGGACACTCTTACCCACAATACCGGCCAGGCCATTAGTGCAGTGGAGCGCAGGTGCGAGACGCGCATACCGTGCCCATACAGCATCATTCATATGCAATACTTCCTAACTGGTGAATGGTAATATAACCTAAAGACTCTCAGCGGCAGGTGCCGCAGCCCGGTACCACTGTGGTTGCGACTGGGCAAATTAATTATTCTTTTGGAAATATATTAATCCATACTGGTGACGGCAAACATAATATACAGCTATAAATGAACTTGTTGCTGGAATATGGACCGAGTGCTATCTATTCTTAAACAATACATACAGTGATTTATATTAGAGATGTGCGGCGGCCACTTTTCGGGTTTTGGATCTGGATCTCCCTTCGTGTTTTGGATCTGGATTGGTTTTGGCAAAACCACCCTTGGGGGTTTTGGTTTTGGATCTGGATTTTTATGAAATAATGCTAAAAATGGCTAAAACCAGAATTTGAGCCTGTTTTTTGCCCCTAAAGTATTATTAACCTCAATAACATTAGTTTCCAGTCATTTCTAGTCAATTTTGATCAAAAAATTGTTTTCCTTTACTGTAGTTGGGCTAAAAGGTTATACCGAGGTAGCTGGATGACTGAGCTAAGCGACAGCAGTGGGCATCACATACATGTGGACCTTACACATCCAACCTGGCACATCTTGGAAGCAGAGCGGCACTGCAGGGGCAGAGGGTGGCAGTTTAATAAATTACCCCCAAAAAAGAGAAATGCTCCAAAGAGCAAAAAATACAAAGAGGTATCGGCCTTGTCATGACTGGTGGTAGCAGCTTCAGCACTTCTATCAGGTTGCTGATCTCCCACTATTTCCTCCTCCATCATCCTCCAAAAATGTGTTTTTATTTTATTTATTACTTTTATTTATTTTTCTTAATTTACACTGGACACAGCCCCTGGACACTGGACACAGCTTATGTACACTGGACACAACCGTTCACACTGGACACAGCCCCTGGACACTGCCCGTCACCCTGGACACAGCCCCTGGACAATGGACACCGCCCCTGGACACAGCTCCTGTACACTGGACACAGCCCGTCACCCTGGACACAGTCCCTGTACACTGGACACAGCCATCACACTGGACAGTGGACACAGCCCCTGGACAGTGGACACAGCCCCTGTACACTGGGCACAGCCCCAGTACACTGGACACAGCCCCTTGTATTATGGACACTGCAGCCCCTGTACAGTGAGTGTACAGTCAGCAGCACTGCAGCCCCTGCGTGTGAGCACTGCAGCACCTAGTTTACAAGAAAATAAAAAATCAGTCACTAAATAAATCACAGCACAGGGCACGGAGCACAGATCCCAACCACCCTCTTCCCTCTCCTATAATGGAGTGAAGATGGCGGGGCGCGCGTGCGTCTTATATAGAATCCAGATCCCGCGAGAATCTGACGTTTTGCCACGTTTTCGGTCCGGAATTCAGGCGGGAACTCCCGAGCCGGTTCGGATCCTGACTCGAATCACCATATTCGGATCTGACGGATCCCGGAGATCTGGACCCGCTCTTCTCTAATTTATATATGAAATCATTTCAAGGCTCAATTTTAATTATATAAATATTATATTAATTTATTCTAGTATTATTGTACTGTTGTTATTTATTTTTAGGTGGCCGCCTAAACTATGTTCCAATTTTTATTTTTCAGAAATAAACACATACAATTTATATTAATTACTATCTAGAGTGTCCGTGTGAGTGCATTCATCTATGGTGCTTTAAATTTCTAATTAGCGCAGAAACTCAATTTTCTTTGGTTTGGGGGTTAGTGATGATGTCAGAGCCGGCGCTGGTTTGAAATAACGCAGCCTCTTATCTTTTAAGTTTATTATTTAAAACAAAATAATGGTTTACAAAAGGGAGATTTTAGACTGTAAAATGTTATTCAGACTCCAGCTTATTAAATATGCTCTGTACAGCTCTATATAATATGGTGGTGCTATAGCCAAGGATAATAATAAAAATACCATGAACATGTTTTTCTATGGAAGAACATCAGCATGGAGATCTGAGCTCATTATAGAGCCTGGTAAATCAAGGCTTCCCTATTGGCGGTATGCAACATCAATCTAAAGGTGTGTACACACGGGTGCGATATGGCTTCCGATGTTGACGATATAGTGCACATCGGAAGCCATATCGTATACCGATTGTGTACTTTTCAGGGCTTGCGAGCCCGATGCGCTGCCGATGCGCGCTCTCAAGTGAGCGCAAATCGGCAGCGACATAGTGAGGGCAGGCAAGACTATATAGTGCAGATCTGCACTATATAGTCTTTGTGCCTGAATACTCACTATAGCTCCGGCGGCCAGAGGGCGAGGGGCTTCTCCTGGGGCTGCGCTGCAGGGCTGATGACCCAGAAGAAGTCCGCCTAAAGAGGAGGGAGGGGTGTGGCCTGATGTCTGCACGGCGGGGGGGAAGCTGTTTGATGTGCCGCGGCCCCGGTTGTCGCAGCACGCTGACATCCCGGCACCCTGGTGACAGGTACTGTCCTCTGCTCTCCTTCATGTTCTTACACGGTCGACATGCTGCCGTGCGATGCGAGTCCCGATGCCATCAGATCGCATCGGGACTCGCATCGCACGGCAGCATGTCGACCGTGTGTACACACCATTAATATTTCCTTATGGTTCTCCTCCGTTACTCATGAACCAATGTGACTTTTGTGTCATATATATATATATATATATATGTAATGTATGATAAAAATAGTGGCACACCCATGGATGATGTTTTGCCATTTAAAAATAAATGACAGTCAGTCATTGATGGCTCAGAGACTGCAATGTTTTTATTCCTCTTGGGGTAGGGACATGGGGGGGTTATTCTGGTTCACTTGCAGAGGCAAATTCATTCTTTAAATGACAAAAACATATGCACTGCAGGTGGGGCTGATGTAACATGTGCAGAGAGAGTTAGATATGGGTTAATACTGGCTGCTTTGTTTTTACACTGCAATATAGAGATCAGTAGTACAAACCCCGGTACTTGTTTCCTAGAACGGCCACAATCGTGAGTGATCGTGGCTCTTAATTAAGGGACACGATCCTCACGATGTGGCCGATTTTTTACAATTTTTTCCCTTTGATTGACAGAAATCGGGTCAATCGGTCGGTCGCGACCAATTAAAATCGGCCGCGATGCGACCGACCGATTGACCCGATTTTTCCATAGACTTCAATGTTAAAAAATCTTTTAACATTGAAATCGGTCGGTCTTGTGCCATTATAATGGCACAAGATGAGATGGGCTTGATTAAGTCCATCTCACATAGGGAAAAATGATAAAAAAGGTGAAATGGGCCAATATGACCCATTTCACATTTTTTATGTGCCCGCCATGACCCCACGATAGACGTCAACCCGAAGCGTGGCGAGCGCAGCGAGCCCGCGAGGGGCGGCGGTGCGCGTCCTCCGACCTTTTCATTCCCCTACTATCCACTAGGGCGTGGAGTGAGAATAGAATAGTGTGGCGAGCGCAGCGAGCCACCGAGCCCGAAGCGTGGCGAGCGCAGCGAGCCCCGCGAGGGGACGCGTATACCTGTGAAGTTATACGCGTCCCCTCGCGGGGCTCGCTGCGCTCGCCACGCTTCGGGCTCGGTGGCTCGCTGCGCTCGCCACACTATTCTATTCTCACTCCACGCCCTAGTGGATAGTAGGGGAATGAAAAGGTCGGAGGACGCGCACCGCCGCCCCTCGCGGGCTCGCTGCGCTCGCCACGCTTCGGGTTGACGTCTATCGTGGGGTCTAGGCCACTTAGTAACATTTGGGGGGGCAATTGAAAATAATCATGTGAAAAAAAAAAAAATCGGGTGAAAAATCGGTCGGTCGGATCGGTCGCATCGCATGCGACCAAATCGCATGCGATGCGATCGATCCGATTTTTTATCTTACGACCACAACGATCTAAATCGTTGTGGCCGTTCTAGGAAACAAGTACCCAAACCCCACCCAAATCTAACTCTCTCTGCACATGTTACATCAGCCCCACCTGCAGTGCATATGGTTTTGTCCATTAGAGAGTGAATTTCCCTTTGCGAGTGAACCAGAATAATCCCCATGGAGCATAGCACCTTAGCACCTCCACCCAGTGTGCTGCTAAACCCCTCCCACTTAGCTTGCAACTTGCTTGTTCCCCACTAAGGATTTAATGCCGTTAAAGTCAATCGCTGATGGCACCATCGATGAGGACCATCAAATGTTAGCTTGTTACTTTATAAGTCAGTAAATAAATATAGAGGAGTTAAATGCCACAGAAGAACCAATAGAAATTATTCACCTCTTTTTTTCTTTTACAGTACATTCAATATGTATTAACATATGTACAACTCCACATCATTTAATGTCATAAGTACATGCCCCAGTACAAAAAATGAAATACAATATAGATAATAGGGAAGAAAATCCTAGAATAAGTGTCAATGGCATGGTTGTTCTCTAGGATTATTCTGCCAACGTTCCCTTTTATGGATCTCTTGCGTTTCACACGTGCGGCATCTAGGGTGGCAACACTGGCAGCCCGCCCACGTGATGAGGTCTCCTCGGAATGTATGGAATAGCTCCGGTCGGCATCGCTGTCATGGTAACAGCCATCAAACGCCATGGCCTGCACTGCCCCCAGGTTCAGTGTCCCCGAAGACTAGGGGGGAAAGAAAATATATGTAGGTCATTGAGAAGAGATAATTTCTTGGTATGGTCAGAGGATCGCCGTCATTTCTATGAAAATGGAGCATGGCCCCTCACAGGCATTTTATAGCTTTCTATGAAACCGCTCTTAGGGGCTAATTCAGCTTGGATTGCAAATTCACAAATCAAGCCATTATCAAATTACTGCGCAGGCATAGCGTATGCATCACGCATGCGCAATTGGAAATAGCGACATTAAAGGCATGTGCATCATGAGCGCAGTCCGCTCGCATTTTGCCTGTCAGGAAGTTGGCATTTGGGAGTAGGTCTGTGACATCAGCGCTGACCACTTCCACCCTGTTTCAGTCACAGAGTAGTGAAAGCCTCAGGGATACTCAGATTGGCACGGATGGCAAAGTTTATTCAGTGTTTCAGAAATTCCGTACGGAGTTGCGAGTGAATAGCAATCTGTGTTCCATTCACAATTCTTCCACAATTTATCGAGGGGCTTACTCCTCGCAGACAACTGCAATCTCTCAGTTTAGCGATCCACGCTGAATTAGCCCCTTACTTCTCAATTAATGTGCTTCAGAGGGCATCGCATGGACTATATTATATAGGCACTGGCAGCCTTGCATACAACAATGGTTCTCCCCTTCTGATTAACTGAATACCCTGATGTTCCTTTTCATTTGGATAAGATTTTAGGTACTTCTGTAGTTTCACGGCGCCAGCATCCGGGTTCTACGCTCGCCACAAAATATGCCAAAAAAAGTAACTTAACTCCATGCCAACATGGATAGTTCATACCCCCACTATCTATGTTGGCACGGAGTTGATTTTAAATAGCGTGGCGAGCGTAGCGAGCCACCGAGCCCGCAGCGTGTGCGAGCGAAGCAAGCCCCGCAAGGGGACTCAGACGCACGGCGCCATACTGGCGCCGTGAAACTACAGAAGTACCAGATTTTATTATCTGTGTGGACCATACATGGGGCATTATTCAGTCAGTTAGGTGAAAAATTATCAGAAAATGCAACTTAGGGCCCAATTGGAGTCAGACAAAATGGTGTTGTTTATGCCAAGGGACCATGGGTGAATTTTTAGTCCTGACGGTTATCGAATGACCACGCATATGCCCAGTACGCTGGCTTCCTCCACAGTGGTCAGGTAATTGACAGCTCAGTAACAAAGAGAACACTGATCCACAAGTAGACATCTACGGCTTTAATGTAAGACACCTGAGGCATTGAGGCACTCACTACTGTGATGATGGTGGACATGGACAGTACCGTGGTGATACCTGTTGGTAAGCAGTGAGTGACAGAGTTAGATAAGTTATGGGAATATTACATTCATGCTCTGTATTATTGGCTAAGAAAGTGATAGGAGAGGGACCCAAATAAAAGTAGTGACAGGGAAAGAGAGAGCATGTCAGTAAGAGACAGGGAGAGAGAGCGCGTCAGCTAAAGACAGGGAAAGAGAGAGCGCGTCAGCTAGAGACAGGGGGAGAGAGAGAGTGCGTCAGCGAGAGACAGGGGGAGAGAGAGAACGCGTCAGCGAGAGACAGGGGGTGAGAGAGAGAACGTGTCAGCGAGAGACAGGGGGAAACAGAACGCGTCAGCGAGAGACAGGGGTAGAGTGAGTGCGTCAGAGAGAGACAGGGGGAGAGAGCGTGTCAGCGAGAGACAGGGGGAGAGAGCGCGTCAGCGAGAGACAGGGGGGAGAGAGCGCGTCAGCGAGAGACAGGGGGAGAGAGCGCGTCAGCGAGAGACAGGGGGGGAGAGAGCGCGTCAGCGAGAGACAGGGGGGGAGAGAGCGCGTCAGCGAGAGACAGTGGGAGAGAGCTCGTCAGCGAGAGACAGTGGGAGAGAGAGCGGGTCAGCACGTCAGTGAGAGACTGGGGGAGAGAGAGTGCATCAGCGAGAGACAGGGGGAGAGAGAGCGCAGGAGCAAGAGACAGGGGAGACAGAGTGCATCAGCGAGAGACAGGGGGAGAGAGCTGCCCTATCACGCTGCCCTAACCGTCTGTAGATATATCTGCAGATCATTGATCTACTAATGTATCTACTAGTGTGTAGCAGCTATTGTTCCTTGCCAGTCAAAAGCATCCAATTAAAACACAGAAAACAGGTGATTTGCATGACATGAAATGATTTACCTCAACATAATCATGGTGAGCGGGCAGCCCCTGGGAGTCTGATGGGGTGATATAAACATTACACCCAACTAGTGTGCCAAAGTAACACTCCAGCTTCTCCATAATGTGCCATAGCTTGTCCTGTGGAGATACAGCAGTATAGTCAACCAAAATTCTGATATCATTATATATTACATTAGGGATACAGTATAATGGCTCATTTAGAAGATAACTTTTTCAAGTTCCTTGCATTAGGTTGTATTCGGAAAGGAAATAAAATAAATAAATAAAATAAGCACCCACAGCCCTAACACCAGGCACCTCGCACATTTACTTACATGAGCAGGCGGTGCAACCGGAAGTGGGGAAGAGGGCAACAGTGCCTGGACGCCAGCAGTGCGGACAGGTGCGGGGGTGTGGCATATGCAGCGTGACCTCTGACCACGCAACGCTGCGCAGAGCTGCAACGCCATGATTGGTAACAGCCGGGCAGTGTCTAAGAGACATGGCCCGGCATTAGACTGTGCATGCACAATCTAATCCCAGGATTGGAAACTCCAGTCCTGGAAATTGTGGGGCCAAATCCCAGGATTAGTCTATCCTGATCCCGGAATTGGCAACCCTAGCTGCAAGGTAATCTCACAGCTGAAAAGTGCGTTCAAACAAGCTCTAAAGTAACCTTGGAACTATTAATAACTATAAAGCAGGTGCTCCCGACCATGGTCACCAAGGCAGACTAACAGTACAGGTTTTAGTCACATCCATACTTGAGCACAGATGGCTAAATCCAAATAACTGAGGTACTCATTAACTCAACCGTGTTCAAGTATAGCTATTCTTTTTGATTGATAGAAGCAGATGGTTTGCAGAACACCATTGCTTTGTCCCATATTGCTGAAAAAATCCCTGCGTCACTTTAATACATCAGGTGTGTCTACTCCTTATTATAGCAACCATGCATAAGTTAGAATAAATGTTGGTACTCTTTACCTAGCACGGCGCCCATCGTGGGGATCGCGGGCATCGCGGTCAGTACATTAACGGCCGCGACGCGATGCCCGCGATCCCCACGATTTACCATAGGGTTCAATGTTAAATTTAGTGCTGCCCGCGATTTTACATTCAATGCTTCAATGGCCGCGATTTGGCCATAGGAATCAATGTTAAATGGGCCACAGAGCCCAAATAGGCACAATTAACACTTAAATGTCCCCCCAAATTTGTAACGCCACCCCACGATCCACGCCAACCCGAAGCGTGGCGAGCGCAGCGAGCCCGCGAGGGGCGGCGGTACGCGTCCTCCGACCTTTTCATACCCCCACTATCCACGTCGGCGTGGAGTTGAGAATAGAATAGTGTGGCGAGCGCAGCGAGCCACCGTGCCCGAAGCGTGGCGAGCGCACGCGGATACCTGTGAAGCCCGCGTAGGGCCACGTTTACCTGTGAAGGTATCCGCGTCCGCTCGCCACGCTTCGGGCTCGGTGGCTCGCTGCGCTCGCCACACTATTCTATTCTCAACTCCACGCCGACGTGGATAGTGAGGGTATGAAAAGGTCGGAGGACGCGTACCGCCGCTGCTCGCCACGCTTCGGGTTGCCGTGGATCGTGGGGTGGCGTTACAAATTTGGGGGGACATTTAAGTGTTAATTGTGCCTATTTGGGCTCTGTGGCCCATTTAACATTGATTCCTATGGCCAAATTGCGGCCATTGAAGCATTGAATGTAAAATCGCGGGCAGCACTAAATTTAACATTGAACCCTATGGGAAATCGCGGGGATCGCGGGCATCGCGTCGCGGCCGTTAATGTACTGACCGCGATGCACGCGATCCGCACGATTTCTTTACCCGCGACGGAGATCGTGGGCGCCGTGCTAGGTAAAGAGTACCAAATGTTTCTAATGCAAATCAGAACTAAGGAAGTGTGCGACCAGGATACAGCATACACGCTACTGTACCTGTATGTTAATAAGTGATGTTATCTCAGGAATCCGCAGATCACTCACTGTACATGTTGGGGTAAATGTATTAAGCCTGGTGAAGTGATAAAGTGGAAGGTGACTGATAATGCATCAGCCAATCAGCTGTGAAAAAATGACAGTAGGGATTTGATTGGTTGGTGCTTACTCTGTTCACCTGGCTTAATATATGCATCTGCCCCATTGTTCCCTACAACAGATTCATCATCACTGCAACTGTGGATATTCTAATCTAAAATACAAATAAATCTGGGACTAAGTAAAAACCGGACCCGGATAAGACACCGGAACGCCGGACCAGACATCAAACTCTGCATTCCGGAGCTTATAGTGTCTGGTCCGAGGGGTGTCCCATGCGGGGGGTGTCTTGTCCGGGGGGATGCCTGTGATTGCTCACACCAGGGACATGGGGAAGGGGAGATTACAGCCTCCCCGTGTGGTCTGGACCGTTCCAGTTTTTATTACACCCCCGGACCATGCGGTGAGGCTGTATTCTCCCCCCTCTCCTCTCCCAGGTGACAGGTGCGAGAGCAGCCTCATCAGATGGAGCACCCCCGGACCGGATACTACAAGCTCCGGAATGCAGAGTTTGATGTCCAGTCCGGCATTCCGGTGTCTTATCCGATTCCGGATTTTACCCCTACCCAATAAATCTGCTGTTTGACATGACATAGACACATAGACTGTGATATCAGTTAAGAACAATGTGGCCCATTCAGCCTGCCCTCAACACTTTGTATGCACATACTTCTGCTACTGAGGAGCCTTGTAATAGATTATACATTTCTCTGTAAAAATATAAAAAAAAATACAAAGTACAGAAGACAATGCAAACTTGTGTGACAGGTGTACAGTGTATACCCGAGACACATTATAGGAGATAGCAGTGCTAAGCTGTATAACGTGCTAGCTAGTGGCTGCATGCCCTCACCTGGACTGGCACCGGCTGTAATATACCCGTCCCTATAACCTCAGATTGTCCCAGGCACAGTATTACAGCACACACGTGTAAGCTTGCACTCAGCAGATCAGCAATGCTTCCTGAGGCTCCCGGGAGATCCTGCTGCTCTGTAGGGAGACACCTAGTGGCTGCAGTCTCCAAGTGCAGTCTGAATGCAGTTAAATGTCCCCCTCCCTGCTTATCTCACCACGAACCTGTTCCAGAAGCCTCCATTCTCTAAGGTAATAATGTCAGGGGCAAACGCAGGATTTTCAGAAGGGGGTTTCCAGAGAGGGGCGGAGCAAAGCACGGAGATGGACACTTAGGTGACCCAGTATATGCCGGGTCAGTTAAAGTATTATATATAGACCAAATGTATATAAATAATAATTATATATATATATATATATATATATATATATATATATATATATATATATATATATATATACTTAACAGCAGTGTAGATCCCTGGGCATAGCAATGTATTGAGGCCCCTGCCTATCCTCCAGCGGTAGGGGTGGGGGGTGCTATGAGCTGAAGCTTTGATATCCAGCGGGTGGTAGGGGTATTATATCAACCGTTCAGCATGTAGGACTCAGTAATTTCCACTAATTACCCCTTTACTGCACAGATGGTGGGAGATGGGGTGGGAGAAGGGGGCATTGGGCTGAATGAAGGGGCCCTGATACATAACTTCCAGGGTGGTAGAGGATGTTTAATATGCAGAGGAGGGGTGTATAGTGGAGTGAGCTTATTATTCATAATTTTCTGGTGGGAGGACAGCTTGCTTGACTGCAGATATCTCCAGTTCCTGGAACTAGATTTCTTAGCTTTTAATGGAATTAAAGAATCCCACCTACCAAATGGTATTGGGGACTAGGGGATCAGAGTTCAGGAGGCAGAGCAATTTGCCAACGAGCATATAAAACTACATACCAGGTTTGTTGAGCTGGAGCAGTAACCAGCTGCTGGAAGGCTGATATCTCTGGTTCTGGGAACAGTAGAGACAAGCTACTAGTGTCTATCAGAGAGGGAGAGTCCCAGCTTTTGGAATATACTCTCAGAAAAACTGTAAGTCAGACAGAAACTGAAATATCTGACTGGGGAGAGCAATTAACAGGCTTGGATGGGGACCACTGCTTTGAAGTCAGATATCTCTGGTTCCCCAGGGCCGATTTTTAAAATTCTTGTACCCATGGAAAGAGGGGACCCTCAGCTTTCAGACTAGGACACTTAGATTCCTGGGGGGGGTTTCTGGGTACTCAGAAACCCCCCCTGCGTGCGCTACTGAATGTCTCCCACGTCACAGCAGCAGCTGCAGTAGCAGAGACTCTGCCCCAAGTTTAGAAATTAGCAGCAGCAGGGGGAAATGAATGGGAATTTTAGCGGAGCTCAGCGCGTGCTATTAATTCATCAACATTCCAGTTGTAGTTCCAGCAGCTGCCAATAGGTGGCAGCAATGACGCAGCACAGCATGAATGACGTCACTGCAATGTAGCTTCGAGTTACACGGAGAAGTGTACTATGGTTGGCTGGCGCAGTGGCGTGCGTCCTTAGTCCCTCGCCTGGGAAGCCCGGGCTGCTGCGGGTTCGAGACCCGCCAGAGCTTAGGTAGTAGGTACAGGACTGAGCGCAGAAATTAGTTAGGGAATTCAGCTCTGTAGCTGGGGGTGTAGTGCACTCGGACCTTCAGCAGCCTGTTTATTTTTTGTGTGTACAGGGGGAAAGCACAAATAGATAGGGAAATGCAGCTGTGGCAGGGGGTGTAGTGCACTCGGACCTTGGCAGCAGCCTGTGTCTTCCACTGAATCAAGATGTTTAAACTACAAATGAGGGGAAGGGGGCGGGGTCCGAGCCAGGAGTGGGCGGAGAAAATGTGATCAATAGATTATTCAAAGATATATTGTTCCAGTGTTCTCATATAATAGAGAACACTGGAACAATATATCTTTGATTAATCTATTGATGAGTTTATATAGACGTGGGGAAAATCTTCTAATATCTAGAGCCTGGTGGTACAATGGTTAAATACTTGGTCTACTATAGAACGAACTGACATAGGACATATTAGGGTTATATGTATTTTTTTTTTATTTTTTTTTATGTGAGTTTATTTTATTCAATATGTGTGTGGATATACACACCAGTGAGGGGATCTCCCTCTGGATTGTCTTTTTTTTTATTATTTTTAGTATTGTTTTTTTTTTTTTTTTTTTTTTGCTATTATTATTTATATCTTATTATTTATTTTTTAGGTGTTTTGTAGATGTTGATTTATATAGTAATAATATATTCGGTACTTGTGTAATATCTGGGCTCCCGATATTTTCATCGCATGCCAGTACTTAAGGCATGCGATGCGACGCGATTGGACCTGATTTTCGGGGTTATTGGACATTCCCTGTACAATGTAAAAATCGGTCGCATCACATGCCATTATAATGGCATGCGATGCAACGCGACCGACCCGATTTTTACATTGGACCCAATGTTAAATGGTCCCTCAGACCCGATTTAACATTGGACCCAATGTTAAATGCCCCCCAGACCCGATTTTTAATTGTATACCCACCCTGATGGTTAATTATTAGGTCAAATGCCCCCCCATTGTTAATGCCACCCCACAATCAACGCCAACCCGAAGCGTTGGGAGCGGTGGCGGTAAGCGTCCTCCGACCTTTTCATACCCCCACTATCCACGTCGGTGTGGAGTTGAATTTATATAGTGTGGCGAGCAAAGCGAGCCCGAAGCGTGGCGAGCCCCGCGAGGGGACGCGTAATATGTGCTTCGGGCTCGTGGCGCGCTGGGCTCGCCACACTACATAAAATCGACTCCATACGGACATGGATAGTGGGGGTATGAAAAGGTCGGAGGACGCGTACCACCGCCGCCCCTCGCGGGCCTAGAGGACTCCAGTGAGAGTGGGAGCACGCGGCAGCGCAGGTGAGAGAAGCGCAAGCCGTCCCTTTGCAACATCGCCTTCGACAGCATGGGTGAGAGACACGCCAGCCTTACCACCTACAAGGCTTCTCCCCGGTTTCTCTTATTGGAGGGACACTCTTACCCACAATACCGGCCGGGCTATTAGTGCAGTGGAGCGCAGGTGCGAGACGCGCATACCGTGCCCATACAGCATCATTCATATGCAATACTTCCTAACTGGTGAATGGTAATATAACCTAAAGACTCTCAGCGGCAGGTGCCATAGCCCGGTACCACTGTGGTTGCGACTGGGCAAATTAATTATTCTTTTGGAAATATATTAATCCATACTGGTGACGGCAAGCATAATATACAGCTATAAATGAACTTGTTGCTGGAATATGGACCGAGTGCTATCTATTCTTAAACAATACATACAGTGATTTATATTAGAGATGTGCGGCGGCCACTTTTCGGGTTTTGGATCTGGATCTCCCTTCGTGTTTTGGATCTGGATTGGTTTTGGCAAAACCACCCTTGGGGGTTTTGGTTTTGGATCTGGATTTTTATGAAATAATGCTAAAAATGGCTAAAACCAGAATTTGAGCCTGTTTTTTGCCCCTAAAGTATTATTAACCTCAATAACATTAGTTTCCAGTCATTTCTAGTCAATTTTGATCAAAAAATTGTTTTCCTTTACTGTAGTTGGGCTAAAAGGTTATACCGAGGTAGCTGGATGACTGAGCTAAGCGACAGCAGTGGGCATCACATACATGTGGACCTTACACATCCAACCTGGCACATCTTGGAAGCAGAGCGGCACTGCAGGGGCAGAGGGTGGCAGTTTAATAAATTACCCCCAAAAAAGAGAAATGCTCCAAAGAGCAAAAAATACAAAGAGGTATCGGCCTTGTCATGATTGGTGGTAGCAGCTTCAGCACTTCTATCAGGTTGCTGATCTCCCACTATTTCCTCCTCCATCATCCTCCAAAAATGTGTTTTTATTTTATTTATTACTTTTATTTATTTTTCTTAATTTACACTGGACACAGCCCCTGGACACTGGACACAGCTTATGTACACTGGACACAACCGTTCACACTGGACACAGCCCCTGGACACTGCCCGTCACCCTGGACACAGCCCCTGGACAATGGACACCGCCCCTGGACACAGCTCCTGTACACTGGACACAGCCCGTCACCCTGGACACAGTCCCTGTACACTGGACACAGCCATCACACTGGACAGTGGACACAGCCCCTGGACAGTGGACACAGCCCCTGTACACTGGGCACAGCCCCAGTACACTGGACACAGCCCCTTGTATTATGGACACTGCAGCCCCTGTACAGTGAGTGTACAGTCAGCAGCACTGCAGCCCCTGCGTGTGAGCACTGCAGCACCTAGTTTACAAGAAAATAAAAAATCAGTCACTAAATAAATCACAGCACAGGGCACGGAGCACAGATCCCAACCACCCTCTTCCCTCTCCTATAATGGAGTGAAGATGGCGGGGCGCGCGTGCGTCTTATATAGAATCCAGATCCCGCGAGAATCTGACATTTTGCCACGTTTTCGGTCCGGAATTCAGGCGGGAACTCCCGAGCCGGTTCGGATCCTGACTCGAATCACCATATTCGGATCTGACGGATCCCGGAGATCTGGACCCGCTCATCTCTAATTTATATATGAAATCATTTCAAGGCTCAATTTTAATTATATAAATATTATATTAATTTATTCTAGTATTATTGTACTGTTGTTATTTATTTTTAGGTGGCCGCCTAAACTATGTTCCAATTTTTATTTTTCAGAAATAAACACATACAATTTATATTAATTACTATCTAGAGTGTCCGTGTGAGTGCATTCATCTATGGTGCTTTAAATTCCTAATTAGCGCAGAAACTCAATTTTCTTTGGTTTGGGGGTTAGTGATGATGTCAGAGCCGGCGCTGGTTTGAAATAACGCAGCCTCTTATCTTTTAAGTTTATTATTTAAAACAAAATAATGGTTTACAAAAGGGAGATTTTAGACTGTAAAATGTTATTCAGACTCCAGCTTATTAAATATGCTCTGTACAGCTCTATATAATATGGTGGTGCTATAGCCAAGGATAATAATAAAAATACCATGAACATGTTTTTCTATGGAAGAACATCAGCATGGAGATCTGAGCTCATTATAGAGTCTGGTAAATCAAGGCTTCCCTATTGGCGGTATGCAACATCAATCTAAAGGTGTGTACACACGGGTGCGATATGGCTTCCGATGTTGACGATATAGTGCACATCGGAAGCCATATCGTATACCGATTGTGTACTTTTCAGGGCTTGCGAGCCCGATGCGCTGCCGATGCGCGCTCTCAAGTGAGCGCAAATCGGCAGCGACATAGTGAGGGCAGGCAAGACTATATAGTGCAGATCTGCACTATATAGTCTTTGTGCCTGAATACTCACTATAGCTCCGGCGGCCAGAGGGGCTTCTCCTGGGGCTGCGCTGCAGGGCTGATGACCCAGAAGAAGTCCGCCTAAAGAGGAGGGAGGGGTGTGGCCTGATGTCTGCACGGCGGGGGGGAAGCTGTTTGATGTGCCGCGGCCCCGGTTGTCGCAGCACGCTGACATCCCGGCACCCTGGTGACAGGTACTGTCCTCTGCTCTCCTTCATGTTCTTACACGGTCGACATGCTGCCGTGCGATGCGAGTCCCGATGCCATCAGATCGCATCGGGACTCGCATCGCACGGCAGCATGTCGACCGTGTGTACACACCATTAATATTTCCTTATGGTTCTCCTCCGTTACTCATGAACCAATGTGACTTTTGTGTCATATATATATATATATATATATATATATATATATATATATATATATATATGATAAAAATAGTGGCACACCCATGGATGATGTTTTGCCATTCAAAAATAAATGACAGTCAGTCATTGATTTCTCAGAGACTGCAATGTTTTTATTCCTCTTGGGGTAGGGACATGGTGGGTTATTCTGGTTCACTTGCAGAGGCAAATTCATTCTTTAAATGACAAAAACATATGCACTGCAGGTGGGGCTGATGTAACATGTGCAGAGAGAGTTAGATATGGGTTAATACTGGCTGCTTTGTTTTTACACTGCAATATAGAGATCAGTAGTACAAACCCCACCCAAATCTAACTCTCTCTGCACATGTTACATCAGCCCCACCTGCAGTGCATATGGTTTTGTCCATTAGAGAGTGAATTTCCCTTTGCGAGTGAACCAGAATAATCCCCATGGAGCATAGCACCTTAGCACCTCCACCCAGTGTGCTGCTAAACCCCTCCCACTTAGCTTGCAACTTGCTTGTTCCCCACTAAGGATTTAATGCCGTTAAAGTCAATCGCTGATGGCACCATCGATGAGGACCATCAAACGTTAGCTTGTTACTTTATAAGTCAGTAAATAAATATAGAGGAGTTAAATGCCACAGAAGAACCAATAGAAATTATTTACCTCTTTTTTTCTTTTACAGTACATTCAATATGTATTAACATATGTACAACTCCACATCATTTAATGTCATAAGTACATGCCCCAGTACAAAAAATGAAATACAATATAGATAATAGGGAAGAAAATCCTAGAATAAGTGTCAATGGCATGGTTGTTCTCTAGGATTATTCTGCCAACGTTCCCTTTTATGGATCTCTTGCGTTTCACACGTGCGGCATCTAGGGTGGCAACACTGGCAGCCCGCCCACGTGATGAGGTCTCCTCGGAATGTATGGAATAGCTCCGGTCGGCATCGCTGTCATGGTAACAGCCATCAAACGCCATGGCCTGCACTGCCCCCAGGTTCAGTGTCCCCGAAGACTAGGGGGGAAAGAAAATATATGTAGGTCATTGAGAAGAGATAATTTCTTGGTATGGTCAGAGGATCGCCGTCATTTCTATGAAAATGGAGCATGGCCCCTCACAGGCATTTTATAGCTTTCTATGAAACCGCTCTTAGGGGCTAATTCAGCTTGGATTGCAAATTCACAAATCAAGCCATTATCAAATTACTGCGCAGGCATAGCGTATGCATCACGCATGCGCAATTGGAAATAGCGACATTAAAGGCATGTGCATCATGAGCGCAGTCCGCTCGCATTTTGCCTGTCAGGAAGTTGGCATTTGGGAGTAGGTCTGTGACATCAGCGCTGACCACTTCCACCCTGTTTCAGTCACAGAGTAGTGAAAGCCTCAGAGATACTCAGATTGGCACGGATGGCAAAGTTTATTCAGTGTTTCAGAAATTCCGTACGGAGTTGCGAGTGAATAGCAATCTGTGTTCCATTCACAATTCTTCCACAATTTATCGAGGGGCTTACTCCTCGCAGACAACTGCAATCTCTCAGTTTAGCGATCCACGCTGAATTAGCCCCTTACTTCTCAATTAATGTGCTTCAGAGGGCATCGCATGGACTATATTATATAGGCACTGGCAGCCTTGCATACAACAATGGTTCTTCCCTTCTGATTAACTGAATACCCTGATGTTCCTTTTCATTTGGATAAGATTTTAGGTACTTCTGTAGTTTCACGGCGCCAGCATCCGGGTTCTACGCTCGCCACAAAATATGCCAAAAAAAGTAACTTAACTCCATGCCAACATGGATAGTTCATACCCCCACTATCTATGTTGGCACGGAGTTGATTTTAAATAGCGTGGCGAGCGTAGCGAGCCACCGAGCCCGCAGCGTGGGCGAGCGAAGCAAGCCCCGCAAGGGGACTCAGACGCACGGCGCCATACTGGCGCCGTGAAACTACAGAAGTACCAGATTTTATTATCTGTGTGGACCATACATGGGGCATTATTCAGTCAGTTAGGTGAAAAATTATCAGAAAATGCAACTTAGGGCCCAATTGGAGTCAGACAAAATGGTGTTGTTTATGCCAAGGGACCATGGGTGAATTTTTAGTCCTGACGGTTATCGAATGACCACGCATATGCCCAGTACGCTGGCTTCCTCCACAGTGGTCAGGTAATTGACAGCTCAGTAACAAAGAGAACACTGATCCACAAGTAGACATCTACGGCTTTAATGTAAGACACCTGAGGCATTGAGGCACTCACTACTGTGATGATGGTGGACATGGACAGTACCGTGGTGATACCTGTTGGTAAGTTGTAAGTGACAGAGTTAGATAAGTTATGGGAATATTACATTCATGCTCTGTATTATTGGCTAAGAAAGTGATAGGAGAGGGACCCAAATAAAAGTAGTGACAGGGAAAGAGAGAGCATGTCAGTAAGAGACAGGGAGAGAGAGCGTGTCAGCTAAAGACAGGGAAAGAGAGAGCGCGTCAGCTAGAGACAGGGGGAGAGAGAGAGTGTGTCAGCGAGAGACAGGGGGAGAGAGAGAACGCGTCAGCGAGAGACAGGGGGTGAGAGAGAGAACGTGTCAGCGAGAGACAGGGGGAAACAGAACGCGTCAGCGAGAGACAGGGGTAGAGAGAGTGCGTCAGAGAGAGACAGGGGGAGAGAGCGTGTCAGCGAGAGACAGGGGGAGAGAGCGCGTCAGCGAGAGACAGGGGGGAGAGAGCGCGTCAGCGAGAGACAGGGGGAGAGAGCGCATCAGCGAGAGACAAGGGGAGAGAGCGCGTCAGCGAGAGACAGGGGGGAGAGAGCGCGTCAGCGAGAGACAGTGGGAGAGAGCTCGTCAGCGAGAGACAGTGGGAGAGAGAGCGGGTCAGCACGTCAGTGAGAGACTGGGGGAGAGAGAGTGCATCAGCGAGAGACAGGGGGAGAGAGAGCGCAGGAGCAAGAGACAGGGGAGACAGAGTGCATCAGCGAGAGACAGGGGGAGAGAGCTGCCCTATCACGCTGCCCTAACCGTCTGTAGATATATCTGCAGATCATTGATCTACTAATGTATCTACTAGTGTGTAGCAGCTATTGTTCCTTGCCAGTCAAAAGCATCCAATTAAAACACAGAAAACAGGTGATTTGCATGACATGAAATGATTTACCTCAACATAATCATGGTGAGCGGGCAGCCCCTGGGAGTCCGATGGGGTGATATAAACATTACACCCAACTAGTGTGCCAAAGTAACACTCCAGCTTCTCCATAATGTGCCATAGCTTGTCCTGTGGAGATACAGCAGTATAGTCAACCAAACTTCTGATATCATTATATATTACATTAGGGATACAGTATAATGGCTCATTTAGAAGGATAACTTTTTCAAGTTCCTTGCATTAGGTTGTATTCGGAAAGGAAATAAAATAAATAAATAAAATAAGCACCCACAGCCCTAACACCAGGCACCTCGCACATTTACTTACATGAGCAGGTGGTGCAACCGGAAGTGGGGAAGAGGGCAACAGTGCCTGGACGCCAGCAGTGCGGACAGGTGCGGGGGTGTGGCATATGCAGCGTGACCTCTGACCACGCAACGCTGCGCAGAGCTGCAACGCCATGATTGGTAACAGCCGGGCAGTGTCTAAGAGACATGGCCCGGCATTAGACTGTGCATGCACAATCTAATCCCAGGATTGGAAACTCCAGTCCTGGAAATTGTGGGGCCAAATCCCAGGATTAGTCTATCCTGATCCCGGAATTGGCAACCCTAGCTGCAAGGTAATCTCACAGCTGAAAAGTGCGTTCAAACAAGCTCTAAAGTAACCTTGGAACTATTAATAACTATAAAGCAGGTGCTCCCGACCATGGTCACCAAGGCAGACTAACAGTACAGGTTTTAGTCACATCCATACTTGAGCACAGATGGCTAAATCCAAATAACTGAGGTACTCATTAACTCAACCGTGTTCAAGTATAGCTATTCTTTTTGATTGATAGAAGCAGATGGTTTGCAGAACACCATTGCTTTGTCCCATATTGCTGAAAAAATCCCTGCGTCACTTTAATACATCAGGTGTGTCTACTCCTTATTATAGCAACCATGCATAAGTTAGAATAAATGTTGGTACTCTTTACCTAGCACGGCGCCCATCGTGGGGATCGCGGGCATCGCGGTCAGTACATTAACGGCCGCGACGCGATGCCCGCGATCCCCACGATTTACCATAGGGTTCAATGTTAAATTTAGTGCTGCCCGCGATTTTACATTCAATGCTTCAATGGCCGCGATTTGGCCATAGGAATCAATGTTAAATGGGCCACAGAGCCCAAATAGGCACAATTAACACTTAAATGTCCCCCCAAATTTGTAACGCCACCCCACGATCCACGCCAACCCGAAGCGTGGCGAGCGCAGCGAGCCCGCGAGGGGCGGCGGTACGCGTCCTCCGACCTTTTCATACCCCCACTATCCACGTCGGCGTGGAGTTGAGAATAGAATAGTGTGGCGAGCGCAGCGAGCCACCGTGCCCGAAGCGTGGCGAGCGCACGCGGATACCTGTGAAGCCCGCGTAGGGCCACGTTTACCTGTGAAGGTATCCGCGTCCGCTCGCCACGCTTCGGGCTCGGTGGCTCGCTGCGCTCGCCACACTATTCTATTCTCAACTCCACGCCGACGTGGATAGTGAGGGTATGAAAAGGTCGGAGGACGCGTACCGCCGCTGCTCGCCACGCTTTGGATTGCCGTGGATCATGGGGTGGCGTTACAAATTTGGGGGGACATTTAAGTGTTAATTGTGCCTATTTGGGCTCTGTGGCCCATTTAACATTGATTCCTATGGCCAAATTGCGGCCATTGAAGCATTGAATGTAAAATCGCGGGCAGCACTAAATTTAACATTGAACCCTATGGGAAATCGCGGGGATCGCGGGCATCGCGTCGCGGCCGTTAATGTACTGACCGCGATGCACGCGATCCGCACGATTTCTTTACCCGCGACGGAGATCGTGGGCGCCGTGCTAGGTAAAGAGTACCAAATGTTTCTAATGCAAATCAGAACTAAGGAAGTGTGCGACCAGGATACAGCATACACGCTACTGTACCTGTATGTTAATAAGTGATGTTATCTCAGGAATCCGCAGATCACTCACTGTACATGTTGGGGTAAATGTATTAAGCCTGGTGAAGTGATAAAGTGGAAGGTGACTGATAATGCATCAGCCAATCAGCTGTGAAAAAATGACAGTAGGGATTTGATTGGTTGGTGCTTACTCTGTTCACCTGGCTTAATATATGCATCTGCCCCATTGTTCCCTACAACAGATTCATCATCACTGCAACTGTGGATATTCTAATCTAAAATACAAATAAATCTGGGACTAAGTAAAAACCGGACCCGGATAAGACACCGGAACGCCGGACCAGACATCAAACTCTGCATTCCGGAGCTTATAGTGTCTGGTCCGAGGGGTGTCCCATGCGGGGGGTGTCTTGTCCGGGGGGATGCCTGTGATTGCTCACACCAGGGACATGGGGAAGGGGAGATTACAGCCTCCCCGTGTGGTCTGGACCGTTCCAGTTTTTATTACACCCCCGGACCATGCGGTGAGGCTGTATTCTCCCCCCTCTCCTCTCCCAGGTGACAGGTGCGAGAGCAGCCTCATCAGATGGAGCACCCCCGGACAGGACACCCCCGGACCGGATACTACAAGCTCCGGAATGCAGAGTTTGATGTCCAGTCCGGCATTCCGGTGTCTTATCCGATTCCGGATTTTACCCCTACCCAATAAATCTGCTGTTTGACATGACATAGACACATAGACTGTGATATCAGTTAAGAACAATGTGGCCCATTCAGCCTGCCCTCAACACTTTGTATGCACATACTTCTGCTACTGAGGAGCCTTGTAATAGATTATACATTTCTCTGTAAAAATATAAAAAAAAATACAAAGTACAGAAGACAATGCAAACTTGTGTGACAGGTGTACAGTGTATACCCGAGACACATTATAGGAGATAGCAGTGCTAAGCTGTATAACGTGCTAGCTAGTGGCTGCATGCCCTCACCTGGACTGGCACCGGCTGTAATATACCCGTCCCTATAACCTCAGATTGTCCCAGGCACAGTATTACAGCACACACGTGTAAGCTTGCACTCAGCAGATCAGCAATGCTTCCTGAGGCTCCCGGGAGATCCTGCTGCTCTGTAGGGAGACACCTAGTGGCTGCAGTCTCCAAGTGCAGTCTGAATGCAGTTAAATGTCCCCCTCCCTGCTTATCTCACCACGAACCTGTTCCAGAAGCCTCCATTCTCTAAGGTAATAATGTCTCCCACGTCACAGCAGCAGCTGCAGTAGCAGAGACTCTGCCCCAAGTTTAGAAATTAGCAGCAGCAGGGGGAAATGAATGGGAATTTTAGCGGAGCTCAGCGCGTGCTATTAATTCATCAACATTCCAGTTGTAGTTCCAGCAGCTGCCAATAGGTGGCAGCAATGACGCAGCACAGCATGAATGACGTCACTGCAATGTAGCTTCGAGTTACACGGAGAAGTGTACTATGGTTGGCTGGCGCAGTGGCGTGCGTCCTTAGTCCCTCGCCTGGGAAGCCCGGGCTGCTGCGGGTTCGAGACCCGCCAGAGCTTAGGTAGTAGGTACAGGACTGAGCGCAGAAATTAGTTAGGGAATTCAGCTCTGTAGCTGGGGGTGTAGTGCACTCGGACCTTCAGCAGCCTGTTTATTTTTTGTGTGTACAGGGGGAAAGCACAAATAGATAGGGAAATGCAGCTGTGGCAGGGGGTGTAGTGCACTCGGACCTTGGCAGCAGCCTGTGTCTTCCACTGAATCAAGATGTTTAAACTACAAATGAGGGGAAGGGGGCGGGGTCCGAGCCAGGAGTGGGCGGAGAAAATGTGATCAATAGATTATTCAAAGATATATTGTTCCAGTGTTCTCATATAATAGAGAACACTGGAACAATATATCTTTGATTAATCTATTGATGAGTTTATATAGACGTGGGGAAAATCTTCTAATATCTAGAGCCTGGTGGTACAATGGTTAAATACTTGGTCTACTATAGAACGAACTGACATAGGACATATTAGGGTTATATGTATTTTTTTTTTATTTTTTTTTATGTGAGTTTATTTTATTCAATATGTGTGTGGATATACACACCAGTGAGGGGATCTCCCTCTGGATTGTCTTTTTTTTTATTATTTTTAGTATTGTTTTTTTTTTTTTTTTTTTTGCTATTATTATTTATATCTTATTATTTATTTTTTAGGTGTTTTGTAGATGTTGATTTATATAGTAATAATATATTCGGTAAATGTGTAATATCTGGGCTCCCGATATTTTCATCGCATGCCAGTACTTAAGGCATGCGATGCGACGCGATTGGACCTGATTTTCGGGGTTATTGGACATTCCCTGTACAATGTAAAAATCGGTCGCATCACATGCCATTATAATGGCATGCGATGCAACGCGACCGACCCGATTTTTACATTGGACCCAATGTTAAATGGTCCCTCAGACCCGATTTAACATTGGACCCAATGTTAAATGCCCCCCAGACCCGATTTTTAATTGTATACCCACCCTGATGGTTAATTATTAGGTCAAATGCCCCCCCATTGTTAATGCCACCCCACAATCAACACCAACCCGAAGCGTTGGGAGCGGTGGCGGTAAGCGTCCTCCGACCTTTTCATACCCCCACTATCCACGTCGGTGTGGAGTTGATTTTATATAGTGTGGCGAGCAAAGCGAGCCCGAAGCGTGGCGAGCCCCGCGAGGGGACGCGTAATATGTGCTTCGGGCTCGTGGCGCGCTGGGCTCGCCACACTACATAAAATCGACTCCATACGGACATGGAAAGTGGGGGTATGAAAAGGTCGGAGGACGCGTACCACCGCCGCCCCTTGCGGGCCTAGAGGACTCCAGTGAGAGTGGGAGCACGCGGCAGCGCAGGTGAGAGAAGCGCAAGCCGTCCCTTTGCAACATCGCCTTCGACAGCATGGGTGAGAGACACGCCAGCCTTACCACCTACAAGGCTTCTCCCCGGTTTCTCTTACTGGAGGGACACTCTTACCCACAATACCGGCCGGGCCATTAGTGCAGTGGAGCGCAGGTGCGAGACGCGCATACCGTGCCCATACAGCATCATTCATATGCAATACTTCCTAACTGGTGAATGGTAATATAACCTAAAGACTTTCAGCGGCAGGTGCCGCAGCCCGGTACCACTGTGGTTGCGACTGGGCAAATTAATTATTCTTTTGGAAATATATTAATCCATACTGGTGACGGCAAACATAATATACAGCTATAAATGAACTTGTTGCTGGAATATGGACCGAGTGCTATCTATTCTTAAACAATACATACAGTGATTTATATTAGAGATGTGCGGCGGCCACTTTTCGGGTTTTGGATCTGGATCTCCCTTCGTGTTTTGGATCTGGATTGGTTTTGGCAAAACCACCCTTGGGGGTTTTGGTTTTGGATCTGGATTTTTATGAAATAATGCTAAAAATGGCTAAAACCAGAATTTGAGCCTGTTTTTTGCCCCTAAAGTATTATTAACCTCAATAACATTAGTTTCCAGTCATTTCTAGTCAATTTTGATCAAAAAATTGTTTTCCTTTACTGTAGTTGGGCTAAAAGGTTATACCGAGGTAGCTGGATGACTGAGCTAAGCGACAGCAGTGGGCATCACATACATGTGGACCTTACACATCCAACCTGGCACATCTTGGAAGCAGAGCGGCACTGCAGGGGCAGAGGGTGGCAGTTTAATAAATTACCCCCAAAAAAGAGAAATGCTCCAAAGAGCAAAAAATACAAAGAGGTATCGGCCTTGTCATGACTGGTGGTAGCAGCTTCAGCACTTCTATCAGGTTGCTGATCTCCCACTATTTCCTCCTCCATCATCCTCCAAAAATGTGTTTTTATTTTATTTATTACTTTTATTTATTTTTCTTAATTTACACTGGACACAGCCCCTGGACACTGGACACAGCCCCTGGACACAGCTCCTGTACACTGGACACAGCCCGTCACCCTGGACACAGTCCCTGTACACTGGACACAGCCATCACACTGGACAGTGGACACAGCCCCTGGACAGTGGACACACTGCCCGTCACCCTGGACACAGCCCCTGGACAATGGACACCGCCCCTGGACACAGCTCCTGTACACTGGACACAGCCCGTCACCCTGGACACAGTCCCTGTACACTGGACACAGCCATCACACTGGACAGTGGACACAGCCCCTGGACAGTGGACACAGCCCCTGTACACTGGGCACAGCCCCAGTACACTGGACACAGCCCCTTGTATTATGGACACTGCAGCCCCTGTACAGTGAGTGTACAGTCAGCAGCACTGCAGCCCCTGCGTGTGAGCACTGCAGCACCTAGTTTACAAGAAAATAAAAAATCAGTCACTAAATAAATCACAGCACAGGGCACGGAGCACAGATCCCAACCACCCTCTTCCCTCTCCTATAATGGAGTGAAGATGGCGGGGCGCGCGTGCGTCTTATATAGAATCCAGATCCCGCGAGAATCTGACGTTTTGCCACGTTTTCGGTCCAGAATTCAGGCGGGAACTCCCGAGCCGGTTCGGATCCTGACTCGAATCACCATATTCGGATCTGACGAATCCCGGAGATCTGGACCCGCTCATCTCTAATTTATATATGAAATCATTTCAAGGCTCAATTTTAATTATATAAATATTATATTAATTTATTCTAGTATTATTGTACTGTTGTTATTTATTTTTAGGTGGCCGCCTAAACTATGTTCCAATTTTTATTTTTCAGAAATAAACACATACAATTTATATTAATTACTATCTAGAGTGTCCGTGTGAGTGCATTCATCTATGGTGCTTTAAATTTCTAATTAGCGCAGAAACTCAATTTTCTTTGGTTTGGGGGTTAGTGATGATGTCAGAGCCGGCGCTGGTTTGAAATAACGCAGCCTTTTATCTTTTAAGTTTATTATTTAAAACAAAATAATGGTTTACAAAAGGGAGATTTTAGACTGTAAAATGTTATTCAGACTCCAGCTTATTAAATATGCTCTGTACAGCTCTATATAATATGGTGGTGCTATAGCCAAGGATAATAATAAAAATACCATGAACATGTTTTTCTATGGAAGAACATCAGCATGGAGATCTGAGCTCATTATAGAGCCTGGTAAATCAAGGCTTCCCTATTGGCGGTATGCAACATCAATCTAAAGGTGTGTACACACGGGTGCGATATGGCTTCCGATGTTGACGATATAGTGCACATCGGAAGCCATATCGTATACCGATTGTGTACTTTTCAGGGCTTGCGAGCCCGATGCGCTGCCGATGCGCGCTCTCAAGTGAGCGCAAATCGGCAGCGACATAGTGAGGGCAGGCAAGACTATATAGTGCAGATCTGCACTATATAGTCTTTGTGCCTGAATACTCACTATAGCTCCGGCGGCCAGAGGGCGAGGGGCTTCTCCTGGGGCTGCGCTGCAGGGCTGATGACCCAGAAGAAGTCCGCCTAAAGAGGAGGGAGGGGTGTGGCCTGATGTCTGCACGGCGGGGGGGAAGCTGTTTGATGTGCCGCGGCCCCGGTTGTCGCAGCACGCTGACATCCCGGCACCCTGGTGACAGGTACTGTCCTCTGCTCTCCTTCATGTTCTTACACGGTCGACATGCTGCCGTGCGATGCGAGTCCCGATGCCATCAGATCGCATCGGGACTCGCATCGCACGGCAGCATGTCGACCGTGTGTACACACCATTAATATTTCCTTATGGTTCTCCTCCGTTACTCATGAACCAATGTGACTTTTGTGTCATATATATATATATATATATATATATATATATATATATATATATGTAATGTATGATAAAAATAGTGGCACACCCATGGATGATGTTTTGCCATTCAAAAATAAATGACAGTCAGTCATTGATGGCTCAGAGACTGCAGTGTTTTTATTCCTCTTGGGGTAGGGACATGGGGGGGTTATTCTGGTTCACTTGCAGAGGCAAATTCATTCTTTAAATGACAAAAACATATGCACTGCAGGTGGGGCTGATGTAACATGTGCAGAGAGAGTTAGATATGGGTTAATACTGGCTGCTTTGTTTTTACACTGCAATATAGAGATCAGTAGTACAAACCCCACCCAAATCTAACTCTCTCTGCACATGTTACATCAGCCCCACCTGCAGTGCATATGGTTTTGTCCATTAGAGAGTGAATTTCCCTTTGCGAGTGAACCAGAATAATCCCCATGGAGCATAGCACCTTAGCACCTCCACCCAGTGTGCTGCTAAACCCCTCCCACTTAGCTTGCAACTTGCTTGTTCCCCACTAAGGATTTAATGCCGTTAAAGTCAATCGCTGATAGCACCATCGATGAGGACCATCAAACGTTAGCTTGTTACTTTATAAGTCAGTAAATAAATATAGAGGAGTTAAATGCCACAGAAGAACCAATAGAAATTATTCACCTCTTTTTTTCTTTTACAGTACATTCAATATGTATTAACATATGTACAACTCCACATCATTTAATGTCATAAGTACATGCCCCAGTACAAAAAATGAAATACAATATAGATAATAGGGAAGAAAATCCTAGAATAAGTGTCAATGGCATGGTTGTTCTCTAGGATTATTCTGCCAACGTTCCCTTTTATGGATCTCTTGCGTTTCACACGTGCGGCATCTAGGGTGGCAACACTGGCAGCCCGCCCACGTGATGAGGTCTCCTCGGAATGTATGGAATAGCTCCGGTCGGCATCGCTGTCATGGTAACAGCCATCAAACGCCATGGCCTGCACTGCCCCCAGGTTCAGTGTCCCCGAAGACTAGGGGGGAAAGAAAATATATGTAGGTCATTGAGAAGAGATAATTTCTTGGTATGGTCAGAGGATCGCCGTCATTTCTATGAAAATGGAGCATGGCCCCTCACAGGCATTTTATAGCTTTCTATGAAACCGCTCTTAGGGGCTAATTCAGCTTGGATTGCAAATTCACAAATCAAGCCATTATCAAATTACTGCGCAGGCATAGCGTATGCATCACGCATGCGCAATTGGAAATAGCGACATTAAAGGCATGTGCATCATGAGCGCAGTCCGCTCGCATTTTGCCTGTCAGGAAGTTGGCATTTGGGAGTAGGTCTGTGACATCAGCGCTGACCACTTCCACCCTGTTTCAGTCACAGAGTAGTGAAAGCCTCAGAGATACTCAGATTGGCACGGATGGCAAAGTTTATTCAGTGTTTCAGAAATTCCGTACGGAGTTGCGAGTGAATAGCAATCTGTGTTCCATTCACAATTCTTCCACAATTTATCGAGGGGCTTACTCCTCGCAGACAACTGCAATCTCTCAGTTTAGCGATCCACGCTGAATTAGCCCCTTACTTCTCAATTAATGTGCTTCAGAGGGCATCGCATGGACTATATTATATAGGCACTGGCAGCCTTGCATACAACAATGGTTCTCCCCTTCTGATTAACTGAATACCCTGATGTTCCTTTTCATTTGGATAAGATTTTAGGTACTTCTGTAGTTTCACGGCGCCAGCATCCGGGTTCTACGCTCGCCACAAAATATGCCAAAAAAAGTAACTTAACTCCATGCCAACATGGATAGTTCATACCCCCACTATCTATGTTGGCACGGAGTTGATTTTAAATAGCGTGGCGAGCGTAGCGAGCCACCGAGCCCGCAGCGTGGGCGAGCGAAGCAAGCCCCGCAATGGGACTCAGACGCACGGCGCCATACTGGCGCCGTGAAACTACAGAAGTACCAGATTTTATTATCTGTGTGGACCATACATGGGGCATTATTCAGTCAGTTAGGTGAAAAATTATCAGAAAATGCAACTTAGGGCCCAATTGGAGTCAGACAAAATGGTGTTGTTTATGCCAAGGGACCATGGGTGAATTTTTAGTCCTGACGGTTATCGAATGACCACGCATATGCCCAGTACGCTGGCTTCCTCCACAGTGGTCAGGTAATTGACAGCTCAGTAACAAAGAGAACACTGATCCACAAGTAGACATCTACGGCTTTAATGTAAGACACCTGAGGCATTGAGGCACTCACTACTGTGATGATGGTGGACATGGACAGTACCGTGGTGATACCTGTTGGTAAGCAGTGAGTGACAGAGTTAGATAAGTTATGGGAATATTACATTCATGCTCTGTATTATTGGCTAAGAAAGTGATAGGAGAGGGACCCAAATAAAAGTAGTGACAGGGAAAGAGAGAGCATGTCAGTAAGAGACAGGGAGAGAGAGCGTGTCAGCTAAAGACAGGGAAAGAGAGAGCGCGTCAGCTAGAGACAGGGGGAGAGAGAGAGTGCGTCAGCGAGAGACAGGGGGAGAGAGAGAACGCGTCAGCGAGAGACAGGGGGTGAGAGAGAGAACGTGTCAGCGAGAGACAGGGGGAAACAGAACGCGTCAGCGAGAGACAGGGGTAGAGAGAGTGCGTCAGAGAGAGACAGGGGGAGAGAGCGTGTCAGCGAGAGACAGGGGGAGAGAGCGCGTCAGCGAGAGACAGGGGGGAGAGAGCGTGTCAGCGAGAGACAGGGGGAGAGAGCGCGTCAGCGAGAGACAGGGGGGAGAGAGCGCGTCAGCGAGAGACAGGGGGAGAGAGCGCATCAGCGAGAGACAAGGGGAGAGAGCGCGTCAGCGAGAGACAGGGTGGGAGAGAGCGCGTCAGCGAGAGACAGTGGGAGAGAGCTCGTCAGCGAGAGACAGTGGGAGAGAGAGCGGGTCAGCACGTCAGTGAGAGACTGGGGGAGAGAGAGTGCATCAGCGAGAGACAGGGGGAGAGAGAGCGCAGGAGCAAGAGACAGGGGAGACAGAGTGCATCAGCGAGAGACAGGGGGAGAGAGCTGCCCTATCACGCTGCCCTAACCGTCTGTAGATATATCTGCAGATCATTGATCTACTAATGTATCTACTAGTGTGTAGCAGCTATTGTTCCTTGCCAGTCAAAAGCATCCAATTAAAACACAGAAAACAGGTGATTTGCATGACATGAAATGATTTTCCTCAACATAATCATGGTGAGCGGGCAGCCCCTGGGAGTCTGATGGGGTGATATAAACATTACACCCAACTAGTGTGCCAAAGTAACACTCCAGCTTCTCCATAATGTGCCATAGCTTGTCCTGTGGAGATACAGCAGTATAGTCAACCAAAATTCTGATATCATTATATATTACATTAGGGATACAGTATAATGGCTCATTTAGAAGATAACTTTTTCAAGTTCCTTGCATTAGGTTGTATTCGGAAAGGAAATAAAATAAATAAATAAAATAAGCACCCACAGCCCTAACACCAGGCACCTCGCACATTTACTTACATGAGCAGGTGGTGCAACCGGAAGTGGGGAAGAGGGCAACAGTGCCTGGACGCCAGCAGTGCGGACAGGTGCGGGGGTGTGGCATATGCAGCGTGACCTCTGACCACGCATCGCTGCGCAGAGCTGCAACGCCATGATTGGTAACAGCCGGGCAGTGTCTAAGAGACATGGCCCGGCATTAGACTGTGCATGCACAATCTAATCCCAGGATTGGAAACTCCAGTCCTGGAAATTGTGGGGCCAAATCCCAGGATTAGTCTATCCTGATCCCGGAATTGGCAACCCTAGCTGCAAGGTAATCTCACAGCTGAAAAGTGCGTTCAAACAAGCTCTAAAGTAACCTTGGAACTATTAATAACTATAAAGCAGGTGCTCCCGACCATGGTCACCAAGGCAGACTAACAGTACAGGTTTTAGTCACATCCATACTTGAGCACAGATGGCTAAATCCAAATAACTGAGGTACTCATTAACTCAACCGTGTTCAAGTATAGCTATTCTTTTTGAATGATAGAAGCAGATGGTTTGCAGAACACCATTGCTTTGTCCCATATTGCTGAAAAAATCCCTGCGTCACTTTAATACATCAGGTGTGTCTACTCCTTATTATAGCAACCATGCATAAGTTAGAATAAATGTTGGTACTCTTTACCTAGCACGGCGCCCATCGTGGGGATCGCGGGCATCGCGGTCAGTACATTAACGGCCGCGACGCGATGCCCGCGATCCCCACGATTTACCATAGGGTTCAATGTTAAATTTAGTGCTGCCCGCGATTTTACATTCAATGCTTCAATGGCCGCGATTTGGCCATAGGAATCAATGTTAAATGGGCCACAGAGCCCAAATAGGCACAATTAACACTTAAATGTCCCCCCAAATTTGTAACGCCACCCCACGATCCACGCCAACCCGAAGCGTGGCGAGCGCAGCGAGCCCGCGAGGGGCGGCGGTACGCGTCCTCCGACCTTTTCATACCCCCACTATCCACGTCGGCGTGGAGTTGAGAATAGAATAGTGTGGCGAGCGCAGCGAGCCACCGTGCCCGAAGCGTGGCGAGCGCACGCGGATACCTGTGAAGCCCGCGTAGGGCCACGTTTACCTGTGAAGGTATCCGCGTCCGCTCGCCACGCTTCGGGCTCGGTGGCTCGCTGCGCTCGCCACACTATTCTATTCTCAACTCCACGCCGACGTGGATAGTGAGGGTATGAAAAGGTCGGAGGACGCGTACCGCCGCTGCTCGCCACGCTTCGGGTTGCCGTGGATCGTGGGGTGGCGTTACAAATTTGGGGGGACATTTAAGTGTTAATTGTGCCTATTTGGGCTCTGTGGCCCATTTAACATTGATTCCTATGGCCAAATTGCGGCCATTGAAGCATTGAATGTAAAATCGCGGGCAGCACTAAATTTAACATTGAACCCTATGGGAAATCGCGGGGATCGCGGGCATCGCGTCGCGGCCGTTAATGTACTTACCGCGATGCACGCGATCCGCACGATTTCTTTACCCGCGACGGAGATCGTGGGCGCCGTGCTAGGTAAAGAGTACCAAATGTTTCTAATGCAAATCAGAACTAAGGAAGTGTGCGACCAGGATACAGCATACACGCTACTGTACCTGTATGTTAATAAGTGATGTTATCTCAGGAATCCGCAGATCACTCACTGTACATGTTGGGGTAAATGTATTAAGCCTGGTGAAGTGATAAAGTGGAAGGTGACTGATAATGCATCAGCCAATCAGCTGTGAAAAAATGACAGTAGGGATTTGATTGGTTGGTGCTTACTCTGTTCACCTGGCTTAATATATGCATCTGCCCCATTGTTCCCTACAACAGATTCATCATCACTGCAACTGTGGATATTCTAATCTAAAATACAAATAAATCTGGGACTAAGTAAAAACCGGACCCGGATAAGACACCGGAACGCCGGACCAGACATCAAACTCTGCATTCCGGAGCTTATAGTGTCTGGTCCGAGGGGTGTCCCATGCGGGGGGTGTCTTGTCCGGGGGGATGCCTGTGATTGCTCACACCAGGGACATGGGGAAGGGGAGATTACAGCCTCCCCGTGTGGTCTGGACCGTTCCAGTTTTTATTACACCCCCGGACCATGCGGTGAGGCTGTATTCTCCCCCCTCTCCTCTCCCAGGTGACAGGTGCGAGAGCAGCCTCATCAGATGGAGCACCCCCGGACAGGACACCCCCGGACCGGATACTACAAGCTCCGGAATGCAGAGTTTGATGTCCAGTCCGGCATTCCGGTGTCTTATCCGATTCCGGATTTTACCCCTACCCAATAAATCTGCTGTTTGACATGACATAGACACATAGACTGTGATATCAGTTAAGAACAATGTGGCCCATTCAGCCTGCCCTCAACACTTTGTATGCACATACTTCTGCTACTGAGGAGCCTTGTAATAGATTATACATTTCTCTGTAAAAATATAAAAAAAATACAAAGTACAGAAGACAATGCAAACTTGTGTGACAGGTGTACAGTGTATACCTGAGACACATTATAGGAGATAGCAGTGCTAAGCTGTATAACGTGCTAGCTAGTGGCTGCATGCCCTCACCTGGACTGGCACCGGCTGTAATATACCCGTCCCTATAACCTCAGATTGTCCCAGGCACAGTATTACAGCACACACGTGTAAGCTTGCACTCAGCAGATCAGCAATGCTTCCTGAGGCTCCCGGGAGATCCTGCTGCTCTGTAGGGAGACACCTAGTGGCTGCAGTCTCCAAGTGCAGTCTGAGTACATTTCTTTGTATTATGTTGTATAATATTCATGTACACACAACCTGCTGGGAGTTAAATGTCCCCCTCCCTGCTTATCTCACCACGAACCTGTTCCAGAAGCCTCCATTCTCTAAGGTAATAATGTCTCCCACGTCACAGCAGCAGCTGCAGTAGCAGAGACTCTGCCCCAAGTTTAGAAATTAGCAGCAGCAGGGGGAAATGAATGGGAATTTTAGCGGAGCTCAGCGCGTGCTATTAATTCATCAACATTCCAGTTGTAGTTCCAGCAGCTGCCAATAGGTGGCAGCAATGATGCAGCACAGCATGAATGACGTCACTGCAATGTAGCTTCGAGTTACACGGAGAAGTGTACTATGGTTGGCTGGCGCAGTGGCGTGCGTCCTTAGTCCCTCGCCTGGGAAGCCCGGGCTGCTGCGGGTTCGAGACCCGCCAGAGCTTAGGTAGTAGGTACAGGACTGAGCGCAGAAATTAGTTAGGGAATTCAGCTCTGTAGCTGGGGGTGTAGTGCACTCGGACCTTCAGCAGCCTGTTTATTTTTTGTGTGTACAGGGGGAAAGCACAAATAGATAGGGAAATGCAGCTGTGGCAGGGGGTGTAGTGCACTCGGACCTTGGCAGCAGCCTGTGTCTTCCACTGAATCAAGATGTTTAAACTACAAATGAGGGGAAGGGGGCGGGGTCCGAGCCAGGAGTGGGCGGAGAAAATGTGATCAATAGATTATTCAAAGATATATTGTTCCAGTGTTCTCATATAATAGAGAACACTGGAACAATATATCTTTGATTAATCTATTGATGAGTTTATATAGACGTGGGGAAAATCTTCTAATATCTAGAGCCTGGTGGTACAATGGTTAAATACTTGGTCTACTATAGAACGAACTGACATAGGACATATTAGGGTTATATGTATTTTTTATTTATTTATTTTTATGTGAGTTTATTTTATTCAATATGTGTGTGGATATACACACCAGTGAGGGGATCTCCCTCTGGATTGTCTTTTTTTTTATTATTTTTAGTATTGTTTTTTTTTTTTTTTTTTTTTGCTATTATTATTTATATCTTATTATTTATTTTTTAGGTGTTTTGTAGATGTTGATTTATATAGTAATAATATATTCGGTACTTGTGTAATATCTGGGCTCCCGATATTTTCATCGCATGCCAGTACTTAAGGCATGCGATGCGACGCGATTGGACCTGATTTTCGGGGTTATTGGACATTCCCTGTACAATGTAAAAATCGGTCGCATCACATGCCATTATAATGGCATGCGATGCAACGCGACCGACCCGATTTTTACATTGGACCCAATGTTAAATGGTCCCTCAGACCCGATTTAACATTGGACCCAATGTTAAATGCCCCCCAGACCCGATTTTTAATTGTATACCCACCCTGATGGTTAATTATTAGGTCAAATGCCCCCCCATTGTTAATGCCACCCCACAATCAACGCCAACCCGAAGCGTTGGGAGCGGTGGCGGTAAGCGTCCTCCGACCTTTTCATACCCCCACTATCCATGTCGGTGTGGAGTTGATTTTATATAGTGTGGCGAGCAAAGCGAGCCCGAAGCGTGGCGAGCCCCGCGAGGGGACGCGTAATATGTGCTTCGGGCTCGTGGCGCGCTGGGCTCGCCACACTACATAAAATCGACTCCATACGGACATGGATAGTGGGGGTATGAAAATGTCGGAGGACGCGTACCACCGCCGCCCCTCGCGGGCCTAGAAGACTCCAGTGAGAGTGGGAGCACGCGGCAGCGCAGGTGAGAGAAGCGCAAGCCGTCCCTTTGCAACATCGCCTTCGACAGCATGGGTGAGAGACACGCCAGCCTTACCACCTACAAGGCTTCTCCCCGGTTTCTCTTACTGGAGGGACACTCTTACCCACAATACCGGCCGGGCCATTAGTGCAGTGGAGCGCAGGTGCGAGACGCGCATACCGTGCCCATACAGCATCATTCATATGCAATACTTCCTAACTGGTGAATGGTAATATAACCTAAAGACTCTCAGCGGCAGGTGCCGCAGCCCGGTACCACTGTGGTTGCGACTGGGCAAATTAATTATTCTTTTGGAAATATATTAATCCATACTGGTGACGGCAAACATAATATACAGCTATAAATGAACTTGTTGCTGGAATATGGACCGAGTGCTATCTATTCTTAAACAATACATACAGTGATTTATATTAGAGATGTGCGGCGGCCACTTTTCGGGTTTTGGATCTGGATCTCCCTTCGTGTTTTGGATCTGGATTGGTTTTGGCAAAACCACCCTTGGGGGTTTTGGTTTTGGATCTGGATTTTTATGAAATAATGCTAAAAATGGCTAAAACCAGAATTTGAGCCTGTTTTTTGCCCCTAAAGTATTATTAACCTCAATAACATTAGTTTCCAGTCATTTCTAGTCAATTTTGATCAAAAAATTGTTTTCCTTTACTGTAGTTGGGCTAAAAGGTTATACCGAGGTAGCTGGATGACTGAGCTAAGCGACAGCAGTGGGCATCACATACATGTGGACCTTACACATCCAACCTGGCACATCTTGGAAGCAGAGCGGCACTGCAGGGGCAGAGGGTGGCAGTTTAATAAATTACCCCCAAAAAAGAGAAATGCTCCAAAGAGCAAAAAATACAAAGAGGTATCGGCCTTGTCATGACTGGTTGTAGCAGCTTCAGCACTTCTATCAGGTTGCTGATCTCCCACTATTTCCTCCTCCATCATCCTCCAAAAATGTGTTTTTATTTTATTTATTACTTTTATTTATTTTTCTTAATTTACACTGGACACAGCCCCTGGACACTGGACACAGCTTATGTACACTGGACACAACCATTCACACTGGACACAGCCCCTGGACACTGCCCGTCACCCTGGACACAGCCCCTGGACAATGGACACCGCCCCTGGACACAGCTCCTGTACACTGGACACAGCCCGTCACCCTGGACACAGTCCCTGTACACTGGACACAGCCATCACACTGGACAGTGGACACAGCCCCTGGACAGTGGACACAGCCCCTGTACACTGGGCACAGCCCCAGTACACTGGACACAGCCCCTTGTATTATGGACACTGCAGCCCCTGTACAGTGAGTGTACAGTCAGCAGCACTGCAGCCCCTGCGTGTGAGCACTGCAGCACCTAGTTTACAAGAAAATAAAAAATCAGTCACTAAATAAATCACAGCACAGGGCACGGAGCACAGATCCCAACCACCCTCTTCCCTCTCCTATAATGGAGTGAAGATGGCGGGGCGCGCGTGCGTCTTATATAGAATCCAGATCCCGCGAGAATCTGACGTTTTGCCACGTTTTCGGTCCGGAATTCAGGCGGGAACTCCCGAGCCGGTTCGGATCCTGACTCGAATCACCATATTCGGATCTGACGGATTTTCTATGGAAGAACATCAGCATGGAGATCTGAGCTCATTATAGAGCCTGGTAAATCAAGGCTTCCCTATTGGCGGTATGCAACATCAATCTAAAGGTGTGTACACACGGGTGCGATATGGCTTCCGATGTTGACGATATAGTGCACATCGGAAGCCATATCGTATACCGATTGTGTACTTTTCAGGGCTTGCGAGCCCGATGCGCTGCCGATGCGCGCTCTCAAGTGAGCGCAAATCGGCAGCGACATAGTGAGGGCAGGCAAGACTATATAGTGCAGATCTGCACTATATAGTCTTTGTGCCTGAATACTCACTATAGCTCCGGCGGCCAGAGGGCGAGGGGCTTCTCCTGGGGCTGCGCTGCAGGGCTGATGACCCAGAAGAAGTCCGCCTAAAGAGGAGGGAGGGGTGTGGCCTGATGTCTGCACGGCGGGGGGGAAGCTGTTTGATGTGCCGCGGCCCCGGGTGTCGCAGCACGCTGACATCCCGGCACCCTGGTGACAGGTACTGTCCTCTGCTCTCCTTCATGTTCTTACACGGTCGACATGCTGCCGTGCGATGCGAGTCCCGATGCCATCAGATCGCATCGGGACTCGCATCGCACGGCAGCATGTCGACCGTGTGTACACACCATTAATATTTCCTTATGGTTCTCCTCCGTTACTCATGAACCAATGTGACTTTTGTGTCATATATATATATATATATATATATGTAATGTATGATAAAAATAGTGGCACACCCATGGATGATGTTTTGCCATTCAAAAATAAATGACAGTCAGTCATTGATGGCTCAGAGACTGCAATGTTTTTATTCCTCTTGGGGTAGGGACATGGGGGGGTTATTCTGGTTCACTTGCAGAGGCAAATTCATTCTTTAAATGACAAAAACATATGCACTGCAGGTGGGGCTGATGTAACATGTGCAGAGAGAGTTAGATATGGGTTAATACTGGCTGCTTTGTTTTTACACTGCAATATAGAGATCAGTAGTACAAACCCCACCCAAATCTAACTCTCTCTGCACATGTTACATCAGCCCCACCTGCAGTGCATATGGTTTTGTCCATTAGAGAGTGAATTTCCCTTTGCGAGTGAACCAGAATAATCCCCATGGAGCATAGCACCTTAGCACCTCCACCCAGTGTGCTGCTAAACCCCTCCCACTTAGCTTGCAACTTGCTTGTTCCCCACTAAGGATTTAATGCCGTTAAAGTCAATCGCTGATGGCACCATCGATGAGGACCATCAAACGTTAGCTTGTTACTTTATAAGTCAGTAAATAAATATAGAGGAGTTAAATGCCACAGAAGAACCAATAGAAATTATTCACCTCTTTTTTTCTTTTACAGTACATTCAATATGTATTAACATATGTACAACTCCACATCATTTAATGTCATAAGTACATGCCCCAGTACAAAAAATGAAATACAATATAGATAATAGGGAAGAAAATCCTAGAATAAGTGTCAATGGCATGGTTGTTCTCTAGGATTATTCTGCCAACGTTCCCTTTTATGGATCTCTTGCGTTTCACACGTGCGGCATCTAGGGTGGCAACACTGGCAGCCCGCCCACGTGATGAGGTCTCCTCGGAATGTATGGAATAGCTCCGGTCGGCATCGCTGTCATGGTAACAGCCATCAAACGCCATGGCCTGCACTGCCCCCAGGTTCAGTGTCCCCGAAGACTAGGGGGGAAAGAAAATATATGTAGGTCATTGAGAAGAGATAATTTCTTGGTATGGTCAGAGGATCGCCGTCATTTCTATGAAAATGGAGCATGGCCCCTCACAGGCATTTTATAGCTTTCTATGAAACCGCTCTTAGGGGCTAATTCAGCTTGGATTGCAAATTCACAAATCAAGCCATTATCAAATTACTGCGCAGGCATAGCGTATGCATCACGCATGCGCAATTGGAAATAGCGACATTAAAGGCATGTGCATCATGAGCGCAGTCCGCTCGCATTTTGCCTGTCAGGAAGTTGGCATTTGGGAGTAGGTCTGTGACATCAGCGCTGACCACTTCCACCCTGTTTCAGTCACAGAGTAGTGAAAGCCTCAGAGATACTCAGATTGGCACGGATGGCAAAGTTTATTCAGTGTTTCAGAAATTCCGTACGGAGTTGCGAGTGAATAGCAATCTGTGTTCCATTCACAATTCTTCCACAATTTATCGAGGGGCTTACTCCTCGCAGACAACTGCAATCTCTCAGTTTAGCGATCCACGCTGAATTAGCCCCTTACTTCTCAATTAATGTGCTTCAGAGGGCATCGCATGGACTATATTATATAGGCACTGGCAGCCTTGCATACAACAATGGTTCTCCCCTTCTGATTAACTGAATACCCTGATGTTCCTTTTCATTTGGATAAGATTTTAGGTACTTCTGTAGTTTCACGGCGCCAGCATCCGGGTTCTACGCTCGCCACAAAATATGCCAAAAAAAGTAACTTAACTCCATGCCAACATGGATAGTTCATACCCCCACTATCTATGTTGGCACGGAGTTGATTTTAAATAGCGTGGCGAGCGTAGCGAGCCACCGAGCCCGCAGCGTGGGCGAGCGAAGCAAGCCCCGCAAGGGGACTCAGACGCACGGCGCCATACTGGCGCCGTGAAACTACAGAAGTACCAGATTTTATTATCTGTGTGGACCATACATGGGGCATTATTCAGTCAGTTAGGTGAAAAATTATCAGAAAATGCAACTTAGGGCCCAATTGGAGTCAGACAAAATGGTGTTGTTTATGCCAAGGGACCATGGGTGAATTTTTAGTCCTGACGGTTATCGAATGACCACGCATATGCCCAGTACGCTGGCATCCTCCACAGTGGTCAGGTAATTGACAGCTCAGTAACAAAGAGAACACTGATCCACAAGTAGACATCTACGGCTTTAATGTAAGACACCTGAGGCATTGAGGCACTCACTACTGTGATGATGGTGGACATGGACAGTACCGTGGTGATACCTGTTGGTAAGCAGTGAGTGACAGAGTTAGATAAGTTATGGGAATATTACATTCATGCTCTGTATTATTGGCTAAGAAAGTGATAGGAGAGGGACCCAAATAAAAGTAGTGACAGGGAAAGAGAGAGCATGTCAGTAAGAGACAGGGAGAGAGAGCGCGTCAGCTAAAGACAGGGAAAGAGAGAGCGCGTCAGCTAGAGACAGGGGGAGAGAGAGAGTGCGTCAGCGAGAGACAGGGGGAGAGAGAGAACGCGTCAGCGAGAGACAGGGGGTAAGAGAGAGAACGTGTCAGCGAGAGACAGGGGGAAACAGAACGCGTCAGCGAGAGACAGGGGTAGAGAGAGTGCGTCAGAGAGAGACAGGGGGAGAGAGCGTGTCAGCGAGAGACAGGGGGAGAGAGCGCGTCAGCGAGAGACAGGGGGGAGAGAGCGCGTCAGCGAGAGACAGGGGGAGAGAGCGCATCAGCGAGAGACAAGGGGAGAAAGCGCGTCAGCGAGAGACAGGGGGGGAGAGAGCGCGTCAGCGAGAGACAGTGGGAGAGAGCTCGTCAGCGAGAGACAGTGGGAGAGAGAGCGGGTCAGCACGTCAGTGAGAGACTGGGGGAGAGAGAGTGCATCAGCGAGAGACAGGGGGAGAGAGAGCGCAGGAGCGAGAGACAGGGGAGACAGAGTGCATCAGCGAGAGACAGGGGGAGAGAGCTGCCCTATCACGCTGCCCTAACCGTCTGTAGATATATCTGCAGATCATTGATCTACTAATGTATCTACTAGTGTGTAGCAGCTATTGTTCCTTGCCAGTCAAAAGCATCCAATTAAAACACAGAAAACAGGTGATTTGCATGACATGAAATGATTTACCTCAACATAATCATGGTGAGCGGGCAGCCCCTGGGAGTCTGATGGGGTGATATAAACATTACACCCAACTAGTGTGCCAAAGTAACACTCCAGCTTCTCCATAATGTGCCATAGCTTGTCCTGTGGAGATACAGCAGTATAGTCAACCAAAATTCTGATATCATTATATATTACATTAGGGATACAGTATAATGGCTCATTTAGAAGATAACTTTTTCAAGTTCCTTGCATTAGGTTGTATTCGGAAAGGAAATAAAATAAATAAATAAAATAAGCACCCACAGCCCTAACACCAGGCACCTCGCACATTTACTTACATGAGCAGGTGGTGCAACCGGAAGTGGGGAAGAGGGCAACAGTGCCTGGACGCCAGCAGTGCGGACAGGTGCGGGGGTGTGGCATATGCAGCGTGACCTCTGACCACGCAACGCTGCGCAGAGCTGCAACGCCATGATTGGTAACAGCCGGGCAGTGTCTAAGAGACATGGCCCGGCATTAGACTGTGCATGCACAATCTAATCCCAGGATTGGAAACTCCAGTCCTGGAAATTGTGGGGCCAAATCCCAGGATTAGTCTATCCTGATCCCGGAATTGGCAACCCTAGCTGCAAGGTAATCTCACAGCTGAAAAGTGCGTTCAAACAAGCTCTAAAGTAACCTTGGAACTATTAATAACTATAAAGCAGGTGCTCCCGACCATGGTCACCAAGGCAGACTAACAGTACAGGTTTTAGTCACATCCATACTTGAGCACAGATGGCTAAATCCAAATAACTGAGGTACTCATTAACTCAACCGTGTTCAAGTATAGCTATTCTTTTTGATTGATAGAAGCAGATGGTTTGCAGAACACCATTGCTTTGTCCCATATTGCTGAAAAAATCCCTGCGTCACTTTAATACATCAGGTGTGTCTACTCCTTATTATAGCAACCATGCATAAGTTAGAATAAATGTTGGTACTCTTTACCTAGCACGGCGCCCATCGTGGGGATCGCGGGCATCGCGGTCAGTACATTAACGGCCGCGACGCGATGCCCGCGATCCCCACGATTTACCATAGGGTTCAATGTTAAATTTAGTGCTGCCCGCGATTTTACATTCAATGCTTCAATGGCCGCGATTTGGCCATAGGAATCAATGTTAAATGGGCCACAGAGCCCAAATAGGCACAATTAACACTTAAATGTCCCCCCAAATTTGTAACGCCACCCCACGATCCACGCCAACCCGAAGCGTGGCGAGCGCGGCGAGCCCGCGAGGGGCGGCGGTACGCGTCCTCCGACCTTTTCATACCCCCACTATCCACGTCGGCGTGGAGTTGAGAATAGAATAGTGTGGCGAGCGCAGCGAGCCACCGTGCCCGAAGCGTGGCGAGCGCACGCGGATACCTGTGAAGCCCGCGTAGGGCCACGTTTACCTGTGAAGGTATCCGCGTCCGCTCGCCACGCTTCGGGCTCGGTGGCTCGCTGCGCTCGCCACACTATTCTATTCTCAACTCCACGCCGACGTGGATAGTGAGGGTATGAAAAGGTCGGAGGACGCGTACCGCCGCTGCTCGCCACGCTTCGGGTTGCCGTGGATCGTGGGGTGGCGTTACAAATTTGGGGGGACATTTAAGTGTTAATTGTGCCTATTTGGGCTCTGTGGCCCATTTAACATTGATTCCTATGGCCAAATTGCGGCCATTGAAGCATTGAATGTAAAATCGCGGGCAGCACTAAATTTAACATTGAACCCTATGGGAAATCGCGGGGATCGCGGGCATCGCGTCGCGGCCGTTAATGTACTGACCGCGATGCACGCGATCCGCACGATTTCTTTACCCGCGACGGAGATCGTGGGCGCCGTGCTAGGTAAAGAGTACCAAATGTTTCTAATGCAAATCAGAACTAAGGAAGTGTGCGACCAGGATACAGCATACACGCTACTGTACCTGTATGTTAATAAGTGATGTTATCTCAGGAATCCGCAGATCACTCACTGTACATGTTGGGATAAATGTATTAAGCCTGGTGAAGTGATAAAGTGGAAGGTGACTGATAATGCATCAGCCAATCAGCTGTGAAAAAATGACAGTAGGGATTTGATTGGTTGGTGCTTACTCTGTTCACCTGGCTTAATATATGCATCTGCCCCATTGTTCCCTACAACAGATTCATCATCACTGCAACTGTGGATATTCTAATCTAAAATACAAATAAATCTGGGACTAAGTAAAAACCGGACCCGGATAAGACACCGGAACGCCGGACCAGACATCAAACTCTGCATTCCGGAGCTTATAGTGTCTGGTCCGAGGGGTGTCCCATGCGGGGGGTGTCTTGTCCGGGGGGATGCCTGTGATTGCTCACACCAGGGACATGGGGAAGGGGAGATTACAGCCTCCCCGTGTGGTCTGGACCGTTCCAGTTTTTATTACACCCCCGGACCATGCGGTGAGGCTGTATTCTCCCCCCTCTCCTCTCCCAGGTGACAGGTGCGAGAGCAGCCTCATCAGATGGAGCACCCCCGGACAGGACACCCCCGGACCGGATACTACAAGCTACGGAATGCAGAGTTTGATGTCCAGTCCGGCATTCCGGTGTCTTATCCGATTCCGGATTTTACCCCTACCCAATAAATCTGCTGTTTGACATGACATAGACACATAGACTGTGATATCAGTTAAGAACAGGGCTGGGCAATTGCGGCCCTCCAGATGTTGAGGAACTACACATCCCAGCATGCCTTGCACCAGTTTCAGCATGGCCACATAGCAAAACTAATGCAAAGCATCCTGGGATGTGTAGTTCCTCAACATCTGGAGGGCCGCAATTGCCCAGCCCTGGTTAAGAACAATGTGGCCCATTCAGCCTGCCCTCAACACTTTGTATGCACATACTTCTGCTACTGAGGAGCCTTGTAATAGATTATACATTTCTCTGTAAAAATATAAAAAAAAAATACAAAGTACAGAAGACAATGCAAACTTGTGTGACAGGTGTACATTGTATACCTGAGACACATTATAGGAGATAGCAGTGCTAAGCTGTATAACGTGCTAGCTAGTGGCTGCATGCCCTCACCTGGACTGGCACCGGCTGTAATATACCCGTCCCTATAACCTCAGATTGTCCCAGGCACAGTATTACAGCACACACGTGTAAGCTTGCACTCAGCAGATCAGCAATGCTTCCTGAGGCTCCCGGGAGATCCTGCTGCTCTGTAGGGAGACACCTAGTGGCTGCAGTCTCCAAGTGCAGTCTGAGTACATTTCTTTGTATTATGTTGTATAATATTCATGTACACACAACCTGCTGGGAGTTAAATGTCCCCCTCCCTGCTTATCTCACCACGAACCTGTTCCAGAAGCCTCCATTCTCTAAGGTAATAATGTCTCCCACGTCACAGCAGCAGCTGCAGTAGCAGAGACTCTGCCCCAAGTTTAGAAATTAGCAGCAGCAGGGGGAAATGAATGGGAATTTTAGCGGAGCTCAGCGCGTGCTATTAATTCATCAACATTCCAGTTGTAGTTCCAGCAGCTGCCAATAGGTGGCAGCAATGATGCAGCACAGCATGAATGACGTCACTGCAATGTAGCTTCGAGTTACACGGAGAAGTGTACTATGGTTGGCTGGCGCAGTGGCGTGCGTCCTTAGTCTCTCGCCTGGGAAGCCCGGGCTGCTGCGGGTTCGAGACCCGCCAGAGCTTAGGTAGTAGGTACAGGACTGAGCGCAGAAATTAGTTAGGGAATTCAGCTCTGTAGCTGGGGGTGTAGTGCACTCGGACCTTCAGCAGCTTGTTTATTTTTTGTGTGTACAGGGGGAAAGCACAAATAGATAGGGAAATGCAGCTGTGGCAGGGGGTGTAGTGCACTCGGACCTTGGCAGCAGCCTGTGTCTTCCACTGAATCAAGATGTTTAAACTACAAATGAGGGGAAGGGGGCGGGGTCCGAGCCAGGAGTGGGCGGAGAAAATGTGATCAATAGATTATTCAAAGATATATTGTTCCAGTGTTCTCATATAATAGAGAACACTGGAACAATATATCTTTGATTAATCTATTGATGAGTTTATATAGACGTGGGGAAAATCTTCTAATATCTAGAGCCTGGTGGTACAATGGTTAAATACTTGGTCTACTATAGAACGAACTGACATAGGACATATTAGGGTTATATGTATTTTTTATTTATTTATTTTTATGTGAGTTTATTTTATTCAATATGTGTGTGGATATACACACCAGTGAGGGGATCTCCCTCTGGATTGTCTTTTTTTTTTATTATTTTTAGTATTGGTTTTTTTTTTTGCTATTATTATTTATATCTTATTATTTATTTTTTAGGTGTTTTGTAGATGTTGATTTGTATAGTAATAATATATTCGGTACTTGTGTAATATCTGGGCTCCCGATATTTTCATCGCATGCCAGTACTTAAGGCATGCGATGCGACGCGATTGGACCTGATTTTCGGGGTTATTGGACATTCCCTGTACAATGTAAAAATCGGTCGCATCACATGCCATTATAATGGCATGCGATGCAACGCGACCGACCCGATTTTTACATTGGACCCAATGTTAAATGGTCCCTCAGACCCGATTTAACATTGGACCCAATGTTAAATGCCCCCCAGACCCGATTTTTAATTGTATACCCACCCTGATGGTTAATTATTAGGTCAAATGCCCCCCCATTGTTAATGCCACCCCACAATCAACACCAACCCGAAGCGTTGGGAGCGGTGGCGGTAAGCGTCCTCCGACCTTTTCATACCCCCACTATCCACGTCGGTGTGGAGTTGATTTTATATAGTGTGGCGAGCAAAGCGAGCCCGAAGCGTGGCGAGCCCCGCGAGGGGACGCGTAATATGTGCTTCGGGCTCGTGGCGCGCTGGGCTCGCCACACTACATAAAATCGACTCCATACGGACATGGATAGTGGGGGTATGAAAAGGTCGGAGGACGCGTACCACCGCCGCCCCTCGCGGGCCTAGAGGACTCCAGTGAGAGTGGGAGCACGCGGCAGCGCAGGTGAGAGAAGCGCAAGCCGTCCCTTTGCAACATCGCCTTCGACAGCATGGGTGAGAGACACGCAAGCCTTACCACCTACAAGGCTTCTCCCCGGTTTCTCTTACTGGAGGGACACTCTTACCCACAATACCGGCCGGGCTATTAGTGCAGTGGAGCGCAGGTGCGAGACGCGCATACCGTGCCCATACAGCATCATTCATATGCAATACTTCCTAACTGGTGAATGGTAATATAACCTAAAGACTTTCAGCGGCAGGTGCCGCAGCCCGGTACCACTGTGGTTGCGACTGGGCAAATTAATTATTCTTTTGGAAATATATTAATCCATACTGGTGACGGCAAACATAATATACAGCTATAAATGAACTTGTTGCTGGAATATGGACCGAGTGCTATCTATTCTTAAACAATACATACAGTGATTTATATTAGAGATGTGCGGCGGCCACTTTTCGGGTTTTGGATCTGGATCTCCCTTCGTGTTTTGGATCTGGATTGGTTTTGGCAAAACCACCCTTGGGGGTTTTGGTTTTGTATCTGGATTTTTATGAAATAATGCTAAAAATGGCTAAAACCAGAATTTGAGCCTGTTTTTTGCCCCTAAAGTATTATTAACCTCAATAACATTAGTTTCCAGTCATTTCTAGTCAATTTTGATCAAAAAATTTTTTCCTTTACTGTAGTTGGGCTAAAAGGTTATACCGAGGTAGCTGGATGACTGAGCTAAGCGACAGCAGTGGGCATCACATACATGTGGACCTTACACATCCAACCTGGCACATCTTGGAAGCAGAGCGGCACTGCAGGGGCAGAGGGTGGCAGTTTAATAAATTACCCCCAAAAAAGAGAAATGCTCCAAAGAGCAAAAAATACAAAGAGGTATCGGCCTTGTCATGACTGGTGGTAGCAGCTTCAGCACTTCTATCAGGTTGCTGATCTCCCACTATTTCCTCCTCCATCATCCTCCAAAAATGTGTTTTTATTTTATTTATTACTTTTATTTATTTTTCTTAATTTACACTGGACACAGCCCCTGGACACTGGACACTGGACACAGCCCCTGGACACAGCTCCTGTACACTGGACACAGCCCGTCACCCTGGACACAGTCCCTGTACACTGGACACAGCCATCACACTGGACAGTGGACACAGCCCCTGGACAGTGGACACACTGCCCGTCACCCTGGACACAGCCCCTGGACAATGGACACCGCCCCTGGACACAGCTCCTGTACACTGGACACAGCCCGTCACCCTGGACACAGTCCCTGTACACTGGACACAGCCATCACACTGGACAGTGGACACAGCCCCTGGACAGTGGACACAGCCCCTGTACACTGGGCACAGCCCCAGTACACTGGACACAGCCCCTTGTATTATGGACACTGCAGCCCCTGTACAGTGAGTGTACAGTCAGCAGCACTGCAGCCCCTGCGTGTGAGCACTGCAGCACCTAGTTTACAAGAAAATAAAAAATCAGTCACTAAATAAATCACAGCACAGGGCACGGAGCACAGATCCCAACCACCCTCTTCCCTCTCCTATAATGGAGTGAAGATGGCGGGGCGCGCGTGCGTCTTATATAGAATCCAGATCCCGCGAGAATCTGACGTTTTGCCACGTTTTCGGTCCGGAATTCAGGCGGGAACTCCCGAGCCGGTTCGGATCCTGACTCGAATCACCATATTCGGATCTGACGAATCCCGGAGATCTGGACCCGCTCATCTCTAATTTATATATGAAATCATTTCAAGGCTCAATTTTAATTATATAAATATTATATTAATTTATTCTAGTATTATTGTACTGTTGTTATTTATTTTTAGGTGGCCGCCTAAACTATGTTCCAATTTTTATTTTTCAGAAATAAACACATACAATTTATATTAATTACTATCTAGAGTGTCCGTGTGAGTGCATTCATCTATGGTGCTTTAAATTTCTAATTAGCGCAGAAACTCAATTTTCTTTGGTTTGGGGGTTAGTGATGATGTCAGAGCCGGCGCTGGTTTGAAATAACGCAGCCTTTTATCTTTTAAGTTTATTATTTAAAACAAAATAATGGTTTACAAAAGGGAGATTTTAGACTGTAAAATGTTATTCAGACTCCAGCTTATTAAATATGCTCTGTACAGCTCTATATAATATGGTGGTGCTATAGCCAAGGATAATAATAAAAATACCATGAACATGTTTTTCTATGGAAGAACATCAGCATGGAGATCTGAGCTCATTATAGAGCCTGGTAAATCAAGGCTTCCCTATTGGCGGTATGCAACATCAATCTAAAGGTGTGTACACACGGGTGCGATATGGCTTCCGATGTTGACGATATAGTGCACATCGGAAGCCATATCGTATACCGATTGTGTACTTTTCAGGGCTTGCGAGCCCGATGCGCTGCCGATGCGCGCTCTCAAGTGAGCGCAAATCGGCAGCGACATAGTGAGGGCAGGCAAGACTATATAGTGCAGATCTGCACTATATAGTCTTTGTGCCTGAATACTCACTATAGCTCCGGCGGCCAGAGGGCGAGGGGCTTCTCCTGGGGCTGCGCTGCAGGGCTGATGACCCAGAAGAAGTCCGCCTAAAGAGGAGGGAGGGGTGTGGCCTGATGTCTGCACGGCGGGGGGGAAGCTGTTTGATGTGCCGCGGCCCCGGTTGTCGCAGCACGCTGACATCCCGGCACCCTGGTGACAGGTACTGTCCTCTGCTCTCCTTCATGTTCTTACACGGTCGACATGCTGCCGTGCGATGCGAGTCCCGATGCCATCAGATCGCATCGGGACTCGCATCGCACGGCAGCATGTCGACCGTGTGTACACACCATTAATATTTCCTTATGGTTCTCCTCCGTTACTCATGAACCAATGTGACTTTTGTGTCATATATATATATATATATATATAAATATATATATATATATATATATATATATATATGTAATGTATGATAAAAATAGTGGCACACCCATGGATGATGTTTTGCCATTCAAAAATAAATGACAGTCAGTCATTGATGGCTCAGAGACTGCAGTGTTTTTATTCCTCTTGGGGTAGGGACATGGGGGGGTTATTCTGGTTCACTTGCAGAGGCAAATTCATTCTTTAAATGACAAAAACATATGCACTGCAGGTGGGGCTGATGTAACATGTGCAGAGAGAGTTAGATATGGGTTAATACTGGCTGCTTTGTTTTTACACTGCAATATAGAGATCAGTAGTACAAACCCCACCCAAATCTAACTCTCTCTGCACATGTTACATCAGCCCCACCTGCAGTGCATATGGTTTTGTCCATTAGAGAGTGAATTTCCCTTTGCGAGTGAACCAGAATAATCCCCATGGAGCATAGCACCTTAGCACCTCCACCCAGTGTGCTGCTAAACCCCTCCCACTTAGCTTGCAACTTGCTTGTTCCCCACTAAGGATTTAATGCCGTTAAAGTCAATCGCTGATAGCACCATCGATGAGGACCATCAAACGTTAGCTTGTTACTTTATAAGTCAGTAAATAAATATAGAGGAGTTAAATGCCACAGAAGAACCAATAGAAATTATTCACCTCTTTTTTTCTTTTACAGTACATTCAATATGTATTAACATATGTACAACTCCACATCATTTAATGTCATAAGTACATGCCCCAGTACAAAAAATGAAATACAATATAGATAATAGGGAAGAAAATCCTAGAATAAGTGTCAATGGCATGGTTGTTCTCTAGGATTATTCTGCCAACGTTCCCTTTTATGGATCTCTTGCGTTTCACACGTGCGGCATCTAGGGTGGCAACACTGGCAGCCCGCCCACGTGATGAGGTCTCCTCGGAATGTATGGAATAGCTCCGGTCGGCATCGCTGTCATGGTAACAGCCATCAAACGCCATGGCCTGCACTGCCCCCAGGTTCAGTGTCCCCGAAGACTAGGGGGGAAAGAAAATATATGTAGGTCATTGAGAAGAGATAATTTCTTGGTATGGTCAGAGGATCGCCGTCATTTCTATGAAAATGGAGCATGGCCCCTCACAGGCATTTTATAGCTTTCTATGAAACCGCTCTTAGGGGCTAATTCAGCTTGGATTGCAAATTCACAAATCAAGCCATTATCAAATTACTGCGCAGGCATAGCGTATGCATCACGCATGCGCAATTGGAAATAGCGACATTAAAGGCATGTGCATCATGAGCGCAGTCCGCTCGCATTTTGCCTGTCAGGAAGTTGGCATTTGGGAGTAGGTCTGTGACATCAGCGCTGACCACTTCCACCCTGTTTCAGTCACAGAGTAGTGAAAGCCTCAGAGATACTCAGATTGGCACGGATGGCAAAGTTTATTCAGTGTTTCAGAAATTCCGTACGGAGTTGCGAGTGAATAGCAATCTGTGTTCCATTCACAATTCTTCCACAATTTATCGAGGGGCTTACTCCTCGCAGACAACTGCAATCTCTCAGTTTAGCGATCCACGCTGAATTAGCCCCTTACTTCTCAATTAATGTGCTTCAGAGGGCATCGCATGGACTATATTATATAGGCACTGGCAGCCTTGCATACAACAATGGTTCTCCCCTTCTGATTAACTGAATACCCTGATGTTCCTTTTCATTTGGATAAGATTTTAGGTACTTCTGTAGTTTCACGGCGCCAGCATCCGGGTTCTACGCTCGCCACAAAATATGCCAAAAAAAGTAACTTAACTCCATGCCAACATGGATAGTTCATACCCCCACTATCTATGTTGGCACGGAGTTGATTTTAAATAGCGTGGCGAGCGTAGCAGGCCACCGAGCCCGCAGCGTGGGCGAGCGAAGCAAGCCCCGCAAGGGGACTCAGACGCACGGCGCCATACTGGCGCCGTGAAACTACAGAAGTACCAGATTTTATTATCTGTGTGGACCATACATGGGGCATTATTCAGTCAGTTAGGTGAAAAATTATCAGAAAATGCAACTTAGGGCCCAATTGGAGTCAGACAAAATGGTGTTGTTTATGCCAAGGGACCATGGGTGAATTTTTAGTCCTGACGGTTATCGAATGACCACGCATATGCCCAGTACGCTGGCTTCCTCCACAGTGGTCAGGTAATAGACAGCTCAGTAACAAAGAGAACACTGATCCACAAGTAGACATCTACGGCTTTAATGTAAGACACCTGAGGCATTGAGGCACTCACTACTGTGATGATGGTGGACATGGACAGTACCGTGGTGATACCTGTTGGTAAGCAGTGAGTGACAGAGTTAGATAAGTTATGGGAATATTACATTCATGCTCTGTATTATTGGCTAAGAAAGTGATAGGAGAGGGACCCAAATAAAAGTAGTGACAGGGAAAGAGAGAGCATGTCAGTAAGAGAAAGGGAGAGAGAGCGCGTCAGCTAAAGACAGGGAAAGAGAGAGCGCGTCAGCTAGAGACAGGGGGAGAGAGAGAGTGCGTCAGCGAGAGACAGGGGGAGAGAGAGAACGCGTCAGCGAGAGACAGGGGGTGAGAGAGAGAACGTGTCAGCGAGAGACAGGGGGAAACAGAACGCGTCAGCGAGAGACAGGGGTAGAGAGAGTGCGTCAGAGAGAGACAGGGGGAGAGAGCGTGTCAGCGAGAGACAGGGGGAGAGAGCGCGTCAGCGAGAGACAGGGGGGAGAGAGCGCGTCAGCGAGAGACAGGGGGAGAGAGCGCATCAGCGAGAGACAAGGGGAGAGAGCGCGTCAGCGAGAGACAGGGGGGAGAGAGCGCGTCAGCGAGAGACAGTGGGAGAGAGCTCGTCAGCGAGAGACAGTGGGAGAGAGAGCGGGTCAGCACGTCAGTGAGAGACTGGGGGAGAGAGAGTGCATCAGCGAGAGACAGGGGGAGAGAGAGCGCAGGAGCAAGAGACAGGGGAGACAGAGTGCATCAGCGAGAGACAGGGGGAGAGAGCTGCCCTATCACGCTGCCCTAACCGTCTGTAGATATATCTGCAGATCATTGATCTACTAATGTATCTACTAGTGTGTAGCAGCTATTGTTCCTTGCCAGTCAAAAGCATCCAATTAAAACACAGAAAACAGGTGATTTGCATGACATGAAATGATTTACCTCAACATAATCATGGTGAGCGGGCAGCCCCTGGGAGTCCGATGGGGTGATATAAACATTACACCCAACTAGTGTGCCAAAGTAACACTCCAGCTTCTCCATAATGTGCCATAGCTTGTCCTGTGGAGATACAGCAGTATAGTCAACCAAAATTCTGATATCATTATATATTACATTAGGGATACAGTATAATGGCTCATTTAGAAGATAACTTTTTCAAGTTCCTTGCATTAGGTTGTATTCGGAAAGGAAATAAAATAAATAAATAAAATAAGCACCCACAGCCCTAACACCAGGCACCTCGCACATTTACTTACATGAGCAGGTGGTGCAACCGGAAGTGGGGAAGAGGGCAACAGTGCCTGGACGCCAGCAGTGCGGACAGGTGCGGGGGTGTGGCATATGCAGCGTGACCTCTGACCACGCAACGCTGCGCAGAGCTGCAACGCCATGATTGGTAACAGCCGGGCAGTGTCTAAGAGACATGGCCCGGCATTAGACTGTGCATGCACAATCTAATCCCAGGATTGGAAACTCCAGTCCTGGAAATTGTGGGGCCAAATCCCAGGATTAGTCTATCCTGATCCCGGAATTGGCAACCCTAGCTGCAAGGTAATCTCACAGCTGAAAAGTGCGTTCAAACAAGCTCTAAAGTAACCTTGGAACTATTAATAACTATAAAGCAGGTGCTCCCGACCATGGTCACCAAGGCAGACTAACAGTACAGGTTTTAGTCACATCCATACTTGAGCACAGATGGCTAAATCCAAATAACTGAGGTACTCATTAACTCAACCGTGTTCAAGTATAGCTATTCTTTTTGATTGATAGAAGCAGATGGTTTGCAGAACACCATTGCTTTGTCCCATATTGCTGAAAAAATCCCTGCGTCACTTTAATACATCAGGTGTGTCTACTCCTTATTATAGCAACCATGCATAAGTTAGAATAAATGTTGGTACTCTTTACCTAGCACGGCGCCCATCGTGGGGATCGCGGGCATCGCGGTCAGTACATTAACGGCCGCGACGCGATGCCCGCGATCCCCACGATTTACCATAGGGTTCAATGTTAAATTTAGTGCTGCCCGCGATTTTACATTCAATGCTTCAATGGCCGCGATTTGGCCATAGGAATCAATGTTAAATGGGCCACAGAGCCCAAATAGGCACAATTAACACTTAAATGTCCCCCCAAATTTGTAACGCCACCCCACGATCCACGCCAACCCGAAGCGTGGCGAGCGCAGCGAGCCCGCGAGGGGCGGCGGTACGCGTCCTCCGACCTTTTCATACCCCCACTATCCACGTCGGCGTGGAGTTGAGAATAGAATAGTGTGGCGAGCGCAGCGAGCCACCGTGCCCGAAGCGTGGCGAGCGCACGCGGATACCTGTGAAGCCCGCGTAGGGCCACGTTTACCTGTGAAGGTATCCGCGTCCGCTCGCCACGCTTCGGGCTCGGTGGCTCGCTGCGCTCGCCACACTATTCTATTCTCAACTCCACGCCGACGTGGATAGTGAGGGTATGAAAAGGTCGGAGGACGCGTACCGCCGCTGCTCGCCACGCTTCGGGTTGCCGTGGATCGTGGGGTGGCGTTACAAATTTGGGGGGACATTTAAGTGTTAATTGTGCCTATTTGGGCTCTGTGGCCCATTTAACATTGATTCCTATGGCCAAATTGCGGCCATTGAAGCATTGAATGTAAAATCGCGGGCAGCACTAAATTTAACATTGAACCCTATGGGAAATCGCGGGGATCGCGGGCATCGCGTCGCGGCCGTTAATGTACTGACCGCGATGCACGCGATCCGCACGATTTCTTTACCCGCGACGGAGATCGTGGGCGCCGTGCTAGGTAAAGAGTACCAAATGTTTCTAATGCAAATCAGAACTAAGGAAGTGTGCGACCAGGATACAGCATACACGCTACTGTACCTGTATGTTAATAAGTGATGTTATCTCAGGAATCCGCAGATCACTCACTGTACATGTTGGGATAAATGTATTAAGCCTGGTGAAGTGATAAAGTGGAAGGTGACTGATAATGCATCAGCCAATCAGCTGTGAAAAAATGACAGTAGGGATTTGATTGGTTGGTGCTTACTCTGTTCACCTGGCTTAATATATGCATCTGCCCCATTGTTCCCTACAACAGATTCATCATCACTGCAACTGTGGATATTCTAATCTAAAATACAAATAAATCTGGGACTAAGTAAAAACCGGACCCGGATAAGACACCGGAACGCCGGACCAGACATCAAACTCTGCATTCCGGAGCTTATAGTGTCTGGTCCGAGGGGTGTCCCATGCGGGGGGTGTCTTGTCCGGGGGGATGCCTGTGATTGCTCACACCAGGGACATGGGGAAGGGGAGATTACAGCCTCCCCGTGTGGTCTGGACCGTTCCAGTTTTTATTACACCCCCGGACCATGCGGTGAGGCTGTATTCTCCCCCCTCTCCTCTCCCAGGTGACAGGTGCGAGAGCAGCCTCATCAGATGGAGCACCCCCGGACAGGACACCCCCGGACCGGATACTACAAGCTCCGGAATGCAGAGTTTGATGTCCAGTCCGGCATTCCGGTGTCTTATCCGATTCCGGATTTTACCCCTACCCAATAAATCTGCTGTTTGACATGACATAGACACATAGACTGTGATATCAGTTAAGAACAATGTGGCCCATTCAGCCTGCCCTCAACACTTTGTATGCACATACTTCTGCTACTGAGGAGCCTTGTAATAGATTATACATTTCTCTGTAAAAATATAAAAAAAAAATACAAAGTACAGAAGACAATGCAAACTTGTGTGACAGGTGTACAGTGTATACCTGAGACACATTATAGGAGATAGCAGTGCTAAGCTGTATAACGTGCTAGCTAGTGGCTGCATGCCCTCACCTGGACTGGCACCGGCTGTAATATACCCGTCCCTATAACCTCAGATTGTCCCAGGCACAGTATTACAGCACACACGTGTAAGCTTGCACTCAGCAGATCAGCAATGCTTCCTGAGGCTCCCGGGAGATCCTGCTGCTCTGTAGGGAGACACCTAGTGGCTGCAGTCTCCAAGTGCAGTCTGAGTACATTTCTTTGTATTATGTTGTATAATATTCATGTACACACAACCTGCTGGGAGTTAAATGTCCCCCTCCCTGCTTATCTCACCACGAACCTGTTCCAGAAGCCTCCATTCTCTAGGTAATAATGTCTCCCACGTCACAGCAGCAGCTGCAGTAGCAGAGACTCTGCCCCAAGTTTAGAAATTAGCAGCAGCAGGGGGAAATGAATGGGAATTTTAGCGGAGCTCAGCGCGTGCTATTAATTCATCAACATTCCAGTTGTAGTTCCAGCAGCTGCCAATAGGTGGCAGCAATGATGCAGCACAGCATGAATGACGTCACTGCAATGTAGCTTCGAGTTACACGGAGAAGTGTACTATGGTTGGCTGGCGCAGTGGCGTGCGTCCTTAGTCCCTCGCCTGGGAAGCCCGGGCTGCTGCGGGTTCGAGACCCGCCAGAGCTTAGGTAGTAGGTACAGGACTGAGCGCAGAAATTAGTTAGGGAATTCAGCTCTGTAGCTGGGGGTGTAGTGCACTCGGACCTTCAGCAGCCTGTTTATTTTTTGTGTGTACAGGGGGAAAGCACAAATAGATAGGGAAATGCAGCTGTGGCAGGGGGTGTAGTGCACTCGGACCTTGGCAGCAGCCTGTGTCTTCCACTGAATCAAGATGTTTAAACTACAAATGAGGGGAAGGGGGCGGGGTCCGAGCCAGGAGTGGGCGGAGAAAATGTGATCAATAGATTATTCAAAGATATATTGTTCCAGTGTTCTCATATAATAGAGAACACTGGAACAATATATCTTTGATTAATCTATTGATGAGTTTATATAGACGTGGGGAAAATCTTCTAATATCTAGAGCCTGGTGGTACAATGGTTAAATACTTGGTCTACTATAGAACGAACTGACATAGGACATATTAGGGTTATATGTATTTTTTATTTATTTATTTTTATGTGAGTTTATTTTATTCAATATGTGTGTGGATATACACACCAGTGAGGGGATCTCCCTCTGGATTGTCTTTTTTTTTATTATTTTTAGTATTGTTTTTTTTTGTTTTTTTTTTTGCTATTATTATTTATATCTTATAAGTAGCCCATGACTTAATTAACTTTTACTTAACCTTAATTACAAAAACCTCTACTTAAAAATAATTGAGACTGACGCAAATAAATCACGCAGACAAAATAAAGACTCAGACACCAGAATTACGTTTAAAAAGGTCAAAGGAATTATTTATTGAAGACCTTGTTAAGCTAAACTAGAATTTTAAATTTGGAATTTTTGGGATCTTAAAGATCAAGTCCCTAACGTTAAACTAAAAGATGGAGGATGGCAAAAAATTCTTAGTCGCTACCACACGCCAGCCCAGTCAACTTGAAACATGTGACTTAAACTTGAGGAGGGGTTCACCACCGCCTCCTAACTGGCACAACCTGCATCGTGAGGATCTCACCACCCCTTAACCTGGCAGAGCAAAAAATGGGCGGTCCCGCAGGGGAACGCCCCTTGTCCACCCGCATGGCGAGGACCACTCGCCGTCCTACGAAAGGGGTGGTGTCCCACGATGACCGCTTATGCCCCCCTTTGACCGCTGGCTGGTAGCGACTTTCCGCCATTTTGGCTGAAAAGCCACCACAAAAATTGCTTAAAAAAGACCAAGCGTACCAGCACTCTAAGGGATAACCATCCCACCGCTGGGTACTAAAAATAGGGAGGGCGGGAGGGCTTCCAAAGGTAAGAAGGTGGAGGTCACATGGTCCCTAGAGCTTAAGTAGTGCTAACATGTACCCTCCCCCTTAACCCCTGATAGGCTAACTACTTCTGCCCACCTTATCACTAGGCAGAAAACCCTAGCAGAGTTTTTTCACTACCTGAACTTTTGCTGACCCTAAGTCAGGGCTCTTATATTGCTCCAAGCTTAATCAGCCTTCCGCTCCATTAAGTAGCCCATGACTTAATTAACTTTTACTTAACCTTAATTACAAAAACCTCTACTTAAAAATAATTGAGACTGACGCAAATAAATCACGCAGACAAAATAAAGACTCAGACACCAGAATTACGTTTAAAAAGGTCAAAGGAATTATTTATTGAAGACCTTGTTAAGCTAAACTAGAATTTTAAATTTGGAATTTTTGGGATCTTAAAGATCAAGTCCCTAACGTTAAACTAAAAGATGGAGGATGGCAAAAAATTCTTAGTCGCTACCACACGCCAGCCCAGTCAACTTGAAACATGTGACTTAAACTTGAGGAGGGGTTCACCACCGCCTCCTAACTGGCACAACCTGCATCGTGAGGATCTCACCACCCCTTAACCTGGCAGAGCAAAAAATGGGCGGTCCCGCAGGGGAACGCCCCTTGTCCACCCGCATGGCGAGGACCACTCGCCGTCCTACGAAAGGGGTGGTGTCCCACGATGACCGCTTATGCCCCCCTTTGACCGCTGGCTGGTAGCGACTTTCCGCCACAACAAAGGTTGCCTTAAGGCAACCTCCACCGCCATCCCCATTATAAAAAACCCGAAAAGCCATTAACCCGCATACTCAAGCCCAAACTCTAAAAATATCCTCCAAGAAGATGCAATTTCCCGCAGGGGAAAGATGCACCCCATCCTCCCGATAAAACCTAACACTGTCCAGGACCAGTGAAGGATGTTTGACGACAATTCCCCCCATGGCTCTCACAAAAACCCCTATTGCGGAGTTCACCTTCTTGCGAGCCTTTTCAATGGCGGAGATCCTAACTGCACCCCGCCAATGAAACCTGGGAATTATCTCCGACCACACCACCTTAACATTAGGCCAGTGCGCCCTCAACGCTACCAGATCCGACTTGATGCTTAGAATCAAGTCAATCCCTTTGGTAATACCCAGATCATTACCACCGAGATGAATGACCAGCCACTCAGGCCTGCCCCAGTTCCTCTCATGCCTCATGAGCACTTTCAGGAACTCGACCCACCGCAGACCCCGGACTCCTATCCACCTGACCTGCCTATCACCAAGATAATCATGTGACCTTCTTGCCATTGGATGCCTACCGGCCCAATAAATAAAAGAATGGCCGATGAGCCATATTTGTCCTGATGAATCCGATGTAACTGAAAAAATAAGGAGATTCCCTAACATCAGTATCTTAATCTTGAAAACACAACTTTATACATAATCAACCCATGTGAAGGAGAAAACTTAAAAAACCTCCCGTGGACCAGTTTTGCCAATTGAATTAAGGCCCCCGTGGAGGAAAAAGTAAAAGCAACCTTCACACCATCGATTCCGGAACGCTGCCGTTCCAAAACCGACAGTAAACTTCGTTTTAGGGTTGGCGCAACAGGCGCATCTACAACTTATCTAAACGAACATAAGACTTGTATGCATTTGACTTCCACCGGCCTAGCGCCCGGATCTCACTTACCGACGATCCGGACGCCGCCGCCTGTGTAGCCGACCCAATCCGAAAGGAATGGGTCCCATACTCCTGGGGCCTTAGGCCCAGTACCTCTAAACACTGCTTTAAAACTGCAGCAAATTGAAACTTTGACATTGAACTCCCATCTGCATGCAACAAAAACTGCCCTTGAATCCCCGCAGGGCGGATTCCTAAATAAGCTTGCGCCAAGCTGAGCGGGCAGATATCCTTAACGCATTGCGCCTGCAATGTGACCCAGCGCCCCTTACCCATTTGATCTGTTTTGGACTTAACCAACCTGCATAACACGCTGCCACTACCTATTTTGACGTTGCCCACCAGCAAACAAGCCTCTTTGCCCGCTTTGTTCTTAGCCACCAATTCGCTTACTCTAAATGCCCCGAAAAATGCAAACACAAAAGCGGTCCTGAAAAGCAGCACCTCAAATGGAGATTCCCCAACATCCGCTAATACCTTAACCAGATCTTTCAGCAGTGCCAAATCAATGGGACGCCTTGCGTCCTTCGTTGCCGGGTTGGCCCTGGCCCACCCTTTCATGGCCTTAGCTAACACAAAGGACCGAGTGGGGTCCTCCTGACCCCGCAGCTTAGAATGAAAGGCTATGCCCGCAAGGGCAATCGACATGGCCCCTTTAGCCCTACCCGCTTCGTAGTGCTCCCACACAAAAACACCCAACCTGTCTTCCATGGACTCACCTTCCCGACCATACCTACCCAGGAAAGCCTGCCAATCCCTCCATGCTGCATCATATGCCCTTTGTGTGGAAGGAGCCAGAGCGTTTCTGGCCAGCCCCACTAACCCGGTTCGATGATCTGCCAGACATAAGGCGGGCATGTCAAACCCACTGGAGAAGCCCCGGGTACCAACTCCCGGAACCTAACCCATTGGAAACGGGACAATGCATCCGCAATGTTATTCTCTATGCCAGGCACATGACTGGCAGAGAAATTAATATTAAATTGTAGACACTGCAATACTAGATGCCTGAGCAACCGCAAGGTGAACGGGCATGAACTCCTCTGATTGTTTATTGCGTGCACCACCCCCATGTTGTCGCACCGAAAAACTACCTGCCTATCGGCCAATTCACGGGCCCACAACACCAGGGACACCACAATGGGAAACAGCTCCAACAACAGAAGGTTCCTAGTAAAGCCCCTATCCACCCAGGACTTTGGCCATCCTGCAACACACCATTCCAACCTGAAAAAGGCCCCAAACCCACAACTACCTGACGCATCCGTAAATAACTGCAACGCACTGTTGTAGCAAGGAGGTGCAGGCCACAACACTACCCTGTTGAAAGAAACCAAAAAAGAGGACCAAACCTTTAAATCCTCCCTGATTTCTCTGGATAGGTAAACCGAATGATGGAGCCGAGCAACCCCAGCCGTTGCACGTTCCAATTTGCGACAAAACACCCGACCCATGGGTATGATTCTGCACGCAAAGTTGAAAGATCCCAATAAGGACTGAACCTGTTTTAACCGCACTTTCCGCTTACCCAGGCAGTCCTCAATGAGTCCCAAAAGCTTCTGTACCTTGTCCGCCGGTAGACGGCAGCATCCCGCCTGGGAATCGATTTCGATTCCCAGATAACTGAGGCAATGTGTTGGGCCTTCCGTTTTCCCTTCCGCTATGGGCACCCCTAGCGCTCTGAACACCCTCTCAGTAACCTCCAATAACTTCTCGCAAACTTTGCTCCCGCCCTGACCCACCAAAAGGAAGTCATCAAGGTAATGAGCAATACCCTGATGCCCTGAAACCGACTGAATGCACCAATGCAAAAAACAACTTAACCTTTCAAAATACGCGCAAGAAACAGAGCACCCCATAGGTAGACATCTATCCACAAAAAACTCGCTACCTAACTTGAAACCCAGGAACCGCAAGGAATCCGGGTGTATTGGTAACAACCTAAAAGCAGCTTCGACATCCACCTTTGCTAACAACGCATTACGGCCACAGCCTCTCACTAACTGCAAGGCCTCCTCGAATAACTGGTACCTAACCCTACACAGCTCTTCCGGTATGGCATCATTAACCGACCCACCATGGGGGTGAGATAGGTGTTGGATCAACCTGAACTTTCCCGGGGTGCTCTTTGGTACAACACCCACCGGAGAAATGCACAAACCCTGTATTGGCGGTACCGCATATGGCCCGCACATACGCCCTAACGCTATTTCCGCGTCCACTTTCTGGCGGACAATGAGAGGAAAATCCCTGGCCGATTTTAAATTCCTAACCGCAACAACATGTACTGAACCCTCAATTGGCAAATGAAAACCCCAACGAAAACCATTCAACAAAAAACTGGCAGACTCACGATCCGGGTAGCTCCTGAGCCACCGGTCTAACTCAGCCACCACTATAGGCGAAGGGGCCTTACTTGTGACCTCCAGCGGCTTCACTGGCATCACCGGACCTACCCGCTGGTGCTGCGGTGCAATCCTTTGCTGGGTGACTGGACCCGCAAACTCTGCAGGAGTGGCGAAAACGACAATTCGCCCCCCTGTTGCACTTCCCCTCATTATAAGCGAAACACTTGCCTTTGCCCGCTACCTTGGGGGACTGAGCTGGCGCCGCTGCCACCTTTTTCCCCGCACCTTCCCCCAAAGGCCTTGTCTGCTGAGTGACCTCCAGCCAGACCTCAACATCTTTGAACCCCATGGGCAACACCACGTTACCATCCTGTTTTCGACGAAACTTTTCGTCGTACTCCCGCCAGGAATACCCCTTCGTTTTCAAGTACATCTCGTGTACCAAAAACAAATATTTTATAAGATTGGGGTATTCCCCAACCCTGGTCTCGGCATAACAGGCTGCAAAAACTAAAAACCCCTTGAGCCACTGGTGAAAATTTCTAAAGGCATTTTCTCCTATTCCGTCTGCCTTTTTTGCCTTCTCAAAGGCCTGCTTCATGTCATCCGTCAGGGTAAAAATATCAACGTACTTCCCCTTTCTAATCTTTTCCTTCATCCTCTTACGGATGCCCCTGGTGACCGCTGTGTTCGCACAGTGAACCATCTCGGTGAACAGGGGTGGCTCCGCAGGAGGAGGAGCAGCGCTTGTACCCAAAGGCTTGTCCTTTGTGGTAACCTTGGCAACCTGGCGTGCAATCATCCTGGCTAACTTACGCGGGCGCCGAGGGGAATCCGACCCCACACTACTGGTGTCACTATCTGTAGAATCACAAGATGTATGAACCGCACACTCACCCGTGCCTGATGTCCCCGGAGCTTCGTCAGCCGCAACGGCCGACCCGGAAACTGCTGCAGACGTTTCAGGGGCTGTCCTTGGCTCTGTTCGGACTTCTCGACTTCTCCTCCTGGCTGCCATTGCCGTCCCTGCACCCACACTCGCCTGTGAAGACACAACAAGAGACGGGGGGGGGGGGGAAGAAACAACACTGCCCCCTTCGGCCACAACGGAAGCCGAAGCCTCCGCCATGGCCGGAGGGACAACCTCAAAAGCACTTGAAAGCGGGATCCGCTGCTGATGCGCAGGCCTGATCTGGTTACCATATCCCCCTGCTGCTTGGGGAAACCCTCCCGCCCCCGGGGGAAATCCGTAACCCTGCCCCATCTGCGGCTGCCAGAAACCTGCATAACTTGACCCTTGTTCCCAAACACTGCCCCCTGAACTGGGTGAACTGTACCCCTGTGAAACCATGGGCCCCCACATAGGCTGGGCCATAGACCCCGGCTGATACCCCGCTCTCTGCTGAAAACCATAACCCGCTGGAAAAACATGCCTAAGAGGGCCCCCCTGGGGAAACCCCCCTTGACCACTACCCCCCATGTGGGACTGAAAATATGGGGAGCTATGCGGGGCCCACTGTCCCTGCCAACCCACCATGGGGGAAACCTGAGGCATTGGGAGGGAATGAGGCCCCTGCCAGGTTCCTGCTGACATAATCCCACCCCCTGAAGAAAATCCCGGGTAAACACTTGCTGCAGGTCCCTGCATCTGCCCTGATGTGCCCACAGAACTACTGGGATAAAAAACATTCCCTCCCATCCCTACCCCTGCAGGTGGCGCTGTAGCACCACCCCTCTGCCCCACCATGGCATTGTAGCCACCAAACCCCAACCCTGGCTCACCAAAAATCCCCTGGTTAACCCCAGCATTGGGGAGACCCAAAACACTTGCACCCATCCCCACTCTATATTGGGGTCTGAGGCTACTCAGCCCCCCTGACACAGGACCCTCATTTATACTTCTTGCAGGCACATAATCCCCCCTGGGGACTCCATCTGTCCTTATCCCCGCAGGAGCTGCCTGATCTCTCCCAGCCCCCCCACCACCCTCACCATTCCTGCCCCCCCCAGCAGCTTCACTCCCCACAGCCATTACATTCATCTGCACATTAGCGTTGCTCCCCGCAAGGGAAGCCAACGCTTCAAAACCAGCCCCCACGCCTGGCGCTTGTAAGCCCCCTTGCAGAGCGGGGGACCCCCCAGCCTCAGCAGGCTCTGAGGAGTTCCCCGCCGCCTGCGTCGCCGTGTCAGGCCTCGCGCTCACCAGAGCCGAGGCCTGCACTTCCCCAACCTCCCCGCAGTCAGTGAGTGCTGCCGCGTCATCCGGCGCGTCACTCACATCGCTCCCAGGCCGCGCGCTAGCCAGCGCTGCGGCCTGTACCCCGCCCGCCGCTGAGCTCCCCGCTGAGCTCCCCGCTGCCACCGTCCCCTCCGATATCGCCTCCAGCGCCGCCGCCTCAGCCCGCAAGCTCTCCCCACTCCCTGCCCGCTCACTGCCCTGCCCCAACGCCGCGGATGGCGCCAGGGAAGGAGAGACCGGCGGGGGGGCTAGCACAACCACCTCATCAACCCCTGCATCCATTGAGAGGGCAGGCAAAGCCTCCCCCATGTCCCCCACGGCCACTACTCTCACCCTGGGCCGCCGGTACCCCGCAAGGGGCCTGGCAGCATCCACCAGACGGCGGGGAGGGGGAGCAGAGCGACGTGGCCTGGACATATTCAATACAGAGATGTAAAGAAGGAAATTAACACTCACCAGATCTGCGCAGGACCCACAGGAACCAGCACTTCCAAAGGTAAGAAGGTGGAGGTCACATGGTCCCTAGAGCTTAAGTAGTGCTAACATGTACCCTCCCCCTTAACCCCTGATAGGCTAACTACTTCTGCCCACCTTATCACTAGGCAGAAAACCCTAGCAGAGTTTTTTCACTACCTGAACTTTTGCTGACCCTAAGTCAGGGCTCTTATATTGCTCCAAGCTTAATCAGCCTTCCGCTCCATTTATTTATTTTTTAGGTGTTTTGTAGATGTTGATTTATATAGTAATAATATATTCGGTACTTGTGTAATATCTGGGCTCCCGATATTTTCATCGCATGCCAGTACTTAAGGCATGCGATGCGACGCGATTGGACCTGATTTTCGGGGTTATTGGACATTCCCTGTACAATGTAAAAATCGGTCGCATCACATGCCATTATAATGGCATGCGATGCAACGCGACCGACCCGATTTTTACATTGGACCCAATGTTAAATGGTCCCTCAGACCCGATTTAACATTGGACCCAATGTTAAATGCCCCCCAGACCCGATTTTTAATTGTATACCCACCCTGATGGTTAATTATTAGGTCAAATGCCCCCCCCATTGTTAATGCCACCCCACAATCAACGCCAACCCGAAGCGTTGGGAGCGGTGGCGGTAAGCGTCCTCCGACCTTTTCATACCCCCACTATCCACGTCGGTGTGGAGTTGATTTTATATAGTGTGGCGAGCAAAGCGAGCCCGAAGCGTGGCGAGCCCCGCGAGGGGACGCGTAATATGTGCTTCGGGCTCGTGGCGCGCTGGGCTCGCCACACTACATAAAATCGACTCCATACGGACATGGATAGTGGGGGTATGAAAAGGTCGGAGGACGCGTACCACCGCCGCCCCTCGCGGGCCTAGAGGACTCCAGTGAGAGTGGGAGCACGCGGCAGCGCAGGTGAGAGAAGCGCAAGCCGTCCCTTTGCAACATCGCCTTCGACAGCATGGGTGAGAGACACGCCAGCCTTACCACCTACAAAGCTTCTCCCCGGTTTCTCTTACTGGAGGGACACTCTTACCCACAATACCGGCCGGGCCATTAGTGCAGTGGAGCGCAGGTGCGAGACGCACATACCGTGCCCATACAGCATCATTCATATGCAATACTTCCTAACTGGTGAATGGTAATATAACCTAAAGACTCTCAGCGGCAGGTGCCGCAGCCCGGTACCACTGTGGTTGCGACTGGGCAAATTAATTATTGTTTTGGAAATATATTAATCCATACTGGTGACGGCAAACATAATATACAGCTATAAATGAACTTGTTGCTGGAATATGGACCGAGTGCTATCTATTCTTAAACAATACATACAGTGATTTATATTAGAGATGTGCGGCGGCCACTTTTCGGGTTTTGGATCTGGATCTCCCTTCGTGTTTTGGATCTGGATTGGTTTTGGCAAAACCACCCTTGGGGGTTTTGGTTTTGGATCTGGATTTTTATGAAATAATGCTAAAAATGGCTAAAACCAGAATTTGAGCCTGTTTTTTGCCCCTAAAGTATTATTAACCTCAATAACATTAGTTTCCAGTCATTTCTAGTCAATTTTGATCAAAAAATTGTTTTCCTTTACTGTAGTTGGGCTAAAAGGTTATACCGAGGTAGCTGGATGACTGAGCTAAGCGACAGCAGTGGGCATCACATACATGTGGACCTTACACATCCAACCTGGCACATCTTGGAAGCAGAGCGGCACTGCAGGGGCAGAGGGTGGCCGTTTAATAAATTACCCCCAAAAAAGAGAAATGCTCCAAAGAGCAAAAAATACAAAGAGGTATCGGCCTTGTCATGACTGGTGGTAGCAGCTTCAGCACTTCTATCAGGTTGCTGATCTCCCACTATTTCCTCCTCCATCATCCTCCAAAAATGTGTTTTTATGTTATTTATTACTTTTATTTATTTTTCTTAATTTACACTGGACACAGCCCCTGGACACTGGACACAGCTTATGTACACTGGACACAACCGTTCACACTGGACACAGCCCCTGGACACTGCCCGTCACCCTGGACACAGCCCCTGGACAATGGACACCGCCCCTGGACACAGCTCCTGTACACTGGACACAGCCCGTCACCCTGGACACAGTCCCTGTACACTGGACACAGCCATCACACTGGACAGTGGACACAGCCCCTGGACAGTGGACACAGCCCCTGTACACTGGGCACAGCCCCAGTACACTGGACACAGCCCCTTGTATTATGGACACTGCAGCCCCTGTACAGTGAGTGTACAGTCAGCAGCACTGCAGCCCCTGCGTGTGAGCACTGCAGCACCTAGTTTACAAGAAAATAAAAAATCAGTCACTAAATAAATCACAGCACAGGGCACGGAGCACAGATCCCAACCACCCTCTTCCCTCTCCTATAATGGAGTGAAGATGGCGGGGCGCGCGTGCGTCTTATATAGAATCCAGATCCCGCGAGAATCTGACGTTTTGCCACGTTTTCGGTCCGGAATTCAGGCGGGAACTCCCGAGCCGGTTCGGATCCTGACTCGAATCACCATATTCGGATCTGACGGATCCCGGAGATCTGGACCCGCTCATCTCTAATTTATATATGAAATCATTTCAAGGCTCAATTTTAATTATATAAATATTATATTTATTTATTCTAGTATTATTGTACTGTTGTTATTTATTTTTAGGTGGCCGCCTAAACTATGTTCCAATTTTTATTTTTCAGAAATAAACACATACAATTTATATTAATTACTATCTAGAGTGTCCGTGTGAGTGCATTCATCTATGGTGCTTTAAATTTCTAATTAGCGCAGAAACTCAATTTTCTTTGGTTTGGGGGTTAGTGATGATGTCAGAGCCGGCGCTGGTTTGAAATAACGCAGCCTCTTATCTTTTAAGTTTATTATTTAAAACAAAATAATGGTTTACAAAAGGGAGATTTTAGACTGTAAAATGTTATTCAGACTCCAGCTTATTAAATATGCTCTGTACAGCTCTATATAATATGGTGGTGCTATAGCCAAGGATAATAATAAAAATACCATGAACATGTTTTTCTATGGAAGAACATCAGCATGGAGATCTGAGCTCATTATAGAGCCTGGTAAATCAAGGCTTCCCTATTGGCGGTATGCAACATCAATCTAAAGGTGTGTACACACGGGTGCGATATGGCTTCCGATGTTGACGATATAGTGCACATCGGAAGCCATATCGTATACCGATTGTGTACTTTTCAGGGCTTGCGAGCCCGATGCGCTGCCGATGCGAGCTCTCAAGTGAGCGCAAATCGGCAGCGACATAGTGAGGGCAGGCAAGACTATATAGTGCAGATCTGCACTATATAGTCTTTGTGCCTGAATACTCACTATAGCTCCGGCGGCCAGAGGGCGAGGGGCTTCTCCTGGGTCTGCGCTGCAGGGCTGATGACCCAGAAGAAGTCCGCCTAAAGAGGAGGGAGGGGTGTGGCCTGATGTCTGCACGGCGGGGGGGAAGCTGTTTGATGTGCCGCGGCCCCGGTTGTCGCAGCACGCTGACATCCCGGCACCCTGGTGACAGGTACTGTCCTCTGCTCTCCTTCATGTTCTTACACGGTCGACATGCTGCCGTGCGATGCGAGTCCCGATGCCATCAGATCGCATCGGGACTCGCATCGCACGGCAGCATGTCGACCGTGTGTACACACCATTAATATTTCCTTATGGTTCTCCTCCGTTACTCATGAACCAATGTGACTTTTGTGTCATATATATATATATATATATATATATATATATATATATATATATATATATATATATGTAATGTATGATAAAAATAGTGGCACACCCATGGATGATGTTTTGCCATTCAAAAATAAATGACAGTCAGTCATTGATGGCTCAGAGACTGCAGTGTTTTTATTCCTCTTGGGGTAGGGACATGGGGGGGTTATTCTGGTTCACTTGCAGAGGCAAATTCATTCTTTAAATGACAAAAACATATGCACTGCAGGTGGGGCTGATGTAACATGTGCAGAGAGAGTTAGATATGGGTTAATACTGGCTGCTTTGTTTTTACACTGCAATATAGAGATCAGTAGTACAAACCCCACCCAAATCTAACTCTCTCTGCACATGTTACATCAGCCCCACCTGCAGTGCATATGGTTTTGTCCATTAGAGAGTGAATTTCCCTTTGCGAGTGAACCAGAATAATCCCCATGGAGCATAGCACCTTAGCACCTCAACCCAGTGTGCTGCTAAACCCCTCCCACTTAGCTTGCAACTTGCTTGTTCCCCACTAAGGATTTAATGCCGTTAAAGTCAATCGCTGATAGCACCATCGATGAGGACCATCAAACGTTAGCTTGTTACTTTATAAGTCAGTAAATAAATATAGAGGAGTTAAATGCCACAGAAGAACCAATAGAAATTATTCACCTCTTTTTTTCTTTTACAGTACATTCAATATGTATTAACATATGTACAACTCCACATCATTTAATGTCATAAGTACATGCCCCAGTACAAAAAATGAAATACAATATAGATAATAGGGAAGAAAATCCTAGAATAAGTGTCAATGGCATGGTTGTTCTCTAGGATTATTCTGCCAACGTTCCCTTTTATGGATCTCTTGCGTTTCACACGTGCGGCATCTAGGGTGGCAACACTGGCAGCCCGCCCACGTGATGAGGTCTCCTCGGAATGTATGGAATAGCTCCGGTCGGCATCGCTGTCATGGTAACAGCCATCAAACGCCATGGCCTGCACTGCCCCCAGGTTCAGTGTCCCCGAAGACTAGGGGGGAAAGAAAATATATGTAGGTCATTGAGAAGAGATAATTTCTTGGTATGGTCAGAGGATCGCCGTCATTTCTATGAAAATGGAGCATGGCCCCTCACAGGCATTTTATAGCCTTCTATGAAACCGCTCTTAGGGGCTAATTCAGCTTGGATTGCAAATTCACAAATCAAGCCATTATCAAATTACTGCGCAGGCATAGCGTATGCATCACGCATGCGCAATTGGAAATAGCGACATTAAAGGCATGTGCATCATGAGCGCAGTCCGCTCGCATTTTGCCTGTCAGGAAGTTGGCATTTGGGAGTAGGTCTGTGACATCAGCGCTGACCACTTCCACCCTGTTTCAGTCACAGAGTAGTGAAAGCCTCAGAGATACTCAGATTGGCACGGATGGCAAAGTTTATTCAGTGTTTCAGAAATTCCGTACGGAGTTGCGAGTGAATAGCAATCTGTGTTCCATTCACAATTCTTCCACAATTTATCGAGGGGCTTACTCCTCGCAGACAACTGCAATCTCTCAGTTTAGCGATCCACGCTGAATTAGCCCCTTACTTCTCAATTAATGTGCTTCAGAGGGCATCGCATGGACTATATTATATAGGCACTGGCAGCCTTGCATACAACAATGGTTCTCCCCTTCTGATTAACTGAATACCCTGATGTTCCTTTTCATTTGGATAAGATTTTAGGTACTTCTGTAGTTTCACGGCGCCAGCATCCGGGTTCTACGCTCGCCACAAAATATGCCAAAAAAAGTAACTTAACTCCATGCCAACATGGATAGTTCATACCCCCACTATCTATGTTGGCACGGAGTTGATTTTAAATAGCGTGGCGAGCGTAGCGAGCCACCGAGCCCGCAGCGTGGGCGAGCGAAGCAAGCCCCGCAAGGGGACTCAGACGCACGGCGCCATACTGGCGCCGTGAAACTACAGAAGTACCAGATTTTATTATCTGTGTGGACCATACATGGGGCATTATTCAGTCAGTTAGGTGAAAAATTATCAGAAAATGCAACTTAGGGCCCAATTGGAGTCAGACAAAATGGTGTTGTTTATGCCAAGGGACCATGGGTGAATTTTTAGTCCTGACGGTTATCGAATGACCACGCATATGCCCAGTACGCTGGCTTCCTCCACAGTGGTCAGGTAATTGACAGCTCAGTAACAAAGAGAACACTGATCCACAAGTAGACATCTACGGCTTTAATGTAAGACACCTGAGGCATTGAGGCACTCACTACTGTGATGATGGTGGACATGGACAGTACCGTGGTGATACCTGTTGGTAAGCAGTGAGTGACAGAGTTAGATAAGTTATGGGAATATTACATTCATGCTCTGTATTATTGGCTAAGAAAGTGATAGGAGAGGGACCCAAATAAAAGTAGTGACAGGGAAAGAGAGAGCATGTCAGTAAGAGACAGGGAGAGAGAGCGCGTCAGCTAAAGACAGGGAAAGAGAGAGCGCGTCAGCTAGAGACAGGGGGAGAGAGAGAGTGCGTCAGCGAGAGACAGGGGGAGAGAGAGAATGCGTCAGCGAGAGACAGGGGGTGAGAGAGAGAACGTGTCAGCGAGAGACAGGGGGAAACAGAACGCGTCAGCGAGAGACAGGGGTAGAGAGAGTGCGTCAGAGAGAGACAGGGGGAGAGAGCGTGTCAGCGAGAGACAGGGGGAGAGAGCGCGTCAGCGAGAGACAGGGGGGAGAGAGCGCGTCAGCGAGAGACAGGGGGAGAGAGCGCATCAGCGAGAGACAAGGGGAGAGAGCGCGTCAGCGAGAGACAGGGGGGAGAGAGCGCGTCAGCGAGAGACAGTGGGAGAGAGCTCGTCAGCGAGAGACAGTGGGAGAGAGAGCGGGTCAGCACGTCAGTGAGAGACTGGGGGAGAGAGAGTGCATCAGCGAGAGACAGGGGGAGAGAGAGCGCAGGAGCAAGAGACAGGGGAGACAGAGTGCATCAGCGAGAGACAGGGGGAGAGAGCTGCCCTATCACGCTGCCCTAACCGTCTGTAGATATATCTGCAGATCATTGATCTACTAATGTATCTACTAGTGTGTAGCAGCTATTGTTCCTTGCCAGTCAAAAGCATCCAATTAAAACACAGAAAACAGGTGATTTGCATGACATGAAATGATTTACCTCAACATAATCATGGTGAGCGGGCAGCCCCTGGGAGTCCGATGGGGTGATATAAACATTACACCCAACTAGTGTGCCAAAGTAACACTCCAGCTTCTCCATAATGTGCCATAGCTTGTCCTGTGGAGATACAGCAGTATAGTCAACCAAAATTCTGATATCATTATATATTACATTAGGGATACAGTATAATGGCTCATTTAGAAGATAACTTTTTCAAGTTCCTTGCATTAGGTTGTATTCGGAAAGGAAATAAAATAAATAAAATAAGCACCCACAGCCCTAACACCAGGCACCTCGCACATTTACTTACATGAGCAGGTGGTGCAACCGGAAGTGGGGAAGAGGGCAACAGTGCCTGGACGCCAGCAGTGCGGACAGGTGCGGGGGTGTGGCATATGCAACGTGACCTCTGACCACGCAACGCTGCGCAGAGCTGCAACGCCATGATTGGTAACAGCCGGGCAGTGTCTAAGAGACATGGCCCGGCATTAGACTGTGCATGCACAATCTAATCCCAGGATTGGAAACTCCAGTCCTGGAAATTGTGGGGCCAAATCCCAGGATTAGTCTATCCTGATCCCGGAATTGGCAACCCTAGCTGCAAGGTAATCTCACAGCTGAAAAGTGCGTTCAAACAAGCTCTAAAGTAACCTTGGAACTATTAATAACTATAAAGCAGGTGCTCCCGACCATGGTCACCAAGGCAGACTAACAGTACAGGTTTTAGTCACATCCATACTTGAGCACAGATGGCTAAATCCAAATAACTGAGGTACTCATTAACTCAACCGTGTTCAAGTATAGCTATTCTTTTTGATTGATAGAAGCAGATGGTTTGCAGAACACCATTGCTTTGTCCCATATTGCTGAAAAAATCCCTGCGTCACTTTAATACATCAGGTGTGTCTACTCCTTATTATAGCAACCATTCATAAGTTAGAATAAATGTTGGTACTCTTTACCTAGCACGGCGCCCATCGTGGGGATCGCGGGCATCGCGGTCAGTACATTAACGGCCACGACGCGATGCCCGCGATCCCCACGATTTACCATAGGGTTCAATGTTAAATTTAGTGCTGCCCGCGATTTTACATTCAATGCTTCAATGGCCGCGATTTGGCCATAGGAATCAATGTTAAATGGGCCACAGAGCCCAAATAGGCACAATTAACACTTAAATGTCCCCCCAAATTTGTAACGCCACCCCACGATCCACGCCAACCCGAAGCGTGGCGAGCGCAGCGAGCCCGCGAGGGGCGGCGGTACGCGTCCTCCGACCTTTTCATACCCCCACTATCCACGTCGGCGTGGAGTTGAGAACAGAATAGTGTGGCGAGCGCAGCGAGCCACCGTGCCCGAAGCGTGGCGAGCGCACGCGGATACCTGTGAAGCCCGCGTAGGGCCACGTTTACCTGTGAAGGTATCCGCGTCCGCTCGCCACGCTTCGGGCTCGGTGGCTCGCTGCGCTCGCCACACTATTCTATTCTCAACTCCACGCCGACGTGGATAGTGAGGGTATGAAAAGGTCGGAGGACGCGTACCGCCGCTGCTCGCCACGCTTCGGGTTGCCGTGGATCGTGGGGTGGCGTTACAAATTTGGGGGGACATTTAAGTGTTAATTGTGCCTATTTGGGCTCTGTGGCCCATTTAACATTGATTCCTATGGCCAAATTGCGGCCATTGAAGCATTGAATGTAAAATCGCGGGCAGCACTAAATTTAACATTGAACCCTATGGGAAATCGCGGGGATCGCGGGCATCGCGTCGCGGCCGTTAATGTACTGACCGCGATGCACGCGATCCGCACGATTTCTTTACCCGCGACGGAGATCGTGGGCGCCGTGCTAGGTAAAGAGTACCAAATGTTTCTAATGCAAATCAGAACTAAGGAAGTGTGCGACCAGGATACAGCATACACGCTACTGTACCTGTATGTTAATAAGTGATGTTATCTCAGGAATCCGCAGATCACTCACTGTACATGTTGGGGTAAATGTATTAAGCCTGGTGAAGTGATAAAGTGGAAGGTGACTGATAATGCATCAGCCAATCAGCTGTGAAAAAATGACAGTAGGGATTTGATTGGTTGGTGCTTACTCTGTTCACCTGGCTTAATATATGCATCTGCCCCATTGTTCCCTACAACAGATTCATCATCACTGCAACTGTGGATATTCTAATCTAAAATACAAATAAATCTGGGACTAAGTAAAAACCGGACCCGGATAAGACACCGGAACGCCGGACCAGACATCAAACTCTGCATTCAGGAGCTTATAGTGTCTGGTCCGAGGGGTGTCCCATGCGGGGGGTGTCTTGTCCGGGGGGATGCCTGTGATTGCTCACACCAGGGACATGGGGAAGGGGAGATTACAGCCTCCCCGTGTGGTCTGGACCGTTCCAGTTTTTATTACACCCCCGGACCATGCGGTGAGGCTGTATTCTCCCCCCTCTCCTCTCCCAGGTGACAGGTGCGAGAGCAGCCTCATCAGATGGAGCACCCCCGGACAGGTCACCCCCGGACCGGATACTACAAGCTCCGGAATGCAGAGTTTGATGTCCAGTCCGGCATTCCGGTGTCTTATCCGATTCCGGATTTTACCCCTACCCAATAAATCTGCTGTTTGACATGACATAGACACATAGACTGTGATATCAGTTAAGAACAATGTGGCCCATTCAGCCTGCCCTCAACACTTTGTATGCACATACTTCTGCTACTGAGGAGCCTTGTAATAGATTATACATTTCTCTGTAAAAATATAAAAAAAAATACTAAGTACAGAAGACAATGCAAACTTGTGTGACAGGTGTACAGTGTATACCTGAGACACATTATAGGAGATAGCAGTGCTAAGCTGTATAACGTGCTAGCTAGTGGCTGCATGCCCTCACCTGGACTGGCACCGGCTGTAATATACCCGTCCCTATAACCTCAGATTGTCCCAGGCACAGTATTACAGCACACACGTGTAAGCTTGCACTCAGCAGATCAGCAATGCTTCCTGAGGCTCCCGGGAGATCCTGCTGCTCTGTAGGGAGACACCTAGTGGCTGCAGTCTCCAAGTGCAGTCTGAGTACATTTCTTTGTATTATGTTGTATAATATTCATGTACACACAACCTGCTGGGAGTTAAATGTCCCCCTCCCTGCTTATCTCACCACGAACCTGTTCCAGAAGCCTCCATTCTCTAAGGTAATAATGTCTCCCACGTCACAGCAGCAGCTGCAGTAGCAGAGACTCTGCCCCAAGTTTAGAAATTAGCAGCAGCAGGGGGAAATGAATGGGAATTTTAGCGGAGCTCAGCGCGTGCTATTAATTCATCAACATTCCAGTTGTAGTTCCAGCAGCTGCCAATAGGTGGCAGCAATGATGCAGCACAGCATGAATGACGTCACTGCAATGTAGCTTCGAGTTACACGGAGAAGTGTACTATGGTTGGCTGGCGCAGTGGCGTGCGTCCTTAGTCCCTCGCCTGGGAAGCCCGGGCTGCTGCGGGTTCGAGACCCGCCAGAGCTTAGGTAGTAGGTACAGGACTGAGCGCAGAAATTAGTTAGGGAATTCAGCTCTGTAGCTGGGGGTGTAGTGCACTCGGACCTTCAGCAGCCTGTTTATTTTTTGTGTGTACAGGGGGAAAGCACAAATAGATAGGGAAATGCAGCTGTGGCAGGGGGTGTAGTGCACTCGGACCTTGGCAACAGCCTGTGTCTTCCACTGAATCAAGATGTTTAAACTACAAATGAGGGGAAGGGGGCGGGGTCCGAGCCAGGAGTGGGCGGAGAAAATGTGATCAATAGATTATTCAAAGATATATTGTTCCAGTGTTCTCATATAATAGAGAACACTGGAACAATATATCTTTGATTAATCTATTGATGAGTTTATATAGACGTGGGGAAAATCTTCTAATATCTAGAGCCTGGTGGTACAATGGTTAAATACTTGGTCTACTATAGAACGAACTGACATAGGACATATTAGGGTTATATGTATTTTTTATTTATTTATTTTTATGTGAGTTTATTTTATTCAATATGTGTGTGGATATACACACCAGTGAGGGGATCTCCCTCTGGATTGTCTTTTTTTTTTATTATTTTTAGTATTGTTTTTTTTTTTTTTTTTTTTTTGCTATTATTATTTATATCTTATTATTTATTTTTTAGGTGTTTTGTAGATGTTGAATTGTATAGTAATAATATATTCGGTACTTGTGTAATATCTGGGCTCCCGATATTTTCATCGCATGCCAGTACTTAAGGCATGCGATGCGACGCGATTGGACCTGATTTTCGGGGTTATTGGACATTCCCTGTACAATGTAAAAATCGGTCGCATCACATGCCATTATAATGGCATGCGATGCAACGCGACCGACCCGATTTTTACATTGGACCCAATGTTAAATGGTCCCTCAGACCCGATTTAACATTGGACCCAATGTTAAATGCCCCCCAGACCCGATTTTTAATTGTATACCCACCCTGATGGTTAATTATTAGGTCAAATGCCCCCCCATTGTTAATGCCACCCCACAATCAACACCAACCCGAAGCGTTGGGAGCGGTGGCGGTAAGCGTCCTCCGACCTTTTCATACCCCCACTATCCACGTCGGTGTGGAGTTGATTTTATATAGTGTGGCGAGCAAAGCGAGCCCGAAGCGTGGCGAGCCCCGCGAGGGGACGCGTAATATGTGCTTCGGGCTCGTGGCGCGCTGGGCTCGCCACACTACATAAAATCGACTCCATACGGACATGGATAGTGGGGGTATGAAAAGGTCGGAGGACGCGTACCACCGCCGCCCCTCGCGGGCCTAGAGGACTCCAGTGAGAGTGGGAGCACGCGGCAGCGCAGGTGAGAGAAGCGCAAGCCGTCCCTTTGCAACATCGCCTTCGACAGCATGGGTGAGAGACACGCCAGCCTTACCACCTACAAGGCTTCTCCCCGGTTTCTCTTACTGGAGGGACACTCTTACCCACAATACCGGCCGGGCTATTAGTGCAGTGGAGCGCAGGTGCGAGACGCGCATACCGTGCCCATACAGCATCATTCATATGCAATACTTCCTAACTGGTGAATGGTAATATAACCTAAAGACTTTCAGCGGCAGGTGCCGCAGCCCGGTACCACTGTGGTTGCGACTGGGCAAATTAATTATTCTTTTGGAAATATATTAATCCATACTGGTGACGGCAAACATAATATACAGCTATAAATGAACTTGTTGCTGGAATATGGACCGAGTGCTATCTATTCTTAAACAATACATACAGTGATTTATATTAGAGATGTGCGGCGGCCACTTTTCGGGTTTTGGATCTGGATCTCCCTTCGTGTTTTGGATCTGGATTGGTTTTGGCAAAACCACCCTTGGGGGTTTTGGTTTTGGATCTGGATTTTTATGAAATAATGCTAAAAATGGCTAAAACCAGAATTTGAGCCTGTTTTTTGCCCCTAAAGTATTATTAACCTCAATAACATTAGTTTCCAGTCATTTCTAGTCAATTTTGATCAAAAAATTGTTTTCCTTTACTGTAGTTGGGCTAAAAGGTTATACCGAGGTAGCTGGATGACTGAGCTAAGCGACAGCAGTGGGCATCACATACATGTGGACCTTACACATCCAACCTGGCACATCTTGGAAGCAGAGCGGCACTGCAGGGGCAGAGGGTGGCAGTTTAATAAATTACCCCCAAAAAAGAGAAATGCTCCAAAGAGCAAAAAATACAAAGAGGTATCGGCCTTGTCATGACTGGTGGTAGCAGCTTCAGCACTTCTATCAGGTTGCTGATCTCCCACTATTTCCTCCTCCATCATCCTCCAAAAATGTGTTTTTATTTTATTTATTACTTTTATTTATTTTTCTTAATTTACACTGGACACAGCCCCTGGACACTGGACACAGCTTATGTACACTGGACACAACCGTTCACACTGGACACAGCCCCTGGACACTGCCCGTCACCCTGGACACAGCCCCTGGACAATGGACACCGCCCCTGGACACAGCTCCTGTACACTGGACACAGCCCGTCACCCTGGACACAGTCCCTGTACACTGGACACAGCCATCACACTGGACAGTGGACACAGCCCCTGGACAGTGGACACAGCCCCTGTACACTGGGCACAGCCCCAGTACACTGGACACAGCCCCTTGTATTATGGACACTGCAGCCCCTGTACAGTGAGTGTACAGTCAGCAGCACTGCAGCCCCTGCGTGTGAGCACTGCAGCACCTAGTTTACAAGAAAATAAAAAATCAGTCACTAAATAAATCACAGCACAGGGCACGGAGCACAGATCCCAACCACCCTCTTCCCTCTCCTATAATGGAGTGAAGATGGCGGGGCGCGCGTGCGTCTTATATAGAATCCAGATCCCGCGAGAATCTGACGTTTTGCCACGTTTTCGGTCCGGAATTCAGGCGGGAACTCCCGAGCCGGTTCGGATCCTGACTCGAATCACCATATTCGGATCTGACGGATCCCGGAGATCTGGACCCGCTCATCTCTAATTTATATATGAAATCATTTCAAGGCTCAATTTTAATTATATAAATATTATATTAATGTATTCTAGTATTATTGTACTGTTGTTATTTATTTTTAGGTGGCCGCCTAAACTATGTTCCAATTTTTATTTTTCAGAAATAAACACATACAATTTATATTAATTACTATCTAGAGTGTCCGTGTGAGTGCATTCATCTATGGTGCTTTAAATTTCTAATTAGCGCAGAAACTCAATTTTCTTTGGTTTGGGGGTTAGTGATGATGTCAGAGCCGGCGCTGGTTTGAAATAACGCAGCCTCTTATCTTTTAAGTTTATTATTTAAAACAAAATAATGGTTTACAAAAGGGAGATTTTAGACTGTAAAATGTTATTCAGACTCCAGCTTATTAAATATGCTCTGTACAGCTCTATATAATATGGTGGTGCTATAGCCAAGGATAATAATAAAAATACCATGAACATGTTTTTCTATGGAAGAACATCAGCATGGAGATCTGAACTCATTATAGAGCCTGGTAAATCAAGGCTTCCCTATTGGCGGTATGCAACATCAATCTAAAGGTGTGTACACACGGGTGCGATATGGCTTCCGATGTTGACGATATAGTGCACATCGGAAGCCATATCGTATACCGATTGTGTACTTTTCAGGGCTTGCGAGCCCGATGCGCTGCCGATGCGCGCTCTCAAGTGAGCGCAAATCGGCAGCGACATAGTGAGGGCAGGCAAGACTATATAGTGCAGATCTGCACTATATAGTCTTTGTGCCTGAATACTCACTATAGCTCCGGCGGCCAGAGGGCGAGGGGCTTCTCCTGGGGCTGCGCTGCAGGGCTGATGACCCAGAAGAAGTCCGCCTAAAGAGGAGGGAGGGGTGTGGCCTGATGTCTGCACGGCGGGGGGGAAGCTGTTTGATGTGCCGCGGCCCCGGTTGTCGCAGCACGCTGACATCCCGGCACCCTGGTGACAGGTACTGTCCTCTGCTCTCCTTCATGTTCTTACACGGTCGACATGCTGCCGTGCGATGCGAGTCCCGATGCCATCAGATCGCATCGGGACTCGCATCGCACGGCAGCATGTCGACCGTGTGTACACACCATTAATATTTCCTTATGGTTCTCCTCCGTTACTCATGAACCAATGTGACTTTTGTGTCATATATATATATATATATATATATATATATATGTAATGTATGATAAAAATAGTGGCACACCCATGGATGATGTTTTGCCATTCAAAAATAAATGACAGTCAGTCATTGATGGCTCAGAGACTGCAGTGTTTTTATTCCTCTTGGGGTAGGGACATGGGGGGGTTATTCTGGTTCACTTGCAGAGGCAAATTCATTCTTTAAATGACAAAAACATATGCACTGCAGGTGGGGCTGATGTAACATGTGCAGAGAGAGTTAGATATGGGTTAATACTGGCTGCTTTGTTTTTACACTGCAATATAGAGATCAGTAGTACAAACCCCACCCAAATCTAACTCTCTCTGCACATGTTACATCAGCCCCACCTGCAGTGCATATGGTTTTGTCCATTAGAGAGTGAATTTCCCTTTGCGAGTGAACCAGAATAATCCCCATGGAGCATAGCACCTTAGCACCTCCACCCAGTGTGCTGCTAAACCCCTCCCACTTAGCTTGCAACTTGCTTGTTCCCCACTAAGGATTTAATGCCGTTAAAGTCAATCGCTGATAGCACCATCGATGAGGACCATCAAACGTTAGCTTGTTACTTTATAAGTCAGTAAATAAATATAGAGGAGTTAAATGCCACAGAAGAACCAATAGAAATTATTCACCTCTTTTTTTCTTTTACAGTACATTCAATATGTATTAACATATGTACAACTCCACATCATTTAATGTCATAAGTACATGCCCCAGTACAAAAAATGAAATACAATATAGATAATAGGGAAGAAAATCCTAGAATAAGTGTCAATGGCATGGTTGTTCTCTAGGATTATTCTGCCAACGTTCCCTTTTATGGATCTCTTGCGTTTCACACGTGCGGCATCTAGGGTGGCAACACTGGCAGCCCGCCCACGTGATGAGGTCTCCTCGGAATGTATGGAATAGCTCCGGTCGGCATCGCTGTCATGGTAACAGCCATCAAACGCCATGGCCTGCACTGCCCCCAGGTTCAGTGTCCCCGAAGACTAGGGGGGAAAGAAAATATATGTAGGTCATTGAGAAGAGATAATTTCTTGGTATGGTCAGAGGATCGCCGTCATTTCTATGAAAATGGAGCATGGCCCCTCACAGGCATTTTATAGCCTTCTATGAAACCGCTCTTAGGGGCTAATTCAGCTTGGATTGCAAATTCACAAATCAAGCCATTATCAAATTACTGCGCAGGCATAGCGTATGCATCACGCATGCGCAATTGGAAATAGCGACATAAAAGGCATGTGCATCATGAGCGCAGTCCGCTCGCATTTTGCCTGTCAGGAAGTTGGCATTTGGGAGTAGGTCTGTGACATCAGCGCTGACCACTTCCACCCTGTTTCAGTCACAGAGTAGTGAAAGCCTCAGAGATACTCAGATTGGCACGGATGGCAAAGTTTATTCAGTGTTTCAGAAATTCCGTACGGAGTTGCGAGTGAATAGCAATCTGTGTTCCATTCACAATTCTTCCACAATTTATCGAGGGGCTTACTCCTCGCAGACAACTGCAATCTCTCAGTTTAGCGATCCACGCTGAATTAGCCCCTTACTTCTCAATTAATGTGCTTCAGAGGGCATCGCATGGACTATATTATATAGGCACTGGCAGCCTTGCATACAACAATGGTTCTCCCCTTCTGATTAACTGAATACCCTGATGTTCCTTTTCATTTGGATAAGATTTTAGGTACTTCTGTAGTTTCACGGCGCCAGCATCCGGGTTCTACGCTCGCCACAAAATATGCCAAAAAAAGTAACTTAACTCCATGCCAACATGGATAGTTCATACCCCCACTATCTATGTTGGCACGGAGTTGATTTTAAATAGCGTGGCGAGCGTAGCGAGCCACCGAGCCCGCAGCGTGGGCGAGCGAAGCAAGCCCCGCAAGGGGACTCAGACGCACGGCGCCATACTGGCGCCGTGAAACTACAGAAGTACCAGATTTTATTATCTGTGTGGACCATACATGGGGCATTATTCAGTCAGTTAGGTGAAAAATTATCAGAAAATGCAACTTAGGGCCCAATTGGAGTCAGACAAAATGGTGTTGTTTATGCCAAGGGACCATGGGTGAATTTTTAGTCCTGACGGTTATCGAATGACCACGCATATGCCCAGTACGCTGGCTTCCTCCACAGTGGTCAGGTAATTGACAGCTCAGTAACAAAGAGAACACTGATCCACAAGTAGACATCTACGGCTTTAATGTAAGACACCTGAGGCATTGAGGCACTCACTACTGTGATGATGGTGGACATGGACAGTACCGTGGTGATACCTGTTGGTAAGCAGTGAGTGACAGAGTTAGATAAGTTATGGGAATATTACATTCATGCTCTGTATTATTGGCTAAGAAAGTGATAGGAGAGGGACCCAAATAAAAGTAGTGACAGGGAAAGAGAGAGCATGTCAGTAAGAGACAGGGAGAGAGAGCGCGTCAGCTAAAGACAGGGAAAGAGAGAGCGCGTCAGCTAGAGACAGGGGGAGAGAGAGAGTGCGTCAGCGAGAGACAGGGGGAGAGAGAGAACGCGTCAGCGAGAGACAGGGGGTGAGAGAGAGAACGTGTCAGCGAGAGACAGGGGGAAACAGAACGCGTCAGCGAGAGACAGGGGTAGAGAGAGTGCGTCAGAGAGAGACAGGGGGAGAGAGCGTGTCAGCGAGAGACAGGGGGAGAGAGCGCGTCAGCGAGAGACAGGGGGGAGAGAGCGCGTCAGCGAGAGACAGGGGGAGAGAGCGCATCAGCGAGAGACAAGGGGAGAGAGCGCGTCAGCGAGAGACAGGGGGGGAGAGAGCGCGTCAGCGAGAGACAGTGGGAGAGAGATCGTCAGCGAGAGACAGTGGGAGAGAGAGTGGGTCAGCACGTCAGTGAGAGACTGGGGGAGAGAGAGTGCATCAGCGAGAGACAGGGGGAGAGAGAGCGCAGGAGCAAGAGACAGGGGAGACAGAGTGCATCAGCGAGAGACAGGGGGAGAGAGCTGCCCTATCACGCTGCCCTAACCGTCTGTAGATATATCTGCAGATCATTGATCTACTAATGTATCTACTAGTGTGTAGCAGCTATTGTTCCTTGCCAGTCAAAAGCATCCAATTAAAACACAGAAAACAGGTGATTTGCATGACATGAAATGATTTACCTCAACATAATCATGGTGAGCGGGCAGCCCCTGGGAGTCTGATGGGGTGATATAAACATTACACCCAACTAGTGTGCCAAAGTAACACTCCAGCTTCTCCATAATGTGCCATAGCTTGTCCTGTGGAGATACAGCAGTATAGTCAACCAAAATTCTGATATCATTATATATTACATTAGGGATACAGTATAATGGCTCATTTAGAAGATAACTTTTTCAAGTTCCTTGCATTAGGTTGTATTCGGAAAGGAAATAAAATAAATAAATAAAATAAGCACCCACAGCCCTAACACCAGGCACCTCGCACATTTACTTACATGAGCAGGTGGTGCAACCGGAAGTGGGGAAGAGGGCAACAGTGCCTGGACGCCAGCAGTGCGGACAGGTGCGGGGGTGTGGCATATGCAACGTGACCTCTGACCACGCAACGCTGCGCAGAGCTGCAACGCCATGATTGGTAACAGCCGGGCAGTGTCTAAGAGACATGGCCCGGCATTAGACTGTGCATGCACAATCTAATCCCAGGATTGGAAACTCCAGTCCTGGTAATTGTGGGGCCAAATCCCAGGATTAGTCTATCCTGATCCCGGAATTGGCAACCCTAGCTGCAAGGTAATCTCACAGCTGAAAAGTGCGTTCAAACAAGCTCTAAAGTAACCTTGGAACTATTAATAACTATAAAGCAGGTGCTCCCGACCATGGTCACCAAGGCAGACTAACAGTACAGGTTTTAGTCACATCCATACTTGAGCACAGATGGCTAAATCCAAATAACTGAGGTACTCATTAACTCAACCGTGTTCAAGTATAGCTATTCTTTTTGATTGATAGAAGCAGATGGTTTGCAGAACACCATTGCTTTGTCCCATATTGCTGAAAAAATCCCTGCGTCACTTTAATACATCAGGTGTGTCTACTCCTTATTATAGCAACCATGCATAAGTTAGAATAAATGTTGGTACTCTTTACCTAGCACGGCGCCCATCGTGGGGATCGCGGGCATCGCGGTCAGTACATTAACGGCCGCGACGCGATGCCCGCGATCCCCACGATTTACCATAGGGTTCAATGTTAAATTTAGTGCTGCCCGCGATTTTACATTCAATGCTTCAATGGCCGCGATTTGGCCATAGGAATCAATGTTAAATGGGCCACAGAGCCCAAATAGGCACAATTAACACTTAAATGTCCCCCCAAATTTGTAACGCCACCCCACGATCCACGCCAACCCGAAGCGTGGCGAGCGCAGCGAGCCCGCGAGGGGCGGCGGTACGCGTCCTCCGACCTTTTCATACCCCCACTATCCACGTCGGCGTGGAGTTGAGAATAGAATAGTGTGGCGAGCGCAGCGAGCCACCGTGCCCGAAGCGTGGCGAGCGCACGCGGATACCTGTGAAGCCCGCGTAGGGCCACGTTTACCTGTGAAGGTATCCGCGTCCGCTCGCCACGCTTCGGGCTCGGTGGCTCGCTGCGCTCGCCACACTATTCTATTCTCAACTCCACGCCGACGTGGATAGTGAGGGTATGAAAAGGTCGGAGGACGCGTACCGCCGCTGCTCGCCACGCTTCGGGTTGCCGTGGATCGTGGAGTGGCGTTACAAATTTGGGGGGACATTTAAGTGTTAATTGTGCCTATTTGGGCTCTGTGGCCCATTTAACATTGATTCCTATGGCCAAATTGCGGCCATTGAAGCATTGAATGTAAAATCGCGGGCAGCACTAAATTTAACATTGAACCCTATGGGAAATCGCGGGGATCGCGGGCATCGCGTCGCGGCCGTTAATGTACTGACCGCGATGCACGCGATCCGCACGATTTCTTTACCCGCGACGGAGATCGTGGGCGCCGTGCTAGGTAAAGAGTACCAAATGTTTCTAATGCAAATCAGAACTAAGGAAGTGTGCGACCAGGATACAGCATACACGCTACTGTACCTGTATGTTAATAAGTGATTTTATCTCAGGAATCCGCAGATCACTCACTGTACATGTTGGGATAAATGTATTAAGCCTGGTGAAGTGATAAAGTGGAAGGTGACTGATAATGCATCAGCCAATCAGCTGTGAAAAAATGACAGTAGGGATTTGATTGGTTGGTGCTTACTCTGTTCACCTGGCTTAATATATGCATCTGCCCCATTGTTCCCTACAACAGATTCATCATCACTGCAACTGTGGATATTCTAATCTAAAATACAAATAAATCTGGGACTAAGTAAAAACCGGACCCGGATAAGACACCGGAACGCCGGACCAGACATCAAACTCTGCATTCCGGAGCTTATAGTGTCTGGTCCGAGGGGTGTCCCATGCGGGGGGTGTCTTGTCCGGGGGGATGCCTGTGATTGCTCACACCAGGGACATGGGGAAGGGGAGATTACAGCCTCCCCGTGTGGTCTGGACCGTTCCAGTTTTTATTACACCCCCGGACCATGCGGTGAGGCTGTATTCTCCCCCCTCTCCTCTCCCAGGTGACAGGTGCGAGAGCAGCCTCATCAGATGGAGCACCCCCGGACAGGACACCCCCGGACCGGATACTACAAGCTACGGAATGCAGAGTTTGATGTCCAGTCCGGCATTCCGGTGTCTTATCCGATTCCGGATTTTACCCCTACCCAATAAATCTGCTGTTTGACATGACATAGACACATAGACTGTGATATCAGTTAAGAACAATATGGCCCATTCAGCCTGCCCTCAACACTTTGTATGCACATACTTCTGCTACTGAGGAGCCTTGTAATAGATTATACATTTCTCTGTAAAAATATAAAAAAAAAATACAAAGTACAGAAGACAATGCAAACTTGTGTGACAGGTGTACAGTGTATACCTGAGACACATTATAGGAGATAGCAGTGCTAAGCTGTATAACGTGCTAGCTAGTGGCTGCATGCCCTCACCTGGACTGGCACCGGCTGTAATATACCCGTCCCTATAACCTCAGATTGTCCCAGGCACAGTATTACAGCACACACGTGTAAGCTTGCACTCAGCAGATCAGCAATGCTTCCTGAGGCTCCCGGGAGATCCTGCTGCTCTGTAGGGAGACACCTAGTGGCTGCAGTCTCCAAGTGCAGTCTGAGTACATTTCTTTGTATTATGTTGTATAATATTCATGTACACACAACCTGCTGGGAGTTAAATGTCCCCCTCCCTGCTTATCTCACCACGAACCTGTTCCAGAAGCCTCCATTCTCTAGGTAATAATGTCTCCCACGTCACAGCAGCAGCTGCAGTAGCAGAGACTCTGCCCCAAGTTTAGAAATTAGCAGCAGCAGGGGGAAATGAATGGGAATTTTAGCGGAGCTCAGCGCGTGCTATTAATTCATCAACATTCCAGTTGTAGTTCCAGCAGCTGCCAATAGGTGGCAGCAATGATGCAGCACAGCATGAATGACGTCACTGCAATGTAGCTTCGAGTTACACGGAGAAGTGTACTATGGTTGGCTGGCGCAGTGGCGTGCGTCCTTAGTCCCTCGCCTGGGAAGCCCGGGCTGCTGCGGGTTCGAGACCCGCCAGAGCTTAGGTAGTAGGTACAGGACTGAGCGCAGAAATTAGTTAGGGAATTCAGCTCTGTAGCTGGGGGTGTAGTGCACTCGGACCTTCAGCAGCCTGTTTATTTTTTGTGTGTACAGGGGGAAAGCACAAATAGATAGGGAAATGCAGCTGTGGCAGGGGGTGTAGTGCACTCGGACCTTGGCAGCAGCCTGTGTCTTCCACTGAATCAAGATGTTTAAACTACAAATGAGGGGAAGGGGGCGGGGTCCGAGCCAGGAGTGGGCGGAGAAAATGTGATCAATAGATTATTCAAAGATATATTGTTCCAGTGTTCTCATATAATAGAGAACACTGGAACAATATATCTTTGATTAATCTATTGATGAGTTTATATAGACGTGGGGAAAATCTTCTAATATCTAGAGCCTGGTGGTACAATGGTTAAATACTTGGTCTACTATAGAACGAACTGACATAGGACATATTAGGGTTATATGTATTTTTTATTTATTTATTTTTATGTGAGTTTATTTTATTCAATATGTGTGTGGATATACACACCAGTGAGGGGATCTCCCTCTGGATTGTCTTTTTTTTTATTATTTTTAGTATTGTTTTTTTTTGTTTTTTTTTTGCTATTATTATTTATATCTTATTATTTATTTTTTAGGTGTTTTGTAGATGTTGATTTATATAGTAATAATATATTCGGTACTTGTGTAATATCTGGGCTCCCGATATTTTCATCGCATGCCAGTACTTAAGGCATGCGATGCGACGCGATTGGACCTGATTTTCGGGGTATTGGACATTCCCTGTACAATGTAAAAATCGGTCGCATCACATGCCATTATAATGGCATGCGATGCAACGCGACCGACCCGATTTTTACATTGGACCCAATGTTAAATGGTCCCTCAGACCCGATTTAACATTGGACCCAATGTTAAATGCCCCCCAGACCCGATTTTTAATTGTATACCCACCCTGATGGTTAATTATTAGGTCAAATGCCCCCCCATTGTTAATGCCACCCCACAATCAACGCCAACCCGAAGCGTTGGGAGCGGTGGCGGTAAGCGTCCTCCGACCTTTTCATACCCCCACTATCCACGTCGGTGTGGAGTTGATTTTATATAGTGTGGCGAGCAAAGCGAGCCCGAAGCGTGGCGAGCCCCGCGAGGGGTCGCGCAATATGTGCTTCGGGCTCGTGGCGCGCTGGGCTCGCCACACTACATAAAATCGACTCCATACGGACATGGATAGTGGGGGTATGAAAAGGTCAGAGGACGCGTACCACCGCCGCCCCTCGCGGGCCTAGAGGACTCCAGTGAGAGTGGGAGCACGCGGCAGCGCAGGTGAGAGAAGCGCAAGTCGTCCCTTTGCAACATCGCCTTCGACAGCATGGGTGAGAGACACGCCAGCCTTACCACCTACAAGGCTTCTCCCCGGTTTCTCTTACTGGAGGGACACTCTTACCCACAATACCGGCCGGGCCATTAGTGCAGTGGAGCGCAGGTGCGAGACGCACATACCGTGCCCATACAGCATCATTCATATGCAATACTTCCTAACTGGTGAATGGTAATATAACCTAAAGACTCTCAGCGGCAGGTGCCGCAGCCCGGTACCACTGTGGTTGCGACTGGGCAAATTAATTATTGTTTTGGAAATATATTAATCCATACTGGTGACGGCAAACATAATATACAGCTATAAATGAACTTGTTGCTGGAATATGGACCGAGTGCTATCTATTCTTAAACAATACATACAGTGATTTATATTAGAGATGATGCTACACGGATCCCATGTCAGATATGCCACCGCTGACAGAATGGGGAAATTCCTAGCCAATATAGCGCAGGCAGATAAGCCATCCAATGTTATAGTGAAAATAAAAGATCAAATGGGGAATGTGGTCTCCGATAAGGAGGGAATTGGAGAAGTATTCAGGGATTATTTTGAGGGAATATATGAATCAAGGGCTAAATACAGTCAAGCAGATATTGGAGAATACCTGGGCAAAATAAACATACCATCACTTCCGATAGAAGTCACAAGGGAACTGGATAGTCCATTAAGTATTCAAGAAATAAAGGAGGCAATTAAATCCCTACCAAGTGGGAAATCCCCGGGACTTGATGGAATCCCAGGGGAGGTATATAAAAGATATGTCGATACACTTGCCCCCCTGATATTAGAAACATTCAATACTAGTTATAATGAGAACAGACTTCCCCAATCCATGTTAGAGGCAAAAATAGTAATATTGCTCAAGGCAGATAAGGACCCACTCTCATTGGACTCTTATCGCCCAATATCTTTGATAAACACGGAAGCGAAAATTATTGCAAAAATTCTTGCGTCAAGATTAAACAAACATATTGATAAGATAGTGAACCAAGATCAAACCGGCTTCATGCCGGGAAGATCAACCGCAATTAACCTGAGGAAGCTCCACAGACACTTACAGATTCCTAATGTGGATGATCTGTTCCCAGTGGTGATGTCGCTCGACGCCGTCAAAGCATTTGACGCGGTCGAGTGGCATTACCTATGGGAAGTAATGAGAGTAATGGGGGTGGGCCCCAGCTTTGTCAAATGGGTAAAAATGTTATACGCGTCCCCATCGGCAAGAATGGCGGTAAATGGACGAACATCACTTCCATTTTGTCTCCATAGGGGTACAAGGCAGGGGTGCCCGTTATCACCTGCCTTGTTCGCTTTGGCCATAGAGCCCCTGGCTTGTATCCTGCGGGGACATCCTGGAATTAGGGGACTAAAAGCAGGAAACACCAGAGAGGTAACAGCATTGTATGCTGATGATTTATTAATCTTCGCCGCTGACGGCACACAGGCTGTGCCAATAGTGATGGAGGAGATAAAAAGGTATGGAGACTATTCAGGCTTTAGAATAAATTGGAACAAGTCCAATATTTTTGCAATAAAGCAGGAGAATCGGGGTATGTTCAATCTGGTGACACCATTAAAATGGGCCCAAACCTTCAAATATTTAGGAATCTGGATTTCTAGAGACCCCATGGAGTATCAGAAATTGAATTTGGATCCATTAATAACATACTTAACTAACAAAATTAAGGTATGGCGGAGGTTACCCTTGACGAATATGGGCAGAGTAAATTTAATCTCAATGGTAGTGCTTCCCAAATACTTATATGCTCTGCAACATGCACCACAGTACGTACCAGAATCCTTTTTTAGAAAAACAAACAGTTTGCTATCCTCCTTTATATGGGGCAATTCGCGCCCCAAAATACAACTGGCAGCACTAATGAGGAGAAGGGATGGGGGGGGAATGGGTCTCCCAGACCTCCGATTATACTACGTGGCAAGTCAACTGACGTCCTTAGTTGATTGGATGGGTACTACACCTCAGGTTGAGGGGATACATGATCTGCTGAGTCAGGAAGAAAGAGGGTTAACTATGATACAAAAATTGGTAAAAGGGCAGGTAAATAGGAAAGAAGCTCCGATACTTACTCAAGCAGTTAAAATATGGAGGGAAGCGAACAGGATTATGGAATTTACGGTGTTAGACATGGAGTATCCATTGGACATACCCCGGGGAACTAGGGAAACGAGAGAACAGCAAATATCCAGGGCCTGGGGAAAATTGGGGATAACCAGGCTGTGTCAAATTTTTGACAACAGCAAGATGAAGTCATATAGTCAACTGCAAGAAGAGTTCTCTGTCCCTAGGGGCTACGCCATTAGATATCTCCAGTTAAGGAGTGTGATGGAGGTACAATTTAAGGAACATCCTCCAGTGTTTGGGGACTCCCCAATTAAGAAAATGTTAAGTGAGAATAATAAAAAGAAACTAACATCCAAACTATATAATATGCTGTTGCGGTCAAAAGTGGGGGATATGGATGAGACAAGAGAAAAATGGGAGGGGGATTTGGGCCCTATAGGGACAGAGGAATGGACTGAAGCGATGGTAGCGGTTGCGAAGGCAACAAATTCAATTAGAGTGCAGCAAGTGCAAATGTATGTGTTGCATCGGTCATACTTAACGCCGCTAAGGTTGATAAAGTTTGGAGGAAGAACTTCGGATAAATGCCCAAAATGTAAACTCACCCCGGGAACATTTTTTCACCTGATCTGGGAATGCCCGTATGTGCAGGAGTTCTGGGTCAAGGTTAAGCAAACAATGAGAGATATGGGCATCAATGAAGAGTGGCTATCAGTCAAATGCTGCCTTTTGGGTATATTTATGAGTAGGGGTATAAGTAGGAATACAAAAGCATTGATCTTAAATTTGTGTGCCCTAGCGAAAGTAATGATTGCAAGGACTTGGTTGGCCGATGCAGGTCCAGAATATAAGAAGTGGGAATCGCTGGTGGACTATACGGCTTCACATGAAAGATACATATATATGCACAGGAACACTATTTGCAAGTATGAAAAGATTTGGGGCACATGGGGCAAGGGAGCCCGACACTAAAATAGTTTATTAGATTTAGATAAACTAATTAAGTAAATGCACAATTCATCACTATAAATAATATAATAACATAATTATAATAAAAAAAAAAAAAAAAAAAAAAAAGGGGGGAGGGGGGAAGGGTTAAGTCACACACAGTAAAATAGATAACCAGTAGAGCGCACAAATTATTAATTAAGAAGAGATAGAATAAGAAAGGAATAGAGAAAGGTAAAGGGTTATGGATAATACAATTCTCATGTAGTAAGAGAAGTTAGAAGAATAAATAATTCACAAACACAAATAACACATCACAGTAAGTATACAGAATGTGAGGGGATAGTCCATCAGCGACGGAGTTGACAAATATGACCCACAGAAGGCCAAATTAATCCGTTATAATCCTAAGGGGCATTAGTTAGGGCAGTAGGATCGGAAGTTACAGATTGGTCTCAGGGACAGAGGGAAGATGATGGGTATAGGTAGGGAGTCGCAGAGCTGTCCAAAGGCAGTATTCAATATATGGGATAAGGATACGAGCCTAAGAGCATGCAGAATGGGATAGGACGGAGGGGAAGAAAAGTATAGCTGGGCAATGTGAGTAGCTGGGGTGTTATGTAATGTGTAGTCTGTTGTATTTTAAGATGTTAACCATTAAGCAAGCAAGTCATGGCGTAGATATATGCAGAAAACGCCCGGTTCAAAGGTATTTATGGGCAAGATACGGACATACGCCTGATAAAATGTGATAATGTAATATGATAAGAGGATTGATGTAATGGTTGAACTGTATGTGGAATGTTCCTGTATGTATTATAAAACTAATAAAACATAAAATAAAAAAAAAAAAAAGAGATGTGCGGCGGCCACTTTTCGGGTTTTGGATCTGGATCTCCCTTCGTGTTTTGGATCTGGATTGGTTTTGGCAAAACCACCCTTGGGGGTTTTGGTTTTGGATCTGGATTTTTATGAAATAATGCTAAAAATGGCTAAAACCAGAATTTGAGCCTGTTTTTTGCCCCTAAAGTATTATTAACCTCAATAACATTAGTTTCCAGTCATTTCTAGTCAATTTTGATCAAAAAATTGTTTTCCTTTACTGTAGTTGGGCTAAAAGGTTATACCGAGGTAGCTGGATGACTGAGCTAAGCGACAGCAGTGGGCATCACATACATGTGGACCTTACACATCCAACCTGGCACATCTTGGAAGCAGAGCGGCACTGCAGGGGCAGAGGGTGGCAGTTTAATAAATTACCCCCAAAAAAGAGAAATGCTCCAAAGAGCAAAAAATACAAAGAGGTATCGGCCTTGTCATGACTGGTGGTAGCAGCTTCAGCACTTCTATCAGGTTGCTGATCTCCCACTATTTCCTCCTCCATCATCCTCCAAAAATGTGTTTTTATTTTATTTATTACTTTTATTTATTTTTCTTAATTTACACTGGACACAGCCCCTGGACACTGGACACAGCTTATGTACACTGGACACAACCGTTCACACTGGACACAGCCCCTGGACACTGCCCGTCACCCTGGACACAGCCCCTGGACAATGGACACCGCCCCTGGACACAGCTCCTGTACACTGGACACAGCCCGTCACCCTGGACACAGTCCCTGTACACTGGACACAGCCATCACACTGGACAGTGGACACAGCCCCTGGACAGTGGACACAGCCCCTGTACACTGGGCACAGCCCCAGTACACTGGACACAGCCCCTTGTATTATGGACACTGCAGCCCCTGTACAGTGAGTGTACAGTCAGCAGCACTGCAGCCCCTGCGTGTGAGCACTGCAGCACCTAGTTTACAAGAAAATAAAAAATCAGTCACTAAATAAATCACAGCACAGGGCACGGAGCACAGATCCCAACCACCCTCTTCCCTCTCCTATAATGGAGTGAAGATGGCGGGGCGCGCGTGCGTCTTATATAGAATCCAGATCCCGCGAGAATCTGACGTTTTGCCACGTTTTCGGTCCGGAATTCAGGCGGGAACTCCCGAGCCGGTTCGGATCCTGACTCGAATCACCATATTCGGATCTGGCGGATCCCGGAGATCTGGACCCGCTCATCTCTAATTTATATATGAAATCATTTCAAGGCTCAATTTTAATTATATAAATATTATATTAATTTATTCTAGTATTATTGTACTGTTGTTATTTATTTTTAGGTGGCCGCCTAAACTATGTTCCAATTTTTATTTTTCAGAAATAAACACATACAATTTATATTAATTACTATCTAGAGTGTCCGTGTGAGTGCATTCATCTATGGTGCTTTAAATTTCTAATTAGCGCAGAAACTCAATTTTCTTTGGTTTGGGGGTTAGTGATGATGTCAGAGCCGGCGCTGGTTTGAAATAACGCAGCCTCTTATCTTTTAAGTTTATTATTTAAAACAAAATAATGGTTTACAAAAGGGAGATTTTAGACTGTAAAATGTTATTCAGACTCCAGCTTATTAAATATGCTCTGTACAGCTCTATATAATATGGTGGTGCTATAGCCAAGGATAATAATAAAAATACCATGAACATGTTTTTCTATGGAAGAACATCAGCATGGAGATCTGAGCTCATTATAGAGCCTGGTAAATCAAGGCTTCCCTATTGGCGGTATGCAACATCAATCTAAAGGTGTGTACACACGGGTGCGATATGGCTTCCGATGTTGACGATATAGTGCACATCGGAAGCCATATCGTATACCGATTGTGTACTTTTCAGGGCTTGCGAACCCGATGCGCTGCCGATGCGCGCTCTCAAGTGAGCCCAAATCGGCAGCGACATAGTGAGGGCAGGCAAGACTATATAGTGCAGATCTGCACTATATAGTCTTTGTGCCTGAATACTCACTATAGCTCCGGCGGCCAGAGGGCGAGGGGCTTCTCCTGGGGCTGCGCTGCAGGGCTGATGACCCAGAAGAAGTCCGCCTAAAGAGGAGGGAGGGGTGTGGCCTGATGTCTGCACGGCGGGGGGGAAGCTGTTTGATGTGCCGCGGCCCCGGTTGTCGCAGCACGCTGACATCCCGGCACCCTGGTGACAGGTACTGTCCTCTGCTCTCCTTCATGTTCTTACACGGTCGACATGCTGCCGTGCGATGCGAGTCACGATGCCATCAGATCGCATCGGGACTCGCATCGCACGGCAGCATGTCGACCGTGTGTACACACCATTAATATTTCCTTATGGTTCTCCTCCGTTATTCATAAACCAATGTGACTTTTGTGTCATATATATATATATATATATATATATATATATATATATATATGTAATGTATGATAAAAATAGTGGCACACCCATGGATGATGTTTTGCCATTCAAAAATAAATGACAGTCAGTCATTGATGGCTCAGAGACTGCAATGTTTTTATTCCTCTTGGGGTAGGGACATGGGGGGGTTATTCTGGTTCACTTGCAGAGGCAAATTCATTCTTTAAATGACAAAAACATATGCACTGCAGGTGGGGCTGATGTAACATGTGCAGAGAGAGTTAGATATGGGTTAATACTGGCTGCTTTGTTTTTACACTGCAATATAGAGATCAGTAGTACAAACCCCACCCAAATCTAACTCTCTCTGCACATGTTACATCAGCCCCACCTGCAGTGCATATGGTTTTGTCCATTAGAGAGTGAATTTCCCTTTGCGAGTGAACCAGAATAATCCCCATGGAGCATAGCACCTTAGCACCTCCACCCAGTGTGCTGCTAAACCCCTCCCACTTAGCTTGCAACTTGCTTGTTCCCCACTAAGGATTTAATGCCGTTAAAGTCAATCGCTGATGGCACCATCGATGAGGACCATCAAACGTTAGCTTGTTACTTTATAAGTCAGTAAATAAATATAGAGGAGTTAAATGCCACAGAAGAACCAATAGAAATTATTCACCTCTTTTTTTCTTTTACAGTACATTCAATATGTATTAACATATGTACAACTCCACATCATTTAATGTCATAAGTACATGCCCCAGTACAAAAAATGAAATACAATATAGATAATAGGGAAGAAAATCTCTTATATATTTAGCCAGATCTGTCACTCAACCCCTGTGGAGAACGTTCCTGTGTAGAACAGTTTCACTTTCATGTGTCTGACGTTCCACCCCCTTGACATCACCTCCCCCCGCCCAGCCAGGGCTACAGTACACGCCCACCATCCACCATTACTCCACAGCCACCATCCACCATTACTCCTGCACATCCCTACCCTCTGCCAGGACCCCCGCGACCCCCCCTCCCGCGATTTGCGGTACCCCCCCGCGACCCCCCCTCCCGCGATTCGCGGGACCCCCGCGATTCGCGGGACCCCCGCGACCCCCCCTCCCGCGATTCGCGGGCCCCCCGCGACCCTCCCTCCCGCGATTCGCGGGACCCCCGCGACCCCCCCTCCCGCGATTCGCAGAACCCCCGTGACCCCCCCTCCCGCCATTCGCAGGACCCCGCACCCCCCCCTCCCGCGATTCGTGGGACCCCCGCTTTCCACCCTCCCGCGAGTCGCGGGACCCCCCCTCCCGTGATTCGCGGGACCCCCGCAAACCCCCCCTCCCGCGACCACCCTCCTGCGATTCGCGGGACCCCCGCGACCACCCCGGTATCCGGACTATTGTTAGACAGCACTTACATCGACAGCCATTACATCGACACCATTAGTTCGACACCTCAATAGGTCGACATGGTTTTAGGTCGACATACCATTAGGTCAACATGTCATTATGACGACAGCTCATTAGGTCGACAGCTCATTAGGTCGACAGCTCATTAGGTCGACATGTTTTTAGGTCGACACAGCCATTTGGTCGACAGTGTCTATGTCGACAGTCAAAAGGTCGACATGGGTTTTTTCACTGTTTATTGAGCCGACATGTGCCGACAGGCGGTATTTCATGCCCTACTATCCACTAGGGCGTGGTGGGAGAATAAAATAGTGTGCCGAGCGCAGCGAGGCACTGTGCCCGAAGCATAGCGAGCGGCTGCGGTACACTTCAAACTGTGTCCATGTCGACTGTGTCGACATTTCGGCAAAAAAACAGTGAAAAAACCCATGTCGACCTTTTGACTGTCGACATAGACTCTGTCGACCTAATGGCAGTGTCGACCTAATGAGCTGTCGACCTAATGAGCTGTCGACATAATGACATGTCGACCTAATGGTATGTCGACCTAAAACCATGTCGACCTATTGAGCTGTCGAACTAATGGTGTCGATGTAATGGCTGTCGATGTAAGTGCTGTCTAATATCCGTCCCAGACCCGACCACCCCCTCCCGCAATTCGCTGGACCTCCGCGACCACCCCCTCCCGCGAAACGCGGGACCCCCGCGACCCTCCCGCAAATCGCGGGACGCCAGCGACCCCTCCCTCCCGCGAGCCCCCTCCCGCGATTCGCAGGACCCCTGCATCCTCCCCTCCCGCGATTCGCGGGACCCCTGCGACCCCCCCTCCCGGCATTAAAAGGGCCTACCGCGACCCCCCCTCCCGCGATTCACGGCATCACCCCCCCCTACTGTGATTTGCGACCCCCCTCCCGCAATTCGCGCCGCCCCCTCCCGCGATTCACGCAACCCCCCGTAGCGCCCTCCTCCCACGATTTGCGGGCCCCCTCGGCACTTCTCGCGATTTGCGACCGCCCCCTAATTCACACATTCGGGGACCCCACCTCCCGCGATTCATGCCCCCCTCACGCAATTCACGGCACCCCCCACACCCCCCCTTCCTGCGATTCGCAACCCCCCACGACCCCCCCTCCCGCGATTCACGAAACCCCCCGAAGCGCCCCCCTCCTGCGATTTGCGGGCCCCCTCGCGATTTGCGACCGCCCCGTAATTCACACATTCGGGGACCCCCCCTCCCGCAATTCATGCCCCCTCACGCAATTCACGGCACCCCCCCATACCCCCCTTCCTGCGATTCGGAACCCCCCACGACCCCCCCTCCCGCGATTCATGCCCCCTCCCGCGATTCACGGACCCCCGCACCACCCCCCTGCGCCCACCCTCCCTTGATTCACGTCCCCCTCATGCAATTCACGGCAACCCCCCCTCCTGCGATTCGCAGCCCCCCCACGACCCCCGCCTCCTGCGATTCATGACCCCTCCTGTGATTCACGGACCCCCGCACCACCCCCACTTGACTCACGGCACCCCACGCGCCCCTCCCGCAATTCACGGACCTCCGCAACCCCCCCTCCCGCAATTCACTAACCCCGACAACCCCCCTCCCGGAATTTGCGGACCCCCCTTCCCATAATTCAAGCCCCCCCGCGCCCCCGCCCACGATCGACCATCAATGATTTTCAAATAATCGATGGTTTATGGCCGATGTTGAATACTTTTGCCATCAATGTGGGAGGACACTGCCCTGCCTCCTGTTCTCCTGCCCCGTAACTTCCGCCAGTGGAGACCCGCTCACCCTGTGTTGCCCACATTCCCCTATCATGCTTTACCGCCCAGCCTCCTGCTCTCATGCACCCTAACTCCCACCCAGTCGGAGGAGACACTGACTCCTGTATTTCTGTGCTGCCACGCTGGACCCTCACCCACTGGCAGAAGCTGCACAGTGTCCACCACCCTCTTTAGTCCCCCGTATGCCCACACACCCCTATCACTACCCAGCTTCCTGCTCTCCTGAACCGTAACTTCCACCACTGGGTAATCGCTGACGCTGTGTTGCCCACATACCCCTATCATGCCTCATATCCCAGCCTCCTGCTCTCATGCACCCTAACTCCCACCCAGTAGGAGGAGACACTGACTCAGGGCCACCGTCCGGTACTCCTGTGCTGCCACGCTGGACCCTCACCCACTGCCAGAAGCTGCAATACAGGGCATCTTTCATACAATTCTAACCATATTTCTCACAATACAAATGTTCACAAATTAAGGGGCGTAGCCCCTTACGCCGGTGTGAAGAGCGCCCGTAGGGCGCGATGAATCACCTAGTCCTAGAATAAGTGTCAATGGCATGGTTGTTCTCTAGGATTATTCTGCCAACGTTCCCTTTTATGGATCTCTTGCGTTTCACACGTGCGGCATCTAGGGTGGCAACACTGGCAGCCCGCCCACGTGATGAGGTCTCCTCGGAATGTATGGAATAGCTCCGGTCGGCATCGCTGTCATGGTAACAGCCATCAAACGCCATGGCCTGCACTGCCCCCAGGTTCAGTGTCCCCGAAGACTAGGGGGGAAAGAAAATATATGTAGGTCATTGAGAAGAGATAATTTCTTGGTATGGTCAGAGGATCGCCGTCATTTCTATGAAAATGGAGCATGGCCCCTCACAGGCATTTTATAGCTTTCTATGAAACCGCTCTTAGGGGCTAATTCAGCTTGGATTGCAAATTCACAAATCAAGCCATTATCAAATTACTGCGCAGGCATAGCGTATGCATCACGCATGCGCAATTGGAAATAGCGACATTAAAGGCATGTGCATCATGAGCGCAGTCCGCTCGCATTTTGCCTGTCAGGAAGTTGGCATTTGGGAGTAGGTCTGTGACATCAGCGCTGACCACTTCCACCCTGTTTCAGTCACAGAGTAGTGAAAGCCTCAGAGATACTCAGATTGGCACGGATGGCAAAGTTTATTCAGTGTTTCAGAAATTCCGTACGGAGTTGCGAGTGAATAGCAATCTGTGTTCCATTCACAATTCTTCCACAATTTATCGAGGGGCTTACTCCTCGCAGACAACTGCAATCTCTCAGTTTAGCGATCCACGCTAAATTAGCCCCTTACTTCTCAATTAATGTGCTTCAGAGGGCATCGCATGGACTATATTATATAGGCACTGGCAGCCTTGCATACAACAATGGTTCTCCCCTTCTGATTAACTGAATACCCTGATGTTCCTTTTCATTTGGATAAGATTTTAGGTACTTCTGTAGTTTCACGGCGCCAGCATCCGGGTTCTACGCTCGCCACAAAATATGCCAAAAAAAGTAACTTCAACATGGATAGTTCATACCCCCACTATCTATGTTGGCACGGAGTTGATTTTAAATAGCGTGGCGAGCGTAGCGAGCCACCGAGCCCGCAGCGTGGGCGAGCGAAGCAAGCCCCGCAAGGGGACTCAGACGCACGGCGCCATACTGGCGCCGTGAAACTACAGAAGTACCAGATTTTATTATCTGTGTGGACCATACATGGGGCATTATTCAGTCAGTTAGGTGAAAAATTATCAGAAAATGCAACTTAGGGCCCAATTGGAGTCAGACAAAATGGTGTTGTTTATGCCAAGGGACCATGGGTGAATTTTTAGTCCTGACGGTTATCGAATGACCACGCATATGCCCAGTACGCTGGCTTCCTCCACAGTGGTCAGGTAATAGACAGCTCAGTAACAAAGAGAACACTGATCCACAAGTAGACATCTACGGCTTTAATGTAAGACACCTGAGGCATTGAGGCACTCACTACTGTGATGATGGTGGACATGGACAGTACCGTGGTGATACCTGTTGGTAAGCAGTGAGTGACAGAGTTAGATAAGTTATGGGAATATTACATTCATGCTCTGTATTATTGGCTAAGAAAGTGATAGGAGAGGGACCCAAATAAAAGTAGTGACAGGGAAAGAGAGAGTGCGTCAGCGACTGACAGGGAAAGAGAGAGTGCATCAGCGAGAGACAGGGGGAGAGAGAGCGCGTCAGCAAGAGACAGGGGGAGAGAGAGAGCGCGTCAGCAAGAGACAGGGGGAGAGAGAGAGCGCGTCAGCGATAGACGGGGGAGAGAGCGCGTCAGCGAGAGACAGGGGGGAAGAGAACACGTCAGTGAGAGACGGGGGGAGAGAGCACGTCATCGAGAGACGGGGGGAGAGAGCGCGTCAGCGAGAGATAGGGGGAGAGAGAGCGGGTCAGCACGTCAGTGAGACACTGGGGGAGAGAGAGCGCTTCAGCGAGAGACAGGGGGAGAGAGAGTGCGTCAGCAAGAGACAGGGGGAGAGAGAGCGCGTCAGCGAGAGACAGGGGGAGAGAGAGCGCGTCAGCGAGAGACAGGGGGAGAGAGCACGCCAGCGAGAGACGGGGGAGAGAGCGCGCCAACGAGAGACGGGGGGAGAAAGCGCGTCAGCAAGAGACAGGGGGAGAGAGAGAGCGCGTCAGCGAGAGACGGGGGGAGAGAGCGCGTCAGCGAGAGACAGGAGGGAAGAGAACGCGTCAGCGAGAGACGGGGGGAGAGAGCACGTCAGCAAGAGACGGGGGGAGAGAGCACATCAGCGAGAGATAGGGGGAGAGAGAGCACGTCAGCACGTCAGTGAAACACTGGGGGAGAGAGAGCGCTTCAGTGAGAGACAGGGGGAGAGAGAGCGCGTCAGCAAGAGACAGGGGGAGAGAGAGAGCGCGTCAGCAAGAGACAGGGGAGAGAGCGCGTCAGCGAGAGACAGGGGGAGAGAGCGCGTCAGCGAGAGACAGGGGGAGAGAGCGCGTCAGCAAGAGACGGGGGGAGAGAGCGCGTCAGCGAGAGACGGGGGAGAGAGCGCATCAGCGAGAGACAGGGGGGAAGAGAACGCGTCAGCGAGAGACGGGGGGAGAGAGCACGTCAGCGAGAGACGGGGGGAGAGAGCACATCAGCGAGAGATAGGGGGAGAGAGCGCGTCAGCGAGAGACAGGGGGGGGAGAGAGCGCGTCAGCGAGAGACAGTGGGAGAGAGAGCGGGTCAGCATGTCAGTGAGAGACAGGGGGAAAGAGAGCGCTTCAGCGAGAGACAGGGGGAGAGAGAGCGCGTCAGTGAGAGACAGGGGGAGAGAGAGCGCGTCAGCGAGAGACAGGGGGAGAGAGCGCGTCAGCGAGAGACAGGGGGAGAGAGCACGTCAGCGAGAGACAGGGGGGGAGAGAGCGGGTCAGCACGTCAGTGAGAGACTGGGGGAGAGAGAGCGCATCAGCGAGAGACGGGGAGAGAGAGCGCAGGAGTGAGAGACAGGGGGAGAGAGAGCGCGTCAGAGAGACAGGGAGAGAGAGCGCGTCAGAGAGAGACAGGGGGGAGAGAGCGCGTCAGAGAGAGACAGGGGGAGAGCGCGTGTCAGCGAGAGACAGGGGGTAGAGAGCGCGCGTCAGCGAGAGACAGGGGGGAGAGAGCGCGTCAGCGAGAGACAGGGGGAGATAGAGCGGGTCAGCACGTCAGTGAGAGACTGGGGGAGAGAGAGCACATCAGCAAGAGACAGGGGGAGAGAGAGCGTAGGAGTGAGAGACAGGGGGAGAGAGAGCGCGTCAGCGAGAGACAGGGGGGAGAGAGCGCGTCAGCGAGAGATGGGGGAGAGAGCGCGTCAGCGAGAGACAGTGGGAGAGAGAGCGCGTCAGCACGTCAGTGAGAGACTGGGGGAGAGAGAGCGCATCAGCAAGAGACAGGGGGAGAGAGAGCGTAGGAGTGAGAGACAGGGGGAGAGAGAGCGCGTCAGCGAGAGACAGGGGGGAGAGAGAGCGCATCAGCGAGAGACAGGGGGGAGAGAGAGCGCGTCAGCGAGAGACAGGGGGGAGAGAGAGCGCGTCAGCGAGAGACAGGGGGGAGAGAGAGCGCGTCAGCGAGAGACAGGGGGGAGAGAGAGCGCGTCAGCGAGAGACAGGGGGGAGAGAGAGCGCGTCAGCGAGAGACAGGGGGAGAGAGAGCGCGTCAGCGAGAGACAGGGGGGAGAGAGAGCGCGTCAGCGAGAGACAGGGGGGAGAGAGAGCGCGTCAGCGAGAGACAGGGGGGAGAGAGCGCGTCAGCGAGAGATAGTGGGAGAGAGAGCGCGTCAGCGAGGGACAGGGGGGAGAGAGAGCGCATCAGCGAGAGAGAGCGCAGGAGCGAGAGACAGGGGGAGAGAGAGCGCATCAGCGAGAGAGAGCGCAGGAGCGAGAGACAGGGGGAGAGAGAGCGCATCAGCGAGAGACAGGGGGAGAGAGCTGCCCTATCACGCTGCCCTAACCGTCTGTAGATATATCTGCAGATCATTGATCTACTAATGTATCTACTAGTGTGTAGCAGCTATTGTTCCTTGCCAGTCAAAAGCATCTAAATAAAATACAGAAAACAGGTGATTTGCATGACATGAAATGGTTTACCTCAACATAATCATGGTGAGCGGACAGACCCTGGGATTCCGATGGGGTGATATAAACATTACACCCAACTAGTGTGCCAAAGTAACACTCCAGCTTCTCCATAATGTGCCATAGCTTGTCCTGTGGAGATACAGCAGTATAGTCAACCAAAATTCTGATATCATTATATATTACATTAGGGATACAGTATAATGGCTCATTTAGAAGGATAACTTTTTTCAAGTTCCTTGCATTAGGTTGTATTCGGAAAGGAAATAAAATAAATAAATAAAATAAGCACCCACAGCCCTAACACCAGGCACCTCGCACATTTACTTACATGAGCAGGTGGTGCAACCAGAAGTGGGGAAGAGGGCAACAGTGCCTGGACACCAGCAGTGTGGACAGGTGCGGGGGTGTGGCATATGCAGCGTGACCTCTGACCACGCAACGCTGCGCAGAGCTGCAACGCCATGATTGGTAACAGCCGGGCAGTGTCTAAGAGACATGGCCCGTCATTAGACTGTGCATGCACAATCTAATCCCAAAATCCCAGGATTGGAAACTCCAGTCCTGAAAATTGTGGGGCCAAATCCCAGGATCTATCCTGATCCCGGGATTGGCAACCCTAGCTGCATGGTAATCTCACAGCTGAAAAGTGTGTTCAAACAAGCTCTAAAGTAACCTTGGAACTATTAATAACTATAAAGCTAACAGTAAAGGTTTTAGTCACATCCATACTTGAGCACAGATGGCTAAATCCAAATAACTGAGATACTAATTAACTCAACTGTGTTCAAGTATAGCTATTCTTTTTGATTGATAGAAGCAGATGGTTTGCAGAACACCATTGCTTTGTCCCATATCGCTGAATAAATCCCTGCGTCACTTTAATACATCAGGTGTGTCCACTCCTTATTATAGCAACCATGCAGAAGTTAGAATAAATGTTTCTAATGCAAATCAGAACTAAGGAAGTGTGCGACCAGGATACAGCATACACGCTACTGTACCTGTATGTTAATAAGTGATGTTATCTCAGGAATCCGCAGATCACTCACTGTACATGTTGGGGTAAATGTATTAAGCCTGGTGAAGTGATAAAGTGGAAGGTGACTGATAATGCATCAGCCAATCAGCTGTGAAAAAATGACAGTAGGGATTTGATTGGTTGGTGCTTACTCTGTTCACCTGGCTTAATATATGCATCTGCCCCATTGTTCCCTACACCAGATTCATCATCACTGCAACTGTGGATAGTCTAATCTAAAATACAAATAAATCTGCTGTTTGACATGACTTAGACACATAGACTGTGATATCAGTTATGAACAATGTGGCCCATTCAGCCTGCCCTCAACACTTTGTATGCACATACTTCTGCTACTGAGGAGCCTTGTAATAGATTATACATTTCTCTGTAAAAATATAAAAAAAAAATACAAAGTACAGAAGACAATGCAAACTTGTGTGACAGGTGTACAGTGTATACCTGAGACACATTATAGGAGATAGCAGTGCTAAGCTGTATAACGTGCTAGCTAGTGGCTGCATGCCCTCACCTGGACTGGCACCGGCTGTAATATACCCGTCCCTATAACCTCAGATTGTCCCAGGCACAGTATTACAGCACACACGTGTAAGCTTGCACTCAGCAGATCAGCAATGCTTCCTGAGGCTCCCGGGAGATCCTGCTGCTCTGTAGGGAGACACCTAGTGGCTGCAGTCTCCAAGTGCAGTCTGAGTACATTTCTTTGTATTATGTTGTATAATATTCATGTACACACAACCTGCTGGGAGTTAAATGTCCCCCTCCCTGCTTATCTCACCACGAACCTGTTCCAGAAGCCTCCATTCTCTAAGGTAATAATGTCTCCCACGTCACAGCAGCAGCTGCAGTAGCAGAGACTCTGCCCCAAGTTTAGAAATTAGCAGCAGCAGGGGGAAATGAATGGGAATTTTAGCGGAGCTCAGCGCGTGCTATTAATTCATCAACATTCCAGTTGTAGTTCCAGCAGCTGCCAATAGGTGGCAGCAATGATGCAGCACAGCATGAATGACGTCACTGCAATGTAGCTTCGAGTTACACGGAGAAGTGTACTATGGTTGGCTGGCGCAGTGGCGTGCGTCCTTAGTCCCTCGCCTGGGAAGCCCGGGCTGCTGCGGGTTCGAGACCCGCCAGAGCTTAGGTAGTAGGTACAGGACTGAGCGCAGAAATTAGTTAGGGAATTCAGCTCTGTAGCTGGGGGTGTAGTGCACTCGGACCTTCAGCAGCCTGTTTATTTTTTGTGTGTACAGGGGGAAAGCACAAATAGATAGGGAAATGCAGCTGTGGCAGGGGGTGTAGTGCACTCGGACCTTGGCAGCAGCCTGTGTCTTCCACTGAATCAAGATGTTTAAACTACAAATGAGGGGAAGGGGGCGGGGTCCGAGCCAGGAGTGGGCGGAGAAAATGTGATCAATAGATTATTCAAAGATATATTGTTCCAGTGTTCTCATATAATAGAGAACACTGGAACAATATATCTTTGATTAATCTATTGATGAGTTTATATAGACGTGGGGAAAATCTTCTAATATCTAGAGCCTGGTGGTACAATGGTTAAATACTTGGTCTACTATAGAACGAACTGACATAGGACATATTAGGGTTATATGTATTTTTTATTTATTTATTTTTATGTGAGTTTATTTTATTCAATATGTGTGTGGATATACACACCAGTGAGGGGATCTCCCTCTGGATTGTCTTTTTTTTTATTATTTTTAGTATTGTTTTTTTTTTTGCTATTATTATTTATATCTTATTATTTATTTTTTAGGTGTTTTGTAGATGTTGATTTATATAGTAATAATATATTCGGTACTTGTGTAATATCTGGGCTCCCGATATTTTCATCGCATGCCAGTACTTAAGGCATGCGATGCGACGCGATTGGACCTGATTTTCGGGGTTATTGGACATTCCCTGTACAATGTAAAAATCGGTCGCATCACATGCCATTATAATGGCATGCGATGCAACGCGACCGACCCGATTTTTACATTGGACCCAATGTTAAATGGTCCCTCAGACCCGATTTAACATTGGACCCAATGTTAAATGCCCCCCAGACCCGATTTTTTATTGTATACCCACCCTGATGGTTAATTATTAGGTCAAATGCCCCCCCATTGTTAATGCCACCCCACAATCAACGCCAACCCGAAGCGTTGGGAGCGGTGGCGGTAAGCGTCCTCCGACCTTTTCATACCCCCACTATCCATGTCGGTGTGGAGTTGATTTTATATAGTGTGGCGAGCAAAGCGAGCCCGAAGCGTGGCGAGCCCCGCGAGGGGACGCGTAATATGTGCTTCGGGCTCGTGGCGCGCTGGGCTCGCCACACTACATAAAATCGACTCCATACGGACATGGATAGTGGGGGTATGAAAAGGTCGGAGGACGCGTACCACCGCCGCCCCTCGCGGGCCTAGAGGACTCCAGTGAGAGTGGGAGCACGCGGCAGCGCAGGTGAGAGAAGCGCAAGCCGTCCCTTTGCAACATCGCCTTCGACAGCATGGGTGAGAGACACGCCAGCCTTACCACCTACAAGGCTTCTCCCCGGTTTCTCTTACTGGAGGGACACTCTTACCCACAATACCGGCCGGGCTATTAGTGCAGTGGAGCGCAGGTGCGAGACGCGCATACCGTGCCCATACAGCATCATTCATATGCAATACTTCCTAACTGGTGAATGGTAATATAACCTAAAGACTCTCAGCGGCAGGTGCCGCAGCCCGGTACCACTGTGGTTGCGACTGGGCAAATTAATTATTCTTTTGGAAATATATTAATCCATACTGGTGACGGCAAACATAATATACAGCTATAAATGAACTTGTTGCTGGAATATGGACCGAGTGCTATCTATTCTTAAACAATACATACAGTGATTTATATTAGAGATGTGCGGCGGCCACTTTTCGGGTTTTGGATCTGGATCTCCCTTCGTGTTTTGGATCTGGATTGGTTTTGGCAAAACCACCCTTGGGGGTTTTGGTTTTGGATCTGGATTTTTATGAAATAATGCTAAAAATGGCTAAAACCAGAATTTGAGCCTGTTTTTTGCCCCTAAAGTATTATTAACCTCAATAACATTAGTTTCCAGTCATTTCTAGTCAATTTTGATCAAAAAATTGTTTTCCTTTACCGTAGTTGGGCTAAAAGGTTATACCGAGGTAGCTGGATGACTGAGCTAAGCGACAGCAGTGGGCATCACATACATGTGGACCTTACACATCCAACCTGGCACATCTTGGAAGCAGAGCGGCACTGCAGGGGCAGAGGGTGGCAGTTTAATAAATTACCCCCAAAAAAGAGAATTGCTCCAAAGAGCAAAAAATACAAAGAGGTATCGGCCTTGTCATGACTGGTGGTAGCAGCTTCAGCACTTCTATCAGGTTGCTGATCTCCCACTATTTCCTCCTCCATCATCCTCCAAAAATGTGTTTTTATTTTATTTATTACTTTTATTTATTTTTCTTAATTTACACTGGACACAGCCCCTGGACACTGGACACAGCTTATGTACACTGGACACAACCGTTCACACTGGACACAGCCCCTGGACACTGCCCGTCACCCTGGACACAGCCCCTGGACAATGGACACCACCCCTGGACACAGCTCCTGTACACTGGACACAGCCCGTCACCCTGGACACAGTCCCTGTACACTGGACACAGCCATCACACTGGACAGTGGACACAGCCCCTGGACAGTGGACACAGCCCCTGTACACTGGGCACAGCCCCAGTACACTGGACACAGCCCCTTGTATTATGGACACTGCAGCCCCTGTACAGTGAGTGTACAGTCAGCAGCACTGCAGCCCCTGCGTGTGAGCACTGCAGCACCTAGTTTACAAGAAAATAAAAAATCAGTCACTAAATAAATCACAGCACAGGGCACGGAGCACAGATCCCAACCACCCTCTTCCCTCTCCTATAATGGAGTGAAGATGGCGGGGCGCGCGTGCGTCTTATATAGAATCCAGATCCCGCGAGAATCTGACGTTTTGCCACGTTTTCGGTCCGGAATTCAGGCGGGAACTCCAGAGCCGGTTCGGATCCTGACTCGAATCACCATATTCGGATCTGACGGATCCCGGAGATCTGGACCCGCTCATCTCTAATTTATATATGAAATCATTTCAAGGCTCAATTTTAATTATATAAATATTATATTAATTTATTCTAGTATTATTGTACTGTTGTTATTTATTTTTAGGTTGCCGCCTAAACTATGTTCCAATTCTTATTTTTCAGAAATAAACACATACAATTTATATTAATTACTATCTAGAGTGTCCGTGTGAGTGCATTCATCTATGGTGCTTTAAATTTCTAATTAGCGCAGAAACTCAATTTTCTTTGGTTTGGGGGTTAGTGATGATGTCAGAGCCGGCGCTGGTTTGAAATAACGCAGCCTCTTATCTTTTAAGTTTATTATTTAAAACAAAATAATGGTTTACAAAAGGGAGATTTTAGACTGTAAAATGTTATTCAGACTCCAGCTTATTAAATATGCTCTGTACAGCTCTATATAATATGGTGGTGCTATAGCCAAGGATAATAATAAAAATACCATGAACATGTTTTTCTATGGAAGAACATCAGCATGGAGATCTGAGCTCATTATAGAGCCTGGTAAATCAAGGCTTCCCTATTGGCGGTATGCAACATCAATCTAAAGGTGTGTACACACGGGTGCGATATGGCTTCCGATGTTGACGATATAGTGCACATCGGAAGCCATATCGTATACCGATTGTGTACTTTTCAGGGCTTGCGAGCCCGATGCGCGCTCTCAAGTGAGCGCAAATCGGCAGCGACATAGTGAGGGCAGGCAAGACTATATAGTGCAGATCTGCACTATATAGTCTTTGTGCCTGAATACTCACTATAGCTCCGGCGGCCAGAGGGCGAGGGGCTTCTCCTGGGGCTGCGCTGCAGGGCTGATGACCCAGAAGAAGTCCGCCTAAAGAGGAGGGAGGGGTGTGGCCTGATGTCTGCACGGCGGGGGGGAAGCTGTTTGATGTGCCGCGGCCCCGGTTGTCGCAGCACGCTGACATCCCGGCACCCTGGTGACAGGTACTGTCCTCTGCTCTCCTTCATGTTCTTACACGGTCGACATGCTGCCGTGCGATGCGAGTCCCGATGCCATCAGATCGCATCGGGACTCGCATCGCACGGCAGCATGTCGACCGTGTGTACACACCATTAATATTTCCTTATGGTTCTCCTCCGTTACTCATGAACCAATGTGACTTTTGTGTCATATATATATATATATATATATATATATATATATATGGATAGAACAGGCGTGAGCCCCTGCGCTCAGTGTATGTCAAAACAGATCACCAGTAGTAATTCCCCAATTGATGAAAATGTGGGAAAAACAATTAATTGAACACCAAAGTCAATAGTTCGACCTGCGGCTGCTTCTCTCTATAGGGTGTAGTCTCTGGAATCCACAGAGAGATGGAGATCTAGAGGGAGGCAGAGAGAAGGCGCTTCATGGTGTAGTATTATAAATGAATCATTTTAATGGACAATAAAAATCCTGGTACAGTCAAATGCAAACTCGTACCATAAATAAAAGCACTGTGGACTGGGTACCACAAGGTTTAAAAGTAGCCAAAGGCCAAACTGCTCACGCTTGGGTGCTGGACAAAGGAGCCGCCGGGAACACCGCTATGCTGGCTTGCAGGGAGGCGTGTAGGGGTCACCAAAATCCAGGCATCAGCTGTGAGATGAGGTAGGAGCGTCGTAGGCCACGCCCTGACGCGTTTCGTCGTGTAGACTTCGTCAGAGGGCGTGGCTACTACAAACGCTCTCTGGGTTTATATAGGCCCAGACATATCAGACACTTAAAGACCTATTAATGGCAATTGGCTGCCTAAAAGTGGGCGTGATGAAGAGGTCTAACTAAAGCCGCTCCCCTAGATAGACGAGGGAGTCTGGCCGTGATAGGGTAACATGCCCGCAGCGTCACATCACGTGGTACAACACGTCCGCAACAAACGGACATGATAGGGCAGAAAGTTAGAAGCGTCAAATGACGCGAAGCGCCTCAGCGCAGCGTCAGGTGACGCGAAGCGCCTATGTGCAGCGTCAAATGACGCCAGACTAGTGCGGCGTCGCGCACGCGCCGTCATATGACGCGGCGGGCGTCAAGCACAGCCAGGAGAGTCCAGCGTCGGATGACGCGACAAGCGTCAGATGACGCGACTATCGTCAGATGACGCGGCCAACGTCAGATGACGCAGTAGTATTTGTAATGCTGGTATAACAACCAGCAGTGGGGCGTGTAGGGGCGTTAACAAATATACGTGCGTGTGGCACGTGATGCCATATACCTGATGTAAACAAAGTACTTGTGGGATGAACTACCCACAAGTACAAAAAAGCGGACAAAAGACACATGCGACACAAATTCATAGTGTCACTACAAAAATTGATGATGCCAATTATAATATAGAATATGAATAATGATTAAACATAATTTTAGGAATATCACTTTGATGTCGACTAATGATGTCGACTCAAAACCAAAAAACTATTTTATTATATAAAAAATATATATATAGAAAAAAGTTCTGAAAAACCTATACATGCCAGCCACATGAATTTGATAAAAATAAAATTTTGATAAAAAATTGCACCATGAGTGAGCAATTTAGCCCCAGCTTTACAAAATACATAAAAAGACTTGATTGTATTAGTCAGTCCAATGTACATCATATATATGAGAGAGTACAAAAACATGCATCTTAATTATACACAAAATCTTCATTAGCATAAGTGGATTAAAATCCTCGAATATACTACATGTGTATCACCAATAGAAGGACTACAGCAAAGTAAATGAAAAAACGTACAAAAAAGCACACAAAAAGGCAGGACAGGCACAAAAAGCGACAGAATGTCCCCTCATTGGTTAATGAATGGGGTTATCTCGTAACCCTCATTCAGTCCCCCCGGGGTCAATGTATTAAGTCGGAGGATCCATGTCGTTTCACGTTTAAGTAGAAACTTATCATGGTCCCCACCCCTTTTACTATGATGGACCAATTCAATGCCCTTAAAGGTGAGGGATTTGGGGTCACAATTGTGGGCTTCTTTAAAATGCCTCGGAACGCTGTGGTTGAGCAACCCATGTTTGATGTTACGGAGGTGCTCAAGAATCCTAATCTTGAGACACCTCTTGGTCTTGCCCACATATTTTAACCCGCAGCCACAGGACAGCAGATATATCACAGAAGTGGAGTTGCAATTAATGAACTCATTCACTTTTAAATCTGTCCCTGGCTGTCCCTGGCTGTGCTTGACGCCCGCCGCGTCATATGACGGCGCGTGCGCGACGCCGCACTAGTCTGGCGTCATTTGACGCTGCACATAGGCGCTTCGCGTCACCTGACGCTGCGCTGAGGCGCTTCGCGTCATTTGACGCTTCTAACTTTCTGCCCTATCATGTCCGTTTGTTGCGGACGTGTTGTACCACGTGATGTGACGCTGCGGGCATGTTACCCTATCACGGCCAGACTCCCTCGTCTATCTAGGGGAGCGGCTTTAGTTAGACCTCTTCATCACGCCCACTTTTAGGCAGCCAATTGCCATTAATAGGTCTTTAAGTGTCTGATATGTCTGGGCCTATATAAACCCAGAGAGCGTTTGTAGTAGCCACGCCCTCTGACGAAGTCTACACGACGAAACGCGTCAGGGCGTGGCCTACGACGCTCCTACCTCATCTCACAGCTGATGCCTGGATTTTGGTGACCCCTACACGCCTCCCTGCAAGCCAGCATAGCGGTGTTCCCGGCGGCTCCTTTGTCCAGCACCCAAGCGTGAGCAGTTTGGCCTTTGGCTACTTTTAAACCTTGTGGTACCCAGTCCACAGTGCTTTTATTTATGGTACGAGTTTGCATTTGACTGTACCAGGATTTTTATTGTCCATTAAAATGATTCATTTATAATACTACACCATGAAGCGCCTTCTCTCTGCCTCCCTCTAGATCTCCATCTCTCTGTGGATTCCAGAGACTACACCCTATAGAGAGAAGCAGCCGCAGGTCGAACTATTGACTTTGGTGTTCAATTAATTGTTTTTCCCACATTTTCATCAATTGGGGAATTACTACTGGTGATCTGTTTTGACATACACTGAGCGCAGGGGCTCACGCCTGTTCTATCCATTGTGTCCTCCTGAATCCAAGTGTTCCCTTTGCAGCCCTGTGTGTTGTCATTTGCTACAGCTTTATTGCTTGTTATTTATTGTTTAAAGTGCAATTATGTTTAGAGGCAGTGAACTTAATTTAAAGCGCTCACAGGAGTGTAACAGGATCTTTGATGATAACATACGTGTCCTGGAAACTGATATGGTCATTAATACTAGTGGTGGCAGTCTAAATGATCTTGAACATCTTTTAATTAAAGAGGCTAAGACCTGGTGGGATATAAGAAGCCTGGATAGTTATGAGAAATGTGGCAGAATACCCAGGGGACTCAGGCTAATTAAAAATCCCACTGTTAATAAAGACAATGAGCCATTTATAAGGGAGTGGAATCGCATTCTAGACGCGTGTTCTATGTCCCTTATACAGCTGCTTATTGCAGAAAAAAAGAAAACCTTAAAAGATGTTGAACAACAGATTTCCACACTGATCCCCACACTAGAATCCACCTGCTCTAAAGAGGCCCTTGCATCGGCCAAATTAGAGATTGATAAAAAGGTGTCCACCATTGAAACAAAAATTATTGAAACTAAACAAAAAAAGTTTGCACTGGACCGTGCCGATTATGAGAATGATAGAATTAGATCCTGGCACATCCCAAAAGTGAGAGAACAAAGCGCCCCACGCAGGACTGATTCTAATTATTCTCATTATAGACAAAAACGTAACCATAGTTATGGTCCAGCAAGAGAGGTCACTCCAGCTGCGAGATACTCAAAAACCCCACTCTATGATAGACATAATGCAAGATCCCGTGAGAGATACAATGAAGGGTGGCAAAGGGTGCCTTATAAAAACAGAAGGCATAATCATAGAAATCAAAACCCTAAACGTCACTGGGATGAACCGGTATTTCAAAATAAACAGTCTGAAAGATGGTCCCATGGTAATAGATTTGAGGCCATACGCCCTAATAATGTTAATTTTTTAGGGGTTGGTCAGGGCGACAATTTAATAATGTCGACCCCAAACAGAACGCCCCTACGGGTAAAAAGGCGACTCGTGGACGCCGAGGAAAGGGACGGTCAAAGAAGAGAACCGAAACAGAGACTGGTCCAATAACTACCGCTATCACCCCTATAGACATAGACCCTCCTGTTGACTCTCAAGCTGAAAAATCCAAGGGTATCTTCAACCTTTCCAAACGGCAACTCAGTACACATGAGATTGCCGTTTTACAGAAAGGACTGTCATTTGCTCCAACACGTGGAGCAAATAAAGTCGACCTTCAAATTGACCTTAATTTGTTTGCGCGCAAACTTACATTAAAGCGGCACTTCCTGAGGAAACCTATGGCAGATCAAACAGCTAGCCAGGAGGTCGATTCTATGAATTCTAATCTCAAATTGAAGACGACTTTCTATCCCCTTGAATCTCGTGGCCCGTACATTGATTTATTCACAGAACTAGTGAAAAAAGATTTTTGTAGGCTAAATGAAAAAGATACTAAGAAATCCAACCTGAGCCAAAAAGAGATTATTGCTCTTAAAAGCCTACAGCTTGATAAATCAATTGTAATAAAGAACGCCGACAAGGGCGGAGGAGTGGTGTTGTTGGATAGGGATGTTTATGTAACAGAAGCATATAAACTACTGTTAGACGACAAATCTTACATAAAGTTAACCTGTGACCCAACTAAAGAATACCTGGCCCAACTAGATGTTATTCTGAGGAGAGGGCTTAGTGAAAAAATTATTTGCAATAATGAGTATAAGTATTTGTATAACACCACTCCCAACCTTGCAACTTTTTACCACCTGCCCAAGATACACAAGGGAGTGGTGCCTCCCCCTGGGCGACCCATTGTCGCGGGGGTGGGCTCACTCTCTTGTCGTATCTCGGAATATGTGGACACATTCATTAAAAAATATGTGCCGGATATTGCAACTTATGTTCGGGATTCATCACATCTATTGCAAATGCTTGATAATATAGAATGGGAGGAGGGCTTTGGTCTGGCGACCATTGATGTGCAAGCCCTCTACACAAGTATCCCACATGATAAGGGCATTGCAGCTGTTGAGAAGCGCCTTAAACTCGATCCAAATATTTCTAATGCGAGAAGGGTCTTCATTTGTGATTGTTTGAAATTTGTTTTGCATTTCAATTATTTTGAGTTTCTGGGGGACTGGTTCCTCCAAATATGCGGCACCGCCATGGGCACTATTTGTGCACCCAGCCTGGCCAATTTATATATGGCGGAATGGGAAACCAATACCCTCACAGGTGCCTTGGTTGATAATGTCGTCCTAATAAAAAGATATATTGATGACATTATCATCGTTTGGAATGGCGATCAAGAATTGTTTGAGAGGTTTGTCGAGAGGTTGAATGATAATTGTTACAATTTAAAGTTCACCTCCTCTTTCAACCAGAGTAAAATTGAATTTCTGGATATTGTCTTGGATGTAACTAATTTTCCATCCAAAAGAAAGATACAGACCTCCACCTTTTTTAAGGCCGTGGACGCGAACAGTTACCTTGAATACTCCAGCTGCCATCTAGGGGCATGGAAGGATAACATTCCTTATTCACAATTTTTACGGCTCCGAAGGAACTGTTCGTGTCCAACGGTCTTTGAGGAACAAGCCCTTGTGTACGTTAGAAGGTTCACTGAGAAGGGTTATCCCCTTGGCATTATATATCGTGCACTTCAACGTGCACGTGATCTTGATAGGAATCAACTCTTTCAACCCAAAAGGGCTGAACAATCCCTCCATCAGAATTCCAACAATGAGGCGATGTTCATCACCCAATTTAGTACCCACGAAAAAGAACTCAGGGGTATTTTTAAAAAACATTGGGGAGTACTCCAACTTGACCCAATATTGAAGGGGCATATTTCCGAGGTACCCAAAATGGTCTTTCGTAGGGCCAGAACCATCAAACAACAAGTCTCTAAAAGTCAACTAGAGAGTATTGATGTAAGGGGCCCATCGGAAACTTTTCTTGCTATAAAGGGTTCTTTTCCCTGCACACACTGTAAAGTATGCCAGTATATGAAAAAGGGACCACACATTGATGGGACAGATTTAAAAGTGAATGAGTTCATTAATTGCAACTCCACTTCTGTGATATATCTGCTGTCCTGTGGCTGCGGGTTAAAATATGTGGGCAAGACCAAGAGGTGTCTCAAGATTAGGATTCTTGAGCACCTCCGTAACATCAAACATGGGTTGCTCAACCACAGCGTTCCGAGGCATTTTAAAGAAGCCCACAATTGTGACCCCAAATCCCTCACCTTTAAGGGCATTGAATTGGTCCATCATAGTAAAAGGGGTGGGGACCATGATAAGTTTCTACTTAAACGTGAAACGACATGGATCCTCCGACTTAATACATTGACCCCGGGGGGACTGAATGAGGGTTACGAGATAACCCCATTCATTAACCAATGAGGGGACATTCTGTCGCTTTTTGTGCCTGTCCTGCCTTTTTGTGTGCTTTTTTGTACGTTTTTTCATTTACTTTGCTGTAGTCCTTCTATTGGTGATACACATGTAGTATATTCGAGGATTTTAATCCACTTATGCTAATGAAGATTTTGTGTATAATTAAGATGCATGTTTTTGTACTCTCTCATATATATGATGTACATTGGACTGACTAATACAATCAAGTCTTTTTATGTATTTTGTAAAGCTGGGGCTAAATTGCTCACTCATGGTGCAATTTTTTATCAAAATTTTATTTTTATCAAATTCATGTGGCTGGCATGTATAGGTTTTTCAGAACTTTTTTCTATATATATATTTTTTATATAATAAAATAGTTTTTTGGTTTTGAGTCGACATCATTAGTCGACATCAAAGTGATATTCCTAAAATTATGTTTAATCATTATTCATATTCTATATTATAATTGGCATCATCAATTTTTGTAGTGACACTATGAATTTGTGTCGCATGTGTCTTTTGTCCGCTTTTTTGTACTTGTGGGTAGTTCATCCCACAAGTACTTTGTTTACATCAGGTATATGGCATCACGTGCCACACGCACATATATTTGTTAACGCCCCTACACGCCCCACTGCTGGTTGTTATACCAGCATTACAAATACTACTGCGTCATCTGACGTTGGCCGCGTCATCTGACGATAGTCGCGTCATCTGACGCTTGTCGCGTCATCCGACGCTGGACTCTCCTGGCTGTGCTTGACGCCCGCCGCGTCATATGACGGCGCGTGCGCGACGCCGCACTAGTCTGGCGTCATTTGACGCTGCACATAGGCGCTTCGCGTCACCTGACGCTGCGCTGAGGCGCTTCGCGTCATTTGACGCTTCTAACTTTCTGCCCTATCATGTCCGTTTGTTGCGGACGTGTTGTACCACGTGATGTGACGCTGCGGGCATGTTACCCTATCACGGCCAGACTCCCTCGTCTATCTAGGGGAGCGGCTTTAGTTAGACCTCTTCATCACGCCCACTTTTAGGCAGCCAATTGCCATTAATAGGTCTTTAAGTGTCTGATATGTCTGGGCCTATATAAACCCAGAGAGCGTTTGTAGTAGCCACGCCCTCTGACGAAGTCTACACGACGAAACGCGTCAGGGCGTGGCCTACGACGCTCCTACCTCATCTCACAGCTGATGCCTGGATTTTGGTGACCCCTACACGCCTCCCTGCAAGCCAGCATAGCGGTGTTCCCGGCGGCTCCTTTGTCCAGCACCCAAGCGTGAGCAGTTTGGCCTTTGGCTACTTTTAAACCTTGTGGTACCCAGTCCACAGTGCTTTTATTTATGGTACGAGTTTGCATTTGACTGTACCAGGATTTTTATTGTCCATTAAAATGATTCATTTATAATACTACACCATGAAGCGCCTTCTCTCTGCCTCCCTCTAGATCTCCATCTCTCTGTGGATTCCAGAGACTACACCCTATAGAGAGAAGCAGCCGCAGGTCGAACTATTGACTTTGGTGTTCAATTAATTGTTTTTCCCACATTTTCATCAATTGGGGAATTACTACTGGTGATCTGTTTTGACATACACTGAGCGCAGGGGCTCACGCCTGTTCTATCCATTGTGTCCTCCTGAATCCAAGTGTTCCCTTTGCAGCCCTGTGTGTTGTCATTTGCTACAGCTTTATTGCTTGTTATTTATTGTTTAAAGTGCAATTATGTTTAGAGGCAGTGAACTTAATTTAAAGCGCTCACAGGAGTGTAACAGGATCTTTGATGATAACATACGTGTCCTGGAAACTGATATGGTCATTAATACTAGTGGTGGCAGTCTAAATGATCTTGAACATCTTTTAATTAAAGAGGCTAAGACCTGGTGGGATATAAGAAGCCTGGATAGTTATGAGAAATGTGGCAGAATACCCAGGGGACTCAGGCTAATTAAAAATCCCACTGTTAATAAAGACAATGAGCCATTTATAAGGGAGTGGAATCGCATTCTAGACGCGTGTTCTATGTCCCTTATACAGCTGCTTATTGCAGAAAAAAAGAAAACCTTAAAAGATGTTGAACAACAGATTTCCACACTGATCCCCACACTAGAATCCACCTGCTCTAAAGAGGCCCTTGCATCGGCCAAATTAGAGATTGATAAAAAGGTGTCCACCATTGAAACAAAAATTATTGAAACTAAACAAAAAAAGTTTGCACGGGACCGTGCCGATTATGAGAATGATAGAATTAGATCCTGGCACATCCCAAAAGTGAGAGAACAAAGCGCCCCACGCAGGACTGACTCTAATTATTCTCATTATAGACAAAAACGTAACCATAGTTATGGTCCAGCAAGAGAGGTCACTCCAGCTGCGAGATACTCAAAAACCCCACTCTATGATAGACATAATGCAAGATCCCGTGAGAGATACAATGAAGGGTGGCAAAGGGTGCCTTATAAAAACAGAAGGCATAATCATAGAAATCAAAACCCTAAACGTCACTGGGATGAACCGGTATTTCAAAATAAACAGTCTGAAAGATGGTCCCATGGTAATAGATTTGAGGCCATACGCCCTAATAATGTTAATTTTTTAGGGGTTGGTCAGGGCGACAATTTAATAATGTCGACCCCAAACAGAACGCCCCTACGGGTAAAAAGGCGACTCGTGGACGCCGAGGAAAGGGACGGTCAAAGAAGAGAACCGAAACAGAGACTGGTCCAATAACTACCGCTATCACCCCTATAGACATAGACCCTCCTGTTGACTCTCAAGCTGAAAAATCCAAGGGTATCTTCAACCTTTCCAAACGGCAACTCAGTACACATGAGATTGCCGTTTTACAGAAAGGACTGTCATTTGCTCCAACACGTGGAGCAAATAAAGTCGACCTTCAAATTGACCTTAATTTGTTTGCGCGCAAACTTACATTAAAGCGGCACTTCCTGAGGAAACCTATGGCAGATCAAACAGCTAGCCAGGAGGTCGATTCTATGAATTCTAATCTCAAATTGAAGACGACTTTCTATCCCCTTGAATCTCGTGGCCCGTACATTGATTTATTCACAGAACTAGTGAAAAAAGATTTTTGTAGGCTAAATGAAAAAGATACTAAGAAATCCAACCTGAGCCAAAAAGAGATTATTGCTCTTAAAAGCCTACAGCTTGATAAATCAATTGTAATAAAGAACGCCGACAAGGGCGGAGGAGTGGTGTTGTTGGATAGGGATGTTTATGTAACAGAAGCATATAAACTACTGTTAGACGACAAATCTTACATAAAGTTAACCTGTGACCCAACTAAAGAATACCTGGCCCAACTAGATGTTATTCTGAGGAGAGGGCTTAGTGAAAAAATTATTTGCAATAATGAGTATAAGTATTTGTATAACACCACTCCCAACCTTGCAACTTTTTACCACCTGCCCAAGATACACAAGGGAGTGGTGCCTCCCCCTGGGCGACCCATTGTCGCGGGGGTGGGCTCACTCTCTTGTCGTATCTCGGAATATGTGGACACATTCATTAAAAAATATGTGCCGGATATTGCAACTTATGTTCGGGATTCATCACATCTATTGCAAATGCTTGATAATATAGAATGGGAGGAGGGCTTTGGTCTGGCGACCATTGATGTGCAAGCCCTCTACACAAGTATCCCACATGATAAGGGCATTGCAGCTGTTGAGAAGCGCCTTAAACTCGATCCAAATATTTCTAATGCGAGAAGGGTCTTCATTTGTGATTGTTTGAAATTTGTTTTGCATTTCAATTATTTTGAGTTTCTGGGGGACTGGTTCCTCCAAATATGCGGCACCGCCATGGGCACTATTTGTGCACCCAGCCTGGCCAATTTATATATGGCGGAATGGGAAACCAATACCCTCACAGGTGCCTTGGTTGATAATGTCGTCCTAATAAAAAGATATATTGATGACATTATCATCGTTTGGAATGGCGATCAAGAATTGTTTGAGAGGTTTGTCGAGAGGTTGAATGATAATTGTTACAATTTAAAGTTCACCTCCTCTTTCAACCAGAGTAAAATTGAATTTCTGGATATTGTCTTGGATGTAACTAATTTTCCATCCAAAAGAAAGATACAGACCTCCACCTTTTTTAAGGCCGTGGACGCGAACAGTTACCTTGAATACTCCAGCTGCCATCTAGGGGCATGGAAGGATAACATTCCTTATTCACAATTTTTACGGCTCCGAAGGAACTGTTCGTGTCCAACGGTCTTTGAGGAACAAGCCCTTGTGTACGTTAGAAGGTTCACTGAGAAGGGTTATCCCCTTGGCATTATATATCGTGCACTTCAACGTGCACGTGATCTTGATAGGAATCAACTCTTTCAACCCAAAAGGGCTGAACAATCCCTCCATCAGAATTCCAACAATGAGGCGATGTTCATCACCCAATTTAGTACCCACGAAAAAGAACTCAGGGGTATTTTTAAAAAACATTGGGGAGTACTCCAACTTGACCCAATATTGAAGGGGCATATTTCCGAGGTACCCAAAATGGTCTTTCGTAGGGCCAGAACCATCAAACAACAAGTCTCTAAAAGTCAACTAGAGAGTATTGATGTAAGGGGCCCATCGGAAACTTTTCTTGCTATAAAGGGTTCTTTTCCCTGCACACACTGTAAAGTATGCCAGTATATGAAAAAGGGACCACACATTGATGGGACAGATTTAAAAGTGAATGAGTTCATTAATTGCAACTCCACTTCTGTGATAAATCTGCTGTCCTGTGGCTGCGGGTTAAAATATGTGGGCAAGACCAAGAGGTGTCTCAAGATTAGGATTCTTGAGCACCTCCGTAACATCAAACATGGGTTGCTCAACCACAGCGTTCCGAGGCATTTTAAAGAAGCCCACAATTGTGACCCCAAATCCCTCACCTTTTAAGGGCATTGAATTGGTCCATCATAGTAAAAGGGGTGGGGACCATGATAAGTTTCTACTTAAACGTGAAACGACATGGATCCTCCGACTTAATACATTGACCCCGGGGGGACTGAATGAGGGTTACGAGATAACCCCATTCATTAACCAATGAGGGGACATTCTGTCGCTTTTTGTGCCTGTCCTGCCTTTTTGTGTGCTTTTTTGTACGTTTTTTCATTTACTTTGCTGTAGTCCTTCTATTGGTGATACACATGTAGTATATTCGAGGATTTTAATCCACTTATGCTAATGAAGATTTTGTGTATAATTAAGATGCATGTTTTTGTACTCTCTCATATATATGATGTACATTGGACTGACTAATACAATCAAGTCTTTTTATGTATTTTGTAAAGCTGGGGCTAAATTGCTCACTCATGGTGCAATTTTTTATCAAAATTTTATTTTTATCAAATTCATGTGGCTGGCATGTATAGGTTTTTCAGAACTTTTTTCTATATATATATTTTTTATATAATAAAATAGTTTTTTGGTTTTGAGTCGACATCATTAGTCGACATCAAAGTGATATTCCTAAAATTATGTTTAATCATTATTCATATTCTATATTATAATTGGCATCATCAATTTTTGTAGTGACACTATGAATTTGTGTCGCATGTGTCTTTTGTCCGCTTTTTTGTACTTGTGGGTAGTTCATCCCACAAGTACTTTGTTTACATCAGGTATATGGCATCACGTGCCACACGCACGTATATTTGTTAACGCCCCTACACGCCCCACTGCTGGTTGTTATACCAGCATTACAAATACTACTGCGTCATCTGACGTTGGCCGCGTCATCTGACGATAGTCGCGTCATCTGATGCTTGTCGCGTCATCCGACGCTGGACTCTCCTGGCTGTGCTTGACGCCCGCCGCGTCATATGACGGCGCGTGCGCGACGCCGCACTAGTCTGGCGTCATTTGACGCTGCACATAGGCGCTTCGCGTCACCTGACGCTGCGCTGAGGCGCTTCGCGTCATTTGACGCTTCTAACTTTCTGCCCTATCATGTCCGTTTGTTGCGGACGTGTTGTACCACGTGATGTGACGCTGCGGGCATGTTACCCTATCACGGCCAGACTCCCTCGTCTATCTAGGGGAGCGGCTTTAGTTAGACCTCTTCATCACGCCCACTTTTAGGCAGCCAATTGCCATTAATAGGTCTTTAAGTGTCTGATATGTCTGGGCCTATATAAACCCAGAGAGTGTTTGTAGTAGCCACGCCCTCTGACGAAGTCTACACGACGAAACGCGTCAGGGCGTGGCCTACGACGCTCCTACCTCATCTCACAGCTGATGCCTGGATTTTGGTGACCCCTACACGCCTCCCTGCAAGCCAGCATAGCGGTGTTCCCGGCGGCTCCTTTGTCCAGCACCCAAGCGTGAGCAGTTTGGCCTTTGGCTACTTTTAAACCTTGTGGTACCCAGTCCACAGTGCTTTTATTTATGGTACGAGTTTGCATTTGACTGTACCAGGATTTTTATTGTCCATTAAAATGATTCATTTATAATACTACACCATGAAGCGCCTTCTCTCTGCCTCCCTCTAGATATATATATATATATATATATATATATATATATATATATATATATATATATATATATATATATGTAATGTATGATAAAAATAGTGGCACACCCATGGATGATGTTTTGCCATTCAAAAATAAATGACAGTCAGTCATTGATGGCTCAGAGACTGCAATGTTTTTATTCCTCTTGGGGTAGGGACATGGGGGGGTTATTCTGGTTCACTTGCAGAGGCAAATTCATTCTTTAAATGACAAAAACATATGCACTGCAGGTGGGGCTGATGTAACATGTGCAGAGAGAGTTAGATATGGGTTAATACTGGCTGCTTTGTTTTTACACTGCAATATAGAGATCAGTAGTACAAACCCCACCCAAATCTAACTCTCTCTGCACATGTTACATCAGCCCCACCTGCAGTGCATATGGTTTTGTCCATTAGAGAGTGAATTTCCCTTTGCGAGTGAACCAGAATAATCCCCATGGAGCATAGCACCTTAGCACCTCCACCCAGTGTGCTGCTAAACCCCTCCCACTTAGCTTGCAACTTGCTTGTTCCCCACTAAGGATTTAATGCCGTTAAAGTCAATCGCTGATGGCACCATCGATGAGGACCATCAAACGTTAGCTTGTTACTTTATAAGTCAGTAAATAAATATAGAGGAGTTAAATGCCACAGAAGAACCAATAGAAATTATTCACCTCTTTTTTTCTTTTACAGTACATTCAATATGTATTAACATATGTACAACTCCACATCATTTAATGTCATAAGTACATGCCCCAGTACAAAAAATGAAATACAATATAGATAATAGGGAAGAAAATCCTAGAATAAGTGTCAATGGCATGGTTGTTCTCTAGGATTATTCTGCCAACGTTCCCTTTTATGGATCTCTTGCGTTTCACACGTGCGGCATCTAGGGTGGCAACACTGGCAGCCCGCCCACGTGATGAGGTCTCCTCGGAATGTATGGAATAGCTCCGGTCGGCATCGCTGTCATGGTAACAGCCATCAAACGCCATGGCCTGCACTGCCCCCAGGTTCAGTGTCCCCGAAGACTAGGGGGGAAAGAAAATATATGTAGGTCATTGAGAAGAGATAATTTCTTGGTATGGTCAGAGGATCGCCGTCATTTCTATGAAAATGGAGCATGGCCCCTCACAGGCATTTTATAGCTTTCTATGAAACCGCTCTTAGGGGCTAATTCAGCTTGGATTGCAAATTCACAAATCAAGCCATTATCAAATTACTGCGCAGGCATAGCGTATGCATCACGCATGCGCAATTGGAAATAGCGACATTAAAGGCATGTGCATCATGAGCGCAGTCCGCTCGCATTTTGCCTGTCAGGAAGTTGGCATTTGGGAGTAGGTCTGTGACATCAGCGCTGACCACTTCCACCCTGTTTCAGTCACAGAGTAGTGAAAGCCTCAGAGATACTCAGATTGGCACGGATGGCAAAGTTTATTCAGTGTTTCAGAAATTCCGTACGGAGTTGCGAGTGAATAGCAATCTGTGTTCCATTCACAATTCTTCCACAATTTATCGAGGGGCTTACTCCTCGCAGACAACTGCAATCTCTCAGTTTAGCGATCCACGCTGAATTAGCCCCTTACTTCTCAATTAATGTGCTTCAGAGGGCATCGCATGGACTATATTATATAGGCACTGGCAGCCTTGCATACAACAATGGTTCCCCCCTTCTGATTAACTGAATACCCTCATGTTCCTTTCCATTTGGATAAGATTTTATTATCTGTGTGGACCATACATGGCGCATTATTCAGCCAGTTAGGTGAAAAATGATCAGAAAATGCAACCTAGGGCCCAATTGGAGTCAGGCAAAATGGTGTTGTTTATGCCAAGGGACCATGGGTGAATTTTCAGTCCTGACTGTTATCGAATGACCACGCATATGCCCAGTACGCTGGCTTCCTCCACAGTGGTCAGGTAATTGACAGCTCAGTAACAAAGAGAACACTGATCCACAAGTAGACATCTACGGCTTTAATGTAAGACACCTGAGGCATTGAGGCACCCACTACTGTTATGATGGTGGACATGGTCAGTACCCTGGTGATACCTGTTGGTAAGCAGTGAGTGACAGAGTTAGATAAGTTATAGGAATATTACATTCACGCTCTGTATTATTGGCTAAGAAAGCGATAGGAGAGGGATCCAAATAAAAGTAGTGACAGGGAAAGAGAGAGTGCGTCAGCGACTGACAGGGAAAGAGAGAGTGCATCAGCGAGAGACAGGGGGAGAGAGAGCGCGTCAGCAAGAGACAGGGGGAGAGAGAGCGCGTCAGCAAGAGACAGGGGGAGAGAGAGCGCGCGTCAGCGATAGACGGGGGAGAGAGCGCGTCAGCGAGAGACAGGGGGAAGAGAACACGTCAGCGAGAGACGGGGGGAGAGAGCACGTCATCGAGAGACGGGGGGAGAGAGCGCGTCAGCGAGAGATAGGGGGAGAGAGAGCGGGTCAGCACGTCAGTGAGACACTGGGGGAGAGAGAGTGCATCAGCGAGAGACAGGGGGAGAGAGAGTGCGTCAGCAAGAGACAGGGGGAGAGAGAGTGCGTCAGCGAGAGACAGGGGGAGAGAGAGCGCGTCAGCGAGAGACAGGGGGAGAGAGAGCGCGTCAGCGAGAGACAGGGGGAGAGAGCACGCCAGCGAGAGACGGGGGGAGAGAGCGCGCCAACGAGAGACAGGGGGAGAGAGCGCGTCAGCAAGAGACAGGGGGAGAGAGAGAGCGCGTCAGCGAGAGACGGGGGAGAGAGCGCGTCAGCGAGAGACAGGAGGGAAGAGAACGCGTCAGCGAGAGACGGGGGGAGAGAGCACGTCAGCGAGAGACGGGGGGAGAGAGCACATCAGCGAGAGATAGGGGGAGAGAGAGCACGTCAGCACGTCAGTGAAACACTGGGGGAGAGAGAGCGCTTCAGCGAGAGACAGGGGGAGAGAGAGCGCGTCAGCAAGAGACAGGGGGAGAGAGAGAGCGCGTCAGCAAGAGACAGGGGAGAGAGCGCGTCAGCGAGAGACAGGGGGAGAGAGCGCGTCAGCGAGAGACAGGGGGAGAGAGCGCGTCAGCAAGAGACGGGGGAGAGAGCGCGTCAGCGAGAGACGGGGGAGAGAGCGCATCAGCGAGAGACAGGGGGGAAGAGAACGCGTCAGCGAGAGACGGGGGGAGAGAGCACGTCAGCGAGAGACGGGGGGAGAGAGCACATCAGCGAGAGATAGGGGGAGAGAGCGCGTCAGCGAGAGACAGGGGGGGGAGAGAGCGCGTCAGCGAGAGACAGTGGGAGAGAGAGCGGGTCAGCATGTCAGTGAGAGACAGGGGGAAAGAGAGCTCTTCAGCGAGAGACAGGGGGAGAGAGAGCGCGTCAGCGAGAGACAGGGGGAGAGAGAGCGTGTCAGCGAGAGACAGGGGGAGAGAGCGCGTCAGCGAGAGACAGGGGGAGAGAGCGCGTCAGCGAGAGACAGGGGGGGAGAGAGCGGGTCAGCACGTCAGTGAGAGACTGGGGGAGAGAGAGCGCATCAGCGAGAGACGGGGAGAGAGAGCGCAGGAGTGAGAGACAGGGGGAGAGAGAGCGCGTCAGAGAGACAGGGAGAGAGAGCGCGTCAGAGAGAGACAGGGGGGAGAGAGCGCGTCAGAGAGAGACAGGGGGGAGAGCGCGCGTCAGCGAGAGACAGGGGGTAGAGAGCGCGCGTCAGCGAGAGACAGGGGGGAGAGAGCGCGTCAGCGAGAGACAGGGGGAGATAGAGCGGGTCAGCACGTCAGTGAGAGACAGGGGGGAGAGAGCGCGTCAGCGAGAGACAGGGGGGAGAGAGAGCGCGTCAGCGAGAGACAGGAGGGAGAGAGAGCGCGTCAGCGAGAGACAGGGGGAGAGAGAGTGCGTCAGCGAGAGACAGGGGGGAGAGAGAGCGCGTCAGCGAGAGGGGGGAGAGAGAGCGCGTCAGCGAGAGACAGGGGGGAGAGAGCGCGTCAGCGAGAGATAGTGGGAGAGAGAGCGCGTCAGCGAGGGACAGGGGGGAGAGAGAGCGCATCAGCGAGAGAGAGCGCAGGAGCGAGAGACAGGGGGAGAGAGAGCGCATCAGCGAGAGACAGGGGGAGAGAGCTGCCCTATCACGCTGCCCTAACCGTCTGTAGATATATCTGCAGATCATTGATCTACTAATGTATCTACTAGTGTGTAGCAGCTATTGTTCCTTGCCAGTCAAAAGCATCTAAATAAAACACAGAAAACAGGTGATTTGCATGACATGAAATGATTTACCTCAACATAATCATGGTGAGCGGGCAGCCCCTGGGAGTCCGATGGGGTGATATAAACATTACACCCAACTAGTGTGCCAAAGTAACACTCCAGCTTCTCCATAATGTGCCATAGCTTGTCCTGTGGAGATACAGCAGTATAGTCAACCAAACTTCTGATATCATTATATATTACATTAGGGATACAGTATAATGGCTCATTTAGAAGGATAACTTTTTTTCAAGTTCCTTGCAATAGGTTGTATTCGGAAAGGAAATAAAATAAATAAATAAAATAAGCACCCACAGCCCTAACACCAGGCACCTCGCACATTTACTTACATGAGCAGGTGGTGCAACCGGAAGTGGGGAAGAGGGCAACAGTGCCTGGACGCCAGCAGTGTGGACAGGTGCGGGTGTGTGGCATATGCAGCGTGACCTCTGACCACGCAACGCTGCGCAGAGCTGCAACGCCATGATTGGTAACAGCCGGGCAGTGTCTAAGAGACATGGCCCGTCATTAGACTGTGCATGCACAATCTAATCCCAAAATCCCAGGATTGGAAACTCCAGTCCTGAAAATTGTGGGGCCAAATCCCAGGATCTATCCTGATCCCGGGATTGGCAACCCTAGCTGCATGGTAATCTCACAGCTGAAAAGTGTGTTCAAACAAGCTCTAAAGTAACCTTGGAACTATTAATAACTATAAAGCTAACAGTAAAGGTTTTAGTCACATCCATACTTGAGCACAGATGGCTAAATCCAAATAACTGAGATACTAATTAACTCAACTGTGTTCAAGTATAGCTATTCTTTTTGATTGATAGAAGCAGATGGTTTGCAGAACACCATTGCTTTGTCCCATATTGCTGAATAAATCCCTGCGTCACTTTAATACATCAGGTGTGTCCACTCCTTATTATAGCAACCATGCAGAAGTTAGAATAAATGTTTCTAATGCAAATCAGAACTAAGGAAGTGTGCGACCAGGATACAGCATACACGCTACTGTACCTGTATGTTAATAAGTGATGTTATCTCAGGAATCCGCAGATCACTCACTGTACATGTTGGGGTAAATGTATTAAGCCTGGTGAAGTGATAAAGTGGAAGGTGACTGATAATGCATCAGCCAATCAGCTGTGAAAAAATGACAGTAGGGATTTGATTGGTTGGTGCTTACTCTGTTCACCTGGCTTAATATATGCATCTGCCCCATTGTTCCCTACAACAGATTCATCATCACTGCAACTGTGGATAGTCTAATCTAAAATACAAATAAATCTGCTGTTTGACATGACTTAAGGTGCGTACACACGTACAGATTTTCTGTCTGATCTATCTGGTGGGAACAAAAACCTGGAAATGTATGGGAGCAACTGACAATCAAAAATTTCCAACCAAATGCAGGAAAACAGAAAAAAAATATATGCTTGAATAAATTTGTTATATTAGAATGATTAAACAATTGGTCTGACTGATCACTGTCTGTTTTCAAGTGTTTGGGAACAATTTTTTGATTGTCAGTTGCTCCCATACATTTCCAGGTTTTTGTTTCCACCAGAGAGATCAGACAGAAAATCTGTACGTGTGTACGCACCTTTAGACACATAGACTGTGATATCAGTTAAGAACAATGTGGCCCATTCAGCCTGCCCTCAACACTTTGTATGCACATACTTCTGCTACTGAGGAGCCTTGTAATAGATTATACATTTCTCTGTAAAAATATAAAAAAAAAATACAAAGTACAGAAGACAATGCAAACTTGTGTGACAGGTGTACAGTGTATACCTGAGACACATTATAGGAGATAGCAGTGCTAAGCTGTATAACGTGCTAGCTAGTGGCTGCATGCCCTCACCTGGACTGGCACCGGCTGTAATATACCCGTCCCTATAACCTCAGATTGTCCCAGGCACAGTATTACAGCACACACGTGTAAGCTTGCACTCAGCAGATCAGCAATGCTTCCTGAGGCTCCCGGGAGATCCTGCTGCTCTGTAGGGAGACACCTAGTGGCTGCAGTCTCCAAGTGCAGTCTGAGTACATTTCTTTGTATTATGTTGTATAATATTCATGTACACACAACCTGCTGGGAGTTAAATGTCCCCCTCCCTGCTTATCTCACCACGAACCTGTTCCAGAAGCCTCCATTCTCTAAGGTAATAATGTCTCCCACGTCACAGCAGCAGCTGCAGTAGCAGAGACTCTGCCCCAAGTTTAGAAATTAGCAGCAGCAGGGGGAAATGAATGGGAATTTTAGCGGAGCTCAGCGCGTGCTATTAATTCATCAATATTCCAGTTGTAGTTCCAGCAGCTGCCAATAGGTGGCAGCAATGATGCAGCACAGCATGAATGACGTCACTGCAATGTAGCTTCGAGTTACACGGAGAAGTGTACTATGGTTGGCTGGCGCAGTGGCGTGCGTCCTTAGTCCCTCGCCTGGGAAGCCCGGGCTGCTGCGGGTTCGAGACCCGCCAGAGCTTAGGTAGTAGGTACAGGACTGAGCGCAGAAATTAGTTAGGGAATTCAGCTCTGTAGCTGGGGGTGTAGTGCACTCGGACCTTCAGCAGCCTGTTTATTTTTTGTGTGTACAGGGGGAAAGCACAAATAGATAGGGAAATGCAGCTGTGGCAGGGGGTGTAGTGCACTCGGACCTTGGCAGCAGCCTGTGTCTTCCACTGAATCAAGATGTTTAAACTACAAATGAGGGGAAGGGGGCGGGGTCCGAGCCAGGAGTGGGCGGAGAAAATGTGATCAATAGATTATTCAAAGATATATTGTTCCAGTGTTCTCATATAATAGAGAACACTGGAACAATATATCTTTGATTAATCTATTGATGAGTTTATATAGACGTGGGGAAAATCTTCTAATATCTAGAGCCTGGTGGTACAATGGTTAAATACTTGGGGTGAAATGTAATAGGATGAGAGATTCAGAAAGTGAGAGATTTGGTAAGAAATCTCCAGGTGTTTTTTAAAGCGGCAATCATTTACTCTGCACAGCCAGTTTGATTTTGAAGTGTAAATGATTACACTTCAAAATCAAACTGGCTGTGCAGAGTAAATGATTGCCGCTTTAAAAAACACCTGGAGATTTCTTACCAAATCTCTCACTTTCTGAATATCTCACCCTATTACATTTCACCCCTGGTCTACTATAGAACGAACTGACATAGGACATATTAGGGTTATATGTATTTTTTATTTATTTATTTTTATGTGAGTTTATTTTATTCAATATGTGTGTGGATATACACACCAGTGAGGGGATCTCCCTCTGGATTGTCTTTTTTTTTATTATTTTTAGTATTGTTTTTTTTTTTTTTTTGCTATTATTATTTATATCTTATTATTTATTTTTTAGGTGTTTTGTAGATGTTGATTTATATAGTAATAATATATTCGGTACTTGTGTAATATCTGGGCTCCCGATATTTTCATCGCATGCCAGTACTTAAGGCATGCGATGCGACGCGATTGGACCTGATTTTCGGGGTTATTGGACATTCCCTGTACAATGTAAAAATCGGTCGCATCACATGCCATTATAATGGCATGCGATGCAACGCGACCGACCCGATTTTTACATTGGACCCAATGTTAAATGGTCCCTCAGACCCGATTTAACATTGGACCCAATGTTAAATGCCCCCCAGACCCGATTTTTTATTGTATACCCACCCTGATGGTTAATTATTAGGTCAAATGCCCCCCCATTGTTAATGCCACCCCACAATCAACGCCAACCCGAAGCGTTGGGAGCGGTGGCGGTAAGCGTCCTCCGACCTTTTCATACCCCCACTATCCATGTCGGTGTGGAGTTGATTTTATATAGTGTGGCGAGAAAAAGCGAGCCCGAAGCGTGGCGAGCCCCGCGAGGGGACGCGTAATATGTGCTTCGGGCTCGTGGCGCGCTGGGCTCGCCACACTACATAAAATCGACTCCATACGGACATGGATAGTGGGGGTATGAAAAGGTCGGAGGACGCGTACCACCGCCGCCCCTCGCGGGCCTAGAGGACTCCAGTGAGAGTGGGAGCACGCGGCAGCGCAGGTGAGAGAAGCGCAAGCCGTCCCTTTGCAACATCGCCTTCGACAGCATGGGTGAGAGACACGCCAGCCTTACCACCTACAAGGCTTCTCCCCGGTTTCTCTTACTGGAGGGACACTCTTACCCACAATACCGGCCGGGCTATTAGTGCAGTGGAGCGCAGGTGCGAGACGCGCATACCGTGCCCATACAGCATCATTCATATGCAATACTTCCTAACTGGTGAATGGTAATATAACCTAAAGACTCTCAGCGGCAGGTGCCGCAGCCCGGTACCACTGTGGTTGCGACTGGGCAAATTAATTATTCTTTTGGAAATATATTAATCCATACTGGTGACGGCAAACATAATATACAGCTATAAATGAACTTGTTGCTGGAATATGGACCGAGTGCTATCTATTCTTAAACAATACATACAGTGATTTATATTAGAGATGTGCGGCGGCCACTTTTCGGGTTTTGGATCTGGATCTCCCTTCGTGTTTTGGATCTGGATTGGTTTTGGCAAAACCACCCTTGGGGGTTTTGGTTTTGGATCTGGATTTTTATGAAATAATGCTAAAAATGGCTAAAACCAGAATTTGAGCCTGTTTTTTGCCCCTAAAGTATTATTAACCTCAATAACATTAGTTTCCAGTCATTTCTAGTCAATTTTGATCAAAAAATTGTTTTCCTTTACCGTAGTTGGGCTAAAAGGTTATACCGAGGTAGCTGGATGACTGAGCTAAGCGACAGCAGTGGGCATCACATACATGTGGACCTTACACATCCAACCTGGCACATCTTGGAAGCAGAGCGGCACTGCAGGGGCAGAGGGTGGCAGTTTAATAAATTACCCCCAAAAAAGAGAAATGCTCCAAAGAGCAAAAAATACAAAGAGGTATCGGCCTTGTCATGACTGGTGGTAGCAGCTTCAGCACTTCTATCAGGTTGCTGATCTCCCACTATTTCCTCCTCCATCATCCTCCAAAAATGTGTTTTTATTTTATTTATTACTTTTATTTATTTTTCTTAATTTACACTGGACACAGCCCCTGGACACTGGACACAGCTTATGTACACTGGACACAACCGTTCACACTGGACACAGCCCCTGGACACTGCCCGTCACCCTGGACACAGCCCCTGGACAATGGACACCACCCCTGGACACAGCTCCTGTACACTGGACACAGCCCGTCACCCTGGACACAGTCCCTGTACACTGGACACAGCCATCACACTGGACAGTGGACACAGCCCCTGGACAGTGGACACAGCCCCTGTACACTGGGCACAGCCCCAGTACACTGGACACAGCCCCTTGTATTATGGACACTGCAGCCCCTGTACAGTGAGTGTACAGTCAGCAGCACTGCAGCCCCTGCGTGTGAGCACTGCAGCACCTAGTTTACAAGAAAATAAAAAATCAGTCACTAAATAAATCACAGCACAGGGCACGGAGCACAGATCCCAACCACCCTCTTCCCTCTCCTATAATGGAGTGAAGATGGCGGGGCGCGCGTGCGTCTTATATAGAATCCAGATCCCGCGAGAATCTGACGTTTTGCCACGTTTTCGGTCCGGAATTCAGGCGGGAACTCCAGAGCCGGTTCGGATCCTGACTCGAATCACCATATTCGGATCTGACGGATCCCGGAGATCTGGACCCGCTCATCTCTAATTTATATATGAAATCATTTCAAGGCTCAATTTTAATTATATAAATATTATATTAATTTATTCTAGTATTATTGTACTGTTGTTATTTATTTTTAGGTGGCCGCCTAAACTATGTTCCAATTCTTATTTTTCAGAAATAAACACATACAATTTATATTAATTACTATCTAGAGTGTCCGTGTGAGTGCATTCATCTATGGTGCTTTAAATTTCTAATTAGCGCAGAAACTCAATTTTCTTTGGTTTGGGGGTTAGTGATGATGTCAGAGCCGGCGCTGGTTTGAAATAACGCAGCCTCTTATCTTTTAAGTTTATTATTTAAAACAAAATAATGGTTTACAAAAGGGAGATTTTAGACTGTAAAATGTTATTCAGACTCCAGCTTATTAAATATGCTCTGTACAGCTCTATATAATATGGTGGTGCTATAGCCAAGGATAATAATAAAAATACCATGAACATGTTTTTCTATGGAAGAACATCAGCATGGAGATCTGAGCTCATTATAGAGCCTGGTAAATCAAGGCTTCCCTATTGGCGGTATGCAACATCAATCTAAAGGTGTGTACACACGGGTGCGATATGGCTTCCGATGTTGACGATATAGTGCACATCGGAAGCCATATCGTATACCGATTGTGTACTTTTCAGGGCTTGCGAGCCCGATGCGCTGCCAATGCGCGCTCTCAAGTGAGCGCAAATCGGCAGCGACATAGTGAGGGCAGGCAAGACTATATAGTGCAGATCTGCACTATATAGTCTTTGTGCCTGAATACTCACTATAGCTCCGGCGGCCAGAGGGCGAGGGGCTTCTCCTGGGGCTGCGCTGCAGGGCTGATGACCCAGAAGAAGTCTGCCTAAAGAGGAGGGAGGGGTGTGGCCTGATGTCTGCACGGCGGGGGGGAAGCTGTTTGATGTGCCGCGGCCCCGGTTGTCGCAGCACGCTGACATCCCGGCACCCTGGTGACAGGTACTGTCCTCTGCTCTCCTTCATGTTCTTACACGGTCGACATGCTGCCGTGCGATGCGAGTCCCGATGCCATCAGATCGCATCGGGACTCGCATCGCACGGCAGCATGTCGACCGTGTGTACACACCATTAATATTTCCTTATGGTTCTCCTCCGTTACTCAGGAACCAATGTGACTTTTGTGTCATATATATATATATATATATATATGAAAAGTTTTATTGTTCCTCAGTGAGAAAAACAAAAGAAACAGAGAAACAGGACAAAAACTTAAGGCAAGGATGAGGTCCCATCGCCACACAATAAAAGAAAAAAAGACACACTTTCCTGTGGCCAAACATTTCTGCAGCCCAGGACACAATCAGGATCATATGAAAGTGATTATACTAAAAGGAAATTTCAAATCACAAAGAGACAGGAGGATCTGGGAATACAAATTAATGACAACGTTTGACACCCTTAACACAGGACTGAATCTATCCGAGGGATTTATGGCCCACTACAACATCTGAGGAATCTGGCCCAGAGAGAATGAGGGCATCGGAGCTCTAACTCTGGCCTGTCATCAACTTAGAGACAATAAAACTTTCACACTACTTATCTACAAACTAATTAAGGACTCAATTTACAAGCTCATTCTGTTATTTTGTTTTGTTTTGATCTTAAGAATGTCCATCTATCACATCTTGTTCCCACTCTGCTGTGTATATATATGTGGTTCTTCACACACCTTGTTATACCATGCCTGAGGAAGAGACCTAAGAAGTCTCGAAAGCTTGCGTTTTAACAACATTTATTTTTGTTAGCCATTAAAAGGTATCATATTTGCTAGATTGCTATTTTGTTTTTCTCACTGAGGAACAATAAAACTTTTCTTATCAACTGGCTAACACGGTACCAAACTTTTTTTTTTTTTTTTTTTTTATATATATATATGTAATGTATGATAAAAATAGTGGCACACCCATGGATGATGTTTTGCCATTCAAAAATAAATGACAGTCAGTCATTGATGGCTCAGAGACTGCAATGTTTTTATTCCTCTTGGGGTAGGGACATGGGGGGGTTATTCTGGTTCACTTGCAGAGGCAAATTCATTCTTTAAATTACAAAAACATATGCACTGCAGGTGGGGCTGATGTAACATGTGCAGAGAGAGTTAGATATGGGTTAATACTGGCTGCTTTGTTTTTACACTGCAATATAGAGATCAGTAGTACAAACCCCACCCAAATCTAACTCTCTCTGCACATGTTACATCAGCCCCACCTGCAGTGCATATGGTTTTGTCCATTAGAGAGTGAATTTCCCTTTGCGAGTGAACCAGAATAATCCCCATGGAGCATAGCACCTTAGCACCTCCACCCAGTGTGCTGCTAAACCCCTCCCACTTAGCTTGCAACTTGCTTGTTCCCCACTAAGGATTTAATGCCGTTAAAGTCAATCGCTGATGGCACCATCGATGAGGACCATCAAACGTTAGCTTGTTACTTTATAAGTCAGTAAATAAATATAGAGGAGTTAAATGCCACAGAAGAACCAATAGAAATTATTCCCCTCTTTTTTTCTTTTACAGTACATTCAATATGTATTAACATATGTACAACTCCACATCATTTAATGTCATAAGTACATGCCCCAGTACAAAAAATGAAATACAATATAGATAATAGGGAAGAAAATCCTAGAATAAGTGTCAATGGCATGGTTGTTCTCTAGGATTATTCTGCCAACGTTCCCTTTTATGGATCTCTTGCGTTTCACACGTGCGGCATCTAGGGTGGCAACACTGGCAGCCCGCCCACGTGATGAGGTCTCCTCAGAATGTATGGAATAGCTCCGGTCGGCATCGCTGTCATGGTAACAGCCATCAAACGCCATGGCCTGCACTGCCCCGAGGTTCAGTGTCCCCGAAGACTAGGGGGGAAAGAAAATATATGTAGGTCATTGAGAAGAGATAATTTCTTGGTATGGTCAGAGGATCGCCGTCATTTCTATGAAAATGGAGCATGGCCCCTCACAGGCATTTTATAGCTTTCTATGAAACCGCTAATTCAGCTTGGATTGCAAATTCACAAATCAAGCCATTATCAAATTACTGCGCAGGCATAGCGTATGCATCACGCATGCGCAATTGGAAATAGCGACATTAAAGGCATGTGCATCATGAGCGCAGTCCGCTCGCATTTTACCTGTCAGGAAGTTGGCATTTGGGAGTAGGTCTGTGACATCAGCGCTGACCACTTCCACCCTGTTTCAGTCACAGAGTAGTGAAAGCCTCAGAGATACTCAGATTGGCACGGATGGCAAAGTTTATTCAGTGTTTCAGAAATTCCGTACGGAGTTGCGAGTGAATAGCAATCTGTGTTCCATTCACAATTCTTCCACAATTTATCGAGGGGCTTACTCCTCGCAGACAACTGCAATCTCTCAGTTTAGCGATCCACGCTGAATTAGCCCCTTACTTCTCAATTAATGTGCTTCAGAGGGCATCGCATGGACTATATTATATAGGCACTGGCAGCCTTGCATACAACAATGGTTCTCCCCTTCTGATTAACTGAATACCCTGATGTTCCTTTTCATTTGGATAAGATTTTAGGTACTTCTGTAGTTTCACGGCGCCAGCATCCGGGTTCTACGCTCGCCACAAAATATGCCAAAAAAAGTAACTTAACTCCATGCCAACATGGATAGTTCATACCCCCACTATCTATGTTGGCACGGAGTTGATTTTAAATAGCGTGGCGAGCGTAGCGAGCCACCGAGCCCGCAGCGTGGGCGAGCGAAGCAAGCCCCGCAATGGGACTCAGACGCACGGCGCCATACTGGCGCCGTGAAACTACAGAAGTACCAGATTTTATTATCTGTGTGGACCATACATAGGGCATTATTCAGTCAGTTAGGTGAAAAATTATCAGAAAATGCAACTTAGGGCCCAATTGGAGTCAGACAAAATGGTGTTGTTTATGCCAAGGGACCATGGGTGAATTTTTAGTCCTGACGGTTATCGAATGACCACGCATATGCCCAGTACGCTGGCTTCCTCCACAGTGGTCAGGTAATTGACAGCTCAGTAACAAAGAGAACACTGATCCACAAGTAGACATCTACGGCTTTAATGTAAGACACCTGAGGCATTGAGGCACTCACTACTGTGATGATGGTGGACATGGACAGTACCGTGGTGATACCTGTTGGTAAGCAGTGAGTGACAGAGTTAGATAAGTTATGGGAATATTACATTCATGCTCTGTATTATTGGCTAAGAAAGTGATAGGAGAGGGACCCAAATAAAAGTAGTGACAGGGAAAGAGAGAACATGTCAGTAAGAGACAGGGAGAGAGAGCGCGTCAGCTAAAGACAGGGAAAGAGAGAGCGCGTCAGCTAGAGACAGGGGGAGAGAGAGAGTGCGTCAGCGAGAGACAGGGGGAGAGAGAGAACGCGTCAGCGAGAGACAGGGGGTGAGAGAGAGAACGTGTCAGCGAGAGACAGGGGGAAACAGAACGCGTCAGCGAGAGACAGGGGTAGAGAGAGTGCGTCAGAGAGAGACAGGGGGAGAGAGCGTGTCAGCGAGAGACAGGGGGAGAGAGCGCGTCAGCGAGAGACAGGGGGGAGAGAGCGCGTCAGCGAGAGACAGGGGGAGAGAGCGCATCAGCGAGAGACAAGGGGAGAGAGCGCGTCAGCGAGAGACAGGGGGGGAGAGAGCGCGTCAGCGAGAGACAGTGGGAGAGAGCTCGTCAGCGAGAGACAGTGGGAGAGAGAGCGGGTCAGCACGTCAGTGAGAGACTGGGGGAGAGAGAGTGCATCAGCGAGAGACAGGGGGAGAGAGAGCGCAGGAGCAAGAGACAGGGGAGACAGAGTGCATCAGCGAGAGACAGGGGGAGAGAGCTGCCCTATCACGCTGCCCTAACCGTCTGTAGATATATCTGCAGATCATTGATCTACTAATGTATCTACTAGTGTGTAGCAGCTATTGTTCCTTGCCAGTCAAAAGCATCCAATTAAAACACAGAAAACAGGTGATTTGCATGACATGAAATGATTTACCTCAACATAATCATGGTGAGCTTGCAGCCCCTGGGAGTCCGATGGGGTGATATAAACATTACACCCAACTAGTGTGCCAAAGTAACACTCCAGCTTCTCCATAATGTGCCATAGCTTGTCCTGTGGAGATACAGCAGTATAGTCAACCAAACTTCTGATATCATTATATATTACATTAGGGATACAGTATAATGGCTCATTTAGAAGATAACTTTTTCAAGTTCCTTGCATTAGGTTGTATTCGGAAAGGAAATAAAATAAATAAATAAAATAAGCACCCACAGCCCTAACACCAGGCACCTCGCACATTTACTTACATGAGCAGGTGGTGCAACCGGAAGTGGGGAAGAGGGCAACAGTGCCTGGACGCCAGCAGTGCGGACAGGTGCGGGGGTGTGGCATATGCAGCGTGACCTCTGACCACGCAACGCTGCGCAGAGCTGCAACGCCATGATTGGTAACAGCCGGGCAGTGTCTAAGAGACATGGCCCGGCATTAGACTGTGCATGCACAATCTAATCCCAGGATTGGAAACTCCAGTCCTGGAAATTGTGGGGCCAAATCCCAGGATTAGTCTATCCTGATCCCGGAATTGGCAACCCTAGCTGCAAGGTAATCTCACAGCTGAAAAGTGCGTTCAAACAAGCTCTAAAGTAACCTTGGAACTATTAATAACTATAAAGCAGGTGCTCCCGACCATGGTCACCAAGGCAGACTAACAGTACAGGTTTTAGTCACATCCATACTTGAGCACAGATGGCTAAATCCAAATAACTGAGGTACTCATTAACTCAACCGTGTTCAAGTATAGCTATTCTTTTTGATTGATAGAAGCAGATGGTTTGCAGAACACCATTGCTTTGTCCCATATTGCTGAAAAAATCCCTGCGTCACTTTAATACATCAGGTGTGTCTACTCCTTATTATAGCAACCATGCATAAGTTAGAATAAATGTTGGTACTCTTTACCTAGCACGGCGCCCATCGTGGGGATCGCGGGCATCGCGGTCAGTACATTAACGGCCGCGACGCGATGCCCGCGATCCCCACGATTTACCATAGGGTTCAATGTTAAATTTAGTGCTGCCCGCGATTTTACATTCAATGCTTCAATGGCCGCGATTTGGCCATAGGAATCAATGTTAAATGGGCCACAGAGCCCAAATAGGCACAATTAACACTTAAATGTCCCCCCAAATTTGTAACGCCACCCCACGATCCACGCCATACACGCTACTGTACCTGTATGTTAATAAGTGATGTTATCTCAGGAATCCGCAGATCACTCACTGTACATGTTGGGGTAAATTTATTAAGCCTGGTGAAGTGATAAAGTGGAAGGTGACTGATAATGCATCAGCCAATCAGCTGTGAAAAAATGACAGTAGGGATTTGATTGGTTGGTGCTTACTCTGTTCACCTGGCTTAATATATGCATCTGCCCCATTGTTCCCTACAACAGATTCATCATCACTGCAACTGTGGATATTCTAATCTAAAATACAAATAAATCTGGGACTAAGTAAAAACCGGACCCGGATAAGACACCGGAACGCCGGACCAGACATCAAACTCTGCATTCCGGAGCTTATAGTGTCTGGTCCGAGGGGTGTCCCATGCGGGGGGTGTCTTGTCCGGGGGGATGCTTGTGATTGCTCACACCAGGGACATGGGGAAGGGGAGATTACAGCCTCCCCGTGTGGTCTGGACCGTTCCAGTTTTTATTACACCCCCGGACCATGCGGTGAGGCTGTATTCTCCCCCCTCTCCTCTCCCAGGTGACAGGTGCGAGAGCAGCCTCATCAGATGGAGCACCCCCGGACAGGACACCCCCGGACCGGATACTACAAGCTCCGGAATGCAGAGTTTGATGTCCAGTCCGGCATTCCGGTGTCTTATCCGATTCCGGATTTTACCCCTACCCAATAAATCTGCTGTTTGACATGACATAGACACATAGACTGTGATATCAGTTAAGAACAATGTGGCCCATTCAGCCTGCCCTCAACACTTTGTATGCACATACTTCTGCTACTGAGGAGCCTTGTAATAGATTATACATTTCTCTGTAAAAATATAAAAAAAAATACAAAGTACAGAAGACAATGCAAACTTGTGTGACAGGTGTACAGTGTATACCTGAGACACATTATAGGAGATAGCAGTGCTAAGCTGTATAACGTGCTAGCTAGTGGCTGCATGCCCTCACCTGGACTGGCACCGGCTGTAATATACCCGTCCCTATAACCTCAGATTGTATTGCACAGTATTACAGCACACACGTGTAAGCTTGCACTCAGCAGATCAGCAATGCTTCCTGAGGCTCCCGGGAGATCCTGCTGCTCTGTAGGGAGACACCTAGTGGCTGCAGTCTCCAAGTGCAGTCTGAGTACATTTCTTTGTATTATGTTGTATAATATTCATGTACATGTAGAAATACGCCCCGGTGCTATTGCACCGGGACGAAAGGGGCAGTGCCGCCGCCGGGTGGTGCCGCCCCCTGCAGCCAGGGCCAGTGTACTAGTGCGGTCACTGGCCCTGCTGCTGGCTGGCGCCTGCTTCCTGGCCTGGGGTGGCCTGGCGCCACCCCGGGGAGCCGGAAGCAGACCCTCCAGTGACGCCAGGCGTGGGGGCAGCGGCGAGCCTTCGCCGCTGATCCCCACGAACAAAGGGGATTTGAATACGGCGCCAAAGGAGAGCCAATCATGGCTCTCGCTCTGGCGCCCAATGGGAAGTGGCGGCGGCGAGCCAATCCTGGCTCGCCACGTCACGAGCCCCGCCCCCGGGTGCTGGTTTGAACTAACCAGCGCCGGGGGCGGGGAGGAGAAGTCGGCGACGGAGCAGCAGAGGAGAGGAGACGGCTGGACGGAGCGAGGTCTGCCGCCGGAAGCCCCGGGAGGCGGCAGCTGTGTGCGGAGTACTGCTACACGCTGCCGCCCGCCGGGCGAAGGACACAGCGCCGGGGACAGCCGGCGAAGACGGAGGAAGCCCGGGTGCGGCGGGGTGCAATGCAAAAGAGCTTGCCCCGGCCCCCGCTGCCCCGGTGAAGACTGCAGGAAGCCCGGAGGTGGTGGGAAGCATCCCACCTCCGGTGAAGACGGACCACCCTCGTGGCTGGACCAGGCTTGGTCCAGCGGAAGGCCCTAGGACGGGTAAGTCCACCATGTGGGTCCCCTCCCTAGACCACCAGGTGTGCGGGCAATAGGTCCGTGGGCCCAATTCAGGCACCAGGCCTGTGGGTATTGTAGTCGGGCTCTAGGCCTGTGGGGACTTAAGGTTTTGTATTGTTGGGCCTTAGGCCCCTCTAGTGTCGTTGGGCATTAGCCCCTTTGTGTGTGGGTGGGCATTAGGCCCAGTGGTGCTCTGGGCTTTAGGCCCTTACATAGTAGGCCCCCCTCGGGCCCCATTGAGTTATTGGGTCACTGGACACCAGGTCCAGCTGGTTGTGGGGCGCAAGGCCCTGTTCGTGTACGAGGCTCAGACCCCGCTAGGGCTGAGGCCTCTCAGTAGGAGGAACAGGCCTGTATCGACAGGCCTCGGGTGCAGTTATCGCCGCAAGGGGTATCGCGGCAAGGCTAGGAACAGCCAGAGGGAGGTAGGCCCTCGCTAGGTGTTGGTGCAGTGTGGTCTCTTTACATTGTACTGTTTTACTTGACACCGTGTACTGTATGCTGTACTGGGGTTCACCAATCGTGGCCCTGTGCAGATTGTGTTCTTTTCAGGTTGCGTGACGCTAGGCCGTGGCATCGGAAGATCCGGCGCTAGGTCACAGGTTGCGCGGGCGTTAGGCGCCAGGTTGCGTGACGCTAGGCCGTGGCATCGGAAGATCCGGCGCTAGGTCACAGGTTGCGCGGGCGTTAGGCGCCAGGTTGCGTGACGCTAGGCCGTGGCATCGGAAGATCCGGCGCTAGGTCACAGGTTGCGCGGGCGTTAGGCGCCAGGTTGCAGGACGCTAGGCCGTGGCATCGGAAGATCCGGCGTTAGGTCCTGGGTTGCGCGACGCTAGGCTGTGGCATCCAAGGATCCAGCGCTAGGTCGCGAGTTACGTAAGCCGGCTTCAGGCCGCAGGGTGCGCAGGAGGTAAGCCGCAGGCGCGTTGGTGTATTGCCCTGCCTTAGGGAGCAGGAGGTTACGTGAGTTCCTTTTCAGGTGGCGGTATCCGCACTGGAAGTGTGACGGTGGACCAGTGAACGACTGGTGAGTAGAAATTGTATTGAATCCGTTGTCTTGTTGTTTGTGCTCCTTCCCCTCCCCGGAGCGTTCCCCCACCTCAGTTACGCCTGCCGTGTTCCACAAGCGGGTGTAACCACTCTGAGGCCAATAGTGCCTGTGATGAGCATCCCCTCCCCCCCTTAGGGGGTTTTCCCCCTGGTTTCCCCTACAGGTGCAGTCGCTTCGGGAGACCAGTGCAGCAAGAGGAAGGTACCGGGACCGTCACAGGCCCGAAGGTAGGAGGCGGAGCGCAGCGAGGTGAGTACGCGCAGCGAGTGGCGCGCGCCGGGCCCCGCCCCGGGGCCTCCTACATTTTGGCGTAGTCGGCAGGATCTGAATCCACAGTTGCGATGTGGGGCACCCCCAGGGAGACCCGCCGGAGGGACCTTCCGGAAGCACCTTACCCCTGCGTGGACGAAGACGGTTGGGTGACGGTGACAGGAGCGGACCTGATGAGGATTGTACAGAGGTCCATCCAGCGCGACAAGGACCAGCGACGGGAGGAGAGGCTCGCGAAGGCTCTGGCGACCCCTTGCCGGACGTGTCAGCAGATGGGACACTTTACCAGCGACTGTCCCCAACGCCATGCGGCAATGGGAACAATCAGATCGACGGAGTGGAAGGGGCCAAGCCATCCAGGCCCCTTGATGACGGAGGAGGCCGTGATATCCCCCTTCTGGATCGCGGAAATGTCCCCATGTTGGGCAGGGCAGAAAGGCACAACAGGGAACCCTCGCCACTCCCCATGCCGGACCAGTCTCCAACTCGAACGGTTGGGACCAGAAGCTTCGGAAGACAGGGACGTGCCGATAGGAGGAAGGAACTCCGCGGAGGCAGAGGACGTCCTGGAGCGAGACGTCTCGCCGATGGCACAGTGGCTAGCAGAAACCAGCGAGAGAGACGAAGGCTACACAGTAAGAGAGGATACCGAATGGGACGAACCCTGGTGCGAACTCTGTAACGAGGTGGACCACGAACCGCCGGATTGCCCCTACGTCTCCGCCCAGACGATTAAGAATTGGTGCCAAGGGTATGTCGACCACCCTGCCCCCACCAACTGGTCCTCAGAGGACGACTGGAGCGAAGAGGAATCTGAGAGGTGCACGGGCTGCGGCGACCTCGACCACATGCGCCCTGAATGCCCCTGGCCTATGGACTACGATTCGCGGGAAGAAACTGACCCTGGAGGATCTGAGGACGACGGTTGGGAGACTATGGAAGAGGAGGACGACCCCCCTCCCTCAAGGGCGGCTGCCCGAGAGGTAGGAAGTGCCCCAGAGGGAACAGCCGGTGGCCAGAGGGCAACCCCTCAACAGGAAAGCCAGGTGGAGGCCCCCTGCCGGATGGGGGAAGAATGGGTAGAGGTGATGCCCTTGGAAGGGGAATCTCCCTGTTGGCCTATGGCGGGTGACCCCGGCAAACGACCCCTCCCTCGGAGGAGTCGGCGAAGGAGGGCGGAAGCCAAACGCAGGAGTCCACTGCCCACAGAGGACCAGGACCAGTCCCTGGAGACAACCACCCGTGACACAGGAGACCTACACCCAGAAGCCACACCCCCAGACGAGAAGGTGGAGGTGAGTTTTCCTTCTGCAGATGCTGGCCCAGGCACCCCAGATGGGACACCCGGACCAGGACCAACCTCCCGAGAGGGCCAGGGTGACCCTGACGCCGGAACGCAGGTAATGGCTCACTTCGTGGGGACCACAAAGGAAAAGGGGGGGGCAAGTGTAGAAATACGCCCCGGTGCTATTGCACCGGGACGAAAGGGGCAGTGCCGCCGCCGGGTGGTGCCGCCCCCTGCAGCCAGGGCCAGTGTACTAGTGCGGTCACTGGCCCTGCTGCTGGCTGGCGCCTGCTTCCTGGCCTGGGGTGGCCTGGCGCCACCCCGGGGAGCCGGAAGCAGACCCTCCAGTGACGCCAGGCGTGGGGGCAGCGGCGAGCCTTCGCCGCTGATCCCCACGAACAAAGGGGATTTGAATACGGCGCCAAAGGAGAGCCAATCATGGCTCTCGCTCTGGCGCCCAATGGGAAGTGGCGGCGGCGAGCCAATCCTGGCTCGCCACGTCACGAGCCCCGCCCCCGGGTGCTGGTTTGAACTAACCAGCGCCGGGGGCGGGGAGGAGAAGTCGGCGACGGAGCAGCAGAGGAGAGGAGACGGCTGGACGGAGCGAGGTCTGCCGCCGGAAGCCCCGGGAGGCGGCAGCTGTGTGCGGAGTACTGCTACACGCTGCCGCCCGCCGGGCGAAGGACACAGCGCCGGGGACAGCCGGCGAAGACGGAGGAAGCCCGGGTGCGGCGGGGTGCAACGCAAAAGAGCTTGCCCCGGCCCCCGCTGCCCCGGTGAAGACTGCAGGAAGCCCGGAGGTGGTGGGAAGCATCCCACCTCCGGTGAAGACGGACCACCCTCGTGGCTGGACCAGGCTTGGTCCAGCGGAAGGCCCTAGGACGGGTAAGTCCACCATGTGGGTCCCCTCCCTAGACCACCAGGTGTGCGGGCAATAGGTCCGTGGGCCCAATTCAGGCACCAGGCCTGTGGGTATTGTAGTCGGGCTCTAGGCCTGTGGGGACTTAAGGTTTTGTATTGTTGGGCCTTAGGCCCCTCTAGTGTCGTTGGGCATTAGCCCCTTTGTGTGTGGGTGGGCATTAGGCCCAGTGGTGCTCTGGGCTTTAGGCCCTTACATAGTAGGCCCCCCTCGGGCCCCATTGAGTTATTGGGTCACTGGACACCAGGTCCAGCTGGTTGTGGGGCGCAAGGCCCTGTTCGTGTACGAGGCTCAGACCCCGCTAGGGCTGAGGCCTCTCAGTAGGAGGAACAGGCCTGTATCGACAGGCCTCGGGTGCAGTTATCGCCGCAAGGGGTATCGCGGCAAGGCTAGGAACAGCCAGAGGGAGGTAGGCCCTCGCTAGGTGTTGGTGCAGTGTGGTCTCTTTACATTGTACTGTTTTACTTGACACCGTGTACTGTATGCTGTACTGGGGTTCACCAATCGTGGCCCTGTGCAGATTGTGTTCTTTTCAGGTTGCGTGACGCTAGGCCGTGGCATCGGAAGATCCGGCGCTAGGTCACAGGTTGCGCGGGCGTTAGGCGCCAGGTTGCGTGACGCTAGGCCGTGGCATCGGAAGATCCGGCGCTAGGTCACAGGTTGCGCGGGCGTTAGGCGCCAGGTTGCGTGACGCTAGGCCGTGGCATCGGAAGATCCGGCGCTAGGTCACAGGTTGCGCGGGCGTTAGGCGCCAGGTTGCAGGACGCTAGGCCGTGGCATCGGAAGATCCGGCGTTAGGTCCTGGGTTGCGCGACGCTAGGCTGTGGCATCCAAGGATCCAGCGCTAGGTCGCGAGTTACGTAAGCCGGCTTCAGGCCGCAGGGTGCGCAGGAGGTAAGCCGCAGGCGCGTTGGTGTATTGCCCTGCCTTAGGGAGCAGGAGGTTACGTGAGTTCCTTTTCAGGTGGCGGTATCCGCACTGGAAGTGTGACGGTGGACCAGTGAACGACTGGTGAGTAGAAATTGTATTGAATCCGTTGTCTTGTTGTTTGTGCTCCTTCCCCTCCCCGGAGCGTTCCCCCACCTCAGTTACGCCTGCCGTGTTCCACAAGCGGGTGTAACCACTCTGAGGCCAATAGTGCCTGTGATGAGCATCCCCTCCCCCCCTTAGGGGGTTTTCCCCCTGGTTTCCCCTACAGGTGCAGTCGCTTCGGGAGACCAGTGCAGCAAGAGGAAGGTACCGGGACCGTCACAGGCCCGAAGGTAGGAGGCGGAGCGCAGCGAGGTGAGTACGCGCAGCGAGTGGCGCGCGCCGGGCCCCGCCCCGGGGCCTCTTACATTTACACAACCTGCTGGGAGTTAAATGTCCCCCTCCCTGCTTATCTCACCACGAACCTGTTCCAGAAGCCTCCATTCTCTAAGGTAATAATGTCTCCCACGTCACAGCAGCAGCTGCAGTAGCAGAGAGTCTGCCCCAAGTTTAGCAATTAGCAGCAGCAGCAGCAGGGGGAAATGAATGGGAATTTTAGCGGAGCTCAGCGCTTGCTATTAATTCATCAACATTCCAGTTGTAGTTCCAGCAGCTGCCAATAGGTGGCAGCAATGATGCAGTACAGCATGAATGACGTCACTGCAATGTAGCTTCGAGTTACACGGAGAAGTGTACTGTGGTTGGCTGGCGCAGTGGCGTGCGCCCTTAGTCCCTCGCCTGGGAAGCCCGGGCTGCTGCGGGTTCGAGACCCGCCAGAGCTTAGGTAGTAGGTACAGGACTGAGCGCAGAAATTAGTTAGGGAATTCAGCTCTGTAGCTGGGGGTGTAGTGCACTCGGACCTTCAGCAGCCTGTTTATTTTTTGTGTGTACAGGGGGAAAGCACAAATAGATAGGGAAATGCAGCTGTGGCAGGGGGTGTAGTGCACTCGGACCTTGGCAGCAGCCTGTGTCTTCCACTGAATCAAGATGTTTAAACTACAAATGAGGGGAAGGGGGCGGGGTCCGAGCCAGGAGTGGGCGGAGAAAATGTGATCAATAGATTATTCAAAGATATATTGTTCCAGTGTTCTCATTAATCTATTGATGAGTTTATATAGACGTGGGGAAAATCTTCTAATATCTAGAGCCTGGTGGTACAATGGTTAAAAACTTGGTCTACTATAGAACGAACTGACATAGGACATATTAGGGTTATATGTATTTTTTATTCATGTATTTTTATGTGAGTTTATTTTATTCAATATGTGTGTGGATATACACACCAGTGAGGGGATCTCCCTCTGGATTGTCTTTTTTAAATTATTTTTAGTATTGTTTTTTTTTTTCGCTATTATTATTTATATCTTTTTTAGGTGTTTTGTAGATGTTGATTTATATAGTAATAATATATTCAGTACTTGTGTAATATCTGGGCTCCTGATATTTTCATCGCATGCCAGTACTTAAGGCATGCGATGCGACGCGATTGGACCTGATTTTCGGGGTTATTGGACATTCCCTGTACAATGTAAAAATCGGTCGCATCACATGCCATTATAATGGCATGCGATGCGACGCGACCGACATGATTTTTACATTGGACCCAATGTTAAATGGTCCCTCAGACCCATAGGTGTGCGCAGCACATTTTATTAGGGGGTGCACCGTTAAAGGGGTGGGTCTAGCACCGCCTACTGGGCATGTCTAACACAGCTCCTTTTGGTGTGTCCAATACTGCCAATCAGGTGTGTCTACCATCATCTTTTGGCACTCGCTACAATATAAAATGTCTCCCAGACACACCATAATCTCCTGCCTATTCCAGTTTTAATCTTCCAATTACTCTGTGTAACGGTACATGCAAATAAAGTCAAAAACATATATGGATGACGCAGGTATGTAGTAATATGACAATGGTCTAGTACAATTACCAAAGCAAAACACACATACAGTAATTGATTGATGGGCGCTTCTTTTAATAGAATACAGTTGTAAAAAGCAAGTCTTTTGTAAAAGGTATTACTGGTATTGCTAGCGGCAGGAGGGGTTCATAAGGGTGAGCACAGCATTAGGGGGTGCCTGTGCACCCCTAACACTCAATGTGCGCACACCTATGCTCAGACCCGATTTAACATTAACCCAATGTTAAATGCCCCCCAGACCCGATTTTTAATTGTATACCCACCCTGATGGTTAATTATTAGGTCAAATGCCCCCTCCCCCCATTGTTAACGCCACCCCACAATCAACGCCAACCCGAAGCGTTGGGAGCAGTGGCGGTAAGCGTCCTCCGACCTTTTCATACCCCGACTATCCACGTCGGTGTGGAGTTGATTTTATATAGTGTAGCGAGCAAGCGTGGCGAGCCCCGAAGCGTGGCGAGCCCCGCGAGGGGACGCGTAATACGTGCTTCGGGCTCGTGGCAGGCTGCGCTCGCCACACTACATAAAATCGACTCCATGCGGACATGGATAGTGGGGGTATGAAAAGGTCGGAGGACGCGTACCACCGCCGCCCCTCACGGGCTCGCCACGCTTCGGGTTGGCGTTGATCGTGGTGTGGCGTTAACAATAGGGGGCATTTGACCTAGTAGTTCCCCATCAGGGTGGGTATACAATTAAAAATCAGGGTCTGGGGGGGCATTTAACATTGTAATCAGCCATCAGGATGGCTGTACAATGAAAAATCGGGTCGAATCGGTCGCATCGCATGGCATGTGATTTGGTTGCATGCGATGTGACCGATTTTTCCGACCCGATGTCAAAATCGGGTGCCCAGATATTACACAAGTACCATATATTCTTTGGTACATATATATATATATATATATATATATATATATATATATGTTAAAATGCTATTAGGATTACTATTCGCCCAATGGAATGATAAGATCAATTAGAAGCTGTGTATATTAAGCCACACAATATAAATGAAAAATGCTCGTTGAAAAAGCCCTCTGACAAGGCGAAATGCATTAGTGGTTCTCCCAGCTAACAGCACCCCGGATTATCAGTCCAGAAACCAGCTTCATTTATTTCTGCATCGGTCCAAATTGGAGATTATACCATCCGCTACCTGGAAGAACACCGGTGTAAATCTGGTCATCATGCACAGTCACAGCCCGTGAGTCTTAGAGGATTCCAGTGAGAGTGGGAGCACGCGGCAGCCCAGGTGAGAGAAGCGCTAGCCGTCCCTTTGCAACATCGCCTTCGACAGCATGGGTGAGAGACACGCCAGCCTTACCACCTACAAGGCTTCTCCCCGGTTTCTCTTACTGGAGGGACACTCTAACCCACAATACCGGCCGGGCCATTAGTGCAGGGGAGCGCAGGTGAGAGACGCGCATACCGTGCCCATACAGCATCATTCATATGCAATACTTCCTAACTGGTGAATGGTAATATAACCTAAAGACTCTCAGCGGCAGGTGCCGCAGCCCGGTACCACTGTGGTTGCGACTGTGCAAATTAATTATTCTTTTGGAAATATATTCATCCATACTGGTGACGGCAAACATAATATACAGCTATAAATGAACTTGTTGCTGGAATATGGACCGAGTGCTATCTATTCTTAAACAATACATACAGTGATTTATATTAGAGATGTGCGGCGGCCACTTTTCGGGTTTTGGATCTGGATCTCCCTTCGTGTTTTGGATCTGGATTGGTTTGGGCAAAACCACCCTTGGGGGTTTTGGTTCTGGATTTTTATGAAAAAATGCTAAAAATGGCTAAAACCAGAATTTGAGCCTATTTTTGCCCCTAAAGTATTATTAACCTCAATAACAGTAGTTTCCAGTCAATTTTGATCACTTCACAGCTCACAAAATTGTTTTCATTTACTGTAGTTGGGCTAAAAGGTTATACCGAGGTAGCTGGATGACTGAGCTAAGCGACAGCAGTGGGCATCACATACATGTGGACCTTACACTTCCAACCTGGCACATCTTGGAAGCAGAGCGGCACTGCAGGGGCAGAGGGTGGCAATTTAATAAATTACCCCCAAAAAAGAGAAATGCTCCAAAGAGCAAAAAAATACAAAGAGGTATCGGCCTTGTCATGACTGGTGGTAGCAGCTTCAGCACTTCTATCAGGTTGCTGATCTCCCACTATTTCCTCCTCCATCATCCTCCAAAAATGTGTTTTTATTTTATTTATTACTTGTATTTATTTTTCTTACTTTACACTGGACACCAGGGACGTGCAGTCAGGGGAGGCAGGGGAGGCGGAGCCTCCCCTGTCATTTATGTTTAATATAATAATACAATACAAAGAAAATACTTATGACACATATTATGTGTCATAAGTATATGCTTTGTATTATTAGAATCATTTTTACTCTTTTTTTTTTTTTTTTTATTAGCTAAGGAGGCATCAAGAGCGATGCCTCCCGCTGTCTATATTAAAGTTACAGACACAGGGGCGGGCAGTGGGCAGGGCTGAGAACTGAGCTGTAAAAGCTCATTTAAAAAATGTGTATAGGCGGCACCTATAGCAGTGCCTCGGTGACAGGGACGTGCTTTTCTGCCTATATGAAAGCACACCCCTGTCACTGAGGCAGAAGTGATTGGACACAGTGGTGTCTCAGTGACAGGGGAAGCTTTCATAAAGGCAGAAAGCGCGTCCCTGAACGATGGCACTTCTATAGGTGAGGTGCCGCTTATACTGTAGCACAGTTTAGTTTTTAAGGTGGACGAGCCGTGCACCCCCTGCACAGCTCGTCTGCTGACTTGAATTGCCGATTTCCTTGATGTGCTAATCGCTGCACTGCATCGACTTATTACTAGAGACAATGTGTGAAGCACTTTGAGTCCTATTGGGAGAAAAGTGCTATATAAATATCATTATTATTATTATTATTACTACTATCACAAGGTAAGCCATCTGCCGGCACTAGGACCCAGTGGCTTAACAGAGGCTGGACGGAGGCAGCAGCATGCAGGAGCATAGTATGATTCAGGAAGTGTCATCTGCGTGCGTGTGCTGGCAAAGGGAATGGAGGTGAGAGAGATATAGGAGCATGGAGACACACAGGAAAGACAGTGCAGCCTGCCACACTATAGAGACAGTCAGAGATAGTTGGAGGGGATAGGAAAGAGATGCTAACAGAGAGCTGGGGGAGTGCAGGAACGGAGAGACAGTCAGAGAGTGATAGGGGAGTCTGGACACAGAGAGTTAGACTGCTGCTGAGAGAGGGAGAGAGAGAGACTGCTGCTGGGAGAGAGAGAGACTGCTGTTGGGAGAGAGTGAGAGAGACTGCTGCTGGGAGGGAGAGAGAGACTGCTGCTGGGAGGGAGAGAGAGAGAGAAAGACTGTTGCTGGGAGAGAGAGAGACTGCTGCTGGGAGAGAGAGACTGCTGCTGGGAGAGAGAGAGAGAGAGAGACTGCTGCTGGGAGGGAGAGAGAGACTGCTGCTGGGAGGGAGAGAGAGACTGCTGCTGGGAGGGAGAGAGAGAGAGAAAGACTGTTGCTGGGAGGGAGAGAGAGAGAGACTGCTGCTGGGAGAGAGAGAGACTGCTGCTGGGAGGGAGAGATAGACTGCTGCTGGGAGAGAGAGATAAACTGCTGCTGGGAGGGAGAGAGATAAACTGCTGCTGGGAGGGAGAGAGAGAGACTGCTGCTGGGAGGGAGAGAGAGAGAGAGAGTTTGAAGAAACTCAGGGAGCCCGAGGTGTGCTCCCACCACCACCAGTGACGTGACTAAACGCGTGCACAGGGGGCAGCCGTACAGAACTTGTGGCCCTCTCCCAAAGGAGAAAGGCCCCATGGTTCCCCTGACCCCCCTCAACCATAAGGCCGAGGAAGGGAAAAAAGGGATCGGTGGGTCCTCTTCGCCGAAGCTCAGAGGGACCCGCGTTTCCTCCACCCCCGGAAGGGTTTCGGACGGTGGGTCCTCCGCACCCGAAGGTTTGGAAGGACCCGCTTAGGCTTCCCTCCGCCTTGCGGCTCGGGGTTGCCCTCGAGGGAACCGGGACTCTCCCCAAAAGGTGAAGAGTCCCAGTCACGTTTGGGGAACGGAAGGCCCGTTAGGGACAGCCGCACTACCCAAATGAAAAAACGTGACAAACTAACGAAAAACGTGAAGTGCAAAACGTGCAAATCATAAAAAGAAAAGAATAAGGCCCTAGCCAGAAGGCCGGGGGGGGGGTGTGAAAAATTGTCCTACCCCATCCAAAAGGACAGGGTAAGGACGTGAAGCGCTAACCTAAAGGGAAGTGCGCAGTGCAAGTGCCATTCGTGCAAGGTGACTTGGGATCACCCGTGCATGTCCGGCACCCCCGAGTTTCCCCGGGGGCACAGTGCAGCCTCGGACTCCAGGCAGCCAGCCAGTCAGCGTCCGACCAAGTGTTTCTCCGTCTCACCAGCAGGTACTTTCCAGCCCCTGGCATGGGAATGGGTACTCCACTGGGCTTTTCGAAAGACTCCCTTAGGGGCTGCACCCCCCTCGGAAGAGCAATCTACTCAGTCCCAGTGTTTCTCCGCTCCCAGGGTTAAGATACTCGGCTGAGCTTTTCGCGGTCTCCCCATCAGAGGCTACGAACCCTTTTGGAACAGGAGCCATCTACTCAGTCCCAGCCTTTCTCCGCTCCCTGGGAATGGATACTAGACTGAGCCTTTCGCTGTCTCATCCTTCGGGGGCTACGAACCCCGTCAAGAGAGTCAAACTACTAAGCCCAGTGTTTCTCCCCCCCTCCTACCAGTGGGTTTACGGAGCCTCCTACCACTGGCAGAGGTGAAGATACTTAGTGAGACTTTTCACTACTCCCGGGAAAAAAAACAGAGGGGTCCCACACCCTCCGCCCATCAGAGCAGCTACTCAGTCTCACCTTTCTCTATTCTCTGCCAGAGGCCAGTCCATACCCAACTGATAAGAACAGATACTACACTTGATCTTAGCCAAAAGGAGAGAGAGAGACTGCTGCTGCTGGGAGGGAGAGAGACTGCTGCTGGGAGAGAGAGAGAGAGACTGCTGCTGGGAGAGAGAGATAAACTGCTGCTGGGAGAGAGAGAGAGAGAGAGAGAGATGACAGAGGGGAGAGATCCAGAGGATTCCCAGCAAAGAGAGACAGAGTGACAGGGAAGTCACAGAATACAGAGACTGGGCTGGGTCTCTAGAAGCTATGGGGCCCACAATTTTCTAGTTACGCTCCTGCTCAGCAGCAGTGAGCACGGCTTCCTGAGCATCACTGTGCTGAGCGGACAGCACCTTAATTTGCATATGGCGTCATGAAGCACAATCAGGTGGGCCTGAGTGCTCAAAATGCCAGGTCCTATTTTTGGTCCCAGTCCGGCCCTGTTGCCGGGGGTGGGGGGCGGAGCTGTGCCGAGCCGCTCAGCCGTCAGCTCCCGCTTATCTGGCCACCAGGAACCGGCACAGTCTGCTCCCCTTACTGTCCGGGGTCTCTTCTCCCTCCCACCCGGCGCTATTGTTCTAGGTCTGCATGCCTGTCCCGGGACGCTGCAGTCACTGCTGCCTGGGTATCTGCGGTGCCTTTCTAAACGGTAATTTGGCGGGTGGGGGCTGTGTTTTTTATAAAGTGGCATACAGTAGGTGTTTATTTGTGTTAAGGGACAGACAGACGTGTGTTTGTGTTGCTGTGACAGGTGTGTATCTGTATTTGTGTAAAGTGACATGTGTGTGTTTGTGTAATGTGACAGGTGTGTACTGTTTCTGTGTGTTTTTTAAATTAAGTATATTGGCCCAATGTACTGGCCTCTGAGTTCAGTGGCTTTGTGGGGTGCTGGCTGAACTCAGAGGTTCTTTTAAAGAGGCAGACATTTACAAGGCAAAACCATGCATTGTAAATGATTGCCCTTTTAAAAAAAAACTCAGTTCAGCCAGCACCCCACACAGCCAGTGAACTCAGAGGCCAGTACATTGGGCCAATACTGTATACTTCATTTAAAAATATACTTATTTTACACAAACACACAGAAACCGTACATACCTGTCACTTTACACACATACACACCTCTGTCACAACACAAACACACAAGTCTGTCCCCTAAGAGGCTAGTTAGTACATTTGGCTGCATGTTTTTTTTTGTTTTGTTTTGTTTTTTTTAAAGTGAAAAGGTATGTGAGCAGACCCCATGGTGGCTTGGTGGAGCCAGTGGTGATGGGTCTGTGGCGAGCGCTGGGTCCAGGTTGTTTCTGCGCTGACAGGCAGCAGCTGCTCTGGCAGGTCTCTGCTGCTTATGCAGGGGGCAGCTACTGCACCTGCCTGCCAGTGCAGAAACATCCTGAACATAATGCTCCCCACAGAGCCTGGCGGCACTGGCTCCGCCAAGCCAGTGCCTCACCAACCACAAACCTCACCGCACGTCACTGCTGGACACAGCCTGTCACACTGGACACAGCTTATGTACACTGGACACAACTGTTCACACTGGACACAGCCCCTGGACACTGCCCGTCACCCTGGACACAGCCCCTAGACAATGGACACCGCCCCTGGACACAGCTCCTGTACACTGGACACAGCCCGTCACCCTGGACACAGTCCCTGGACAATGGACACAGCTTCTGTACACTGGACACAGCCATCACACTGGACATTGGACACAGCCCCTGGACAGTGGACACAGCCCCAGTACACTGGACACAGCCCCTTGTATTATGGACACTGCAGCCCCTGTACAGTGAGTGTACAGTCAGCAGCACTGCAGCCCCTGCGTGTGAGCACTGCAGCACCTAGTTTACAATAAAATAAAAAATCAGTCACTAAATAAATCACAGCACAGGGCACGGAGCACAGATCCCAACCACCCTCTTCCCTCTCCTATAATGGAGTGAAGATGGCGGGGCGCGCGTGCGTCTTATATAGAATCCAGATCCCGCGAGAATCTGACGTTTTGCCACGTTTTCAGTCTGGAATTCAGGCGGGAACTCCCGAGCCGGCTCGGATCCTGTCTCGAATCACCATATTCGGATCTGACGGATCCCGGAGATCTGGACCCGCTCATCTCTAATTTATATATGAAAACATATCAAGGCTCAATTTTAATTATATACATTTTTTATATTATATTCATTTATTCTAGTATTATTGTACTGTTGTTATTTATTTTTAGGTGGCCGCCTAAACTATGTTCCAATTTTTATTTTTCAGAAATAAACACATACAATTTATATTAATTACTATCTAGAGTGTCCGTGTGAGTGCATTCATCTATGGTGCTTTAAATTCCTAATTAGTGCAGAAACTCAATTTTCTTTGGTTTGGGGGTTAGTGATGATGTCAGAGCCGGCGCTGGTTTGAAATAACGCAGCCTCTTATCTTTTAAGTTTATTATTTAAAACAAAATAATGGTTTACAAAAGGGAGATTTTAGACTGTAAAATGTTATTCAGACTCCAGCTTATTAAATATGCTCTGTACAGATCTATATAATATGGTGGTGCTATAGCCAAGGATAATAATAAAAATACCATGAACATGTTTTTCTATGCAAGAACATCAGCATGGAGATCTGAGCTCATTATAGAGCCTGGTAAATCAAGGCTTCCCTATTGGCGGTAGGCAATATCAATCTTAATATTTCCTTATGGTTCTCCTCCGTTACTCAGGAACCAATATGACTTTTGTTTCCAGAGAGGGGCGGAGCAAAGCACGGAGATGGACACTTTGGATCCAGTACATGCCGGGTCAGTTAAAGTATTATAGATAGACCAAATGTATATCAATAATAATATACACACGTATGTGTGTATGTATGTGTGTGTGTATATATATATATATATATATATATATATACACATGTATATACATACACATATAACAGCAGTGTAGACCCCTGGGCATAGCAATGTATTGGGGCCCCTACCTATTCTCTAGCGGTAGGGGTGTAGGGTGCTTTGAGCGGAAGCTTTGATGTCCCGCGGGTGGTAGGGGGTATTATATCAACTGATCAGCATGTAGGGCCTGGATCAGTAATTTTCAGTAATTTTCACTAATTACCCCTTTACTGCACAGATGGTGGGAGATGGGGTCGGAGAAGGGGCATTGGGCTAAAAAAAGGGGTCCTGATACATAACTTCCAGGGTGGTAGAGGATGTTTAATACGCAGTGGAGTGGGCTTATTATTCATAATTTTCTGGTGGGAGGACAACTTGCTTGACTGCAGATATCTCCAGTTCCCGGAACTAGATTTCTTAGCTTTTAATGGAATTAAAAACTAGAGAATCCCACCTACGACATGGGGACTAGGCAGTGGTTAAAGTGGGGGGGGGGGGAACAGGGTGGAACTGAGTTCCACCACCTCTGTTGGGGCGAGATGTACTAAAGGGAAAATGCGGTAAAACCCCCGTTTTACCGCATTTTCCTATGTACTAAAACCCGTTCGCAGCGATATCGCAGGGCAGGGTATCGCCACCTTTGGGTGGCGATACCCTATAGAAGCCTATGGGCTTCTTTTCGCCGCCCGCCGCGTCGCCGCAACCCCGCCGCCTCGCCGACCCCCCCTTTCCCCCCTCCCTTGAGCTTACCTTCTTGCAGGTCCTCCTGGACCCCGGAAGGTAAGCCCTTCCTCCCCCTAGCAACGCAGCCGGACGTCCTTCCCGCTGCAGGGGGGAGGAGGAAGCACCGGGGAAAGCTTGCTTAGCTGTCCCCGGCGTGAAAGCAGCAGAAGCCGGCTGGGAGGTGACGGAGACCCCCCGCAGACCACAGTACAGGTATCGCGGGGGGGGGGAGCTCCGTCACCGCATCGCCAGCCGCATATGTTAGTACATATGCGGCAGCATCGCGGCGGGGGGGGGGGGGGGGGGCGCGAAGGGCGGCAATGTATTTTAATACATCCCGCCCTTGGTGAGATGAAACTAGTTCAGCTCTGCATTGGCCCTGGAACAGTAATTCTAGCAGAAAAGCATTACAGATTGCATGGGGGGTACTGAAAACCCTGCCACTGACCCTGGCTCTGCCTAATGGGGTGGAGAGGAAGGGGGGTAATTAGGTGGCAGATGGAAAGGAGTTCCCCCACCTCTCTAGGACCACTTTTAGCCCTGGGACTAGGGGATCAGAGTTCAGGAGGCAGATCAATCTGCCAACCTAGAATATAAAACTTCATACCTGGGGCGAAATGTAATAGGGTGCGTTTTTTTAGACTAAAAAAAAATCGCACCAAATCGCACCTTTAAAAATCGCGTTTTTTGCCGCGAATTCGCATATGTAATGAGATGCGAATTAGCGGCAAAAAATGCGATTTGCCGCGATTTCCAGTCATGAAAATGTGCGCATTTTCAGTCATGAAAATGTGCGCATTTTCATATATGCGATTTTGGGTAAAAAAATAAAATAAAAAAAAAAACGGCGTGGGGTCCCCCCTCCAGAGCATAACCAGCCCCGGGCTGAAAGAGCCGGTCCTGGTTTCATAAAATCACAGGAACAAACAAGTTGGGGTTCCGTGCATTTTATAAAACCAGCACCAGGCTCAAGGGCCGGTCCTGGTTCCCAAAATACGGGGGACAAAATGACTAGGGGTCCCCCGTATTTCAAGAACCAGCACCGGGCCCAACCAGCCAGCAGGGTAATGCCACAGCCGGGGGGAGACTTTTTATACAAGTCCCCCCGGCCAAAGCATTTAGCCCTCTGACCGGTCAGCATGGGCAGGGGTCCTGGGGGAGTGGGGACCCCCCCAAAGAAGGGGTCCCCCCCCTCCAGAACTTACCAGCCCATGCTGAAGCCCGGGGCTGTCCTCGATGCCCCTGGGCGGTGGGCATCGAGCTGATATTTGGTGTAAAAAAATAGATAAACTATTGTTTTTTACTGTGGCACTACAAGTGCCAGCAAGCCTCCCCAGCAAGCTGGGACTTGGAGAACCACAAGTCCCAGCCTGCTGGGCATTAAAGGGCCCGCTGGCACTTGTAGTTCCACAGTTAAAAAAATAGTGCACAAAACACACTGACACACATTTTAAATAAAACTTTAATACACACATTACACACATACTAATACTTACCTATCTTCTTCCCGTAGGTAGCCCTGGTCCTGATGTCCTCCGGTCCTGTGTCGGCGTTCCTCTTCATGTCGACGTCCTTCTTGAAGTCGACGTCCCTGTCGGCGATGGCGTCCGGTGTCCGGGTCCGACGAAATCCATGGAGGAAGCTGTGGAAGGAAACCATACTCACCTGTCCCAGCGCAACGTAGTCCAGGTAAGGGTCTTGGAAAAAAAACAAACCGACACCCGAATCCAAGCGGACACGACGGAGACGCACGGTGTTTACATCGTGCGGCTCCGCCTCCCGAATGCCGCTATTGGCCGCCTTGCGGCCTAGCGGCCAATCAGGAGCCGCTAGGCCGCAAGGCGGCCAATAGCGGCATTCGGGAGGCGGAGCCGCACGATGTAAACAAACACACGTGCGTCTCCGTCGTGTCCGCTTGGATTCGGGTGTCGTTTTTTTTTTTTTCCAAGACCCTTACCTGGACTACGTCGCGCTGGGACAGGTGAGTATGGTTTCCTTCCACAGCTTCCTCCATGGATTTCGTCGGACCCGGACACCGGACGCCATCGCCGACAGGGACGTCGACTTCAAGAAGGACGTCGACATGAAGAGGAACGCCGACACAGGACCGGAGGACATCAGGACCAGGGCTACCTACGGGAAGAAGATAGGTAAGTATTAGTATGTGTGTAATGTGTGTATTAAAGTTTTATTTAAAATGTGTGTCAGTGTGTTTTGTGCACTATTTTTTTAACTGTGGAACTACAAGTGCCAGCGGGCCCTTTAATGCCCAGCAGGCTGGGACTTGTGGTTCTCCAAGTCCCAGCTTGCTGGGGAGGCTTGCTGGCACTTGTAGTGCCACAGTAAAAAACAATGGTACTTATGTAGTAACTGGGCTGCCGATTTTGAAATCGGGTCCATCGCATCGCATCGCACCCGACCATATCGCATGCGATGCGATGCGATGCGATGCGATGCGATGGACCCGATTTTTCCATAGGATTCAATGTTAAAATGGACTGAGTCCATTTTAACATGGAATTCAATGGGAAAAGGGGTCCTTTTCATACCCCTACTATCCAAGTGGGCATGGAGTTGGATATAAACCTGTGGCGAGCGTAGCGAGCCACCGAGCCCGAAGCGTGGCGAGCGTAGCGAGCCCCGCGAGGGGACACAGAATACCGTCCCCTCGCGGGGCTCGCTTCGCTCGCCACGCTTCGGGCTCGGTGGCTCGCTACGCTCGCCACAGGTTTATATCCAACTCCATGCCCACTTGGATAGTAGGGGTATGAAAAGGACCCCTTTTTCCCATTGAATTCCATGTTAAAATGGACTCAGTCCATTTTAACATTGAATCCTATGGAAAAATCGGGTCATCGCATCGCATCGTATGCGATGCGATATCGTATCGCATCGCATCTGATTGTATGCCTTAACTTAAGGCATACAATCAAAAAATCGGCAGCCCAGATACTACATAAGTACCAAAACAATAGTTTATCTATTTTTTTACACCAAATATCAGCTCGATGCCCACCGCCCAGGGGCATCGAGGACAGCCCCGGGCTTCAGCATGGGCTGGTAAGTTCTGGAGGGGGGGGACCCCTTCTTTGGGGGGGTCCCCACTCCCCCAGGACCCCTGCCCATGCTGACCGGTCAGAGGGCTAAATGCTTTGGCCGGGGGGACTTGTATAAAAAGTCTCCCCCCGGCTGTGGCATTACCCTGCTGGCTGGTTGGGCCCGGTGCTGGTTCTTGAAATACGGGGGACCCCTAGTCATTTTGTCCCCCGTATTTTGGGAACCAGGACCGGCCCTTGAGCCTGGTGCTGGTTTTATAAAATGCACGGAACCCCAACTTGTTTGTTCCTGTGATTTTATGAAACCAGGACCGGCTCTTTCAGCCCGGGGCTGGTTATGCTCTGGAGGGGGGACCCCACGCCGTTTTTTTTTTTTACTTTAACTTTTAGCCTTTTTTTGGACAGAACCATGCACAGATCACACAGATTTGTGCATGGTTCTGTAAAAATCGCCAGCAAGAAGCTGGTCTATTTTTTTTGCGTTTTTTGGTAAGGTCCCATATGCGACTTTAGAACTCGCATCCTATTACATATGCGAGTTCTATAGTTTCCTATGGGAAAACATCTGGATGCGATTTTCAGTGTGACTGAAAATCGCATCTTTAAAATGTGCGATTTCGCGGTAAAAAGTGCGCTTTTTACCGCGATTTTTAACCTATTAAATGTGCGATTTTCGGAAAATGTGCGATTTCGGCCGTTTTTGACCAAAAATCGCACATGTCTAAAAAAACGCACCCTATTACATTTCGCCCCAGGTGTGTGGAGCTGAAGCAGTAACCAGCTGCTGGAAGGCTGATATCTCTGGTTCTGGGAAAAGTAGAGACAAGCTTCTAGTGTCCATCAAAGTGGGAGAGTCCCAGCTTTTGGAATATACCTTCAGAAAAACTCTAAGTCAGAAAGAACCTGAAATATCTGACTGGTAAGAGCAATTAACTGCTTTGAAGTCAGATATTTCCGGTTCACCAGGGCCGATATTTAAAATACTTGTACCCATGGAAAGAGGGGACCCTCAGATTTCAGTCTAGGGTACTCAGAACCCCCCCCCCCCTGCATGTGCCACTGTTTGCAGTGGCAAATTCACTCTCTAATTGACAAAAACAAATGCACTGCAGGTGGTGCTGATGTAATATGTGCAGAAAGAGTTAGATATCTGTGTTATATTGTTTCTGTGCAGGGTAAATACTGCCTGCTTTATTTTTACACTGCAATATAGATATCAGTAATACAAACCCCACCCAAATCTAACTCTTTCTGCACATGTTACATCAGCCCCACCTGCAGTGCATATGGTTTTGTCCATTAGAGAGTGAATTTCCCTTTGCAAGTGAACAAGAATAACCCCCATGGAGCTTAGCACCTCCACCCAGTGTGCTGCTAAGCCCCTCCCACTTAGCTTGCCAATTGCTTGTTCCCCTCCAAGGATTTCATGCAGTCAATGTCAATCGCTGATGGCACCATCGATGAGGACCATCAAACGTTAGCTTGTTACTTTATAAGTCAGTAAATAAATATGGAGGAGTTAAATGCCACAGAAGAACCAATAGAAATTATTCACCTCTTTTTTTCTTTTACAGTACATTCAATATGTATTAACATATGTACAACTCCACATCATTTAATCTCATAAGTACATGCCCCAGTACAAAAAATTAAATACAATATAGACAATAGGGAAGAAAATCCTAGAATAAGTGTCAATGGCATGGTTGTTCTCTAGGATTATTCTGCCAACGTTCCCTTTTATGGATCTCTTGCGTTTCACACGTGCGGCATCTAGGGTGGCAACACTGGCAGCCCGCCCACGTGATGAGGTCTCCTCGGAATGTACGGAATAGTTCAGGTCAGCATCGCTGTCATGGTAACAGCCATCAAACGCCATGGCCTGCACTGCCTCCAGGTTCAGTGTCGCTGAAGACTGGGGGGAAAGAAAATATATGTAGGTCATTGAGAAGAGATAATTTCTTGGTGTGGTCAGTGGATCGCCGTCATTTCTATGAAAATGGAGCATGTCCTCTCACAGGCATTTTATAGCTTTCTATGAAAACGCTCTTAAGGGCTAATTCAGCATGGATCGCAAATTCACAAATCAAGCCATTATCAAATTACTGCGCAGGCATAGCGTATGCATCACGCATGCGCAATTGGAAATAGCGACATTAAAGGCATGTGCATCGTTAGCGCAGTCCGCTCGCATTTTGACTGTCAGGAAGTTGGCATTTGGGAGTAGGTCTGTGACATCAGCGCTGACCACTTCCACCCTGTTTCAGTCACAGAGTTGTGAAAGCCTCAGAGATACTCAGATTGGCACGGATGGCAAAGTTTATTCGATGTTTCAGGAATTGCGTCTGGATTTGCGAGTGAATAGCAATCTGTGTTCCATTCGCAATTCTCCCACAATTTATCGAGGGGCTTACTCCTGAAATTGGTACTTGTGTATTATCACGGCGCCCGTTAAGTAGTTTGCGTAACTGTCCTATTCTCAAAAGCCATGGCACTTGTATAGTTTCACAGCGGCACTGGGCTCGGATCGCATCACATCTCATGCGATGGTACTTTTGTAGTTTCACGGCGCCACTGCCTGCGGATCGCATCGCACACAAATCGCATGCAATCACATGCGATTTCATTGCGTGCGATGTGATGTAATGCGATTTAGCACACCCTACTATCCACGACACCCCGAAGCATGGCAATCGCATGCGGTACGGGTCCTCCCGACCTGTTCATACCCCCACCATCCACGTCGGTATGCAGTTGATTTTATAAAGTGTGGCGAGCGCAGCGAGCCCTGCGAGGGGACGCGGAATACACGTCAAGTAATCCGCTGTGCTCGCCTTACTTTATATAATCAACTCCATGCCAACGTGGATAGTGGGGGTATGAACAGGTGGAGGGGATGCGGACCGCGTCCCCTTATGGGGCTCGCCACGCTTCAGGGTGATGTGGATAGTGGGGCTGTGCTAAACGTGGATAGTGGGGTGTGCTTAATCGCATTGCATCGCATGCGATTTGCGTGCGTTGCGATCTGTGGGCAGTGGCGCAGTGAAACTACACAAGTACCATCGCATGCGATCTGACTACGCCAACTACGTTGTGCACACGGGCGCTGTGATAATACACAAGTACCCTGCAATCTCTCAGTTTAGCGATCCATGCTGAATTAGCCCCTTACTTCTCAATTAATGTGCTTCAGAGGGCATCGCATGGACTATATTATATAGGCACTGGCAGCCTTGCATACAACAATGGTTCTCCCCTTCTGAATAACTGAATACCCTGATGTTCCTTCCCATTCGTATAAGATTTATTATTATCTGTGTGGACCATACATGGCGCATTATTCAGCCAGTTAGGTTAAAAAAGATCAGAAAAGGCAATCTTGGGCCCAATTGGAGTCAGACAAAATGCCGTTATTTATGCCAAGGGATCATGGGTAAATTTGCAGCTCTGATGGTTATTGAATGACAACGCATATGCCCAGTATGCTGGCTAGCCATCGCTGGCTTTTTACAAATTGATTGACAGCCGAAGGGCGTTTGTTGGCAGCACCCCAGCATTTTCTGGGAGACATACCAGGCCGTGAGGTGGGAGGGTCGCTGATGCTATTTCCCCACGACCATCGCAGCGCAGACTAGATGGGAGCAACAATAAACTCTTAGGATGTGCACCTCACCAGAAATTAGGCAAGCCTCAATGGAAAGGGCATAGAGATAATATCGCAGGTTCAGTATAATGGGAAGGAGGTATATTGGGAAAGGAGGGAGTAAAGAGGAGAAGGTGAGGGCTGCCCCTCCCCAAGGCAGTACCCATTCTTAAGGAGAGAGCAGGCAGGGGGGAAGGTCATAAAGAAACAGTCAGCATAAGGGTGCGAGGGCTGTGTGCTGTGTCCTTCGTGTGACCTCACTCTCACCCCCCCCAACCGAAATCATGCTCAGAGACAGTACGTGGGATTGAATCATTGGCCACAGTTTATTAAGACCTCTAAATACATATTGCAGGGTAGGGACAGAGAACGGTGGGCAAGGCAAGCTCCCGATCAATGACCTTCATTGATTTATGATGTAGGGGCGTGCCCCCTGCCTACGCTGTAGGCCCTTGGCTACGCCCCCCCTGTGGGCCAGCCCCTGCAGATCACCCCCTGCCTGGCGCGCAGCCGGACGGCCTGCCGTCGATAGCTAGAGCCTGGCGTGCGGCCCGACCGAGGGTGAATCTGCGAACCTCAGCTGGCTCCTCCTGTCCCGATGCCTTGCGCACCGCTTCTTCCCGCCCTGCGACATACATTAACCATTCAACTGTGACAGAATTGCATAATTGTTACAACTACATTTCCTCGCCAGTGGTTACCAACCGCCCGCTTAAACACGTTTGAATTCCCAAATCCTTGTTGACCCTCCAATGTATTCATACATAGTCCCGTCATCCTTTTTTTTTTTTTTTTTACATATTTATATTTTCACTTTTTTTTTTTTTTTTTTTTTTAAACACAAGCAAAGAAAAGAAAACACACCCGTACTTGCTTCACCCTCACCTGTACCCTACTGACACATTCCGTGGTCGCATATCCCTAAGCTACCTGTGATACCCCTGCGATGCCCGCTCCTGCCTCAGTCCTGGCCTCTAATTCCTTGCAAAGTGGGATGGGTGGGTGGGATCTGCTGCCCGGCCGTGCTCTGTGGAGGAATGCTGCCTCCCCCGCCGGCTCGGGCATTTAACCCCTTCCCGGCCAGGCTCCCCCCCGCTCCCCCTGACTGGCTGGCCAGCGTGCCAGGTGTGAAATGGGGGTCGGCATACCTGCCTACCCCCCCTAGCTTCCCGCCGTTCGGTCCTCCGTCCCCAACCGCCCCGCCCCCCTATGCCGCTCCGGGCGCCATCTTTGGCTGCCTGCGCTCCCTTAAGGGTGCGAGGGCTGTGTGCTGTGTCCTTTGTGTGGCCTCACTCTCACCCCCCCCAACCGAAATCATGCTCAGAGACAGTACGTGGGATTGAATCATTGGCCACAGTTTATTAAGACCTCTAAATACATATTGCAGGGTAGGGACAGAGAACGGTGGGCAAGGCAAGCTCCCGATCAATGACCTTCATTGATTTATGATGTAGGGGCGTGCCCCCTGCCTACGCTGTAGGCCCTTGGCTACGCCCCCCCTGTGGGCCAGCCCCTGCAGATCACCCCCTGCCTGGCGCGCAGCCGGACGGCCTGCCGTCGATAGCTAGAGCCTGGCGTGCGGCCCGACCGAGGGTGAATCTGCGAACCTCAGCTGGCTCCTCCTGTCCCGATGCCTTGCGCACCGCTTCTTCCCGCCACTGAGGCCCCCCTGACCTGCCTGGGCCGAAAAACCCCCACCCTGCCATATGCCCTTAGCTCATGACTCCAGCGCCTCCTGCAGTGCATTGTTGAACAGGTCTATGCCGACCTCCGACAAGTGCACCCCATCGCCCCTATATAAACCCGCCATCTTCTGGTTTATATCCGGGTGTCATATGACGACTCCCCCTAAGGCCTCGACGCATCTCCCGACTGCTACGTTAATTTTCTTCCTGGTCCTTTCCACTGCCGCCCCGCTGCGCGCACCCCGCCAGGCTAGCCTGGGAATGATGCTGGACCATATAATGCGCAATTCGGGCCAGTGCCCTTTCGCCCATGTTAGGTCGTCCTTTATTACTCTTTTAAAGTCCAGGGACTGTATTTTGCCCAAGTCATTGCCCCCCAGATGTATGACCAACACTTCTGGGTGGCCTGTAGTTCTCTCCGCGCGCAAGAGCACTTCCCTGAGCTCACCCCACCTCATCCCCCTTTTTCCGAACCAGGAGATTCGGCCGAACTCCCTTGGCAGCCCTAGCTGCCGGCCATATGGTCTGACCGCGGCCCTGACTTCCGCCCAATGTATGTAGGAATGGCCCACGATCCATATGCGCTTTGCCTCTTTGGGCCCTGTGGAAAAGGGGGAGGAGGGTGGCGATGTTAATTTGCTGTTGCATTGCTCGTGACTGGCCTAACATAAAGCTTGTATCGATCTGACCTCCATCTGCCTATAGCCCTAATTTCGTCTGGCGCCCGGCCTGCCCCGGCAGCTGATGTTGCTGCGCCGATTCTAAATGAGTGCGTGCTAAACTTTCCGGCTTCCCAGCCGCTGGCCGCCACGCACTTCCTCAGAATTGCTGCAAACTGGTACTTTGTCAGCGGTGACCCGTTGCCGTGTACCAAGAATTGCTCCCCGCATTCTGGCCTGACTTCCAAATAGTCCCGCACGGCTGCCACCGGGCATGTCAATGCCTCGCTGTGTCTGCACAGCTGTACCCAGTTTCCCTTACCCTCTTGATCCGTTTTGGATCTATGCACTTTACACAGCACCGCGTTGCTGGTTACCGCCACGTTCCCATACAGCAGGCCATCTCCCGCCGAGAGCTTAGCTCTCGCTACGAGTTCGCTAATGCGAAATGCCCCGCTAAAAGCCATCGCGAATGCCGCTCGCAACAACCTTGCTTCGCCCTGATCCCTGCATATTGTGGGGACGTGGCGCAGGAGGGTCCTTAACCTTTCCAACGTGATTGGCTCCCTTGGGTCGGGTCTCCTAACTTCTGCCCTTGCCCACCCTCTCATAATTGTCTGCACCATGAAAGACTTTGTCTCGTCCTTCTCGCCCGCCAGTTTCTGGAAGAAAGCTATGCCCGCCAACAAAGCGCTAGCCTTGGCCTTGGATGCCCCCTCCCTCCTTAATTTTGCTAAGAATCCCAAGATCCGTTGCGGGACCGTTTGACCCCTGCAGCTTACCGCCGCTTGGAATCGTTGCCAGCTTTCCCAGGCGGCCTTGTATGCCTTCCATGTTCTTGGTGCCAGTGACCGCTCCACCAGATTTTCTAGCTCGGGTTGGCAACCTGCCAGAGACAGGAGGGGCATGTTAGGCCTGTTAGGCTGGCTTGGGGTGCTGCTGCCCTGAATGCCTCCCAATTTTGCCTGGACAGTGCGTCGGCTATCCCGTTCTCAACCCCTGGCACATGCCTTGCCCTGAATGTAATGTTGTACCGCAGGCTTTCTGCTACCAACCGTCTCAGCAGCCGACTGGCGGGGACGACGCCCGCTGGCTGTTCACCGCTTGAACAACCCCCAGGTTGTCGCACCAAAACTGAATCTGTCTATTGGCAAGCTGCTCTCCCCAAATGGTAATTGCTACCACTATTGGGAATAACTCTAATGCCGCCAAGTTCCTAGTTAGGCCTATGGCTTCCCATGCGGGCGGTCATGTCTGGGCGCACCACTCCCCTTGCCAGTATGCCCCGAAGCCTGTGGCCCCGGCAGCGTCTGTAAATAACTGCATCGCGTGGTTGGGCCGAAACTCGTCGGGCCAAACCCGCACGCCGTTGAAATTCCGCAGGAATTCTGCCCATACCTGCAGGTCCTCCCTAAGTTCTTTATTAATGCGCACAAAGTGGTGTTTCTTTGCGACGCCAGCGGTGGCTTGCTCCAAACGCCTCTTGAATATCCTGCCCATGGGGATCACTCTGCATGCAAAATTGAGGCTTCCCAACAGGGACTGCAGGTGACCCAGGGTCACCTTTTTAGCCCTGATGCAATGCCCCACCTCCCTACCCAGCTTTTCAACTTTTTCTCCTGGGAGCCTGCACTCCTGCCTGATTGTATCGATCTCTATGCCCAAGTAAGATAAGACTGCTTTGGGCCCCTCTGTCTTTTCTGGCGCGATAGGCACGCTGAAATCCTCCAGCATCGCCTGTAGTTCGCCCAGAAAGTACCCGCATCGTGGCGACCCTGGCGGCCCTGCCACCAGAAAATCGTCCAGGTAGTGTGCTATCGCCCCTGACCCTGTGCGCTCCTGCCAGCACCACTGCAAAAAGGTGCTGAACGCCTCGAAGAAGGCGCATGATATTGCACAGCCCATAGGCAAACATTTGTCTATGAAGAAGTATCCGTCAAAGTTTAGGCCCATAAGGCTAAAACTCTTTGGATGCAGGGGAAGCAACCTAAAAGCTGACTCGATGTCTAACTTTGCCATCAGTGCTCCCCTGCCCTGTGCCCGTATCATCCTGACTGCGGAGTCAAACGACTGGTATTGCACAGAACATTCCTCCTTGTTTAACGCGTCATTCACTGAGCCCCCTTCGGGGTGTGACAGGTGCTGAATGAGCCTGAACTTCCCCGCTGCCTTCTTTGGGACCAGCCCCAAAGGTGATATAATTAGCCTTGGAACTGGCGGGGCTAGGAATGGCCCTGCCATCCTTCCCAGTGCCAGTTCCTTAGTAATCTTCTCGCGCACCAAACCCGGCTGCTCCCTAATGGACTTTAGGTTTGCTGAGCTGCCCGTGGGTGCGACCTCCCTCGTGATTGGAATTTTGAAACCCTCCCTGAAACCCTCCCGCAGCATTTTGGCTTCCCCCCTTTTAGGATACCTGGCTAGCCACGCCAGGATCCTGTCAATGTTGACAGGACTAACTGCTTTTGTTAGGTCCTGGCACTGTGGGTACTTTTTTCTTGTAATTACCCCCTTGCCTGGTGCATTCTTTAGCTGCGTGGTTAGCGCCACATGTGCTGCATGCGTGTTTGAATTTGCACTGAGTGCGGGTGCAGCGCATGTCGTTAAATGCCCAACATTTAAGGTCTTGCTTCTGCGTGCTAGGCCTCCCTGCGGCTACCCTTTGCGGAGCTGCTGCCTTTTCTGCTAGGCCTGCTGACTGTGCCTTAAGCCATAGGTCTACGTCCCTAGTGCAGAAGTCTATGGGCTTTCTGCCCGCAGCCTTCGCCCTGAAGTCTTCGTCATATCTACGCCATACTGAGCCCCCTTGCTCCTTGTATGCGTTGTAGACGAAATCCGTGTATCGTGATAGGCCTAGCCATGCCTCGGGGTAGGCCTCCGTATAGCACGCTGTGTAGGCGAACATGCCACTGAGCCAATGCTCAATAGTTTTGTAGCTATCGCCCTGTGTCCCCCCTTTTGGCTTGGCCTTCTCCTTATCCGCTAGCCCTTCTGCTGTTAACGAACATATATCTATAAAAGCCCCTTTTTCTATCTCCTTCCTGGTCACAGCTGGCAAGTGTGCCGCTACTGACCCAAATGCGTATCCCATGGCGGTGTTGCCTTGCACAAAAGATGCCACCTTATCCGGCTGTATACGGCCCAATTGTTCCCTGACCGCGTCCGCCCCTGGGATGTTACCCATCTTGCTTTTCCATTTGGCTACTGCGGCCCTTAATTGTTCCCTTAAAACCCTGCACGCCTCGTCCTCGTCTGACTCTGCGGGGCCCTCCTTTAAATCAAGGTCCCCCTGTGACACGCTGCTGGTGTGTGGGTCCCCCCCCCGGTGTAATACTTGTACCCGGCAAAACCGTACCCGTTGCCCCTATGACATCACCTGTGGCATTGCTAACTCCCTGAGCCCTCCCTGGTGTAATACATACATTTTGTGAAACAACATCATCTACCGCATTGCTAGCATTCTGACTATTGCATACATTTCCTGGTGTACTACACATGCTATGCTGGTTATCGTTTGTGACATTTGTCTTACCAATCCCGTGTACCGTCTGCTCCGTTCCTGTGTTGATGGCTGGAATGTTCTTCTCGCGTCCCCCGTCACCTGCGCCGGACAGAGCGCAAGGAGGTGACCGAGCGAGTTGCGCCTGCTGGGGCGTGAATGTAGAAGCCACGCCGACCATAGCGGAGCCCGTGTTTTGCTGCTGGCCTCTCTCTCTTCTGCTTGTGTGCCTGTCATGGTACCTTCTTGGTGTGCTGTAGTATGGGCTTCTTCTCCTCTGCGGTGACGTGCGGGGGGTAAAACGGTGCTCTGACCCATGGTACCTGCGTGTATGATTGCTGCCGTGGGAACTTTGTGGACTCTGCCGGCTTCTGCTGGCCCCCCTCCCCCCGCGCAGGAAATCCTGCTCTTCGCGGTGGCAAGTGCGCTCCCGCCTTTCTGGCCGCCGTGTGCAACTGCAGCTACGACGGCCGGTCCGCTCAGTGCGGGACCTGTGGTGATGATGCCTGCTCCTTGCTGGTGATGCCGCGGGGGACTGACGCTGATGTGACCGGTCCCTCCCTGCCATGCGCAGGTAAGGTGGCGACCCCCTGCCGTGGTGTGATGAGGATGCGGCTGTGGTGGTGGTGGACTGCGCCAAGGCCGCATATAGCTGCGTTGCTGCCTGCTGAACCCATGCTGCTCGTTCTTCGGATGCGCTGCGGATGCGATGCCACTGCTGTGTGAGAGGTAAGCTGGGGCTGGCCAAGTGTGAGGTGATGCCTGGTAATTGTGACCCGCCGTCGGACTCTGGCCTGTCCGATTCTGCCACTGCCGGCACGTCGTTATCGATTGTGGCAATCACACTGTTGGGCACAGGGCTTGGTGCTTGAGCATTATTTTCCATTGCTCCTGCTGGCCGCATTGCTGTATTGCGGCCACCAGGTGGCGCACCCCTCTGCCGTGTACCTTTTTGCTGCTGCTGCTGCTTTCGACTAGCAGCTCTCTGGTTTCCCTTGCTGCTGGGCTCCTCCCCCGCTTCCTGCCTGAAACGCTTGGGCTGCTTCCTGCTTCTGGACGGTCTGGGTGCTGGGGTCTCCATGCTGCCCTGCGATACTTGGATGTGGCTGCTCTTCCGGACCCTTAAGGCTGCTGGCTGTATAATGATGTTGCCTAGCAAGCCCCTGCGAAGTCCTTGGCAGCGTGGACGAAGATGTGATGCCGGGTGACTCGAGGCTGCTGGATGTTGCTGGGCAGGTAAGCTGGACTTGCCTCCCTGTTCTCTTTGTGCTGCCTCTGCTCGGAGCTGGTTGCTGCTGCTGCCGAGAATGCGGTGCTGCTGCTGCTGGGGATGTGATCTGCTGCCCGGCCGTGCTCTGTGGAGGAATGCTGCCTCCCCCGCCGGCTCGGGCATTTAACCCCTTCCCGGCCAGGCTCCCCCCCGCTCCCCCTGACTGGCTGGCCAGCGTGCCAGGTGTGAAATGGGGGTCGGCATACCTGCCTACCCCCCCTAGCTTCCCGCCGTTCGGTCCTCCGTCCCCAACCGCCCCGCCCCCCTATGCCGCTCCGGGCGCCATCTTTGGCTGCCTGCGCTCCCTGAACAAGAGGTTTATCCCACCCACCCATCCCAACACAAAGAAAGAGTGAACACCAAGCAGCATTCAGTATTAACAGAACATGTCGCAGAAAGCAGAAGTACTGCGGGCCAGCCAAGGTAAGGCGCCAGGCCTGGTGTCAGGGTCGGAAGTACTGCTGGCCAGCCAAGGTATGGCGCCAGGCTTGGCGTCAGGGGGACAAAAATGGGATCCCGGGCGGTTACAGGTTTTCAGTTGCGAGAAGGAGACCCCGGTCCCCCGTATGTTTACATGATTCAGTTGCGATAAGGTCTGGTGGACCGCAATGCTATCTTGGTCACCAGGCAGTTACTTGATTAGGTTGCAGTAAGGGCTGGTGGACCGCAGTGCTATCTTAGTATCATTGATGGAAGTTATCAAACCCGCCAATCCTAATACAAAGAAAGAGTGAACACAAAGCAGCATTCAGTATCAACAGAACATGTTGCAGAAAGCAGAAGTACTGCGGGCCAGCCAAGGTAAGGCGCCAGGCCTGGTGTCAGGGGCGGAAGTACTGCGGGCCAGCCAAGGTATGGCGCCAGGCCTGGCGTCGGGAGGCAAAAACAGGATCCCCGGGCGGTTACAGGTTTTCAGATGCGAGAAGAGGACCCCGGCCCCCCAGGCAGTTTACATGATTCAGTTGCGATAAGGGCTGGTGGACCGCAGTGCTATCTTGGCCACCAGGCAGTTACTTGATTCAGTTACGATAATGGCTGGTGGACCGCAGTGCTATCTGAGTATCATGGGCGGAAGTTATCCCACCTGCCAATCCCAACACGAAGACAGAGTGAACACAAAGCAGCATTCAGTATCAACAGAACACGTTGCAGAAAGCAGAAGTACTGCGGGCCAGCCAAGGTGAGGTGCCAGGCCTGGCGTCGGGGGCAGAAGTACTGCGGGCCAGCCAAGGTATGGCGCCAGGCTTGGTGTCGGGGGGCAACAACGGGATCCCCGGGTGGTTACAAGTTTTCAGTTGTGAGAAGGGACCCCCGGCCCTCCAGATGGTTACATGATTCAGTTGCGATAAGGGCTGGCGGACCGCAGTGCTATCTTAGTATCATGGGCAGAAGTTATTTCACTCGCCCATCCCAATACGAAGAAAGAGAGAACATCAAGCAGCATTCAGTATCAACAGAACATGTCGCAGAAGGCGGAAGTACTGCGGGCCAGCCAAAATGGCGCCAGGAAGCAGAGGCAACCCCCAGCAAAGGGGGTAAAGAGCTCCAAGGCCTGGCGTCGGGGGCAAAAACGGGATCCCCTGGCGGTTACAGGTTTTCAGTTGCGAGAAGGGGACCCCGGCCCCCCAGGCGGTTTAAATGATCCAGTTACGATAAGGGCTGGTGGACCGCAGTGCTATCTTAGCCACCCAATTAAGTAACAGTATATTTTGTTATCAGATTAATAAATTGTGACCTTTAATTCACCATAATACATGACTCTGTCTGGTTACTTCAGGCACAAAGGACAGAGGGAAGAGGAGGGGTGGTGGGAGAGGGGGGGGGGAGAGCAGGGGGGTTGGGTTTTTTATAGGGTTGCTGTTTGGTGGGGGCATCAGACGATCAGAGGTTTAAGTCAAGACTTATTAAGTGCTGCGAACAGGGGGAAAAGCATGCACAGGGGTGGGCAGTGGCGTAACTATAGTGGGTGCAAGGGATGCAGCTGCTACGGGGCCCGGTGGCTTGGAGGGCCCGGGGCCCAGCAGGCTGTCCCCTGCACCCCAAAAGAATAGTAATTTTTTAATTACCGCTACTGCCAGGTTCGGGGCCCACAGGGTACAGTACTTGAGTGGGAGGAAGGAGGCGAAGCCGCATTGCCGATGCACGGATTCGCCATCCCCTCATTCCCGTCAAATGTCTCCAGTCCACTGCGTCACCTGGCGGTCACGCTGCTGGATCCCACTGGTGCCGGTACTCTCCCCTGTCTGCGCTCTAACTACATCTGTGTTCCAGCGCAGGCTGTGACCCGGCTCCCGGCGCACCTTGTCTCGTGTGACTGCGTTTCGGGGCCAGAGCCCTGGAGCTGCCCACAAGCTACCCGCCGGCCACAGCCCCATTGGAGGGGGATCAATTATTGCAGACAAGAAGTCTGAAGGTGTACTTGGACTGGAACAGGTTTGTCACTGCGGTGTCCTGCGAGCGGTGTTGCCGGCACCCGACGGGGAGTTCTCCAAGTGGGGTAGCACCTGCTCATCGGGTCCTGGTATCGGGGTCCTGAGAGTGGGGTTGCCGAGTCTGACGGGGTCCTGGGATGCAGCCATGCCACCCTCCACAGTGGTGGCGGGGAAACTGTCCACCCGGGGAATGTGAGTGAGTTGGGGCTGCAGAATGTTTCTTGGTGTACTTTGTGTGTACCTTATTCTGCATTCCATCTGTGGCACAGGCCGCAAAGTCTGTGCTAGTGGTCCTGTTGGTTTTTAGAGCAGGCTGATAGCGGCTTCCGAATTGAAGATTGGTGGGGCCCATCACAGCTGATAACAGATAAATTTATCTGTTTATGCCCTCTCCCATTCATCCATATGTCCCCTCCTGTCCATTCCATCTGTCTATGCCCCCTCCTGTCCATCCGTCTATGCCCTCCTGCCCATCCATCCATGTACTCCCTCTGTCCTACCATTTGTCTATGCCCACTCCCATCCATCCATGTGCTCCTAATCATCTGTCCATGCCCCCCCCTGTCCATCCATTTATGTCCCCTCATATCCATCCATGCCTCTTCTCGTTTATCCATCTATGCCCCCTCCTGTCCACCATCTATGCCCCCTCCTGTCCGTCAATGTCCCCATATTGTGCTCTGTCAGTCTGTTTATCTGCCCATGCCCCCAACCATCTGTCTTTACATCCATATTCTCTCTTTCTCCCCACTCTTTCTTCATAACACTCTTTCTTTCTTTTCCTTTTTCGATCATTCCCTCTTTTGCTCTGAAAACCCCCCTCTGTTTCTTGCTGCCATACACACTACATGATAGGGGCGCAGCCGATATAATTGTAATGTCAAAGGGGGGAGGGGGGCCCCTTTCAAGATTTTGCTATGGGGCCCACAAAGTTGTAGTTACGCCTCTGGGGGTGGGGGAGAAACTGGTGGAGCGGCGTTTACCTGATCACTGGGCTCCAAAGATCGCTTCGAAAGGAGCACAAAAGCAGCAGGGTAAGGCAGGGCTGGGGGCGGGCATAATTTTATAGGGGGGGGGGGGGGTATTGAATGGGTTTTTTACATAAAACTACTCTCTGCATGTGTAATGGGTCCAACCAGCTTGATAAATAGGCCCATAGGAATGAAAAGATACTGGCTGTTTTTGCTTCAGTAAAATAATAACCATATTGATCTATAGATATGTACAATGAAACCCTCCATACAGGATAGAGGTCCTCTCAGAGCCGGCCCTAGCCTAAATGACGCCCTAGGCAAGATTTTAGCTGGTGCCCCCTAGCACCGCCACTAGTTCCGCCTCTGACCCTGCTCCCCTTTCCCAGCACCATCAACCCTCATCATAGCAGTCATCATTTTGGTGCTCCTACCCGCAATATTTTAAATAGAAACAGTGCACACATTTGGTGCACAGCCCAAACAGGGGTGCATTCTTGCTGGGAAGGGGCATGGCCACACAATTTTACCCCCAATTCAAATTATGCCACACAGTAGTGCAACTTTATTCACATTATATCATGCGATGGTGTCCCTTATTCACGTTACATCACACTGTAGTACCACTTATTAATGCCATTCATACACATTATGACATACATAATGCCCCTTACACATATGTTGCACATTATTAATGCCCTTATACACATGACACACATAATGCCCATTACACATATGTTGCACATTATTAATGCCCTTATACACATGACACACATAATGCCTGTTACACATATGTCGCACATTATTAATGCATTTATACATGACACACATTATGCCCCTTACACATATGCCGAACACTATTGCACAACCAATCCACCCGCAGACAGCACTCGCACAGCCGCTAACACTGTGACCTCTGCCTCTGCTTGGATACAGTTTCTTCATACATCTTGTCTCAATAGGCCATGCAGCTCCTGACCAGTTCTGCTAATGTTGGGTGCCTTTTATGCTGAAAATTCGTCTTATTTGCATTGTTATGACCAGCACACACAAGGAGCTTCCGATGATTAAAATGATATGTGGCATGCCTATATTCTGTGTGCGACTGTGGCTGTACCTGAATATGGAATGCTATGTTACAGTGATTTCCATGAATACACTATTTCATATGCAGATGCAGCCTGACTCACACACAGAATATAGGCATGCTGCATATCATTTTAATCAGCAGAAGCTGCTGATGCCCTAGGCAATTGCCTAGTTTGCCTATGCCTAAGGCCGGCCCTGGGCAGCATCCTTCCTCCTCTCACCATGAGGCCTGTATGACAATGAGGTGCTTTACACCTGCCCTTCCCCTTACTGGTTACCTTTCCTCTCCTCTTCAGTTGCTTCCTTTCCTCCACCGTGGTCAGGTAATTGACAGCAGCATACTCAATAACAGAGAGGAACACAAAGAGAAAACTGATCCACAAGTAGACATCTACGGCTTTAATGTAAGACACCTGAGGCATTGAGGCACTCACTCCTGTGATGATGGTGGACATGGTCAGTACCGTGGTGATACCTGTTGGTAAGCAGTGAGTGACAGTTAGATAAGTAATGGGAATATTACATTCACGCTCTGTATTATTGGCTAAGAAAGTGATAGGAGCGGGATCCAAATAAAAGCAGTAGTATTTTACAATTATTAACAAAATGTACTCTGCAACAATGTGTCCCTATTTGCTATATACAGTATGTGGTAGTACCTCACTATTGCCAGTAGATGTCTCAGTTGCGTTAAAAAAAATTCTATACAGTATACGCTACAGCCAGTGGTGTCAAACTCATGGCCCTCCAGCTGTTGTGGAACTACACATCCCAGCATGCCCTGCCACAGATTTTATATAATGGATTGCTAAAAGTGTGGCAGGGCATGCTATGATATGAGTTTGACACCACTGCGCTGCACTGTACTTTGTTGTCTCTACTTGTAAAAAAATGTATTTTTTTTTTATTGTATAAGTGATGTTTAATAAAGACTGAACCTTTTGGGGGTGTGACGCTGCTTGCAACTTACTTCCAATGGCCATGCTGTGCGATTATAGGGTTACTCAGAAAGTGCATTACCGGCCAAGGTACGTGTGATACAAAAAAAGAACAAAAAAGTAGCACTAGTATACCAATGAGGAATTAAAATATAAGGGCAATTAATGGTGCACACAAAAATAGATATATAAACACAAATAAAACATTTTATAAGAACATATTGTAACCACAGGCACCTATATATATTATGTTAGCTGAATTGCTACTTAGCATCCGTTCCTATGTGTACCGCCAAAATGAGAAATGAACAGGGGTTGTCCACATGGGTAACACAGTCTCCAATATAGCTCTCTGTAGTTGATTAGGGTGTAGTTACCAAGTCTGTCCACTGGGGAATTGGTAGTGGAAGATAGGGAGCCTTTGATAAAGCTGTACTTAGTGACAGTGAAACACGTGTTTAGCGAGCGTTCCTGAATCAGGCCTTTAATATTGTCTTTTGAGAATGTCATCAGAAGAGGACCCATATACAACCGATAGTGACACATTTGTACAGTATTGGTGGTTCTTTACCTCCTGAGGGTAATCGAGCAACTTATGTAACCAGGGAATCTGTTATCTTTTCATTGTTTTGTAATTGTGCAAAACAGACCCAAATAGAGACTTGAGCAGAGCATTCAAGCGAAATAAAGGCAACAGTGAGGCACATAACTTAGCAAGAATGTATACCTGTGATGGCGACAGTGATATCTATAATTATTACTGTGTGGGTACATCTGTACAAACACCTTGATACCATACATCATAGTGGGGTCCCACAAGGTATCACCATGTGACACACTGGCAAGTATCTGCTGATAGGGGACTTGGGAAGTCTTACCTAGTGATACTCTGGCAGGTACTGCTCTCCTGTCTATCCAGAATGACACCCATGACAGCATCACCATGAGCATTGCTGGGAAGTAGGACTGAAGCACAAAAAAGAAAATGTGCCGTCTAAGGATGAAGTTGATGAAGAGTCTGTTGTACCAGCCTAGTAATAAATGGACAAAATAATATTACAAGTCTCCTATCAAGAAAAAAGTGATTAGATTATTATAAATAATATGTAACTCCATATATGATGAAGACATAACAATACTTAAGCCTTTTGGACCAGTTTATCAGAGCCTTCACCTCCTACCCACCCACTGTTCCCAACCAGAAGATGTCCCCAGAGGAATAAGAAAAGTGTGTAGCAGCAGCAGCAGCACACACCTACTCTCATGGTGTCAGTGCTGCTGCTGCCCGGGAGGGACAGAGGGGGAAGGGGGGGTCAGGCCCTTCAGTAAGCCTGGGCCTGGGTACCCCCCCCCCCCCCTCCTTCTCTCGGTGGCCCTGATCCCCTTCCCTTACATTGTGTAACAGACTATTGAGCATTGAGCCCGGCCAGGGGAGGAATGGAACAATGATTGGACAAGCCCCTCCCAGAGCCGGTGCACGCTTTTTCGGCACCCTAGGTGAATCTTCAGCTTACTGCTCCCACTACTGTCCACGCACAAATACTGACTTTCCAGAGCCTCAGGTGAAAGTGTGGAGATGGCATTTTATATGTTCAACCCCTGCCGTTTGCATTACTTTCAACAATGATGCCTCACTCAGAGTCATCCATAATTCTGTGATAAACTCAGGGGCACCCCCCAGATTCTGTAGACCCAAGCAGGGAGTGAACTAGGGGTGTGTGTGGGGGGGGGGGGCTAGGGAGTTGAATGACCCATATACTGGATATGATACCCATATGTGCATGCAGGAGGAGGAGACGGAGTGGAGGCAAATTGCTGCCTTGCCCCAGGTGATGAAAGACCTAGTTTCAGCCCTGACACAAGGCAGCTTCTTTAAGGTGCGTAATGGTAGAGTGGGCCCTGTACCTTTGGTTTTTGGGTACGGTGGTAAGTGCTCTTATGACACTATAAATTCCACGTGTACTGTCAGCTCTTGATTGATGTTTAGTTTACTTCTGTCACTATATTCGCATGTTGGTGCTTGTACAGCAGGGTTGCCTACCCTCCCGGAATGGCCGTGAGGGTCCCGGAATCGGGTCCCCCTCCCGGCCCCCCAGAAAGAAGGGCAACCCTCCCGCAAAGCCGCCCTGCTCCTGCGCCCCCCCCCCCCCGCCAGCATCCGCCGGGGGGGGGGGGGTCTCGGATGGTCCGGGGGGGTCCGCGGATGGTCCGGGGGGGGCAGCGGGTCAAATTACGCAAATTACGCTGTTTTAGCCCCGTCCACCGCAGTGCAATGCCTTTAGCATGGCATTGCATGGCGGTGGGTGGGACTAAAACAGCATGAGCACCCTGGCCACGCCCACAAACAAGTAGCCACATGTGTGGCTCCACCCCCATCCCACCCCCTTTTTACTCCCCACAGCCCGCCTCCCCTGAGCTGGCTGCCCTCTCCCGGAAAGGGCAGCCAGAAGTAGGTAAGTATGTTGTACAGTAGTTCTAAAAGTGTCCATGTCCTTTTAAAGTATGACTCCTTGTCAGGGGCAAACGCAGGATTTTCAGAAGGGGGTTTCCAGAGGGGCCGAGCAAAGCACGGAGATGGACACTTAGGTGACCAGTATATGCCGGGTCAGTAAAAGTATTATAGATAGACCAAATGTATATAAATAATAGGGTATGTGGGAAGCTTTGATGTCCCACGTGTGGTAAGGGGTATTATATCAACCGCTCAGCATGTAGGGCCTGGATCAGTAATTTCCACTAATTACCCCTTTACTGCACAGATGGTGGGAGAAGGGAGCATTGGGCTGAATGAAGGGATCCTGATACATAACTTCCAGGGTGGTAGAGGATGTTTAATACGCAGAGGAGGGGTGTATAGTGGAGTGGGCTTATTATTCATAATTCTCTGGTGGGAGGACAGCTTGCTTGACTGCAGATATCTCCAGTTCTCAGAAATAGATTTCTTAGATTTTAATGGAATTAAAAACTAGATAACCCCACCTACCAAATGTTATTGGGGAATAGGGGATCAGAGTTCAGGAGGCAGAGCAATCTGCCAACGAGTATATAAAACTACATACCAGGTGTGTGGAGCTGGAGCAGTAGCCAGCAGCTGGAAGGCTGATATCTCTGGTTCTGGGAACAGTAGAGACAAGCTGCTAGTGTCCATCAAAGGGGAAGAGTCCAAGCTTTTGGAATATATCCTCAGAAAAACTCTAAGTCAGAGAGAACCTGAAATATCTGACTTGGAAGAGCAATTAACAGGCTTGGATGGGGACCACTGCTTTGAAGTCAGATATCTCTGGTTCCCAAGGGCCGATTTTTTAAATTCTTGTACCCATGGAAAGAGGGGACCCTCAGCTTTCAGGCTAGGACCCTTAGACTCCTGAGGGGGTTTCTGGGTACTCAGAAACCCCCCCTGCGTGCGCTACTGCTTGTGGATCACTTTTTGTATATAGCTCTGGCTTCTTAGTTCTCTCACTGGTGTGCTGCTTTGAGCTTTCTGGCTTATGCTGATTTTTGAAGTGCCGCATTTTATACCTAGATATAGCAATAGGAACACAGAGAAGCCTTGACGATGGCTTGGGGGCTTATTCATATATATGCAAATATATGTAACAAAGATCTCTGAATTCTATTATCATGTAGTATTTCAATCTGGTTACTGATATCATTCAGTGTACGGGGGAACAGAACAAAATGACTGCCTTTCTCCAGGAGACAAAAATCCTACTTTCAGCCCTCATTATGCAGACCACCAAGAACCTTTGCAAATAGGCAAAATATGCAACATCTAGTACTTATTCTTTTGTATGAAATCATACCCCCAGCACTGCCCATGCCCCCAGCCCCACTGTCTAGTGTCTATAGAGGGTGTGTGCATGTGCACAGAGTCTATGCACCATTGCTCTGCAGCAAGTAACAAGGGGACTCCCAAATATCCCCCCTTCCCCTCGGGACACTGCTGCCCACGGGTGGGACAGTCCCAAAAAACAGGATTCTATCGCAAAAATCGGGACAGTTGGGAGGTATGATCAAATTCATATAGACTGCAAGCTTCCGAGCAGGGCCCTTTTACCTCTGTGCCTGTCTGATCACTGATTGTTATGAAACGACAGATATGCTTGATGGGGGAACAACCTGTAAACTGCTCTCATGAGCAGGGCCCTCTTCATTATGGGGTTTTCCTTATACCATCAGGTCCTCCCCACTGCCAACAGCTACACCAATCCTTTGGGGTCAGCCAGCGCTATTGAAGCAATGTTTATAAACCATGTTGTCCAAGTTAGGCATTAGCTGGGAGGGTTAGAATTAATATGCAGGGGGTTAGGGTTAGGCTGTGGGAATGGAGGGTTAGCACCATTGGGATGCCAGCATCTATATTTTGACTGTCAACATCTTGTTTCCAGGCGTCCGCATTGGCCTGGGGCTTTAAATGTTCAAGGGCATATACAGAGAAGGGGAGGAGCTGTGACCAGTTCCGCGTGGGTGTGACCAGTGATGTGTGGGTGTGACCAATGATGTGTGGGTGTGACCAGTGATGTGTGAATTTGTACATCCTCACACTATCATTCACGCTGTCTTTATTAATAAAATAAAAAAAATATAGCAAAATTGCAGAATTTTGTGACAAAACTAGAAATACAATTTTAATATTTATGGCCAATAGTGGGACTGTACAAGTATATGCTTCCAGAATGGCTAGTCCATTATACTGCCATAATTGTGCCCATTTTCATGTGGAGGCCTGGAACTTTAGCTCTCTCTGCCCCATTGTTTATCTGGCCCTTTTACTTCGTAAGGTGCTGCAGACCCCTTGTCGGGCCTGGGACTGCCAAAATAGGCAGGGCCCTCTTTCCCCTTTGTGAACTCCTGGTAAGACCACCGGTGTCTGCAGCACTGGCTTCCCTACTCAACCTCTACATTGCTTCAAGGGAAATGTAAACTTTACGACAAATTATACTTGACAGACTCCAGTCCTGGGCCCCTTCTCTGTCTAGGCCCGGGACTGGAGTCCCTGCAACCCCCCCCCCCCCCACACCTCCATTATGCATGAGTACCTGTGCTGGTGTACAGAGCCAGTCCGCTAGATGCACTGAACTCTTCAATGAAAAACTGGGACAGTGCGATGTGTTCATCGGTTTTCAGTGACTCGTTCCCGTGTTTCCAGTACAGCATGAGGTCATCCTCATTGTAGGCATCTGGGAAATATCAGAGGAGGAGAATAGGTCACATATAATAAATGCCGATTCCCAATGAGCTGTGTGCTGCTGGGTGCACTAAGGTTCCTGCCAATATAATAATGTACTATAATAGGTAAAAAATATATATAAAATCCAGGACAATTAAACTGACATTTTAATATGAAAAATGGAAGCAGGGCAAGGTGTCCTGGATGAAAGGGGTCATCATTAGAATTTTTGGGTGTTGATAAAATAGTTGCATACATGAGCACCTTATTGTTCCTATAGAAGGCCAGCCTGGTAATCAGGGTTACCACCTCATTCCGGACACATATTAGTTATACAGGTTCTGTGGCTGGCTGACTTCAAGACTCCATTTCAACTGTTTTTGTTTAAAACAAAAACAAAAAACAGTTAAAATGCAGTCTTGAAGTCAGCCAGCCACAGAACCTGTGTAATTAATACGTGTCCGGAATTAAAGGGATGAGGTGGTAACCCTACTGGTAATGGTTTTGATGGTGCCCAGTGTGTATGGCCCGGCGATGAGCGGTGGTGCACGCGGTGATGCGATTGTATTACCAGCAGCTTTGTGGACGGCTTTGCATAGTGCTGCGCTATGCATAGCCATCCGCCCCCCTCTGACAGCGCCGGGCAGAGGGTAGGCGGCTCAGTGTGTATGCACTGAGCGGCTTTCCCCCTCCATACACGCTGTAAAATGTATAAATACTTTGATTAGATGTCAGAACTACTAGTATCTAGCACCGTATGTGCATAAATAAACCCATGCATGAAATGTATAAATCTACTTACAACTTTCCAGCTCTAAAGAGCAGTTCTGGGTGTCCAGAGGAAACCTGCTGAAATCCATGAAGCACATAGCCGACACTGTTATCCTGCAGCAAGGAGAAGGACAAGATCAAGTGATAGAACAACACCATGTTCATATTAATGCTAAATAGTGCACTGCTCCACTCCACAATATACTGTCTTACCCTATCCTAAATGATCTCTCCGGCTATTTCATTTATTAACCTGTCATACATTGACTGTTGTTATTCCACAGGTGACACCCATTGTCAGTGATTTCTGCAAATTGAAGCCCATAGGCTACAGCTTCACAGTCAGCCATGATCCGATGGCGTCAGCTGCAGGGCCCAAGCATCGGAGATATCTGCTGCGGCCCCACCATCATACATTAGGTTTATCAGTAATATTTCTGGGTAACTCCTGCTAACTAGTGCTTACCAGGAATATGCCCAAAACACTTCTATATTATATACAGTAAATGGAATTGTATAATTTTTGTATTGCAGCAGTAGAAGTGGCAGGATGGCATACCACGTATTCCAACTGTCTTTAACCAAGACAATGCATACAAAGGATAGATAAGATAAATCGTCCCAGACCTTTATCATGTGACATGTAGGGGGAGGTTTACTAAGATGAGAGTTGTATTTCACATGGGATGTTGCTATGGGCAACCAATCAGATACGATCTATTATCTTCTAGAAGGTGCTAAATAAATAAGTGGATTCTTATTGGTTGAACAATGCAACATCCCATGTGAAATACAACTCTCATCTTAGTAAATTTTCCCCATAGTTTGTTGAAGTTGGAGAGCCTTGCTGCCAGGCCCGGGGACAGGGGGGTCAAAGGGGACAGCTGACCCAGGCACAGATGATTAGAGGGGCCCAAGAATCAGCCACTCATCCCTGCAGTCAGCCACCCAGCACAAATGCTGTGGGTGGCTGGCACATAAACCACTCCCCCCCCCCCTAACAATAAATTTTGCGGCCAAGGCGCCACGGGGACTCTGGAGGGGAGAAAAGAGGAGACCTCCAACTGCAGTGGAAGAAGCTACCTGGGGACGGCCTGTTGTGTCGGAACACGCAGCTCCCAGCCACCGCTTACATGAGCGTCGCAGCAGCACCAGCTCATGTCAGTGTATGTAAGCGGCGGCCGGGAGCTGTGTGTTCTGACAGGCCTTCCCCAGGCAGCATCAGCCACTCCAGTTGGAGGCCTCCTTTCTTCTCCCCTCCAGAGTCCACGCAGCGCCGCGGCAGCATAATTTCTTGTTGGGGGGGGGGGTGCCAGCCACCCACAGCAGAGTACCAGGTGGCTGAATTTGGGGCACCTCTGATTGTTCCGCCACCGTCGGGCAGATGTACAGGCTACCCCTGGGCAACAAGTATGTTATCCCCCTGGGCAACAAGCATTTAACTCCTCTGACAATGAGCATGTAATCCTCCCTGGGCAACAAGAATTTAACTCCTCTGGCAATGAGCATGTAATCCTCCCTGGGCATTGAGTGGGCAACAAGAATTTAACTCCTCTGGCAATGAGCATGTAATCCTCCCTGGGCATTGAGTGGTTAATTTCCACTGGGCAATGAACATGTACTCCCCCATGGCAAGGAGCATGTAACTCCCTGGCAAGGAGCATGTAACCCCCTGGCACCGAGCATGTAACCCCCCTGGCACTGAGCAAGATACCTCTGGCAATAAGCAATCAACCACTGGCAAAGAGCATGCAACCCCTGGCAAAGAGCATGTAGGTAAGTGGCATAATATGTAATGGGCATTACGGCATGTGGTATAATATGTTATGGGCATTATGGTGTGTGGCACAATATGTAATGGGCATTATGGCGTGTGGCCTAATGTGTAATGGGCATTATGGTGTATGGCATAATAAGTACTGGCCATTATGATGTGTGGTATAAAATGTAATGGGCATTATGGTTTGTGGCCTAATGTGTAATGGGCATCATGATGTGTGGTATAATATGAAATGGGCTTTACAGTGTGTGGCATAATATCTAATGAGCATTATCCTGTGTGGCATAATGTGCAATGGGCATTACGGTGTGTGGTAGAATGTGTAGTAGACATTACGGTGTATGGCATAATGTGCAGAAGCTGTCTGTTCTGGACAGCGCCTATTGGCTAGCGGTCCAGAGGGAGATTTCCTTGAAAAAAGCTGCGGACAGGGGCAGCTCAGCCGGGCAGAGCAGGGAGCCCCCTTGGCAACGAGCAATATTTGTCCCCCTTAACAACGAGCAATATTTGTCCCCTTGGCAACAAGCAATATTTGTCTCCCTTGACAATGAACAATATTAGTCCCCCTTGGCAACAAGCAATATTTGTCCCCCTTGGCAAGGAGCAATATTAGACCCCCTTGGCAATGAGCAATATTAGTCAACCCTTGGCAACGAGCAATATTAGCCCCCCTTGGCAACGAGCAATTTTAGTCCCCCCTTGGCAACAAGCTATTTCAGTCCCCCTTGTATTTGCCCCGGATGTATTTGCAGGCCTTTATCAGCGTTGCACAGGGATTTCACTCTGGCAGGGAGGCAAATATCTGATCGCAGGGCTCCAGAAATCAGCACCGGTCCGATCACCATTTTGAACCATGCAGATTTGATTTTTTTAGAAAGTCGAATCTGACAGACTTCAATGTGGTTAGAAACAGCTGAATTAACTAGATCTGTGTGGCACACACTGAATACCCACCATGGACTGCCAGGAAAGAGCAGATCTCCTAATCAGAAAACCATAATGTGGCGAGTTTGGTTCTAAAAAAAAGTTTATCGGGTCACAGACTGCAATCTTCTTACCTGAGGCTGAATAAGACGTTCCCGTCCGGATAAACGCGGAGCATGATGTTTTCCATTGTCGTATCATGTATAAATGACCTTTTGGAATGGACAAAAAACACATCCGGCACCCAAATCTTTTTTATTAACCTCCCATCGAACGTCATGCTCCTGTTGTTGGTACTTTGGAATGAGAGCCTCTCATCTTTCCAGTAATGTCTGAGGTATAAGGTCATTGTAAAATCCTTGGCAGGCCAATGGAAAGAAATGAGGAAAATATAATTACTTGATAAGGTAAGTGCTTCTCATGTATAATATCCTGTAGTATTATTACTGCTAGTCTGCAGTCATACAGATGGAGCCAGCGGCCGGCTCCCGCCAGCGGCGCGCGTGCACGAGACGTGGCTACAGAGCTGTCTACGAGTCCCCGCCACCTCCCCCGGTGCCCCTCGCCGCCCCGCTGTCCCCCCTATCCCTGCCCGTCTCCCTGAAGTGGAGACTGGCAGGGACTCGCAGCGGCGCCATCCTGAAACTTGGATGCGCGTGCGTGTAAGACGCACGCGTGTCCCAGTCAGATGGAGCACCTCTGTGCGGATATTCTGGCGATCCTCGGCCAAGGAAGAGAGGCGCTCCATCTGTATGTAAATCATGGCCTACAGAAAGGAACCGGGTTACATGCCCCAAATCCTTCATAGATGTACCATAGCGCTTTTGTAAACCAGTTTGGGTTTTTATAATTATAAGGATTTTAATGGAAGGTCTTACAAAATAGGACAGAGGGGAGGGGAACAGAAGAAAGAACAGGATCTGGTGCAAATACATATCTTGAGCATTAGCCAGAGGAACTGTTGAAATGCATTGTGATAGTTTTATAATGATAACCTTAATAACCTTAATGAGTCGGCAGCAGCATTGCATAGCTAAAATAGGCAAGCCATGGACCGTAAACACAGTGGAATATGTGAAAGCGACCATGAAGGATACTAGTTATATGTTTCTGCTTGCAAACCACCCATTCTTTCTCAATAAGGGCCGAAGCTCTAGATTTTTGCAATGTGAGGCTATCAAACATTTAGCATCAGTGAGAATATAGTTAATGCGTGCATTTAGAAGTAGTCAAAGATAGGCCATGGGGAAGCTGATATCATGTGGTAGAGCCACCAAATGGATATCTGAAGGTAGAACCACCAAATGGATATCTTAAGGTAGAACCACCAAATGGATATCTTAAGGTAGAACCACCAAATAGATATCTTGAGGAAGAACCACCAAATGGATATATTAAGGTAGAACCACCAAATGGATATCTTAAGGTAGAACCACCAAATGGATATCTTGAGGAAGAACCACCAAATGGATATCTTAAGGTAGAACCACCAAATGGATATCTTGAGGAAGAACCACCAAATGGATATCTTGAGGAAGAACCACCAATTGCTAGAATGTAGAATTACCAAATAGGGGGCAGAATGTCAGGAGTATCACAATTGCACCATCATAGATAGCACCCTAATAAAGGATCTGGCAACTGTCAATCATTATCTGACTGTACAAATAGATAGAGACCGCTTTGGGGTCCAAGACTGGGTGGAAAGCTGGGTTATACTAGAAGGAGACCAATCTGTCCAGGATGACTATTAGCTTATCATGACATACAATCTAAACCCAAATTAAGCCTGTAAGTGGATTGTAGGTGGGAGATAAAATAAAACAGACACAATCCACCCTCCACCCTCTCTAGAGTGGTTACAGAGCCGGATTAACCATGGGGAAACAAGGGTTTGCACCAGCACTGCAGTGGTGGGTGGGTGGCAGGCAGCGAGTTCGGGCAGCGTGAGACGTGTAGGGGGTCCCTTCAGCTTGTGCCAGGCAGGGGGTCACTGTGGCGGCTGTGCAGTCAGCGGTGGGGTCCCTGCGGCGGTTGAGAACTACTAGTTCCCATCCGCCGCAGGGACCCTGCCTCTGACTTCCCATCCACCGCAGGGACCCTGCCGCTGACTGTCCATCTGCCGCAGGGACCCCGCTGCCTCCCCAGTGCTGCACAGACCACGCTGCGGCGCTGCATGGATGCCCGGATCCCCGCTCCCTGGCCCAGGTACCACCTGCCTCCGTCTAGGGGGGGGGGACCACGATTTTGTTGTCCAGGGCCCCCCAAAACCTTAATCTGGCCCCGTTGAACCTTAGGCTGTCTTCCAGACCAAGCAAAGTGGGAAATTAATGATCGTAAATCTTTGAGGGCAGAAGATGGGACTCATACTGGGATTGATATGACCGCTGAAATCCCGACAAGGGGGGATGTGGATCGCCCCCTTGCGGGCACACTGCGCTCCCCACGCAGCGGGCCCGGTGCCTCGCTACGCTCGGCACACTAATTTATTCTCCTTCTATGGGTGTCGTGGACACCCACAGAGGGCGAAAGTGTCGGGATTTCGGCGGTTGGGATTCCGGCGGCAGGATTTTGAATGCCGGGATTCCGACCGCCGGGATTTGAACTGCATCCCCTCATACTGGGTTTATTTGGAATATATATATATATAGCAGTCTGGGCAGTATTTTCTTCATTATTATTGCAGGCCGGAAATTATTTTATAAAGAATTGATTAGTTGAGGGACGTTGACTAATTAAATACCGTTTGGTCAGATAAGTTCCTAAACATTTTTTTCAAGCTGTCATTTCATTACAAAGTTGTTTGTCAGATGTTGTTGGTCTACTTTGGATACATTCAGCTCCAGCGCCTCAGTCTCATCAGGTTTAATTTTGAAAATAAGAGTGTAGGCTGAACTGTACTACTTTAGATTGGGATAAGGACAAGTGTAGATTTGTTATCATGAGGAGGATATTATCCTTATAGAGAGCAAGTTTGTGACCACAATGGTCAAGAAGAAGCGACAAGGAGCATCCTTGGCAAGTGCTATAATTAAAGTGGAAAGCAGAGAAGGGACACCAGTTGGCCAATACAGATAAAGGTGGATTCAAATATTATGCAGCTACAGCTTTAAGGAAAGTGGCGTGGCAGTTGGCATTCTGCTGTCCTTGTAGTTTTGTTTTTGTATAATTACATTGGTACTTATGTAGTATCTGGGCTGCCGATTTTTTGATTGTATGCCTTAAGTTAAGGCATACAATCAGATGCGATGCGATGCGATATCGCATCGCATCGCATCGCATGCGACCATCGGATGCGATGACCCGATTTTTCCATAGGAATCAATGTTAAAATGGACTGAGTCCATTTTAACATGGAATTCAATGGGAAAAAGGGGTCCTTTTCATACCCCTACTATCCAAGTGGGCATGGAGTTGAATATAAACCTGTGGCGAGCGTAGCGAGCCACCGAGCCCGAAGCGTGGCGAGCGAAGCGAGCCCCGCGAGGGGCCGGTATTCTGTGTCCCCTCGCGGGGCTCGCTACGCTTCGGGCTCGGTGGCTCGCTACGCTCGCCACAGGTTTATATCCAACTCCATGCCCACTTGGATAGTAGGGGTATGAAAAGGACCCCTTTTTCCCATTGAATTCCATGTTAAAATGGACTCAGTCCATTTTAACATTGATTCCTATGGAAAAATCGGGTCATCGCATCGCATCGCATCGCATCGCATCGATGGTCGCATGCGATGCGATGTGCCCGATTCGACCCGATTTAGAAATCGGCAGCCCAGATACTACATAAGTACCATTACATTTTTCATATAAAAAAAAACAAGATTATACTTAATTTGTAGCTTACCATATCGACTTCTGAGATGCTGTCTATACTTTCTATCTGTACATCGATGCCAACAGGAATTGCAGAACCTTAGAAACAACAAAAGTTTGGTTTGGTGAAAAGCAATAGTAATGATAAGTTCTAGACCAGGGTTTCCCAATCTTTTTTGATTCATGGCACCCTAGAAAATCAGAATTTTTTTCATGGCACTACCAGGTCCAAAAAAATTAATTAGATTGGGTTTATATGCGATTCTTAGGGTCAGTTATGTGGTAAAGGGCAGGATTTGCTTCTGTTTGTACACATTCTATGATTGGCAGCCACCAGCACTGGTTTTGCTCCTAAATAATTACCATTAATAATTTGAGTTTGTCCTGGACCACCAAGCCGCGGCACCCCTGCATGTGTCTCGAGGCACCCCAGGGAGCCACGGCACACAGTTTAGGAACCACTGTTCAAGACCATTAACACATGTTGGTGCACTTTAACTGATTACATTGTATAGGAGACATAAAGAACCATTTCCTTATTGATTATATTATAGCTTCTACAACATTTTATTGTATATTACTTTTTATTTTATTACAAGTACTAGTTTATAGTTACTGTATAACCCAGTGGTTCCCAAACTGTGTGCCTAGGCTCCCTGGGGTGCTTCGGGACACTTGCAGGGGTGCCTTGGATTAGTGGTCTAGAGGCAATTGAAATTATTTATGGTCATTGTAAAAGGCAAAAACATTGCTGGTGGGCTACCAATAATAAAATATGTGGACAAACAGAAGCTAATCCTGGCCCTCACCCATAAATAAACCTATGTATGACATACAAATCAATTTACAGAATAAGAAACTTTTGGACTAGGGGTGCCGTGAAAAAAATTCTGATGCTCTAGGGCAGGCATGTCCAACGTTGGCCCTCCAGATGTTTTGAAACTACACATCCCAGCATGCTTTGCCACAGTTTTGCTATTAGAGAATGCTAAAACTATTGCAAAGCATGCTGGGATGTGTAGTTTCAAAACATCTGGAGGGCCAACGTTGGACATGCCTGCTCTAGGGTGCCGTCATTTTAAAAAGTTTAGGAACCACTGGTATAACCTAATGTGGCCCTTTTCTAGTGCCACTGATTTCTAGTCCTAGAGATTGCTCAGGTCTTAAGAGACCTCAGGGGAAATTTAATAGGATGAGAGATTTAGAAAGTGAAAGATTTGGTAATAAATCTCCATAACTTTTTTTTAAACCGGCAATCATTTACACTGCAAAACCAGTTGATTTTGATCTTACCAAATCTCTCACTTTTTGAATCTCTCATCCTATTACATTTCACCCAGCTTGTTTGTAGGCATCTCCTCTACAAACATCTTATGATCTATTAGATCAGGCATGTCCAAACTATAGCCCTCCAGCTGTTGTGAAACTACAAGTCCCATCATGCCTTGCCACAGTTTTGCTATTAGGGAAAGCTAAAACTATGGCAAGGCATGCTGGGATGTGTAGTTTCACAACAGCTGGAGGAGCACAGTTTGGACATGCCTGTAGATTAAATAAAAACAATTGGGTAAAAAAAATCCCAACAATTGGCCCGGATACTGACTTCAAAATTAGCTTTATTGCTACCACTAATCATAGGCCTAACCTTCATCCTAGGAAAAGCACTGACACTTTCATTCATAATGTCGACAATTGTGATGCTATCATTCTCACAATGTTAACATGTAAAATGTTGACATTGTCAGAATGTAGACATTAAGGTTTGGCGATTCATCAGTGTCTTTATAGTGAATGCCGACATGATCAATGTAGACATTATGACCAAGTCGAAATCCTTATGTGGACATTATGCTTGTTTTTATATGATACCACACCGCTCTTTTCCAGCATTTTATTTTATGGGATAAAAAGTCCCTATTTAACAGGGGGGGTAACTGCTGACAAATCACTGATTCCTCCTGCGGCCTCTCCATTTATGTAATGTGCCAAAGTCTGTTGTGCATCCTGAGCTTAAAATATAATGCCATCCTAGGTTGTCAATATGGTGCAATCATTGTATCGCCATTATAACAATATTTCTATTTAATATCATATGTAAATTTTTATTATTATTGTGATTTATTTAAAACTATATATATATATTTTTTTACTTTTTTCAAAAGTCTAAAGTTGCCCATACACTGAGGCGACTTGGTCCGATTTCGGCCGATTGCAACCAATTGGCCTGCTAAATCAGACCAAATCGCCTTTCCCTGACATGCAGTCGGGTCCAATGAGCGGTCCTGTGCACATCGGACCCAACCAGGTGGTTGGACCAGCTGGCCGTCCGACCACCCATTCTGGGACCTCCCCCCAGACGGCGAGGCGGGCGGGAAGCAGGGACGCATGCGATCCATCACAACGGATCGCATGCGTCCGTGCCGCGGGGAAGATCCTGGCGGCTTGCAGGGTATCGGTTGTCCGAACACTGCCGCAGCAGTGTATGGGCACCTTAACTGGGCACCTTAACTGGAAGCTCAAGTTCCCCGTATTTGGGTATCTAGTCTTCAGCTTCTGTGATCTTTAGAAAGATCTACAGTGCATGCTCACCACGCATTTGTGAAGTACAGATAACACGTAGCGTATTACTGGGCATGCACAGACTAATTGGCTTGCACGTCCCCTTTATCTAATTATGGGTAAATGTTTGTGTGGGCTCTACAGCCTGACATGTACAGTAATGTCCTTTTATTGAAACGTTAAACACTGGGACTGAAGAGTGAAGGCAAATGTACATGCATGATGTAGGTTACCCAAATACAGCGTCAAAAGTGAAAAAATAATAGTAGTTTTTTCAATAAATAAATATAATAATAAGTTACATATCATAAGAAATATAAATATTGTTATTATGCCATGGCGAGCGCATGGCAGCGAATCCTGTTTTTGATTCGCAGTGCGCTCGCCATGATTTTTCACTCCCCTTCAATTCGCTGCCAGACGCCAGCCCACACTATTCAATGGGCGGTATTCAATGTGAATACCCTGCGAGGTGCAGCGAATCCTTTTTAGGATTCGCTGCACATTCGCCACGTTCCGGAGCCAGCGGGCTCCGGTATTCAACGTGTCAGGGGCTCGCTGCCCCTGACAGGCGAATATGAGCTCCTGCGGCGATTGCCGCAGGGAGCCTCAGGACGGTGCCAGGCAGAGAGATGGTAGTCTCTCTGCCTAGCCCAGACCTTTGTGGGGGGTTAGGTGTGCTCCCCGGGTGCCAGGCAGCACAGGCTGCCCCCCCGGGGGTCCCAGCAGGCAAGCGTATATTCACTACACAGGATCGTAATGATCGTGCAGTGAATATATGAATATGTAATGAGCGGCTCCGCTCTGGCGCCACCTGCTGGCTGCTGTGTAAAAAAAAAAAAAAAAAAAAAATATTATTTTTAAAATTAAATATATATTCATGTGCTTACAGCACATGAATAAAAATAGCATGCCCCTCCTCAGAAGAAAATTCCTGATTTCTTGACACCAAATGTAAAAAACAGAACACTTTATTTTAAAAGTTCACATTCCACTTCACCATAAAAAGATAGCGATTGCTGATCGGTGAATCATGGTGACCAAAACCTTCAAATGTATTCGCCAACTGGTCATTGAATAGGGTGATTCACCGTTTTAGTCAGAAATTCGCCAAACAGCACAAATTCACCATAAAAACCTGGCGAATCAGGCTCATTGAATACCGCCCAAAGCATCAGGGGCTCGCTGCCCCTGACAGCGAATAGTGTGAAGAGTGACGAATCCCCCTGCGCAGATGCTCCATGCCTGTCTGGAGTCTGCAGGGGGATGGGAGGGACTGGTGTCGCGGCGGGGGAGCGCGCTGATGCAGGCGGGAGCCTCCGCACAGCCTGGGGACAGGTCCAGCAGCAGCAGAGCCTCCGGCTCAAGCAGTCCCAGCGCTGACATCACCGTGCTGTGGCTGCCGGAGTCAGAGGTCTGCTACTGCTGGAGCCGTCCCTGTCAGCTTGTCCCCCGCATATCTCTCCCCCCTCCCGTCCCCTCACCTCCCTCCCCTCACCTCACCCCCAGCAGAAGGGCTTGCAGGGTGCTGCTGGGGTCGGAGCCGCTGCACTCACTGGTCCCGATCATCGGGATCAGTGTTCAGTGAATATATGAATATTAATGAGCGGCTCCGGCTCCCGGCCCCCTGCTGGCGAATGTGTAAAAAAAAAAAAAAAAAATATTGTTTAAAAAAAAAAATATATATATATATTAAAAATATATTCATGTGCTGCAAGTATATGAATAAAAATAGCATGCCCCTTCATAGGAAAAATATTCTGATTTTTTAACACCAAAAAAAAAATTAAACACGCTTTAATTTAAAAGATCACATTACAGTTCACCTAAAAAAGATGACGAATGCTAAACGGAGAATCATGGCGAAAATCAATGGAGAAAGCAGTTCTCCATTTGAGCATTGAATACACTGTCGGCGAATTCCACTAAAAACCCCATTGAAAATCACAGGCGAATTGTGGAGAATAATTTACGGCGAATCGGCAGACATTCGCTGTTCATTTGTGGCGAATTGCCTCCTTTGAATAGGGAGAATTGTTTTTTCTAACAGAAAATTCGCCGTAAACCCAGCGAATTGCCAGATTCACTGAAAAAAACGGCGAATCTGAGGCATTGAATACTGGCCTATATATTGTAGACACTAAAACCTTTCTATTGCTTGAAGACGTGACTCACCTCCAAATCCAGGTCTCATGGCAAAGTCATGGTCATCTATGCGTAATAGCTGTTCCGACTTGACCTGGCGAACTTTAGTGCTGTCAATTCTCTTCATTTTACTGTAGAATTAGATTATTGTCATGTTAGTTATCCTTTCAGTTAATATTAATAAAATAATAATAATAAAATAATTATAATATATGTGATCATACTATATCCTAATTTCAACCCATAACTTGAGGTCTATTTACTAAGATTTGCATGGAGATCAATTGGACAAAAAATTGGAGAAAAAATACCATGCAGAATAAGCAAGAATGGGCACTGTCCCTCTAACTTCTCTTATTTCAGAGGCAAGTGATAGAACAGGCCTTGCAGACAAGGGACCTTATTCTGGTTCACATGCAACGCTGCAAACTTTTTACAGTGCTGCGTGTGATTTAAACGCCAGCCGCCTGCCCTCGCCGTGTTCTGTGTAGCCGACCATCGAATGATTTGGAGTGTGCATGCAAAACATAAGGCAGGTGCCTTAGTTTTGCACGTTCTCTGTACAGGAACAGGACAGGCAGCTGACATCCGGTGATGTCAGCTGCCCGCCCCCGGCAGCCGCGTCACTGCCAGATTTCCATGGGAATACCTAGCATTTTCATGGGAACACCCATGGGCGCATCCCCGGCCCGTCTCCCCACGCCCCTTACACTCACTGTTGTGTGTGAGGGCCGGGTGAATAATATATTGCACCATGGCCGCTCGCACACAGCTGTGCACATGTGCGTAAATGACTATGCGCATGCGCAGTCGCAAAACATCGCTCTCCTGCAAGTACATGCAGGGGAGTGTGGAAGCTTGCTTGACAGCCATGCCCCTGACATTGAATACCCCCCTAAGGGCCAGATTCCCTAAGCTTCAAAAGTGATAAAAAGGAGAGTTATAAACAGCCAGCCAAGCATTTCCTACCTGACATTTTTCAAACAGAGTCTGTGACATGGCAGGTAGGAGCTGATTGGCTGGCTGTTTATCACTCTCCATTTTATCACTTTTGAAGCCTAGAGAGTCTGGCCCTCAGTGCGCAGGTAAAAAAACAGCCAAAAACCAATGTACTGTAATTGGCAGCCGTGTCCCGGAAGGTGTGAACCCACCGCTTTGTGCTGGTGACGGAGGAGGAGCGCGGGCCCCGCAGTCATTGCCTGATGCAATGTGGTAGCTAGCTGATGCAATGTGGTAGCTAGCTGTGGCATAGCGGGACAATCCCTGGGAACAGCTGAAGCCTGTGGTTCTCAGTGCATGGAAGAGGAGGATGCAGGGTGAGGAGGGAGTGCCGTGTCCGGGGTGATGGTGCTGGCTGCTGGGGGGCATTGCTCCGTGCTACTGCTAATACCCATTGGCAGGCGTGTGTCCACATCTCAGGGGGCTAGGGGAATCCCACCTATGTGGCTGTGTGTGTGAGATCTATCTCATTATAATCTGCTGCCTTCTAACATGTTTTACAGTAGATCGGTTAGAAAAATGGGGACATCTAATAGTCATGTAGCCACTTCCACTAGTGTCATATGACCATGCCCATTGCCACGCCCATGACCATGCCCATTTTTCCGAAGGCGCGCGGCACAGTACCACTGAAACATTTTTCCTACTTGCACCACTGGACATCAGCTCTGGCTTTGACCAGCCTGATTCTCGCCAAGTAGGCCCTGGGTTACACTCAGAAAACAGTGGGAAAATCATTCGATGAGGAGTGAAATTTTCGCAAGCCTTTTGCAGCCTTGCACATGGCGGATTTTACGCTGACAGGGCGACCGCTATCTGATCGCAGAGCTCTGCAATTTAAATTCTGAATAACCCCCTGGGGAAATTTACTAAGATGTGAGTTGTATTTCACATGGGATGTTGCTATGGGCAACCAATCAGATCCTGCCTTATATCTTCTAGAAGGTGCTAGAAAAATGAGAAGTAGTTTCTGATTGGTTGCCCATAGCAACATTCCATGTGAAATACAACTCACATCTTAGTAAATTTCCACCCCTATGTCTTATACTGTATTATTTTCTCATATTTCCTCTATTTTTTATGATGTGATATATGCAGGGTTGCCGACTTTAAGATTCTCCTCTCCGGGAGAAGCCCGAAGAGGAGAGTTTCAGCAGCCGCTCAGGGGGCGGGGCTTACGAGTGACATCACTAAGCCCCACCCCCATGCTGGTAAAGCAGGGAATTCACGGATCTCCGTGGAGGGGGTGGGGCTAAAATTACACGATTGTGCCGTTTTAGCTCTGCCCCCTCCTCTGAGACCCGAGGATTGCGGCATTTTAGTGCCGCGTTTCCGGGGGACAGTGGGGGTCCCCCCTGAATCCGGGAGGGTTGCCCACCCTTCCGGGGGGCCGGGAGGGGGTCCCGATTTTCGGGAGACTCCCGGAAATTCCAGGAGGGTCGGCAACCCTGGATATATGTGGTACTTTGCAATCTATACATTGCAAGCAAAGCAAAAAACTGAAGAAAGAAAATGGCACAATGCGATTTTCCATATGTAATTGTTTGCTTTCAGATTGTACAATATAGCATTCTGTATCTGGAGTCAGAAAGGTAAAACATTTAATATTTTCTAACTAGATTTGCCTGTACAAGGCCTCTATAGGTTTATCATGCGGCACCTGAGTACCCCGAAGGCACAGGCGCTCGTATTTCTGGTGGAAATATTCCCTTGTTTATTGAGTAAATGGACGAGGAGAGTAATCTCTCTCATGTACTTTTTTGTTAATGCTTTAAAATCTTCTTTGGAATAGAACACAGACAAATAGCTTTGGGGAGGAGGGGCCGCTGCTCCCGGAGACCGGGGGAAATTGTAGGTTAATAACATTTTCACTGCGGATTCTTTTCTGAAAAGTCCCCAGCTCTTGCCGGCACCATCTGTCTGAGATGCTTCTCCTGTATTTGCCTGATGGCTGCTTCTTGTTTTAATTACGGCAGAAACAATACAGGTATACCACCATACCACAATGTTAAAGGATTGCGCTACCTAAAATGGAAAATGTCATTTTGGGAGGTGCCCAAATCAGTTACATATACAAAATATTGTTTAATTGGGTTCCAGAGTGCTCCTCAAATTGGGAGGTCCTTCTATATCTGCTGTGGTCCAGTGAATCTTCCTTTGGAGTCTTCCTTCCTCCCTTGGACCCTCTGCAGCCCAGAACACAGCAGCACATGATGGGCTGGGAAAAGAGTCTGCAGCCTCCTGTCACTTCCTTACCAACATGCAACTAACCCAGGTCCCTGTTGGGCCCCTCCAACAAGCCCAGGCCTCCATTCCTCTTTGCATCCATGAGGATGGCAGGCCTAACCACCTACTTGCTCAACTACCTCTCCCCCCCCCCCCCCCCCCCACACACACAGTGCAGTACTATTTTGCTGCTGAATTCTATCTTCTGAGGTCTTTCTGAGGTAACAGGGGAGCCAACAGGGTATGAGTACTGGTCAGCCGGGGCCACATACGGAGTTAGAGATATGCTCCATACTGTTCCCCTGAGTGTGCATGATTAAGGTCTTCGTTATAGTCTTTCTCAATCTCTAGCAGTGGGGCCTGCAAAATGTCTTGGTAGCACTGCTGGGTCATCACAGGCTATGCATAATGTTTGGCCGTGGCTTTGTCCTCTTAGGAAGGCCTCCTTTCTTTCTGACCAGGTTATTTGGGGTATGTGATGTAATGATATGAGGTGTTGATATACAAGAAAGTCTGAGAACCACTGTTCTAAGGTAAGGGGATGTCACCTAGGGTGGGGATGTCACCTGCAGCTTTTGTGGGACTGAGAAACCCTTGGCATTTACAAGGGTTCCTCTGTACCACAAAAGTTTTATTCTGAAAAATGTAATGTCATGGGCACAGGTTGTGCGGTACACAGCACACACCCTGCACCCATACATTATACTAACATCTCCGGTGTCGGCGCAGCACACATAAATGGATGCAGCCATTTTCCCAAAGATCTGCACATGCACATTAGAGAAATCACTGGGAAAATGGTGTGGGCACCATATTCAAGGAGACCTGCGCTTGTGCAATAGGCTCTAGCCCAATGCCAGAATCTACTCAGCAGCTGTACTGGCAAGTGGAAGGGAGAGGGCACTCAGAGATAGCACATAGGCCTCCTCCTCTCTTAACCTTTTGAGCGTCAACGTTGCTGTGAGAGACGTACAAAATATTCACTAAAGATGTCCGCCTCGCTCACAGTGACTGGTTGTTTTGTTTGGGGGGGGGGGGGGGGGCACAATATTTAACTAAACTTCAATTAATTGACTTCAGATCATTTGCCGGCAATAACTGAAGTGATTCATATTCCTCGACTACGGCCCTGGAATTGTGTAAGCTGACATTTTACACATCTCTCACACCAACGTTGGTACCTTACCCTGCTTTACATGTCTTGTTTGTCTATTTATGAATTCTGGCCTGGTATTGCCTATGATCAACTATGAAATAAAGATATATGCAGTTCATATGGAAAATACATGACTGAAAAATATGTATATTGGTCTTCTTATAGATTATTCCTTCCAAAGCATTAGGCACAGGCTGGCACGCCTTATACAGAGGGCTGAAAGAGATGATGTGGAATTAAAGGGTTGTGGTAGAGAGACATTGGATGTGTGTGTGTGTGTGTGCGTATAGGCATTATTCATAGAGAAATAACTATATGGCTACTCTAGGGACCTTATTCTGATTGACTCGCTAGGCTGCGAATTATGCACTCGCAGGCGGGGAGTAATCATTCGATGTTCGCTGACCATCGAATGATTTCTCCAGCACTCGCAGTTCAGAGACACCTATATAGTGACTCTAAACTGCGGGTGCCCTGTGCGAGGACGCCCTGTCTGGTGATGTCAGCTGCCCGCCCCCTGCATGTCCGTCACAGCCTCATTAGCCTGAGAACGCCCACTGGGCGTTCCCATATGCTAATGGAGTTGGCGAGCCCCCCCCCCGCCTTTCTCCGCCCCCCACTCGCTGTGTAGGCTGCATGCACCCGGCAAACCAAGCGTTCGCCGTGGGTACACGCACCCTGCGTCTGCACATGCGCACAAGCTCAACATTGGTCCTCCGTGTGACCGCACGGAGGACCGAATGGATCTGAATAAGGTCCTAAATTATAAGTAAACACCTCCTGTACCCCTGGTAATTATACATTCTACTATATTACCCTACATTGCACCCCCTTATTATGGGCCTGATTCAGACCTGTTTGCTAGGCTGCGTATGTTCGAATTCAGGGCGGGCAGTGATGTCATATGAATTTAGTTGACCTCCCCAAGCAGGCATCGGCACACCATTTTGTTTTTGTGGGCACGCCCATGAAACTCAGGTTTCCTCCCACAATCCCCCAAAAATATACTGGTAGGCTTATTGGCTGCCAACAAAATTAACCCTAAAATGAATGTGTGCGCGTGTACATGTGGTAGGGAATATAGATTGTAAGCTCCGGTGGGGCAGGGACTGATGTGAATGTTCAAATATTCTCTGTAAAGCGTTGCGGAATATGTGTGCGCTATATAAGGAAATGTTTATAATAATTATATATATTCTAAGAATGAGGAGAGAGGGCCCTGCTCGTGAGAGCTTACACCCTTTGTAGGAATCTAGATAGAGGGACACTAAACTCTTCTAACTGCTGCAAATACTTTTTGTCCCAATCAGCTGTCAAACATTTACCTTTCTAGCTGTGAATCTCATTAGCAGCTCTTTCATAAAAGGCAATTTATCACATTTGGTGGCTCGTTAAGCTGCTACTGATGAATGTGGATAATCCAGTTTTAATGCATCATGCTCATGTCATTTTTACAATATTAGAGCAGTGCTTCTCAGATCCAATCATTGGGATACATGTATACCCCTTATTCACTGGCTTCAAAGTCACAGGTTTTTGCATGTGAATGCGCAAAATGCAGGATTTTGGTCAGCTTTAACACAAACAACCCAGAACTAACGGTGTGCACACACCGCAGGATATGACGTGCTATGCGAGTCCCGATGCGATCAGGTCGCATTGGGACTCGCATCGCACAGCATGCATGTAATGGCACAATTTTGACTATATAGTGCAGATCTGCACTACATAGTCAAGGCAGCCAAGACTATCTGCCTTGCGATACGTGCACGCGCATGGGGATCACAAGCAGATTGCAAGGGTTAAAACCCTTGCAATCTGCCTGCAATGCCGACACGATGTTGACTATATCGTCAATATCGGGAGGCATATTGTACCGTGTGTGTGTACACACTATAAGTCCCGGGTACCTGCACCCGACCAGGATCAGGGAACTGAGACCAAGGTATTTGCAGGTTCATAGATTCGGTTATATTACCTGACCCTCTCTATGAGGGAGACAATGCTCTGTACCTGGACTTCCCTGGTAATGTAGGATTGCCATCACCTGTGGGGAGCTAGGTAATTGATAAGAAAGGTGTTTCACCACAGGTGATGGCAATCATACAGTACCAGGGAAGTCCAGGAACAGAGCATTTTCTCTCTCATGGAGAGGGTCAGGTAGGCAAGTATGGGTTATTCCTCAGGTTGCAGTGTACATGGGGTATAAAAGTGCCTATTTTCAAGGTCTTCTCACGTAATCTCAATTAAAATATTTATAACCACCTGGGGATCTTATACTATATGTCAGTCAGCAATGAATACAGCTGTGCTCCAGAAAGGAGATAGGAAAAACATGCACTGTTAGTGTGTCCTGAGCACTGGATATGAGAATCGCTGCATTAGACTAGAGCAGTCCTCCAGTATCCCGTCATGTTTTCATACCTATGGAAACAGGTGAGTTACTATCTCAAAACTGACTCACCTGTGCACTATTAAAGAGATCCAGAAAACATGTCCAGTTGGGGTACTTGAGGACAAATTGAAAACCACTGTATTAGCGGATCCCCAAAAAATGACCAGAAAAACTCCCTCTTACCTTGTGTTCTTCCGACTATCTCTCATGGGCACTGGGTGAATCTCCTCTTCCTTGGGGTGGTGGTGATGATGATGGTGGTGGTGATGTTGCTCATTCTGCCTTTGCGGATGGAAGCCATTGAGGACAGCCCCTGGCCACAGACTCGACAGTAGAAGCAATTTAATAATAAGAACCATCTCTTCCAGAGCACAGCAGTCTTGCAGTCTCCCCAATATCTCACATAACTATCATCTCCTTATCCTTGGAGGTCTGTCACTATCCCATTCTTACGTGAAGCATTTCCTGGGGCTGCTGGCCCTGCTGTATCCAGCTTAATATGACACAAAACTATCCAGGCTTTTCCCCCTGACACAGTTACAGGGACACATCCTCTGGTCTCCTTACCAGCAATTCCTAATTGCTGTGAGGTAACCTAGACAAGAAAACTGATTTTCAGGTCATTGGAGCATCATCCGGCCCAGATTCTTCGTTTTGTGGACCTACATAAGCTCAGCGCAGAGCTTACCACCCACACAATACATTCTAAAACACACTCCGGCATCAAAAGTAGTGATGTCACCATTTAATCTCCTTAATCCTACACACACCATTAAAAAAAAAAAAACTTCAATACACTAGAAAAGCTGGTCTTATTTTGTAGAGGTCATGGTTTTAATCTCTGCTATCCATCTTGAGACTAATTTTTCAAATGAGTCGCTTTGCTGAAAATAGATATGGAACAATGCGAGTCTGCTTCAGTCTGTGCTGTTGTATGAGATCATCTGGTGCTGTGCATAGGAGTGTGCCATGCAGACAACGGCTGGTAAAGCCGGCAATCGATACGTCTTTATTGGCTTTGCAATAACTGCCTAACTACCTGACCGAGGGGCAGATTTATTAAGCTCAGTGAAGTGATAAACTGTCTTGTTTTTTATCACCGGCCAATCATCTCCTACCTGTGAAGTTACAGGCTCGGTTTGAAAAATGACAGGTTGGAGCTGATTGGCCGGTGATAAAATCCAGACACTTTAACACTTCACCGAGCTTAATAAATCTTCCCCTGAGTTATCGAGTTTGCTTGAAGTGGCAAATCCAAACGCCTCTTCAAAAATCTAAAATCTGTACAATTTTCGTTTAAAGTTTTTATCCAATGAATGTGCTGCAATATTTTAGGGTTGTTGCACATTTTTACTTCCCAATCAGTACTGTTATGGGGGGGGGGTTTCATTCATGGCACCGATAGGGTCTCATATTGCAATGCGATCCTGGGCGGTAATATCCAACCCAGATCGCATTGATCGGTGATCTGTCATAGATGGGCCCCTATGACAGCTGAGGCACTGTCTCCCCTGCCTCACTTTGCTGCACATCTGTAATCCAAACTCACCAAATTAGCACTATATACTGATCGCTGTTTGGGATTTAATCCTTAGAGAAGGAGGTGGGACAAAAGGCTGTGGGGCCAATCGGTGGTTTCCCCTGTACCACTGTGGCCAGTCCAACCCTGAACACAGACCCATAGGACATTGAGGTGGTGACTGACTGCTGAGTGGTCAGGGACAGGTCAGGTGATGTCAAAACCAATTTTTTAATGTTTGATGGTTTTTGAGCTAAAAATAAAACAAAATGATTTTTGCCTTCTTTTTTAGTGGAATAATTAAGCAACATTCCAACAGCAGATTTTCTTCCATACGATTTCTTCCCCTATAACCAATGAGCTTCCTAGTAGTAATAATGGCACATGCACCTGTTTTGGACCCTGACCCACAAGCTAACAAACCATAAAGCAATGGAAATTAGAACAACTCCTTAAAAATTTTGTTACGGTTTCTTCTTTCCCATCAGTATTTTCATGAGGGCGTCGATGAGATACAATGAAATGCATGCTCTCTGTGACCCGTGAAATAGAACATTGCCTCCCTGTGAGCGTTCCTTTCTCCCGAGCAGCGGTGCACTTATGGTCAGAGTCTGACATTTAGTTGTGGAAATCTACTCAGCAGAGAGTCTGACTCTGTTCTTGTCTTTCTACCCATAGGTCATTGCTCCATATTGATTACGCCTCTCACTTACTAATGAGGTCAATGCTTTTCCCGGCTCCTGACCTTGGACCCTGGCTCCCTGTAGTATCTCCTCTGGCTTTGATGACCCTCAGACATATTAGGTCTCATTAAAAGCCACTAAGTGGAAAATTTGCTCAGAGGCCCCTGAACTAACAATGATACAGCAGGAGTAGCCTGTAGCAGGTCCACTCAGTGCTGCCAGCCAGACTAGGCCCACAGAAGGTTGTTCTGCGCTGCAGCCTGCACCTCCTCCTCATACTGTTTAGGCAGCAATTGCTTCGGTGCTCATGAAAGGGAAAAAATCCTGGGGTTTCATAGTTCATAGTTGATTGTGATTAGTGATGGAGATATAGCGGGTGCCGGACAGCGTCCCAACAGTCGGGATCCCGACAGTCATTTACCCGACATCGACAGATGGGTTCCCGATGGCCACCGGCTATTCTCCCTCATGGGGGTCCACGACCCCCATAGAGGGGGAATAGAATAGGTGGTGAGCTTAGCGAGCTACCGTGCCCGCAAGGGGCTTTGTTGCGCTCGCCATGCTGTCTGAGTCCGGCCAGTCGGGATCCCGACTGTCAGAACCCTATACCACACCCGCTATAGCCCAGGGACGGGGAACCTTCACCCCTCCAGCTGTTGTTGAACTACAAATCCCAACATTCCCTGCTACAGTTTTGCTACTTGCTATTTTGCCATGCTAAAACTGTTGTAGGGCATACTGGGATCTATAGTTTCACAACAGCTGGAGGGCTCAGTGGTAAACGCAGGTTTTTTAAAGGGGTGGGTTCCAAATGTAATCCAAAATCTTTCACTCTGCAGCACATTGGAGTAAGTACGGGAGTCTGGGGGAGTGGTAACAGCCCTGAATATTGTTCTTTTTATACACTGGATACTGTATGGGATACTCAACATTACAGATGGAGGAATGATAGCCTTAAAGACACCTTTATAGGCTTGCACACCCCCGTTCCCTAGTGAGTAACGGTACGCACATTGGAGCATTTACCCGCTTGCATCCAATATCCACCTTCCTAATTGCACCTGTGGTGATCCCCTTAAAGATACCACTATGCACGTCCAGCACCGCAGTATATTGTGAGTTCTGGTACGCCGCCTATATTTGGGATCCCATTCATCTCCCTATACATTTGCTTTGGAGATTGTGTGTTATTAATACACATATTGTGTGTTTTTCTCTTTATCTATCCATACAGAGATAAATCTATACCATCTGAACAAACAAAGTCAAGCGCCCACAATTCCAGAATATCCACAGTGGGGATTCCAAAGTGGTCCTCCTTTAGGAATTGAGGCTGCACGGACCGATAGCGCCTTGGGACTTTTCCGTTTTCTGTTTATTACAGATGGGCTGTTTCGAACATTTAAATAAGATAAGTGGTCAGGAAAAGGTCAAACATATCATAATAAATACACAAACACAATGGCGTAACTAAGAAAATTGCGCCCCCCCCTGGCCGAATTTCGGCAGCGCCCCCCCAGTAAATTTAACAAACCCCACCACCACCCCGCCCCCGCCCCCGTGCCTTACCCTCCGCTGTGCTGCGGTTCCGGCTCCCCTCCTGCCCTGGCTTTTGCTGGTATGAAAATGGACCATCACAAAATGTCCGCCCCCATACAGCAGACAGTTTTAGAGAACTGTCTGCTGTATGGGGGGCAGACATTTTATGATGGTCCATTTTCATTTCAGCACTGTAGAAGCCAGGGCAGGAGGGGAGCCGAGACCGCTGCGCAGACAGGTAAAGCTGCGGGTCCTGGCCGCAGCACAGCAGGATTACAATAGCCCCGCAGACCCCCGGTGGCTGCACTTACACAGCACCCCCCGCGACAGCGGGGTCTGCGGGCCTATTGTTACACCACTGGAACCATTTCTAGGTTAGAAATGACACTACAATTGCAATAACATACACACATATAACAATATACTAAAAAGTATTAAAATAATAATCTCACTCGCAGACCGGTAATTCTTTGGTGACTTGTCCAAATATGGTAAGTGCACTTTACCAAAGCTGTAGTTTCTGGTACCACTGCTTATTATGATGGAATGGAGGTGAAGAAATATCACAGGTCCTCTCTATTCATACGGTAACTTGATTTGATGCGGCTGGAGGAATCTGTGCAACAGGAATCTGTGAAATGGGTAAGTGGGAGCTTTCAATTGAAACCCATAGTCCTCTCTTATGGGTCTGGGCCACCAATATCCACCAGAGGAAGATAGGATTACTTTCTCAACCCAGATGGGGATGTCCTCTTTAGGGTGACTATAGGCGGTAGAGTTCACCTGAGGGTACTCAATTGGGTATCCTGTTGGAGGGATCACTGTGGAACCTCTGAGGGTTTCCCCAAAGAGGTGGTACCTCGAACGGGTGGCTGGTAGAGTGGAAAAGCTCACCTGGAGGTGATGGTGACTAGAATGTCCCAATGGGGGATAGCACAATATCCTGTGGTGATCACTAAAAAGCAGTGGGTAGATGTGGATAAGAGCTGTTTCTGGTGACTTTTAGTCCAATCCTGGAGTTGGAGAGGCAAACACCTGGCTGTGGCTTTTTCTTCTTCTTCTTCCATCATAATAAGCAGTGGTACCCGAAACTACAGCTTTGGTAAAGTGCACTTACCATAATTGGACGAGTCACCAAAGAATTACATGACCGGCCTGGTTTCAATACACATCCTGCGAGTGAGATTATTATTTTAATACTTTTTAATATCGCTTATATATTTGGCTACATCTGTCACTCAAAGTGTGTCTGGAGCTATAACGCTGGGTGGAGCCTCTGACTCACATGACTGACTCACATGACAGAGAACCAGCCCAGTGAGCCCACAGACAGTGCCAGACACCCTCTGCCTCTCCATGTTACACAGCAAAGACACAGCTACTCACCAGACACACCAGGTGAGCGCCCCACACCTCCATACCTCCCAACATGACCCTCTCCAGGAGGGACAGAATGCTCTGTTTGTGGACTTCCATCTTAATTTATGATTGTCATCACCTGTCATTTTAAACAGGGTAATTGATAAGAAAGGTGTTTAAGCACAGGTGATGGTAATCCATAAATTAAGAAGACAGTCCAGAAACAGAGCAATGTGTCCCTCCTGGAGAGGGTCATGTTGGGTATGCACCTCCCTCCCTCCCCCCCCATTCACGGCATCCCCACGATTAAATGGCACATGCAAAACACTGACATGGCTATGGTCGACAATGAAAAAGGTTGACAAGATTTATTTTTCACTTTTTCAATGTTTTCATATTCATTCTCATGTGTCGACATGGACACCAATGAAGTGCCACACTTATGTCAACATTTACATGTGTTGACCTTTCTGTGTTGATTTTTTCTTGTGGCGATTCGCGGCACCCCCCGCGACCCCCCTCCCGCGATTTGCAGCACACCCCCCGCAATTCGCGGCACCCCCGGTGACTCCCGCGATTCGTGGCCCCACCCCGTGACACCCCCCCCTCCTGCAATTCGCGGCACCCCGCGACCCCCCCTCCCACGATTCGCGCCAACCCCCCGGGCCCCCCCTCCCGCGGTTCACGGTGCCCCCCACGACCCCCCCTACCGCGATTCCCCAACCCTGACCCCCCCTCCTGTCATTGCGGCAACCCCCCGCCCCCGCGACCCATCCTCCCGCGATTCACTGCAACCCCCCGTGCCCCCCCATCCCACGATTCGCGGCACCCACACCCCCCCCCCGCGACACCCCGTGCCGCAATTCAGGGCATCCACCCACGACCCCTCCTCCCGTGATTCGCGGACACCCCTCACCTCCTCCCCCCCCCCACCCCCGCGCGTGATTCACGGCAACCCCAGGATTAAATGGCACATGCAAAACACTGGCACGGCTATGGTCGACAATGAAAAAGGTTGACATGAGTTTTTGAAGATTTAGTTTTCTTTTTTTGAATGTTTTCATATTCATTCTCATGCGTCGACATGGACACCGATGAAGTGCCAAACTTATGTCAACATTTACATGTGTTGAACTTTCTGTGTTGATTTTTTCTTGTAGCAATTTTTTTCCAGTGACAACTATGAACTATGTGCACGTCAACCTACACATCATCAACCAATTCTTTGTATAATATATAACACCTGTTCTGTTTTACTATAGGTGTTTTAAGTCAGACCTTTTACTGCTACTATTACTGTTTATGTAAATGCATTCTGAATGACAGCAACATCCTACCATCCTTCTACAAGAATATATAACCAACTAGGTGATTCATCGCGCCCCGTTCTCCCCCCTCCCGCAATTCACGGCCCCCCCGCGCACCCCCCTCCCGCGATTCGCAACCCCCCCCTTGCGCAATTCACGCCCCCTCCCACGATTTGCGGACCCCCGTCCTCTCCCGCGATTCGCCGACACCTGCGCCCCCTCCCTCCCTTGATTCACGGCACCCCCACGCCCCTCCCGCAATTCACAGCACCCCTAAGCCCCTCTTTAGTCCCCCGTATACTCACACACCCCTATCACTACCCAGCTTCCTGCTCTCCTGAACCGTAACTTCCACCACTGGGGAGTCGCTGACGCTGTTTTGCCCACATGCCCCTATCATGCCTCATAGCCCAGCCTCCTGCTCTCATGCACCCGAACTCCCACCCAGTAGGAGGAGACACTGATTTAGGGCCACCATCCTGTACTCCTGTGCTGCCACGCTGGACCCTCACCCACTGGCAGAAGCTGCACAGTATCTCCCACCCTCCTCTTTAGTCCCCCTTATGCCCACACACCCCTATCACTACCCAGCCTCCTGTTTTCCTGTGTCGTGACCTCCGCCAGTGGGGAGCCGCTGACTCAGAAACACCCTACTATACTATTGTGGTTCCAGCGCTGCTCCTTTGCCGACCTAATGACCCTGGCAACCTAAAGCCATGTCGATCTTTTCTGTGTGTTGACATAAGGCCAGTTGACTTTCAGTGGTCAACCTAATGCATGTCGACCTTCCTGTGGTCGACCTAAAGACCCACACCCACCTGAATAACCCCCCCCCCCCCACTAGTACGCATACGCGAGGCCATCCTACAATAAAATCCTGCTACTTTTTTAAACACCGGCCGTAAGCAAGATGATTGACAGAAAGCCAACTTTTGCGTGTGGTAACCGGCTGTTATCTGCGAGTGTCAGGGAGAACGCAGGTGTGCCCAGGTGTTATGTAGGGTACACACCAGGACGACCCGCTCACGATGGGTCGTCAGTATCTCGTCCGACCCGCTCACGGTGGCGCGGGGGGGCACGACCCGCTCATGATGTGCACCGTGAGCCATCCGATCCGATGGCGACCCGCACCCGGCTGTATGGTCGTCATTGAGATCCTACCTGCAGCAGGTAGGATCTCAATAACGACCGACCGACCCGCGGTACCGCGCATCGGATCGGTATCGGTCCACACCAGGTCAGAAAAGGGCCCAATCAGCACACAATCTACATCCAATTGATCGGAATTGGATCTAGATTGTGGGGATCGGGCCCTAGTCGTCCTGGTGTGTACCCAGCATTTGAGTGGATGGTGCGTGACATCAGCTCCGGCCCTGATCCAACTGATTCTATCGCAGCCGCTGACTATGTCTTGGGTGACACACAGACTGCACACAGTGGAAACATCATTGGATGGCGATCAGCTTGCTGATGGATTTGCAGCTAATCTCTGATCCAGCTACTTTTTGCAAGGCCTGCTAAGCAATTTACAGTCTTGCATGGGGTGTAATTTCACTCTGGTGGGGAGGCGTATCCCTAATTGCAGGCCCTATATACAGTAGTGCTGACATAGGCTGTCTGCTGTATGCCTTCATTGACCAGTACACTTGTCCTCTGCAGCTGTTGCTTCCAACGCTGCCTTGGTGTTGCACCCATCTCCCAGTATTAATCTCACTGTACAGCAGTGAGTATGGGATGGTGCTTCCTGATACGCACTGGTATCTTACCACACACAGAGCTTCCTGCACACACACATCATCCTGGCTGCTGATACCAACACGTGTTTCTGCATGATACATTGGGGTATCATTTATATGGAACTATTTGCAGACAAATAGTTCTTGTTCACCTTGGGAATAATTGTTGTACATGCTGGCTGCATATCTTACAGGAATACGGTTTGCTCACTGTCTACATCATCATGTAAGTCACAGTGATAAAGTTATTTTATGTCAGTCGGGACCAGCCTGGGGTTAAGGTTTGGTAAGCAAATATAGATTTTAGAGCCCATTGATGGGATAAACATTTTAAAGGGGTGTGGCCAAACAAGGAAGGGGTGTGGACACACTATAGTATGCTAAATGGACATAGCAACATTGGCGCAGGGTGTGTGGGCTACGCACCCACACCTATACTCTGTGCTGTTCTTCTGGGTTGTAAATATACATTTAAGAGTTTTATACAGATTTTACATTGAAATATCAGGGCTGGCCTGATCATTATGCCGTGTAGGTGGATGATTTTGGGGCCTCACTGTGGAAACTGTCCAAAGTTTTTGTGGGACAGTCCTGTTTTTTTTGGAACTGTCCCGAATCCCACCCAGGGCCGGCAGTGTCTTAAGCACTGGCCATGCCCCCACAACGGCAAAACAAGGGAGTGGCTTCATTATCACGGTAAGTCTCCAAAGCCAAGCCCCTCCTGGTGTTGTGCAAAGTTGGGCCTATGTATTGCTACCAATTTACTGTGCACAATTACAGTGAATTACATATCCCCAATACATCAGTTGAACTGCATACACGCTGGACAATATATCTTTAGATAATATATTGGGCATTGGCTGCGTTGACCAACATATCGCTGGATCATCAGCCAGTAGGTAACAGCCAGCATGTACACAGCTTTAGTGTGCCTTGAGGACCAAGGTTGAGAATGTCTGTACTAACACAGTAGATGAAACTCGAGCACTATGGGATTTCTGGTGTATGATACATTTTATTAAATGTTTGACAAAACAGTCAGTACAAGTTATTTGCTCAGGAAAAGGGTCAGTATGTAAACATAATGTATTTACCATAGAGGTCCACCAACTGCAGTCTTACAACTCAAATAGACCATACACTGGGGAGATGGCAAGTGCTCGTGTGCATGTAACCTTTATTAATGTGAGACCTGCTAGCTCACCAGTAATCAGAGGACAGTGCCCACCCCTGTACCGTTCCATGTAGCTCTGCAGATTCCAGTCCTATATTCCTGCAGCTGGATGAACTAGAAAACTAAAATAGCAACAAATACAGAGGAGTTTTTACCAGCCGGGTGCTGGCGGAGGCAGAGGACCAAGATTAGACATAAGCTCCTGCAGCAGCAGCAGCAGATGATCTGACTCGGAAATCCCTATTCTAAAATAAAGATGCTGCAGAGGGATGGGAATGATGGGACTCTTATCAGAGGTCTTCTTTGTTCCAAACATGCTGGACTTACTCATCACATTCATTAAAAGCATCAAGAAACATGCACAGAATACACATTGGTACTATAATCAAATATACACTGATAAAAAACCCCAAAACTGTCCATTTTTCATCAAAATGTCAAATATTACATTCAATTGAGCAATATTATTAGTGTTCATTCTAGCACCCGCTATCTTTGAAAACCCATGCAGTTCCTCTTCCCTGCCTGGGATGTCGCTGTCTGCTGTGGTGCTTCTAGCACAGTGTGGTCTGTATATCAGCACTGATATGCAAACCAGACCTGTGCTAGAAACATCACAGCAGACAGCGACGTCCCAGGCAGGGAACAGGAACTGCATGGGTTTTCAAAGCTAGCGGGTCCTAGAATGAACACTAATTATGTATAGCAATTAAAAGTCCAGGTGAGGGTATTTGTTTTTGTGTGGTGCAGCTCTCTTAGGAGACCTCTTCTCAAAGGTCAGTATATCTTTGCATTAATAAAAAGAGATCGGAGATGAACAATAGTAACATGCGCTTAACAGGTCAAATCGTTACTGAAAACAATTAAGAAGTACTCACATATAAAGTAATGATATGTAAGAAGATCACAAACAGCAGCAAAACAGATCAGATCTTTGGTCATCCACCAGAAGCCAGCACCCCTGCTAGTGGCGCTACTAGGGGGTCGCATGCCCCAGGTGCTGGATGTGAACCCATACGTGCATGTAAGGAGGAACGGAGCAGAGACAAAGTACTGCCTCACCCCGGGTGATAAAAATCCTAGTTTCAGCCCTACCCCTGGCGTCCGCTGCAATAAACCAGCGCTTCCTGGACTCATGATGTCAGCACATCTCATTACTCACTACCAGACGCGTTTCATCCTTCCTCGGTGGGTGCATCTAAAACCTGCACAGTCAGTACTTATATAGCCCATAACCATACATAACTCATCGTCCAATCAATACAAGTCACATGACTTATCAGCAAACACATGTCAGATGCGATTGCAGAGGAATTCTGTGGTATAACATCTGATCATTTGATAAATTGTTTGTGAAATTCGTACATATTGCTACATTGAGAGTCGTTCCTCATCATTCTCCGGTAAAGATCTGACCTTCCTAATCGTACTTCACCATTGTGCACCTCCTTCCTCTTTTTATTAGTGCAGTGATGTTTCACTGGGAGCTCAAGATAGGATGAAACAGCTGGCGGTTCAAGGGTCAAAGGATTGTGAATGGGATTCTGCTAGTTACATACACGCTGATCTCCGGGCAGACAGCTCTGATCCACACAAAATAAATGAGAATAGAAAACAATGCAAAAACCAAACAATAACCAGTTTGATTTATCATGAAAATATTTAATTTGAACATTGCAGCTGTCGTACATTCTGAATTAAAATAAATACAAAAGTATAAAATCTATTTGGTATCTTCACATTTTGAGATCTAATACGGACCAAAGTAGCAGATGAAATATTATATCAAGTAACAACCCCTTCTCTGTAATTAATCAGCTCATATATGGGTACAATGCAGCTGAATACGTTATTGCATAGAAGGAAAGCACAGGACTCAGAACAACAAAATCACATTCTCTATTTGTGTTTATAGTGTACAGGATCGCAGACAGAGGGCTGCCTGCATGTATTCTGCCGCTATACATTATCTACCCAGACTGTCCTTTCCTGTCAATCACTTGGTGAATGAATCCTCACAGAGTGGCTAAAGTAATGGACGCGATGTGTGCACAGCGTGACCACGATACATGCCCAGTTAGATCATAATCAATGGACTACAAAGATTAGGTCGACCACTAAAGGGCGACATGGGTTAGGTCGATAGGGTTGACACAAGCATGAGGTCAACAGTCAAAAGGTCGACATGGGGTTTTCCACTTATTTTTCAGCCAACATGTGCCGACAGGCGGTATTTCATGTCCTACCATCCACTTGGGCGCGGCAGTAGAATAAAATAGTAGTGAGGCACCGTGCTGGAAACATGGCGAGCGCAGCAAGCTTTGAGAGGGGACGCGGTGCACTTTTTTAGTGTCCATGTCGACATTGAGGTAAAAAAAAAGTGAAAACCCCCATGTACACCTAACCCATGTTGACCTTCATGCATGTCGACCTAATGATCCATCCCCAAGAAAGTACTGGCACTGCCTACAACTATGAATCAGGTCGTAAACGCAGCTGTGAGGAGGGGTCAGGTCTATGAAGCTTAGGGAGACTTAGAGGCATCCCGACAGAGGAGAAGTCGGTGGTCACAATGCCGACGCCAGAATCCAGCCAGTCATAATCGCATACATAAGTATGCCGGGGAGGTTTAGGGTTCGGCTGCGGCAAGTGAAGGTTAATCTGTGTACACACTAGACAATGTTGTAAGATCTGGCGGATTGGAGTCACATATGGGACAAATTATCTAGTGTGTACCCGATATATATTGCCAACAATGGGCGCTCCTGTGCGCCATCGTCAGCATCATCCTCCACTGGCTCTGCATGCAGGACCGATGGAAGACATCCCTAGTGAGGGCCATGCTCCATCAGCTGGCAATGCGGTGCTGGGTACACATCATATATGGTGTACCCAGTTTCAGGGTTAGGATTTGGGATAGTTTAGTGCATGGGTCTTCAAACTGTGGCCCTCCAGATGTTGTGAAACTACATGTTCCAACATGCATTGCCACATTTTTTCCTATAAGAGCATGCCAAAACTGTCAGGGCATGCTGGGACATGTAGTTCCACAACATCTGGAGGGCCACAGTTTGAAGACCCATGGTTTAGTGTCTGGCTTCTGTCAGTTGGGATGCCCTGGTGCTGTATTCTGACCGCAGGTCTCGGATGTAGCTGGTGTTTTATTGTAGATAATATGGGACAGTTTAAATTTTGATGAACAGCGCATCGGAGTACAGATTGTGTTATAATGGGACCAGTCTGGATAGATTAGGGGTGATTAACCCCGGCATTCAGATTCATTTAAAAAAAACTGGATGCCTGATTCCTTGTATTATACTCTACATAGGAGTTGTTATTGTATAGGGAAAAGTCCAGTATGTATTTTAATACTTTATTATTACCATTTAGTTGTGTCTTAGCAGTATTTTCTACATTTCCATACCCGGTCATAGACCCTGCATCCCAAACAGGCCATCTGTCACACAGGAGCAAAGAATGCTCAATAGAAGCACTGAGTTTATCCTCTTGTCCATCAGCGCAATAATTAATTTAGTCTATAATTAAATGTATGTATATATAAAATATACGCCAGTGACACGGCCAGCAGATGACCCAATGACAAGTGATCAGGATTGCAGAGGAGGCACACAAGGGTGGGTCAGGCAGGATTCCTAGGCCTGGGGCATCCAGCAGCATAAACATATAAGGCACATGGAACAGGACAGGAGATGTGAGGTCACCCTGTATTAGGACATCAGGTATGAAGCCTGAGGTAATCAGTGTACCCAGTCCTGGGGCTCCCGTAGAACATGGAGAATCTCTGCCTCCCGAGACTCTGGAGGGGGGATATGCATGTACTCCCATCTGAGGAAACAGTCACAAGACTCACGTTATTAAATGTGCAGGAAGCAGCCTGCAGATACAGTAAATGGTTATCTATAACAAAAACCTATTCCTGTGCCATACTAGGCATGCTCTCCTCATAGCGCATAGTTTAGACATGTGCAATGTGGGCACGTGAGTAGTATTGACCAGTGAAATTGCATGTCAGTATGGTGCTGCTAGAACCCATTTACCTTTTAATGATGGTGATGACATGTATTTTAATGATGGTCCTAGAGAACCCATTGACATGCCTTAAGGATGGTGCTAGAGAACCCATTGACACGCCTTTTAAGGATGGTGCTACCACCCATTGGCATGCCTTTTATTGATGGAGCTAAAACTCATTGACACGCCTTTTAAGGATAGTGCTAGAACCCATTGACACGCCTTTTAATGGTGGTGCTACTACCCATTGACATGCATTTTATTTATGGTGCTAGAACCCATTGACACGCCTTTTAAGGATGTGCTACTACCCATTGGCAAGCCTTTTATTGATGGTGCTAAACCCCATTGACATGCCTTTTAATGGTGGTGAACCTAAATCTTCTGTGCAGCCACATACCTGGCAGTCAGCGGCAGGGACATAAGAATACTCTCTATCCTGGAGCCAGAAGTTGCAAGGCCAAATTTGGTTCCTCTGTCATAAACAAGGTTGAACTCCACGTACCTAAAATTGAAATGTACAGGTAAGATACAATATGACTATCTTCACCAGTTACTGCCACAGCACAAACCACTATCAGAAGCAGTGCCGTGGAAACATTGTTGATAAAAAATTTGAGGCAAATGCAAAAGATTCTTCGGAACTTGTGTATTATCATGGCGCCCGATTTTACCACGTACGCAAATGTAGTAAAATCGCATCGCATGCCGTACGATTTTTGACGCTTATAATGGCATTTAATGTAGTATACCATTAAATGACATATGTCATTTTTTAAGGCCCCCCCAGTATCGACGTGATCCCGAAGCGTGGTGAGCCCCGCTAGGGGCGGCGGAACGCGTCCGTCCGACCTTTCATACCCCCACTATCCACGTTGGCGGAGAGTTGATTTTATATAGTCTGGCGAGCGCAGCGAGCCTGAAGCGTGGCGAGCAGATGCGTATTATGTTACATGTATTACGCGTGCGCTCGCCACACTATATAAAAAGTCAACTCCACGCCGACGTGGATAGTGGGGGTATGAAAAGGTCGGTCGGATGCGTACCACCGCCCCTCGCCACGCTTTGGGATGACGTGGATAGTGGGGGACCAAAATAAATGATATGATATGTCATTTCATGCTATAGGCCATTAACTGGCATTATTATAGGTTCCATCAGAACCTATATCTCATGCATCGCATGCCATACAATAATGGCATGCGATGCGATTTTTTATCGCATCCTATCTTTTTAATGGATTCACTGACACAGAGCAGTGAATAAATTATATAGGAAAATCGCATCGCATGCCATACAATATGGCAAACACACAAATAAAAATATTATAAATGCATTATTATGGGAGCAGATTCATAGTGTATAAATACATGAGGACAAGCTTTGCATTTGTTCCATTGGCTTACTCAAAAAAGAACTACTTAAATATGCATATAAGACAAAGGGCCAGATGTACCAAGCTTGAAAAGTGATGAAACAGAGAGTGCTAAACCACCAGCCAATCAGCTACTAACTGCTATGTTACAGACTGTGCTTGAAAAATGACAGGAGCTAATTGGTTGTTGATTTATCACTCTCCACTTTATCACTTTTCAAGTCTTAGTGCATCTCACCTATAATGAGTCACACCTATAAGAGTTGTACTTTTACAGATAATATGAAGTTTTAGGAGTAGTCAGGGGTTTCCTAGAATCTCCTTTTTACAGACATAACAGAACATTATCAGAAATAGTCCACTGGAAGAGTACATGAGCGCCACCCAGTGTTCACATGGTGTAAACTATTCTGTAACATAAGGAATATTCATAACAGAGAAGAAACAAAACAGTCAGAACGGTTTCACGGAATAAAGACATTGGGGATTATTCTGGTTCACTCCTTCTGGCAAATTCCTTCTTAGATGGACAAAACCATGTGCACTGCAGGTGGGGCAGATGAAACATGTGCAGAGAGAATTAGATTTTGTTGAGTTATTTTGTTTCTGTGCCGGGTGAATACTGACTGCTTTATTTTTACACTGCAATATAGATCTCACTTTGACGTAAAACCCCACCCAAAATCTAACTGTCTCTGCACAAGTAATATCTACCCCACCTGCAGTGCACATGGTTTTGTCCATTTGAGAAGGAATTTGCCCAGATGAGTGAACCAGAATAATCCCCCTTTTTCTGCAGAGAATTTGACACCTTTCTTCAGTGGAATTTGGCTTTAAGTGTTATGCACCAAGTTCCTCTTTGCTGTCCCAACTGTAATTCTGAAATATGGTTTGACATTCAAAGAAATGGCAAGGCACATGCGGAATTCATCTTTCTTCGGAATGTTGCTCCTCTGCAAAAACCACCTGTTCCACTGTGAAGTTTGATATGCAAGAAATACTGCAGCAAATTAATCTCTGCTAAACACAACGGCTGCATTTTGATTCATATCACATGATTTAAAATCAAAATTTATTTACTATGATTTTTTGTCTGTGGCCGGACTGAGAAATGATTTATACAGCTCCAAATTATTTTCGAAACTCCTATCCAGGTTTGATAATTAAGCTGCTTATAGTGTTTTGAAGTTACGTTCAGCATCATAATGTACAGTTCCTTACCGTCCTCTTCTGAGCTGCTGCCACAGTTTTTCCTCTGGGGTAAAGGGATCATTCTTGTGCTTATTCACTATAGGGATATAACATGGCACTACGGCCTTGGCACAGCTCTGCACAAACTGGAACAACTCGTCTTTCGATGGGGAGTCCAGGTCATCAAAGAATATGCCCCCAACTCCTCTCCGTTCTCCACGGTGCTTAATGAAAAAGTAGTCATCACACCTACAAAGATATTACCAATACATAAAACAGAGTGGGGGAGAAAGCAGTTATATTATAGAAGACTATCATCCCTACCAATTGCAGAATCTTCAGATGCACTAACCCACTACAAGAACATTCTTATTTGGGATTATCCGAACCCTGTGCATATGTTTTAACCCCCCTCCCAGAAAAAAAAACACACACACACACACACACACACACACTACAAGAAGATACAAACACAAAAACTGAAGAAACACACAAAACAAACAAAAAAATAGAACTCATCTCCATGCTTCTTTAGGGCTTAATCAAACTTTCCATACTTAATACATTGTGGGGTATATTGGAAAAACCACAAGGAAACACTGTTCTGAATGGCAAGAGACAGAAAAATGGTCTGCAGAAGTGGCGCATAGGACTCACAGTTGATGTATAAGAAATCTGGACCCGAATATATCTACCAGATAAAAAACTTACGTGTTATTTTAATGTCAATAAAGTGCAAAAACAAAGGTACAGCAGGTACAATGACATGCTTATATATAAGGACGGGGGTATTTCAACGCTTATCTCCCCATATGTGGGGGGTGTGGTGGGCTAGGTGCTCAAAGATGGTGGGTCCCGGGAAGCAGTATAGTGCACCACCGCACAGGCTTGGATAAATGTGATAGTATGGTGTCCTCCCGTCAGCATGATGCCAACACTATACTGCTACCCGGGACCCACCATCTTTGAGCACCTAGCCCACCGCACCCCCCACATATGGGGAGATAAGCATTGAAATACCCCCGTCATTATATATATGCATGTCGTTGTACCTGCTGTACCTTTGTTTTTGCACTTGCACTTTATCATACCTCCCGACAGTCCCGATTTCAGCGGGACAGTCCCGATTATCAGGGCCTGTACCGCTGTCCCTCCCGCGGCTGGCAGTGTCCCGCGGTGAGGGGGGGCTGTTGGGAGTCCCCCCTGTAGGCTGATAAGCAGCGGGGAATAAACGCTGTGCGCATGCGCACAGCGTCTATTCCCGTAGCCAGGGGGCTGGGGGCATGGCTAGAGGCTCACAGAGCCACTGGGTCATGCCCCCATAGCGGCAAAATGGGGGCGTGGCCTCGCGGGAGAGCCGCGAGTATAGGCCACGCCCCAAAAATTTTGAAGCGCCTGCGGCGCGCAGCAGCTCCGTCCCGCATCCGACTCCTCCAAAGTTGGGAGGTATGCTTTATGTGTGTTATTTGAATGTCAATAAAGTTTTTTATCTGGTAAATATATTCCCTAAAACGGGTCCAGATTTCTTATACATATCCACTGTGAGTCCTATGTGCCACTTCTGCAGACCATTTTTCTGTCTCTTGAAATCCAAAAAGAGTGGGTGTTTTTGGTCAGCAGAGGGCTGCATTGGCATTGTGATGTCACAATTAATAGTGCACACTCATACCACCTAACCCCATTGCAAGACTTATCTGATTGGCCCAAATACACAGCAGGTTTGGTTATTCTCGCGACTCGTGTACGGAATGTTTTTTTTTTTTGTATGAACAATAGACACCGGTAAAAACTACCCATATAAAGGCAATCATGTTGAATGATTAAGTAATAGTCACCAGTACTAAGGGGTATATATTTACTAAAATGTGAGTTCTTAGATGCAAGAGCTGTTGCCTATAGCAACCATATTCAACTAATCATTTATCCAACACCTGGTAGAACATAATACAGTAGCTAGAATTGAATTGGTTGCTATGGGCAACATCTCATTTCTGAAAACTCACACTTCAGTAAATTTACCCAACCACACAACCCCCTACACTAACATATACTGTACAATGATCTGTGGAATGCTTCCACACATTGGGACAGATGTATCATGCTTTAAAAAGTGATAAAATGGAGAGTGATAAACCGCCAACCAATCAGCTCCTAGCTTTCATTTTTCAAACCCAGCGTTTAACATGACGTGATTGACTGGTTGTTTATCACTCTCCATTTTCTCATTTTTTGAAGCTTGATACATCTGGCTCATTGCTTGGTTTTGTTAATTTTTACCCTGCAGCACCGAGCAATAGTGAAAATAGACAAATATAAAACTGGGACATGCAAGGTAAATAATAAATGCAGCAGTAAAGAAGAAAAAAACAAATGCTAGAGATGGCTGTGCTCATGACATATTACAATCAAATTAGTAGTGGGCAGGAGCATAGCTCAGGCTGGAGATTGTGCAATTGTAATGTTGCATTACTGGGAGTAATAAGTATAGGTTTAAGTAGATAAACTACAGTTAATATAATCATTCACTGGCACTTTGCTCTTGAGATTCTCTCTAATTAGGGGCTGATTTAATATGTGCAGAGAGAGAATTAAGGCCCCCATACACTATGCGATTTTGGGACGATTTCATCCGATTTCGGCACTTTGTGCCCATAATCGGATGAAATCGGCCCAAAATCGTAGGTATGTGACATTTGATCCTATCCGATGCGCGGTCCCGTGCGCATCGGACCGGATCAGGGAGGTCGGACGGTCTGTACATACGATCACGTCCGACCTCCCTGTATGCATATGCCTGCCACCTGACAGGCATATGCATACAGACACCGGGGGAGTAGTGGGGGCGGCCAGCAGCAGCGGTGGTGGGGGCGGCCAGCGGCAGCAGTGGTGGGGGCGGGCAGCGGCGGTGGGGACGGGCGGCGTGTGCGGTGAGCGCAGTGTACTCACACATAGCAGCAGCGGCGGGGACGGGACGCGCAGTGGCGGCTATTATATTTTTAAAATACTTGTCAAATGACCGGCCGCTCTCTGATTGAGCTCTCAGCCAATCAGAGAGAGGCCGGTCATTTGACAAGTATTTTAAAAATATAATAGCCGCCACTGCGCGTCCCGTACCCGCCGCTGCTGCTATGTGTAAGTACACTGCGCTCACCGCAAACGCCGCCCGTCCCCGCTGCCCGCCCCCACCACCGCTGCCCGCCCCCACTACTGCTCACCGCCCTGCAGCTCCCCGGGTTTTTTTTTACATGGGATAAATCGCATGCGATTTATCCCATGTAAAAATGGCACATCAAGTGCCAAATTGTATGTGAGCCTCCCGGGGAGCTGCCGGGCGGCTCGCAGGTAAATTGGGTCCGACTTGTCCCTAGGACAAGTCGGCCTAATGTATGGGGGCCTTTAGATTTGGGTGGGAGATGTACTTCAAACTGATATCAATATGGCAGTGTAAAAATAAAACAGACAGTATTTACCCTGCACAGAAACAATAGAACATAACACCCATATCCAGCTCTCTCTGCTCATGTTACATCTACCCTACCTGCAGTGCACACGTTTTTGCCCATTAGAGAGTGAATTTGCCTTTATGAGTGAACCAGAATAACCACCAAAATGTAGTCTCCCAGTTAACAAGGAGCTATTGATATCACTGAAGCATGCAGCGAGGACTTCCCTCCTTTGGAACGTGCCTGATAGTAATGTCATGTATTACTCAATAAACCCTACTTCCCACATTGAGATGTGGCTAGATAGGTTCCTGGTGTGTGTGTGTGTGTGTGTGTGTGTGGCTAAATTCCGTTAAAAAGTCACACAGTAAGCAGGAAAGGCTGAGTGTTCTATAGAGGACGACTCCCAGATACCACGTGTTGCACACTATACCACCCCACCTGCTTTATCTTGTGAGACCAGTGTGTCTGTTATACAGAGTTGCTTTATCTCCCACAGCTGACTAAGCGCAATTACAATGTGGCCATCACTGTAACAAGGAGATAAACTTACTAGACCTTTCACATTTAATTAGTGTAAATGTTCTGCCATAATACTATTCACCCTTAGTTTTAAGATATAAATGCAAATACATTATGAATCAGGTCTACAGCCATCACACAGACAGAATGACAATATGTGCATTATTATTGTACACAAATAACTGCTCATTGTTCTAGCTGATGAGTTAGTAGATCATTTCTTACATTGTCCTCTTATGTCAAATGTAACCATGTAATGATTTCCTTGTTGTGAGGCAGACTCAATGATTGTGTGACACCTACCACTTCTTGAACTGGGGATAGAAGCCAGTACTGTGTTTATCACAGGCTTCCTTCAGGGTCTGGTGGAAATGCACAACATCTTCTTGGTTCAGGTATGTTGGGGTGAGGTCTGTCCCGCCACCGAACCACCACTGCTTGCTGCCTTGGGCAAGAGAGAAACTGACATTATATACAGTTAATTGCGAGACATTAAACTCCCTACTCATTTTATTCTTCTCCTATTGAAACACACTACCATAACCAGCACCAATGATCATCCCCTGACAGGAGGCCAGTGATAATCCAACTGGGAAGTTAAGGATTTGTCTGGTCAGAATCGGGAAATAAGGATTTTTAAAACATGTTTAAAATTTCTAATTCTCGGACCTGGGCATTGGGGGTCAGGTCATTGCCCAAATAGATCTGTGATGTATGGGGGCCTTTACAGCATGCAAAGAAGGGCCTGCAACTAGAACAGTTAGTGTTTTCATTCATAAATAGTATTACTCTTATACTGATGAGCGAAAGACTTAACATATGCGTTAATTTGGGGCAGTACGGATGGTGTAGTGGTTAGCATTACTGCCTCACAGCACTGAGCTCATAGGTTTGATTCCCACCATAGCCCTAACTGTGCAGAGTTTGTATATTCTCCCCATACTTGCGTGGGTTTCCTCCGGGTACTCTGGTTTCCTCCCACAATCCAAAATATACTGGTAGGTTAATTGGCTCCCAACAAAATTAACCCTAGAATGTCTGTGTGCATGTACATGTGGTAGGGAATATAGATTGTAAGCTCCACTGGGGCAGGGACAGATGTGAATGTTCAAATATTCTCTGTAAAGCGCTGCGGAATCTGTGTGCGCTATATAAGAAACTGTTATTAAAATAATAAATATAAACCTCAATTTTTATATATCTCATGCTGCTGCGGGCTATCCCGGAAAAATTGCAGGCATACCACTATGCAGTAGGTGCGTGCCAGTGGTGCCAACAGCGGAGCACCACTGGCGCACTACCTCTAGGGCCCTCCTCCGCTCCGGCAATTGTATGACGGAGCTCCCCTGCCGCCATTCATCATTTACAGCAGTGATGGCTCGGGGATGTTCGGGGCGGCTCAGGGGGAACCGGGAGCAGGAGTTCAGGCCCCGAGTCTTCCCGAGCCACTGCGAACATCCCCCAGCCTGCCGCCTGTGGCCAATGCTGACTTTGACTGGCGGCTGGGGCAGCGGAGGTGAGGGAGGGGGCCCTTCCTACATTCGGTGGTGGGCTTTGCTGGGGCAGGACAAACCTGCCCTGGTAGATTTGTCCTGGACTCCTGCCCCAGCAAAACCCACCACTCAAGGGGTTAATTGCCCAATTGCTAAGGTATAATCTTTCATAGACAATGAAATACTGTATAGCGCTTCCTGCCCTTACCATCCGCTTCCTCAATTTCAAAGTATCTGTAGTTGAAGTGGATTGTGGGAACATGCGGATTCTTCGGATGGATTACGGAACTGACTCCCATGGCACAAAATGGCAGTTTTCCTTAAAAGGTAAAATAATGTCATTTAATTATAGAACAACAAAATAACGCACTAAAAAGTATCCCAAAAACATCTGTGGAATTCATTGTCGGTCACATTTAGGGAAATTTATCCTGTGTAAAGGGAAGAAGCAAGTCTCACCCAAACCAATTAAATATTTGCTCTCAGTTACTAAATGGCATTAGCAATAAATTAATGAATTTTCTACATTGTTGTTTTTTTTGTACATACCCCACTCACTACCCCCTTGGCATCACAGAACCATCAAGATGTATACTGCTGAATTATAATCACTCCCTACAGACAGTGATGTCATTTATTTTCAGTTTATTATATAGCGCAGCATATTCCGTTACGCTTTACAATGTCATTGTTACACATACTGAGCAATCACTATTTTCAAATGTGGATGATCGTATAACTGATAAATCAGTATAAATGACTAATGTTGAGTGTCCCACACATAGGGGGTTATTTTGGTTCACTCTTTCTGACAAATTCCTCCTTAGATGGACAAAACTATGTGCACTGCAGGGGGGCAGATGTAAAATGTGCAGAGAACATTCGATTTGGGTGAGTTATTTTGTTTCTGTGCAGGGAAAATTCTGACTGTTTTATTTTTACACTGCAAAATAAAACTCGTTTTGAAGTAAAACCCCACCCAAATCTAATTCAATCTGCACAAGTAACATCTGCCCCACCTGCAGTGCACATGGTTTTATTTAGAAGGAACTGGTCAGAAAGAGTGAACCAAAATAACCCCCACAGTGATCCTTTTACATCCTAGTAACTATGATTGCAAAGAGAAAACATGTAAAGGCCCCCATACACTAGGGCGACTTGTCCTTAGGACAAGTCTCCCCCGACTTCCACCTGAGCATCCCCGGCTGCTCCCCTGGGGAGCTTGATTTGATGTGCCATTTTTTACATGTGATAAATCGTCTTGATTTATCACATGTAAAAAACCCGGGGAGCGGGGGGGTTGGGGCTGCAGAGCAGGGCTGCTGGTGGGAGCAGGGGGGGCTGGGGACGCTGCGGGGGACACAGGCGGCATAGAGCCGGGCAGAGGGAGCCGGGAGCTGTCAGCGCTAGAAAAAAAAGCCTATACAATGAACGGGCAGCCTGTGATTGGCTGAGCGCTCTCTCAGCCAATTGCTGACTGGCTGAGAGAGCGCTCAGCCAATCACAGGCCGCCCATTCATTGTATGGGCTTTTTTTTAATTCAGTACTGACAGCTCCCGGATCCCCCTGCCCGGCTCTATGCCGCCTGTGTCCCCCGCAGCGTCCCCAGCCCTCCCTGCTCCCTCCACCGCTGCGCCGCCCCACTAGGTCCCAAGTCGGGTGGTCGGACGTGCAGCAGGTCCGACCACCCGACGCAGATCCGATGCGCACGGGACCGCGCATCGGATCTGAGGAGACATCAAAACTAGCCGATTTTGGTCCGATTTCGGCCAGATCCGACTGATCTGCCCGAAATCTGACCAAAATCGGCTAGTGTATGGGGGCCTTTAGGGGGAGCCTGAGATGTGTGGAACTGTCTATAAGCAAAAACCAGTAGTAGTAAAAGTTCAAAGACAGTTCCACATATCATAAAGGAATCTTATCTCGTTTTGGCCTTGAACCACTGATAGAACTGGAGCTGTAAATGGCCTTTTAGATTACATACCAGGAGATGCATGGAGCCATAACCCTTCTAGTTCCAGTTTTCTGATGCTAAAAAATTAGGACACAAATCCAATAATACACAAACAGTGGCGAGCGTCACTATGTAGTAATCACCTATAAAAGGTGCATACACAATGGGAGATTTTTTTTAAATGATATTGCTCATTTTGGCCGAGCTGAGCAATATACTTATAGTTTAAACCAGGGGTCTTCAACCTTTAAGACAGCGTGGGCCACCTAAAAAAAAATCCAGTGAAGCCCGAGGGCCACTAAAATCGCCTATGGAATTTCGGACAGCCCCATAGAATCACAGCTCCCCTATAATGTCAGCACAGTCCTTCATAGATAGTTGGCACAGCCGCCCATACTCAGCACATAACCCCGCACACACACACACACACACCCTAATAGTTATCAGCAGCCAATTTGGGTTCCAGTGCAAACAGTAAAATATGTGCCCCCCCCCCCATATATAATTTGATATTGAATAAATTGCACGCGGGTGTGACCTAATTATAAGGGGCGTGGTCTAATTATAACGAGTGTGAACTAGCAGGAAAACAATTACCTGACACCTCTTTTGCAACCTGCATGACCAGACATTGGTTACCGCAGGAATGGTCGTTGTCCTCACACGCTTAAGTTGACTGAAGGCTGCACGATGACATATAAACATGAAGGCCAACACAGTGAAATAGTATGCCTCACAGATCAAACCCAAACAATGAAAGGCTACTTAAATCAATATACACTGTTACACTGTTTATCCGTAATGCCCATTACACATTGTGCATCACACCATAGTGTCCATTAGACATTATGCCACACACCGTAATAACTGTTGTACATTATGTCATACACCATAATGCCCATTACACATTATGCCGCACCGTGATGCCCATTACACATTAATCCACACAAAATTATGCCCATTGCACATTATGCCCCACACTGATGCCCATTATGCCACAGACCATAATGCCAGCAGAACTCCTGCTTATACATATGATGCCCCAGCAGTGCCCCTCACACACAATGCCCCAGCAGTGCCCCTCACACACAATGCCCCAGCAGTGCCCCTCACACACAGTGCCCCTCACACACAGTGCCCCCAGTAATGCCCCACACACAATGCCCCCAGTAATGCCTGCAGCTTGGCCAGGTCCATACCTCCCAACTTCTGTCCGTATGAAATAGGGACACTCACGCGGCGAAGCCACGCGAGCGTCCGAAAAGGGGGCGGGGCGTATGCAAATGAGGGCGCGGCTTATGCTAATTAGCCGCGACCTCATTTTCATACGAGAATAGACGCTGTGCGCATGCGCACAGCGTCTATTCTACTAGATTGGGGGTCTCCCAACTGCCACCCCCCCGCAGCGGGACAATGCCTGCCGCGGGTGGGACAGCGGGACAGGACCCGAAAATCGGGACTGTCCCTCTAAAATCGTGACAGTTGGGAGGTATGCAGGTCCCCTGCTCCCGCCAGATGTACCTCCTCATCCTGCAGCTTTGACGGGTCACCTGCTTCCACCATCCATGCCTCCTCCTGCAGTTTCGCCGGGTCCCCTCCGCCAGCTGTGCCTGCTCCTCCTGCAGTTCCAGTGCCGGGTCCCCTGCTCCCGCCAGCTGCGTCTCCTCCTCCCGCAGCTTCGCCGGGTCCCAACTCCCCAGCTCGTGACCAGACGTGCCTCCTCCTCCCTCAGCCGCGCTGGATCCACTCCTCTGCCCTGCCTGCAGCCAATGGAAATCGGGTAGGTGGCACCCAAGGGGACTCCATTACACTGCCTCCCTCGGCAGCATTTTCTTTTACTTAAAAAAAACAAATCCTGTGCATGGCGGGCCGGCGGGCAGGGGGCCACTGAGATCAGCTCCGCGGCCATGGGTTGAAGACCCCTGGTTTAAACTATTGTTACAAACTATGCTAGAAAAGATGAGCAATGAACACTCCCGTGGGTCTTTAACAACCCCCACTTCTGTGCATGCAGCTCAATTTTCAACTGTATGTTCAGCAGAGGGACCCGTCGAAGCTACTGAACAATATTGTTAACGATATTTTTCAGTGTTTTCTGTATCGTCCTCCCACAGCACCACTGATACCGTTATGGATAACTGCTGTGACGCAAATTGCCCAGTATGTGCACACCTATAGACGGCATTAGGGGTAGTCGCTATTGGGGACCCAGCAAAGCCTTCCCCCCAGGCTTTGTGGTTTGAAGCATGATGGGGTATATTTTACTTAAGTGCAGAATTTAAGAAGCAGAGATGTTGCCTATATTAAGATATAAGCCCTTATTCAGATCTGATCGCAGTACAAATTTGTTCTCAAAATGGGCAAAACTATGTGCACTGCAGGTGGGGCAGATGTAACATGTATAGAGAGAGTTAGATTTGTATGCGTTATTTTGTTTATGTGCAGGGTAAATACTGGCTGAATTATTTTTACACTGCAACTTAGATTTCAGTTTCAACACACCTCACCATAATTTAACTCTCTATGCACCTGTTGCATCTGCCCCACCTGCAGTGCACATGGTTTTGCCCATTTTGAGAACAAATTTGTACTGCGATCAGATCTGAATAAGGGCCATTATCTTCCAGAAGGTACTAGATAACTAAGTAGAATCTAATTGGTTGCTATAGTATAAATGAGGATGACCACTGTGTAATTAAAAGTAACTTGCAGCTGGCTGCATTAGACTTCCAGAACCACAACAGGTGATAATGTGGAGAAGATAGACATCGCTGGACAGGTAATTTATGGTCAACACGGCTGTTTAACAGCAAGGTTGAGACATGCTGGGATACTACGCAAATTATAACACCATCAACTTGTATAACAATTAAATAGAACTAAGGGTCAGTCCTGGTTTAATAATGTAATAATGACGGGAACGCACCGTCCTTGGTTTTCAGGGACTTTCCTCGGCTCTTCATCTGCTGGATAGATTCCTGGGACAGGTGACCATGGACCACGGAGACGTTGACGCCGGCCTTCTCGAAGACCTCACCATCCTGCAGGACGCAGCTCACCCCACCGCCACCTGCAACAGAGCAGCCATTATATCATATACACACTATGCAGTAACCCATGGCAACAGTGTCACCAACATTAATCCCATTCAGATCCCTAGGGGTATTTACAGTCAATTACAGCTGTTTGGACTGCATGTCATAGTGGAAAATACATCATAGGAGTCCATGCTGGGATCTGTAGTACTACCACTCACCCTCCTCCCTCTGCCAGGTGTCCACAATGAAGTTCGCCCCTCCGTCTGCCTCCCGCAGCGCCCGGCACACCTCCGCCTGGGTCTCCATGATTAGCAGCTCCATGCGGGTCCTCATGTCCTGCCCTGCCGCCCGCAGCTCTCCCATGTCCGTCACCGGGGGAGCCATGAAGCACGCACACCGCCGGGCCAGGTCATCCCCTCGCTCTGCAGCCGCCATCTCTGCCCGCTGCAGGTGGCTGTACCCCGCCGCCACTCCGGCTAGCACAGCGGCCCCGGCGGCCACCAGCAGGGAGGGTCTTCCCGGGGAACGGGCGGCGGAGCCATGCACAGCCCGGACACTGCAGCACCGGAGCGGGGAGAGCGGCACCTTCCTTCGCACCACCGTCCAACTAGCCCGCACCGCCAACTGCACACTCATACTGACAGTAGCTACACCCGGATCACCCTATACACTGGCAGACACTACTCGTCGCTGGTACGCTACCGGCACTGACACCTGGCAGCGAGCGAGGTAGCTACTAACTACTAAGCTGTACGTGACAGCTAGCACGGCTTCCGTACGGGGCGGAGTCTGCAGTGGAGGATGTCGGGAAGTGTAGTCCTCCTACAGCAGCCGTAAAGGCATACTGAAGAAGGGACTGGAGCGCTCACCGCTGGCAACAGCCAATCACATTGCAGCGCTCTGACCTGCGACCAATAGGATAGGAAGATTTTCTGTTCCTAGCGGAAGCGGCGCGACATTTAAACCTACGGTGACTTGGCGAGAGGGTAAGAAACAAACGGGTCCAGGGTCCCGAACTAACAGCTAACTAACATAGCAGGCAGCATCCGCCGCAACCGGGAGCAGCGGTTGTCTCTGATCGCACGTTAATAGCCCTGGTGCCCGCTGCGTGCGTGATGTAGCTTGCAGCACGCCGGAGCTGAGCCGTGTCACGACCAGTGGGGCCATAGTATGAGACTGTTCCGGTGTATAGGACTGTGTTCCGGTGTATGAGCGCCGGAGTGTGATGCATTCCCAGGCTGCTGCCCGCTAGTCCATTTATTTATTTATTTTTAATAAAAAATAACTAGGTACTTGTTTCCTAACACGGCCACAATCGCGGGCATCGTGTACATTTAAAGGGGCATACACACGTAGAGATCTGTGCTAAGCAATTTTGCTAAGCTATTTCGCTGGTGTCAAGATCTCCCATGGGGAGCACATACACATGCAGAGATTTGTGCTAAGTGATTTTGCTAAGCAATTTTGCTTAAGCAAAAAAAGTCAGGGTAATGGTTCAGAATGAGAGATTGTGATCAGTATCTCTCATTCTGTACACACAGAGAGAGATTTGCAGTCATTTGCTAAGCAATTTGACTAGATTTTGACTGCATGCACTGACTTAGTTAGCAAGAGATATTTAATCTCTCGGAGCACACACACAGAGAGATCTGTGCTTACTTTCTAAGCAATCTAGTCAGATTGCTTAGAAAATAGCAAAAATGTGCTCCGTGTGTACACCCCTTAAGTTAAGGTACACGATGCCCGCGATGGACCCTATTTCCTTTGAAATCAGGTCCATTTTGCCGGCAAAGGAAAAATCGCGGGCATCGCGTCGGTCGCGACCATTAACATTGGCCCCGACGCGACCGACGCGATGCCCGCGATTTTGCCATAGGCTTCAATGTTAAAATATTTTTTAACATTGAAATCGGGAGCATCGCGTCGGTCTTGTGCCATTATAATGGCATAAGGTGAGATGGACTTGATTAAGTCCATCTCACATAGTAAAAAATGGGCCACTGGGGCAGATGTATTAAGCCTGGAGATGAGATAATCTGGAGATAAAGTGAAAGGAGATAGAGCACCAGCCAATCAACTGTGTTTGAAATATAACAGTTGGGTGCTTGATCTCCTTTTACTTTATCTCCAGTTTATCTCTTCTCCAGGCTTAATACATCTGCCCCAGTATGACCCTTTTCAAATTATATATGTCCCCGTCGTCACCCCACAATTGACGTGAACCCGAAGCGTGGCGAGTGGCGGCAATGCGCGTCCTCCGACCTTTTCATTCCCCTACTATCCACGTCGGCGTGGAGTTGAGAATATAAAGTGTGGCGAGCCACCGAGCCCGAAGCAGTTTATCTCTTCTCCAGGCTTAATACATCTGCCCCAGTATGACCCATTTCAAATTATATATGTCCCCGTCGTCACCCCACAATTGACGTGAACCCGAAGCGTGGCGAGTGGCGGCAATGCGCGTCCTCCGACCTTTTCATTCCCCTACTATCCACGTCGGTATGGAGTTGAGAATATAAAGTGTGGCGAGCCACCGAGCCCGAAGCGTGGCGAGCGGACGCGTATACCTGTGAAGTTATACTTGTACGCTTGCCACGCTTCGGGCTTGGTGGCGCGCTGCGCTCGCCACACTTTATATTCTCAACTCCACGCCGACGTGGATAGTAGGGGAATGAAAAGGTCGGAGGATGCGCACCGCCGCCGCTTGCCACGCTTCGGGTTCACGTCAATCGTGGAGTGGGGTTTACGGTGTAAAATTGGGGGTCTAGGGAATATTTTACATAGAATCCAATGTAAAATCGGGTCCAAGGGACCCTATTCACATTTGATTCAATTAAAAAAATCGGGTCAGTCGCATCACATGCGACCAAATCGCATGCGATGCGACCGACGCGATTTTTCCGACACGACCACCCCGATGGAAATCGGTGTGGCCGTGCTAGGAAACAAGTACCATAACTTATTTTGCTAAGTTTGCTAGCTTTTATTTATTTTTTAACCAATGTGCAGCTGGAGGCCTGAGGCCTAGCAGTGTGTGTGCCAGTGGGCAGAGGGATCAGGACTGGCCAGCGAAGCAATTGGAGTCCCCTTACAGCCGCCAGCCCCCAGCAAACGTTTATTGGTAAGTTGTGCCAAAGTTATAGGACATTGTCTATAAGCAGAGATAAAGTCTGCTCTTGCCACATATTGATTGATATAACTTTTTTTTTTTTTTTTTAAATTGCATAATTGATTTCACAAGCACTTCACCAGCCTGTTCTGTTAGCATAAAAAATGATATCCCGATTGCCCAAAATATTTGTGTGACCATTAGATTTGTCAAAACCTTCAAGCCAAAAAATGAAACCACTACATTAAAGCTATGCTTGGCAAATAAACCATTTTGTAGTACACCAGTATTGGTGCAGACTGCCGCAATCATGACCTGCAGAAGAATGTCTCAGTAAAAATATTGCACTGCACATATCCAAAACATAACTGAGGTGCTGTAGAATGTCTGGAAGTTCATTGTTAGAAGTGGAAAGACTGGAAGTACTATTACGGCGCATGTGCGGCATCTTCTTCATATTGTGTGTGAGATGGACATCTCCTCTTTAGCTCATGAGCTACAGCAGTGGTTCCCAACCTGGGGTACTATTACCCCTGGGGGTACTGTGCAGACCAGTTGGGGGTACTTGAAAATAATATTGGTAATGGCGGACAATGAAAAGGTCTTTTGATGGCTGAAGAAGACCCGTTGCCATGGAGACAAACCATGTTGTGTCATATGCCTGACCAGCAATCCACTGGGAGCTTCCCATGCTGCCCTCAGACATCAGCAGTCATCTGCCCAGCACTGACAAAGGTGGAGGAAGCAGCGGCATTAATCCTACCGGTGTTAGTGGGAATCCTGGAGATAATACACCACCAGTGTCTAGACACAGAAGGGCATTCCTTGCTGTATACTACTCCACCGCTCCTCCTTAATATAAGGACATGCATAAGGATCCGCATACCGCTAAGTACTGTCCATATTTCAAAATGAAAGGAGGGGGTACTGATCAATGAAAAGCCTAATCAAGGGGTACGGGAGAGAAAAAAGGTTGGGAAACACTGAGCTACAGTATAGTTCCCAGTGTCTGAGTGACAGTCACTGTCTTGTGATCTGTCTAAACCCTGCTCCACTACAAACTTCACCTCCTTCTCTTCTATCAGTGTGTGTGTTACAGGGCAATCATGTTAAAATCGTTGTCTGGAAAATCGCTGAGTGCATATGCACTGAGCGCTTTTTACCCGGCCCAGCAATTTTCACGGGGGTGAACCACTTTCCAAAATAAGAGACCACAGAAAGTGTTTCCCTCAGACGGTACAACAGGCTGACGGGCAGCGCCTGGCGATGAGGTAGGAGTGCCCATCAGCACTCTTTGTCTGACCATCCACACCTGCCGATTTTGATCTCAAAGGTCCAAAAGTGAGCTACTTTGAGTTCAAAATTGTCCAGTGTGTATGGGCCTTAATGGTGAGTACGGCTGTACTGTCACTTGCTCAATAAACCACGCAGCCTGGTTAAGCTTAAGTGGACTTGTCCTTTGGGCCAATTATCGTCTGCTAGTATGTACTAAAACTGTTAAACCACCAAACTGTACACACAGTTCCAACACACGTCATGGGGCTGCCCAGCCTGAGAAGAGTCCTTCATTCAGTTCCAGTGGTAGACAAGTCGTTTAAAAAAAAATCATGTGTCTATCTTTTTGACTGTTGACATATGACCACACACCAATGAATCCTACCTGCCTGAATCTGTACCTGTGAGTTGAGAAAATAGTCGGTTTCCGCATTTGTTGCCCACAACTGTTCATTTCGGAATACTATGAAGAGCTGCATAGCAGACCAGAATAATGATGTGTGTTCAGAGATTTATTTTGTTCTTTATCTGTTTTGTTATTTATATAATGCATTTATTTTCTGCTTCTATGTGATCAGTTGCAGACTTTCTCTGTGTCACGTTCCTTTTCTTGCCATGCAGGCGATGTCTGTTCAGGATAAAGAGAGGCGCTCCCCTGGCTGGAGCTTCTCCAGAACCGCACTACCCGATGAGGATGCAGAGAACCTGCTAAAGGAATTTGCGGAGCTAAAACGGAGACAGAGGAAAAATAATCCAGAAGTGCAGCGGATGAAGAGCCAATACAGACTACAGGCTTCTGTTTATCCATCTCCCGCTAATATTCTCCACACTGGACGGCAGCTGCCTCGCTCCCCAGGCCCCGGCGTTTTGCCCCTGTTGCCCTCTCAGAAATTTGAACCGTGTGCAGACGGAACTGATTCCTTAGAGGAAATGTTATTTTCCACAAAAGGTGTAGACAACATTGTGCCATCTGGAAGGCAGCTAGAACGCACCCCTGTGTCCACAAAACCTGAACCAAGTTATATACTGAAAGACATTCAGTCCAATATAGAGGAGGGTGGACCTGTCAAAAGCACTCTGGGAGCAGGGCCGACGTGCGATGCATCTAAATGTGACCAAACAAGCAGAGGTGTAGTACCTGGAGATTCTGCCACAATGCAATGCCTAGAGAACGTGGATCCTGAAGCCGAGGTGAGCAGACACAAAGGGCCAGATGCACCAAGCTTGGAGAGTGATAAACAACCAACCAATCAGCTCCTGCCTAACATTTTTCAAACAGAGTCTGTGACATGGCAGGTAGGAGCTGATTGGCTGGCTGTTTACCACTCTCCATTTTATCACTTTTGAAGCTTAGTGCATCTGGCCCAAAGTGATTTTCTTCTTATCAAAGATGCTGTTCTAGGTTTGATTGTATTCTGCCATTTATATCTAGATGCTCAGAGTATTTCTTATATTTAGGGACCATCCCCTAAAACACAATATTATGGGTGAAATTTACTAAAGCTTCTAACAAAAAAAAGAGGTAATGTTGCCCGTAGCATCCAATCCGATTCTGTCTATCATTTTCTATGATGCAACAGAGAAATAATCTTATTGATTGCTATAGGCAATGTCCCCTCTTTTTATTTTTAGAAGGGTTAGTAAATTTACCCCTGTGTGTCATACCTCCACTGGTGGGGAATGCCGCAGCGAGATGACACGCGTAACAGAGGCAGCCCTGTTCATAATCCGTATTGCTTGCCAGTAATGGAGCCATAAACCACTTTGCCCCATGCATAGAACAGTAACGATAAAGCTAAAGTAGTTTGCATAGAGCTATGTTGAAAAGGAAAATATAGGGCCTTATTCTGGTTCACTCTCAGCGGCAAATTCCTTCTCATATGGACATAACCTGTGCACTGTAGTTGGGGCAGTGCACAGGTTTTGTCCCTGCAGTGCACATGGTTTTGTCTATTTGAGAAGGAATTTGCCTCTGAGAGTGAACCAGAATAAGGCCCATAATCTTCAGCTTTTAGCTGCTGCAGCCAAATCGGCTGACACGAAACAGAATATGGCTGTCGGCAATAATGCAGCAAAAGAGGGTTTTGTGTAGAAAATGTACAACACCCAACCCTGTATTTTTTTTTTCTTAGTAAAAGTTAAATAATAAAAAAAAAAAAACCTGTTGTAATTGTCATTTGTGTCTGAAACCCTCCATTCAGTACTTTGCAAGGAACCAAAATGAATGTAATCTGGAAGATGGGGCTTGTGTTAGCTAATCCTTTATATTTTTCAGGATCCCGCACCCGAGGAGGTGAATACGTGCAGCAGAAATGTTCCTCACAGCCGCAGAATTAGTGAACTACCTGTTCAGGGTAAGTTTGCTTAGTTTTTTTTTTTACTTCTTACCTCATATTTTCCTTCACACACTTTGCCTGACTTTTAAATCTATAACTGTTCTATATTACAAAATGTTATCCTACTCCCCTTACTTTTTTGCTCCCCAAGAACCATATAGTTTGTCAGCTATAGAGTATTCTGCCCACTAACACATTCCATGTAGCCCAGCATTGTGGAATATCCAATGTCACATGCTTCCATTAATCAGAATCAGAATCAACTTTATTGGCCAGGTGTGCTTGCGCACACTCGGAATTTGTTTTGGATATACAGTGCAGCATCAAGCAGGGATGAGGGGGGGATTACATAGGTTACATTGACACATTTAGCAGGGACAGTACAGTATCACACAGAGAATATATACCCGCCAAGCTGCACAGCGCCTAGGCAGCCATCAGCGGCGCCACTGGTCGCTGCAGCAGCCAGGTAGGTGACAATATAAGCAGGGACAGTACAGTGTCACACAGAGAACATATACCCACCAGGCTGCACAGCGCCTAGGCAGCCATCAGCGGCGCCACTGGTCGCTGCGGCAGCCAGGTAGGAGTCAATATAAGCAGGGACAGTACAGTATCACACAGAGAACATATACCCGCCAAGCTGCGCAGCGCCTAGGCACCGC